>NW_022630997.1:25777107-26428453 GCF_010015895.1 Lontra canadensis
ACAAAACCCATCTATATGTTGCCTACAAGAAACTCATTTTAAACCCAAAGACACCTTCAGATTTAAAGTGAGGGGGTGGAAAAGAATTTACCATGCTAATGGACATCAGAAGAAAGCAGGAGTGGCAATCCTTATATCAGATCAATTAGATTTTAAGCCAAAGACTATAATAAGAGATGAGGAAGGACACTATATCATACTCAAAGGATCTGTCCAACAAGAAGATCTAACAATTTTAAATATCTATGCCCCTAACGTGGGAGCAGCCAACTATATAAACCAATTAATAACAAAATCAAAGAAACACATCAACAATAATACAATAATAGTAGGGGACTTTAACACTCCCCTCACTGAAATGGACAGATCATCCAAGCAAAAGATCAACAAGGAAATAAAGGCCTTAAATGACACACTGGACCAGATGGACATCACAGATATATTCAGAACATTTCATCCCAAAGCAACAGAATACACATTCTTCTCTAGTGCCCATGGAACATTCTCCAGAATAGATCACATCCTCGGTCCTAAATCAGGTCTCAACCGGTATCAAAAGATTGGAATCATTCCCTGGATATTTTCAGACCACAATGCTCTGAAGCTAGAACTCAATCACAAGAGGAAATTTGGAAAGAACCCAAATACACGGAGACTAAACAGCATCCTTCTAAAGAATGAATGGGTCAACCAGGAAATTCAAGAAGAATTGAAAAAATTCATGGAAACAAATGATAATGAAAATACAACGGTTCAAAATCTGTGGGACACAACAAAGGCAGTCCTGAGAGGAAAATATATAGCGGTACAAGCCTTTCTCAAGAAACAAGAAAGGTCTCAGGTACACAACCTAACACACACCTAAAGGAGCTGGAGAAAGAACAAGAAAGAAACCCTAAACCCAGCAGGAGAAGTTAAATCATAAAGATCAGAGCAGAAATCAATGAAATAGAAACAACAACAAAAAAAAACACAATAGAACAAATCAACGAAACTAGGAGCTGGTTCTTTGAAAGAATTAATAAGATTGATAACCCCCTGGCCAGACTTATCAAAAAGAAAAGAGAAAGGACCCAAATAAATAAAATCATGAATGAAAGAGGAGAGATCACAACTAACACCAAAGAAATACAGACAATCATAAGAACATATTATGAGCAACTCTATGCCAACAAATTTGACAATCTGGAAGAAATGGATGCATTCCTAGAGACATATAAACTACCACAACTGAACCAGGAAGAAATAGAAAGCCTGAACAGACCCATAACCAGTAAGGAGATTGAAACAGTCATCAAAAATCTCCAAACAAACAAAAGCCCAGGGCCAGACGGCTTCCCGGGGGAATTCTACCAAACATTTAAGGAAGAACTAATTCCTATTCTCCTGAAACTGTTCCACAAAATAGAAATGGAAGGAAAACTTCCAAACTCATTTTATGAGGCCAGCATCACCTTGGTCCCAAAACCAGACAAGGATCCCATCAAAAAAGAGAACTACAGACCAATATCCTTGATGAACACAGATGCAAAAATTCTCACCAAAATACTAGCCAATAGGATTCAACAGTACATTAAAAGGATTATTCACCACGACCAAGTGGGATTTATTCCAGGGCTGCAAGGTTGGTTCGACATCCGCAAATCAATCAATGTGATACAACACATTAATAAAAGAAAGAACAAGAACCATATGATACTCTCCATAGATGCTGAAAAAGCATTTGACAAAGTACAGCATCCCTTCCTGATCAAAACTCTTCAAAGTGTAGGGATAGAGGGCACATACCTCCATATTATCAAAGCCATCTATGAAAAACCCATCGCAAATATCATTCTCAATGGAGAAAAACTGAAAGGATTTCCGCTAAGGTCAGGAACACGGCAGGGATGTCCGTTATCACCACTGCTATTCAACATAGTACTAGAAGTGCTAGCCTCAGCAATCAGACAACAAAAAGAAATTAAAGGCATTCAAATCGGCAAAGAAGAAGTCAAACTATCACTCTTTGCAGATGATATGATACTATATGTGGAAAAGCCAAAAGACTCCACTCCAAAAGTGCTAGAACTGGTACAGGAATTCAGTAAAGTGTCAGGATATAAAATCAATGCACAGAAATCAGTTGCATTTCTCTACACCAACAACAAGACAGAAGAAAGAGAAATTAAGGAGTCAATCCCATTTGCAATTGCACCCAAAACTATAAGATACCTAGGAATAAACCTAACCAAAGAGACTAAGAATCTATACACAGAAAACTATAAAGTACTCATGAAAGAAATTGAGGAAGACACAAAGAAATGGAAAAATGTTCCATGCTCCTGGATTGGAAGAATAAATATTGTGAAAATGTCTATGCTACCTAAAGCAATCTACACATTTAATGCAATTCCTATCAAAGTACCATCCATTTTTTTCAAAGAAATGGAACAAATAATCCTAAAATTTATATGGAACCAGAAAAGACCGCGAATAGCCAAAGGAATATTGAAAAAGAAAGCCAAAGTTGGTGGAATCACAATTCCAGACTTCAAGCTCTACTACAAAGCTGTCATCATCAAGACAGCATGGTACTGGCACAAAAACAGACACATAGATCAATGGAACAGAATAGAGAGCCCAGAAATAGACCCTCAACTCTATGGTCAACTAATCTTCGACAAAGCAGGAAAGAATGTCTAATGGAAAAAAGACAGCCTCTTCAATAAATGGTGTTGGGAAAATTGGACAGCCACATGCAGAAAAATGAAATTGGATCATTTCCTTACACCACACACGAAAATAGACTCAAAATGGATGAAGGACCTCAATGTGAGAAAGGAATCCATCAAAATCCTTGAGGAGAACACAGGCAGCAACCTCTTCGACCTCAGCCGCAGCAACATCTTCCTAGGAACATCGCCAAAGGCAAGGGAAGCAAGGGCAAAAATGAACTATTGGGATTTCATCAAGATCAAAAGCTTTTGCACAGCAAAGGAAACAGTTCACAAAACCAAAAGACAACTGACAGAATGGGAGAAGATATTTGCAAACGACATATCAGATAAAGGGCTAGTGTCCAGAATCTATAAAGAACTTAGCAAACTCAACACCCAAAGAACAAATAATCCAATCAAGAAATGGGCAGAAGACATGAACAGACATTTCTGCAAAGAAGACATCCAGATGGCCAACAGACACATGAAAAAGTGCTCCATATCACTCGGCATCAGGGAAATACAAATCAAAACCACAATGAGATACCACCTCACACCAGTCAGAATGGCTAAAATTAACAAGTCAGGAAATGACAGATGCTGGCAAGGATGCGGAGAAAGGGGAACCCTCCTACACTGTTGGTGGGAATGCAAGCTGGTGCAACCACTCTGGAAAACAGCATGGAGGTTCCTCAAAATGTTGAAAATAGAACTACCCTATGACCCAGCAATTGCACTACTGGGTATTTACCCTAAAGATACAAACGTAGTGATCCGAAGGGGCACGTGCACCCGAATGTTTATAGCAGCAATGTCTACAATAGCCAAACTATGGAAAGAACGTAGATGTCCATCAACAGACGAATGGATAAAGAAGATGTGGTATATATACACAATGGAATACTATGCAGCCATTAAAAGAAATGAAATCTTGCCATTTGCGACGACGTGGATGGAACTAGAGGGTATCATGCTTAGCGAAATAAGTCAGTCGGAGAAAGACAACTATCATATGATCTCCCTGATATGAGGGAGAGGAGATGCAACATGGGGGTTAAGGGGATAGGAGACGAGTAAATGAAGCAAGATGGGATTGGGAGGGAGATAAACCATAAGTGACTCTTAATCTCACAAAACAAACTGAGGGTTGCTGGGGGGAGGGGGGTTGGGAGAGGGGGGGTGGGGTTATTATGGACATTGGGGAGGGTACGTGCTATGGTGAGTGCGGTGAAGTGTGTAAACCTGGCGATTCACAGACCTGTACCCCTGGGGGGGAAAAATATGTTTATAAAAAATAAAATTAAAAAAAAATGTCTATGCTGCCCAGAGCAATTTATACTTTCAACGCCATCCCAATCAAAATACCAATGGCATTTTTCAAAGTGCTGGAACAAACTATCCTAAAATTTGTATGGAACCTGAGAAGACCCTGAATCTCCAAGGAAATATTGAAAAGGAAAAACAAAGATTTGTTTGCAAGCATCATGTTGCCTGATTTCAAACTATATTACAAGGCTGTGATCACCAAGACAGCATGGTACTGGCACAAAAACAGACACATAGATCAATGGAACAGAATAAAGAGCCCATATGTGGACCCTCAACTCTATGGTCAGCTAATCTTCGACACATCAAGGAAAAATATCCAATGGAATAAAGATGGTCTCTTCTATAAATGGTGCTGGGAAAATTGGACAGCTATATACAGAAGAATAAAACTCAATCATTCCCTTACACCATACACAAAGATAAACTCTAAATGGATTAAAGACCTCAGTGTGAGACAGGAATTCATCAAAATCCTAGAGGAGAACATGGGCAGTAACCTTTTCGACATTAGCCACAGCAACTTCTTTCCAAAACATGTCTCCAAAGGCAAGGGAAACAAAAAAGAAAATGAACTTTTGGGACTTCATCAAGCTAAAAAGTTTCTGCACAGCAAAGGAAACAATCAACAAAACAAAGAGACAACCCATGGAATGGGAGAAGATATTTGCAAATGACACTACAGATAAAGGACTGGTATCCAAGATCTATAAAGAATTTCTCAAACTCAACACTTAAAAAGCAAATAATCGAGTCAAAAAATGGGCAGAAGATATGAGCAAACACTTCTCCAAAGAAAACATACAAATGGCTAACAAACACATGAAAAAATGTTCACCATCATTAGCCATCAGGGAAATTCAAATCAAAACCACATTGAAAAACCACCTTACACCATTTAGAATGGCAAAAAATTGATAAGACAAGAAACAACAAATGTTGGAGAGGTTGTTGAGAAAGGGGAACTCTCTTATACTGCCGGTGGGAATGCAAATTGATATATCCACTTTGGAAAACAGTGTGGAGGTTCCTCAAAAAGTTTAAATAGAACTACCCTATGACCCAGCAATTGCATTACCGGGTATCTACCCCAAAGATACAAATGTAGTAAAAAGATGGGCTATATGCACCCCAGTGTTCATAGCTGCAATGTCCACAATGCCAAAATGTGGAAGGAGCTGAGATGCCCTTCAACAGACAAATGGAGAAAGAAGATGTGGGCCATATATACAATGGAAGATTACTCAGTCATCAGAAAAGATGAATACCCAACATTTGCATCAACACAGATGGACCTGGAGGAGGTTATGCTAAGTGAAATAAGTCAAACAGAGAAAGACAATTATATGGTTTCACTTATTTGTGGAATGTAAGGAATAACATGGATGACAATAGGAAAAGGAAGGGAAAAATGAAGGGGGGAATCAGAGGGAGAGGTGAACCATGAGAGATTATGGACTCTGGGATTCAAACTGAGGGTTTTAGAGGGGATGGGATAGAAGGGATGGGTGAGGCTGATGATGGCTATTAAAGAGGGCACGTATTGCATAGATCGTTGGGTTACAAGCAAACAACAAAACATGGAACACTACATCAAAAACTGGTCATGTACTGTATGGTGACTAACATATTAAAAAATTATAGAAAAATACCTTTAGTGATATGTAAGTCTAAGAAACTGCAGATACTTTAGAGCTAAAAATAAAATTCTTGAGTTTTTATGTAGTCTTTTTCTCTTTGTGTCCAAATGCTTTTTCCCACCGTTATCTCATTGATAATATTTTTGAGCTTGATAGAAATAATCATCTTAGGCATAAGAAAATATTTTGGCTGGAAGATAGGAAGGATTATTTAAATTTTTTCTCTTTTTTTAAAAACATATTTTCTTATAGTTTTGATCTTAAGCCTGAGAATATGTATTTGGAGACTAAGGAGAACTCTTGCATTGGGGTACTTTTGATTCTGAAAGGCTAAGAGAGGCTAAGGTGGGACTTCAAGGACTGGGAGTTAGGGGCTGGCTTCTTCCAGGCTTTCTCCAGTTTCTACGCTTTGAGAAAAATAGATGAAGGGGACCTTCTATATTGGAGATAATGAACAGGTTTTATCTTATATGCCAGCTTTGAGAAATTTGTAATAAAGTCTTCATGCTCTGTGTTGAGAAGGATTAAGAGAGCTAGATTTGTCTATAGAGAATGTTGGCAAAGATGGAAATAAGTAGAATTCTTTTATATTGCTGGTAGAGGAGTATAATTGGTATAACCACTTTGGAAAACAATTTGACATTGTCTCATAAAGTAAATGTGTATATCTTCTGGTCTGGCAAGTCTACCTTTAGCTAACTATCCTATAAAAACTCTTGTAATGGGCACGAGAAGATCCATAGAAGGACTGTCAAAGCAGGTTTGTAATAACCCAAATATGAAACAACCTAACTGTCTGCCAAGATGTGAACAAATACAAAAATGATGGTTAATTTATATGATGAAATAGTATACAGCAATGGCCATAAGGAACAACAGCTTCATGCATCAAGAATTTCATAAACATACTGAGAGAAGCAAATCTCAAAAATATATATATATACATATACACATACATACACACACACACACACATATACACACTGTGCTTTCATTTGTGTTAAGGTAAAAAACAGGCAATACAAAACTAGGTTGTTTAAATATGTACATCTAGGTACAAAACTATAAAAAGAAGGGGAAAAATGATTATCATACAAGTCACCCGATGGTTTTCTCTGAGAACAGTGAAACATGGTACATAATCCAGGAGGAAACTCTATGATACCACTGATGTTCTACTCCTTAACCTTCGTGTAACATAAACTGGTGATCATATTATTATGTAAACTATACATATCTGATATATATGCACACACTACTCTATATATATGATATGTTTCAAAATTGAAAAACTTGTTGTGGACATGGGGGTGAGAAATGGTGGTACATGTGCCATGTAGAGGTCAACACTTTTAAACATGGACCTTTCCAGCTCCTCAAGGTGGAAAGGAGACAGAACTTTGGGGAAGAAGGCATGTTTAAGGATAAATGTGTTTGTGAGGGCCCATTATCTGTCTTTCCAGAAACCCAAGCTTGAGGGGAGATAGCAGAGTATACCTGGACCAGAAGAGAGAACATCCTCTGATATTTATGGAGGAGAAAAGATAATTAACAGGTTTAAAGGAAAAAGTATATTTAATGTTTATTACAGGATGCAGCATTTTAAACAAGCAATGTTGCAGATATATTATTTTTTTCTAATTACACTTGCTGAAATAGCATATTTATGTTGGATTTTCAACCAGAATTCCCCAAGATAATTAATCAGAATTCACCAGCAATTCAGCTGAGGACTGGAAGTATGCCCAATTTCATTTCTCCTATACTTTTCTTCAGGGAAGGGAAATATGAAAAACCTTTCTTCTTGATTGGTAGAAGGTGCCAAAGTAAAGACAACTTTCTAGGGCCCAGCCATCTGCCTCATTTATGTCTTCCTCTTCTTCTTAGTGATCACAGGTCTAAGGTGTTTCTCCAGATGTTTTAATGCTTTGTCTCTTGTCCAGCTGCATAGGCTTGATGGGATGTGAGGGGGAGGGTGTGAAAGGATGCTGAATAGTTCAGAAAATGAGAAATGGCCAGATAATCTCTATTTTAATACCTGGGACTATTCTAATGTATATCCTTTTTAGATATTGCATCCTTAAAGCAACTCTTTCTCATTTGTTTAAAAAAAATAGTATTCAGGGGGCACCTGGGTGGCTCAGTGGGTTAAAGCCTCTGCCTTCAGCTCAGGTCATAATCCCAGGGTCCTGGGATCGAGCCCCGCATCGGGCTCTCTGCTCAGTGGGAAGCCTGCTTCCTCCTCTCTCTCTCTGCCTGCCTCTCTGCCTGCTTATGATCTGTCTGTCAAATAAATAAATAAAAATCTTTTAAAAAAATAGTGTTCAGGGGTGCCTGGGTGGCTCAGTGGGTTAAAGCCTCTGCTTTCGGCTCGGGTCACGATCCCAGGGTCTTGGGATCGAGCCCTGCGTCGGGCTCTCTGCTCAGCAGGGAGCCTGCTTCCTCCTCTCTCTCTGCCTGCCTCTCTGCCTACTTGTGATTTCTATCTGTCAAATAAATAAATAAAATCTTTTAAAAAAAATAGTGTTCAGTATTGCAACTTGGGTTGGAGGAGAGAGAATACATACTAAGAAAATGATCAGATTTGAAATGTAAGATTGAGATCTGCTATAGGGGTCTCACAGAATTACACTCATGAGCGTATAGAGCTAGAGAACAATTCCTAAAACTTCTGGAAAGACAATTTTGAACTGTGAGAACTGTTCACGATGCTTGATAGACTCTTTTCAGGCCAAAGAAAAAGACTAGTTTATGGGCTCTGAGATAATTTCAAGAAATGGTTAATCAACACTGAACTAATTTGAATGCTAAAACAACTCTGTGCTCAACCATGATTGACTGGTCCTCAATAAAAATTGGTTCCTACATTGGATACAAAAGAACAAACTCTTTTTTTTAAAATTTTTTATTTTTTATAAACATACAATACATTTTTATCCCCAGGGGTATAGGTCTGTGAATCACCAGGTTTACACACCTCACAGCACTCACCATAGTACATACCCTCCCCAATGTCCATAACCCAACCCCCTCTCCCAACCCCGCTCCCCCCAGCAACCCTCAGTTTGTTTTGTGAGATTAAGAGTCACTTATGGTTTATCTCCCTCCCAATCCCATCTTCTTTCATTTATTCTTCTCCTACCCCCTTAACCCCCCATGTTGCATCTCCACCACCTCATATCAGGGAGATCATATGATAGTTGTCTTTCTCCGATTGACTTATTTCGCTAAGCATAATAACCTCTAGTTCCATCCACGTCGTCGCAAATGGCAAGATTTCATTTCTTTTGATGGCTGCATAGTATTCCATTGTGTATATATACCATATCTTCTTTATCCATTCTTCTGTTGATGGACATCTAGGTTCTTTCCATAGTTTGACTATTATGGACATTGCTGCTATAAACATTCAGGTGCACGTGCTCCTTCGGATCACTACGTTTGTATCTTTAGGGTAAATACCCAGTAGTGTAATTGCTGGGTCATAGGGTAGTTCTATTTTCAACATTGTGAGGAACCTCCATGCTGTTTTCCAGAGTGGTTGCACCAGCTTGCATTCCCACCAACAGTGTAGGAGGGTTCCCCTTTCTCCGCATCCTCGCCAGCATCTGTCATTTCCTGACTTGTTGATTTTAGCCATTCTGACTGGTGTGAGGTGGTATCTCATTGTGGTTTTGATTTGTATTTCCCTGATGCCGAGTGATGTGGAGCACTTTTTCATGAGTCTGTTGGCCATCTGGATGTCTTCTTTGCAGAAATGTCTGTTCATGTCTTCTGCCCATTTCTTGATTGGATTCTTTGTTCTTTGGGTGTTGAGTTTGCTAAGTTCTTTATAGATTTTGGACACTAGCCCTTTATCTGATATGTCGTTTGCAAATATCTTCTCCCATTCTGTCAGTTGTCTTTTGGTTTTGTTTACTGTTTCCTTTGCTGTGCAAAAGCTTTTGATCTTGATGAAATCCCAATAGTTCATTTTTGCCCTTGCTTCCCTTGCCTTTGGCGATGTTCCTAGGAAGATGTTGCTGCGGCTGAGGTCGAAGAGATTGCTGCCTGTGTTCTCCTCAAGGATTCTGATGGATTCTTTCTCTCACATTGAGGTCCTTCATCCATTTTGAGTCTATTTTCATGTGTGGTGTAAGGAAATGGTCCAATTTCATTTTTCTGCATGTGGCTGTCCAATTTTCCCAACAGCATTTATTGTAGAGGCTGTCTTTTTTCCATTGGACATTCTTTCCTGTTTTATCGAAGATTAGTTGACCATAGAGTTGAAGTCTATTTCTGGGCTCTCTATTCTGTTCCATTGATCTATGTGTCTGTTTTTGTGCCAGTACCATGCTGTCTTGATGATGACAGCTTTATAATAGAGCTTGAAGTCTGGAATTGTGATGCCACCATTTGCTTTCCAAAAGAACAAAGTCTTTTCATCCTACTTCTGTAATTAAAAAGGGCTGAAGAGTTGAGTTGGGAAATGAGAAAAGGGCACACTCAGATGTGAGCTATCTGACTCATGTAATCATGGAATCCCAGAGCTGGAGCAGTCTGTGGGTGTCTCATTTGTAGACTAATTAGCTTGTGGAAAGGTGATTATTAAAATGTCCTGGGCCCTTTCTAACTGGCTGAGTCTAGCTCACTGATGTTGTAGCCCAGGAACTTGTATTTTAACAAGCTCTCCAGATGATTCTGAGAACAACCACCATAGAGCATCTTCTAGTTCAACACCTCATGCAGGTAAGAATGCATCAGCTAACCATCCAACTCAAGGTAGTAAACATTGAGCACATACTTCCTACTAGACACAAAACTGAGTAAACCATGTTCTGAGCCTTTAAAGGGCTTGTTGTTTAGCTGGAAAAACTAATGTGCTAAGTACTTTTTCAGCAAATTGAATGAACCTACTTAGTAGGGGGAAAAGTGTCTTCTGCAGTGTTGCAAATAGGATGAAGGAAGTACAAAGATGGAGTTGAAAATGGTTTCATAGAGAAGGTGACATTTGACATGGCCCCCACAGTCTTATGTTATGAGGTAGGTGCTGAGGAGGAGGAAGAAATTTCCAACGTTCAAGGTTCTTCTAGCGGGACTAAGTCAAATTTACATAAGACAGAGTAACAGGGGAAGAAAAACAAAGTCTTATAACATGAGCATAGACGTCCAATAATGAAACTGAAACTAAAGAGATGACCAAGGCAAGCAATTTTTGAACTTTTTAGATGAAGAGGCAATAAATCTGTGAGGAACTGACAGGACAAAGAAAATTTAACTGTGGGAGCTTCAGTTAGTGTCTCCAGGTAAACTGGGGAGACCCCAGGCCCTGAGGCCTTGACCCAGCACATCCCAAAGATGTCACCATAGACTCTTGGTCTTGTCATGAGAAAGGATTCAAGAACAGACACAACACAGCAGAGGGACAAAAGTACACTCTCCAGGTAGGAGAATGGGTGATCTTAAAAGAGCAAGAACTGCAAGCCCTGGGGTTTGGGTTTCCATTTTTTCATTGACAATTGTTAACTAGGGGATAGAATATATATTATTTAAGGTGGGCATTTCATGGAAACAGAGTTTTGTGATTTTTCTTCCTTATTTGGTCAGGGGTTTCCAGTCTCCTTTGTCAACCATCTTGTGCCTGTCTGGTTTGATCTGGCTTCTTGTGGCTTTGTTTTGGAGTGCTGCCAGACAGGTCTCTGACTTACCAGATAGCTGGCCTCCAGGCCTCACTAGAATCCAACTACCTACCTCTAATATTAGTAGGGAATTCTGAACAGAATTTGTGCTGGAGTAGTAAATGCATCAAAAGTAACAAAGATTGTTTATGCAGCCTTCTCAGCTCTAAATTTTCTGTCTCTGAGAATGTGTCTTTACCTTCTGTTACAGGGAGGGTAACTTGTATGTGGGAGACTTATTTCCTCTTTTCAAGGGGGCAGAGGCAGATATGAGCATCCTTCTTGTATAAGCTGCCTCTTAACTTTTGTTTAAAATAATATGCTAAAGTGACATAATTTTGTGGTGGCCAGCCCTTGGCCCCTACATTGCCATGTGTTTTCTAGACAAAGAGCTTGCACTGGGAATGAATATCTTTGGGTAACATCGATAGATTAGTGTTCCTAGAATGTAAAATTTTCTCATATAATTATTGTTAATAATAATAATAATAACTAACTCTCATTTATCAGTAATATAGTATGGGGGCACCTGGGTGTCTCAGTCGGTTGAGCATCTGACTCTTGATTTCAGCTCAGGTCATAATCTCAGGGTCTTGAGATGGAGAAGACCCTCATTGGCTCCACACAGAGTCTGCTTGTCCTCCTTTCTCCGTACCACTCCCCCTTTCTCTTTCTCTCTCTCATAAATAAATAAAATCTTAAAAAAAAAAAAAGAAAAAAGAATGTAGTATTGATGTTGGAAACAAAGGCAGAAGAAAAATTATTAAATTGCCTTACTATCTACAATCCATTGATAAGTCCTTGAAACAGGCAGAGTGACATTCCTCTAGGGACTCAACTGCCTTGATGTTAATACTTTGCTAAGGGCAACAAGCAATCTTAGCCCAACACCCAGGGTCTTGTAAGTCTACTTTAACTATAAGAATTCCTTTAGAAATGTCCTTTATCAGGGCTAGTATCCAAAATCTATAAAGAGTTTAGCAAACTCAACACCCAAAGAACAAATAATCCAATCAAGAAATGGGCAGAAGACATGAACAGACATTTCTGCAAAGAAGACATCCAGATGGCCATCAGACACATGAAAAAATGCTCCACATCACTCGGCATCAGGGAAATACAAATCAAAACCAAAATGAGATACCACCTCACCCCAGTCAGAATGACTAAAATTAACAAGTCAAGATATGACAGATGCTGGCGAGAATGCGGAGAAAGGGGAACCCTCGTACACTGTTGGTGGGAATGCAAGCTGGTGCAACCACTCTGGAAAACAGCATGGAGGTTCCTCAAAAAACTGAAAATAGAGCTACCCTATGACCCAGCGATTGCACTACTGGGTATATATCCTAAAGATACAAACGTGGTGCTCCGAAGGGGCACGTGCACCCGAATGTTTATAGCAGCAATGTCCACAATAGTCAAACTATGGAAAGAACCTAGATGTCCATCAACAGATGAATGGATAAAGAAGATGTGGTATATATACACAATGGAATACTATGCAGCCATCAAAAGAAATGAAATCTTGCCATTTGCGATGATGTGGATGGAACTAGAGGGTATCATGCTTAGCGAAATAAGTCAATCAGAGAAAGACAACTATCATATGATCTCCCTGATATGAGGAGGTGGAGATGCAATGTGGGGGGCTTGGGGGGTAGGAAAAGAAAAAATGAAAGAAGATGGGATTGGGAGGGAGACAAACCATAGAAGACTCAATCTCAAAAAACAGACTGAGGGTTGCTGGGGGGAAGGGGGACAGGAGAGGGTGGTGGGGATTTGGACATTGGGGAGGGTATGTGCTATGATGAGTGCTGTGAAGTGTGTAAACCTGGAGATTCACAGAACTGTACCCCTGAGGATAAAAATACGTTATATGTGTATTTTTAAAAATAAATTAATTAAAAAAATAAATTTAAAAAAGAAATGTCCTTTATCTCTAAAACCCACCAAGATATGTGTTGGCAATCATTCCCCAAGCATATGGTCCACTGATAAATGTCTGAAGGGTCTCACGACTAAGGTTTTATTAGATGGTGATAAATGACCTTTTTGTAACAATAGCTAGTCCCCTCAAAGACCTGGCAACCTTGTTTCCAAAATTTGTTAGAGACTTAGGCTGTCTTTAACTCCCTCCCAACTTGAAAGTATATCATCACCACCCCTTACTGTCTCATGGACCTCTGCCCATGGGTCCCATCCCTATGGTTTAATAAAACCACCTTTTTGCACCAAAAACATCTCAACAATCTTTTCTTGGACATCGGCTTCGAGCCCTAATGTTTTCCTAATGTACCTGGCTTGATCGTCAATGTTCTGTATCATTTACTCTTTGCAACCACACTACCAGATGATATTATTGTCCCCATTTTACAGCTGAGGCAATGCCAGAGCATGTCTTACTTGGTGTTTCACACTGTTAGTCTGTTGAAGAGGTGAGGTTCAAGTTTAGGAGTGAGATTGTGAGAATGAGGTAAATTATGAAATTTTGAAAAAACACTGAGGCAGGCAGCAGGTTTACTAGGTTTAAGTAAATGCCTGCCAGGAAGCTCTACTGTGCTTCATTTGCCTGATGTGTTTGGCTGAGGAACTGGGTAATAGTTACAACATGTAAGTCCCTTGAGTCTCAAGACAGGGCTTTTTTACTCCCAAATTTCCCATTCTGACTAGAAAAAAAATTTTTTTCCTTTCTCCTACTCTCTCTCTCTCTCTCTCTCTCTCCCAATTCCATTTAAAATTTAGGGCAGTCCTTTGGTTTCTGTAATCCAACTGTATTACTAAGATATTTCCACTTATCCATTCATGGGCCTGACTTGGATGATAGAAATGTTTGGGGAAAATGAAGGTGTGATACTATGATTTAAAACCAATGTATATTTGGTCTTTGTCCCTGCTTTTTGGCACAAAGCTCTGAAAATCCTTGGAATTTCCTAAGAGGAGAGCAACAAAGGTGTCTTTGTTGTATTATGAGGTGACTTTTAGAAAGCCAGGAGGTAACCAAAGGGTGGAGCCTGGTTGCCACAGGAGCCAATCTTGGGACTGGAGAGTTGGAACTTTCAGGCCCATTCCTTGAACTCCCAGGAAGGGAAAGGAGCTAGAGTTTGAGTTCAGTTGCCAATAGCCAGTGACTTAATCAGTTGTGCCTAAGTAATGAAGCCTCCATAAATCCCCAAAAGGACAGAGTTTGGAAAGCTTCCACACTGGTGAACATCTGGAGATTTGGGGAGAGTGGCTTGTGGGGAGATAGCCTGGAGGCTCCTCACCCTTTTCCTGTACTTGGCCTATGCATCTGTCCATCTGGCTGTTAGGTGAAAGGTTTCTCTGAGTTCTACAGACCACTCTAGCAAATTAATCAAACCTGAAGAGGCAGTCACTGGTACATTCTATCTATAGCCAGTGAAACAGAACCTGGACTTGCCATTAGTGTTTGGAGTGGGCAGGGATAGATAGTGTCAGAATTGAACTGAATTATAGGGCTGTGTTTTTTATATCTTTTCCTAACAGACTATTCATCCTCCCTGTGCCACCCACGTCCAAATGTGGGATGTTGAGGACAGTTCACCTGTGGCTTCTTCAGGGGCTCCTCCAGGGGAGGGCTTTTCCTAGCATGGGTATCTGCCAAGGCTGGGCTTCTTGCTGATTCTCATCCCCCCAGTGGTGACTCTTCCTGAGAGCCTCTTGAGGCTGAGGTCCCCTTGCTCTAGTAGAAGGCCTAGTAGGTGAACCCAGCATCCCTTCAGCCCAAAGGAGACACAAGTGTTCTCCTTGAGTGGTGGTGGTTGGTTCCCTCCCAGTTTTACCTTCTGTCTCCTGCCCCCTTTCTTACCCTGGCAGTGTCAAATAATCAGATACCCTGTAGATTCAGCAATCCAGCAATCTTCAGACCAGTCACCACTGACCCTACCTAGTGGAGAAAAGAATTGGGCATAATCTTTGAGGTAGAAAGAAGTGCCAAGTCCAATGGATCTCCTTCTCTCATGGAGAGAGAAAGATGCAGGTATAGTGTATTAGTCTGTTCAGGTTGCCATAACACGGTATCACAGGCTGGGTCCCTTACATAACAAGGGGTCAGCAGGCTTCTCTCCCTGGTTTACAGATGATCTTCTCCTTCCTGCATCCTTGCATGGTCTTCCTTCAATACCTGTGTCTGGTCCTAATCTCTTCTCATGAGGCTACCAGTTCTACTGGATTAGGGTCCACTCTAATGACTTAAATTTGACTTAATTACTTCTTTACAGACTGTCTCACATTCTGAGGCACTGGGGGTTAGGACTTCAACATATGAATTTTGGGGAGACACAACTCAGTCCATAATACATAGTTACTACCTCATGACCTAAGTTTAGGGACACCCCCTAGTCTCAGCCTTCTTTATATAGCTCGGATGGGATTTTCAGAGTGGGTTTTTCTGAAGTAAACCCTTTTGGTCAGCTCTGTGGTAACAGAGTAGGCACAATAAAATGGTAATGCTTGTGTCTTTGAATTGAGAAGACAAAATATTTAGTGCCTTTCGTTCCCAGCTGAGGCCTACCTCCCTGGAAATTCCCATACCCTCCAGTTAAAAGTTGGGGGCAGGCTGATGCTTGTGGAGTCACTCTTAAGAAAGCAAGAAGGGCCTCTCTTGGTGATACTTTATGTGAGCATTTTATATTTGTATAAAAAAATACTTCAGCATTTTCAAAGCCACACTCTCCACGTGGTGGGGAGGGCAAGCATTCTTCTGTCATTTTGCAAGTGAGGAAAGCAAGGTTCCCAGAGAAATTAAGTGATTTCTCCAAAGACAATGCTGCCTAGCTAAGACTAAGTCTCCATCATCCCCACTCCAAAGAGTTACCATTACCCCTGTGGTGATGAGGGAGAACAGGAGAAGGGAGGGCAGAGGTGGTGGGCACGTTGGTTATGCGCGGAGGCTACTATATGAAAAAATTAAAATTAGCAAAACTTTATACTCAGTGAACTTCCTCTGCTATTCATTGCAGCTCACATTGGTTTTGCAAGATTCAGAATGATATTTTCAAGGTATTTGATGAATTAGCACTGAAAGAAAATTTTATTGAATTCTTTTTTATTTAAAAAATGTGTTGTAATTTTAGCCTCTGTAAGAACTTTTGTATCAAAAGCTTTTAGAGAAACTAGGCTGTAAAATGCTAACTCTCGGACAGCTTCCTTACTTGGCTTTTCAGAGTAAAATGCTAACGTTCGCCAGAAAGGGATGTTCCTTTGTTGATCCTTCATTCACTTAGCCAGTGATCAGTGATCAGGCATGTATCAGGGGACTACTATGGGTGAGAGCCTGAGCTGAGCCTCACTTGGGAAGACTTTACATCAAGGTAAAGCTGCTAGTGCTACCAGAATATTCATATCACTGGACAAGACATTATCACACACACACACACGCACACGCACAAAGCATCACATTGCCAGAGTGTTTGAAGAGGTTGTGAAGCCGTGCTAGCATTAGAATTTTGTAGATTAATTTCTATCCTTTTGCTGTTGTCCAGTCGTCTCCTGGAAACACAGATGCTATAGTTCTAAAAGATGTTTTTCCCTTATTTAGGGCTCATCAAGGCTTGTCTGATCACTGTTTTCCATCCTTCTAAACTAGGCCTGTCCTCTATTCATCTACAATTTTTTTGTAAGCTAAGGGAACATCAGAAACAGAGGTTGGGTCCGGGAAATCCTGTGCCTGTGCATTCTCATACAGTGGAATGCCTCAGAGGGTCAAGGGCAAAAGGTCACTTGCTGTGCCCTGCCCTGCAGGTCCGGGTCACTCTTTCATTCCCTTGACTCAAGATCCCACTTATGTACATTGTCTGTCTTAGCTGATTTGCCTAGATTGACATCCCAACACCTCCAGTTACTTCCTAGAAGGGGACTTCTAAGATATAGCTTAACTAGACCCAGAAAGAATATAACAACCAAAGATTTGTATCCCAATGGTGAAAAGTATGGCATTCTAATGGAGAAAGGGAGTCTGGAGTTCAACAGAAGAAAAGTGACTATATTATTTCCAAGACAAGTGGCTAATTAAAAAGACCATTCTGGAGAGTGCTGGTATGTAGTTTCTCAGTTATCCCACAGCCCCGAGAGGTTTCTGGCTGCAGACATCAAGTTCAAATAAGTAACCAAAATGCAAAGTTTTAATCACCATAAGTTTAGCAAGTAGGCTCACCCACCCAGCTAGTAGTATTTCTTTTAGTGTTGCTCTAGTTTATGTTTTATCTCTTCAACTGGAAAAACAGACAAAACCCCCAAAAAACTTCCCTGCTTGCATTCTGGTTTTCAAATTTAAAATGGCAGCAAAATGAAGCATACTTTTAAGACCACTTTCTCTTTCTGCCTTGAATATATGATTCATTACAGTGTACAGTTTGTATAACAATGCCAGAAGACAAGAGATACAGTTATTAAAAAGAGAACTGAATTTCACGGAAAACCTTTTATTTTAATTCTGTTTAACTTTCAAATTGAAATGCAATCAATAGATTAACATTGTCACAATGCAAATAATATATGATGAATAGCAAGGAAAATTACTGGCTTTAATAAATTGTCATTGATTTTCACTTCATGAGCAGGAACGACTGTCAAGGCTAGATGCAGCTTCATCAATGCAAGACTTTTAATTTGTCAATGAAATGATTTTTGAAACTTCATGTGTGCGAATCCACCATCCCCTTGAGCCAGTCCTCCCTCCCAGGCTGGCTTGTGAGGATTCAAGGAGATTTGTTCAACAAATTGTCTTCGAATGCCTCCTATGGCACTCTTCTGGAAGCTAGGGATAGAGCAGTGAACACAACAGATGAAAATCCGGGTCCTCCTGGAGCTTACAGTCTAGAGGAGGGAGACTGAGCGGAGTCAAGAAGGTCATTCCTAGCTCTTCAGAAGAGGATCAATGCAATGGAAATGTATTGGGAGGGCTGGGAAAGAGGAGATTTTAGATAGGATGGAAGGAGATGGCCTCCCTGAGAAGGCAAGCTGTTGAGCAAGGCAAGGGACAGGGCTGTAGTGGTAGTGGTGGTGGTGGATTTGGGCAAAAAGCACACTAGCGGAGATAGGAGCAGAGCCTGAGGCCAGGAGGCAGAGTCTGCCTGCTGAGCTCAGGGAGCACAGAAGCCAGAGTGGTCTGTGTGAATGCGGGGTGAGTACTGGGAGAGCAGAGAGGACATGTTCATGTTGTTTTAGTAACTCTGCTCTTACTCTTACTTGAGTTGAATAGAGCACATTGTGGAGTGGATGGACATGAGCTCTGAGTGAGGATTCTATGAACTTCTTAACAAATGCCACCAGCACCCTCCATGGTAGCCTTTCGAAAGCTGGAGCGAGCCAGACATGCCCCCACCTCTGGGCCTTAGCACGTGCTCTTCCTCTGTGAACTGCTCTCCTGCCGCTCCTGCCCCACTCTTCTCACACCTCGTTTCTCCCCTGCCCTCATGCCTCCAGTGGGAACACCAGCTCCAAAAAAGGCCTCCACTAACACCTCGAGGAAGTTTACCCTGTTTTTCCTGTTCTCTCGTCCCCTTCCTCCATAGATTGTATTACAACTTGCAAAAACCCGTTTGAGTTTTTGTTAAATTGTTTCCAATTATTACTTTATTTATTTACTTATTATCTATCATAAGCTTCTGGGAATAGAATAAATATCTGTTTTATTATTAATGCTGTTGACGGAGTGCCTAGCACATCGTAGGTACTCCGTAAATATTTGATGAAAAGGAAATGAATGAACAGGAATAGCTAGCTTCGAGGGTAGCAAAACCAGGATTAGTATCACTGTTTTACTCCCAAACTCCGCTTTCCTGATAGGGAGTGATCGTGAGACCCAGCAGCACATCAGGGTCAAGCACAAGACCGACACCAACTAGAGACTCATAAACACTTTGTCATTCACATTCCTAGGACCAGCCCACTCTCTCAAGTGAACCTCCCTGTACCTTATCATCAGAAGGGGTTCCTCCTTCTATCTGAGGCCACAGTATGGCCTTAGGAAACTCACATTATTTCTATCTGTCAATGAACTCCTCCAGCACTGAATCATAGGTCCCTGGAGAGCAGGGACCTAGTTTGATCTGGTCAAGGCTGGATGGTACGTGGCACCCATAAGGGTCTAAGTCAAAGTTTGGGGAATGGAACTAATTACCCACAGGTCATTCTGCTAGGTGCTTTACTTTTTTTTTTGTTTTCAAAAATGACTTGAGTTTAACCCAAACCATTTATATATGCCAGTCTTAATTCTCCCAAGTCTGTCCCATGTTTAGACAGAGTTAAATACGTATTAACACTAAGCAAAAGTCTGTTTACTTGGGTTCTGGGCACACAGAGAAATGTAGAAATGGCATCATTTGTCTCTGGCTTTCGTAGACTGGACAGAGCTGGTCACAGAGGGCATGCTGATGACTCCTCTTGGAGGTTACTGAACCCCCATTTTTTTCATGAGTTTGCTCCTTAAAGGAAAGTCTGAATTGGTTCTCAAAGTAGCAGATGAACACATAGACATGCACTGAAATAGCCCTACTCCCTTGCTGCTTTGCCAGAACATTCGTGTCTCAAAAGTTATTTTAAAAAATAGAGACTTTCGTTTTTAATTACTTTATTTAGGAAGACATGAGTTGGCACAGTAGAAATCAGAATGCCTGACCAACAGGATTGTGCTGACCAGGCTAAAATGATCTCCAATCCACCATATGTGGGAAACCAAAACCCTCAGTTGTTCTCTGAGCCCTGACAATCACCATGACTTGTGTTTCTCTTCTTCTAATAGAGGATATGTGGTTATATCAGTATTTTGCAGAAAGAATTCCTCAGTACAAGGTTAATAATTGTTTTACTTCATCTGTGTCAAGATTAGGTAATTACAAATTAAACTTTGAGAACTATCCCTATGGCAAGTAGTCTATAATGTTACAGTAACTTATCGGTTAAGTATTATGTATACTCATCTCTTTTACAATGAGAAACTGATGCCCAGAGACATAATTAGTATTAAATATTAGATTCAGAATTCAAAGCCAAGTCCAATTCTAAGCACTTGTTATTTCTCCATATCAAGCTTCTCCCATGTTGATTCAGTGGATTGATGAGTGGGTAGTTGGATAAATGAGTGAATGAACACAGGAAGCAACTGTGTACATATAAATGGGTCACAGTTGATGAGATGCATGTAGTTTTAGTACAAAACTATGGAAACCAGTAACATTTGGGTCATAGTTTATGTATAGAGGTTTTAATAATGCTGGATGTATTTAATGGAACTATAATCTTATAATGGAAATATATCAGAAAATAGTTGGAATCTTCCCATGCTGTATAATATACCACACCATGAATAATTAAACTTCATTAAAGTCCATTTAGAAATATATGTTGAATGTAGCAGTCACATAGTCTGGCGAACTTAATAGAATCCTCCACGTGTAATTATGTGTAAGCTATCATTTACTGCTGGTTTTGTCTGTTCTGAAAATGAGATCTGCAAACTGAATTTTCACCTATAGAATGTTAATATTCTTTCTATTTAAAGTAAGAATGACATTGAAAATGGGTGGCTCCAATTGGAATATGCTGGGGGCTGTTAGAAAGTCTAAGGGTCTTAAATTCCGTATGGGCAGAGTGTATTATGCTCTACTGTATTATCTCAGCATGTCAGGTCTACGCATATGAGCTCCACCTCCAGAATGTAAATGTCTTGAGGGCTTTTTCTTCACTTTTACAAATCATCCAGTGCATTACTAGACATATAATGGAAGCTGAATTAATCTTATTGAATGGATAACATCTCCAAAGTTAAAGAGAACCCTTGGTGCAAGTCCTGAACCATGACATTTCAGAGTAAGTAAGCACCTGCTCAAAGGGAGAAGTTAGTGCAGCATGGAAGTTGAAGTAGATACTTACAAGAGAAATAGGAGAAAGGAGAGAACCCGAAGACTCTCTTTGCAGACATCACCCTATTTTGAATTCCAAGTCTGTGCTGACAACTCCCTTCACACCAGCCCATCTAAGACATACTTTGGCCCTTGGTACAAGGTTGTACATCATTTCTAGGCTCCAGGACAACTGTGGAAGTAGATACTTCCCAGCGATAAGTACTAATTAGAAAAAATACCCTTATACATACATATGTTTTCAGGTAAATTTCAGTGGCTGAAGGTAGGTAAGTAGGCTAGTATTGTGTTAAGAAATATAAAATATTCTCTTGTTTATTTTCCATCCATAAGCTTTTATTGGAAGTGACAAGATTTTAAAATTATGTCTTCTTGGGGCACCTGGGTGGCTCAGTGGGTTAAAACCTCTGCCTTCGGCTCAGGTCATGATCCCAGGGTCGTGGGATCGAGCCCTGTATTGGGTTCTCTGCTCAGTGGGGAGCCTGCTTCCTCCTTTCTCTCTCTGCCTGCCTCTCTGCCTACTTGTGATCTGTCTGTCAAATAAATAAATAAAATCTTTAAAAAAAAATTATGTCTTCTTGTGTCAAGGTAACTTATATTGCATGTTCTTTGGGCATATATGGTTTCATGTGAAACTGCAAAAACCTAACCAGGTAAGGAGAACACGTATATTTTCCCCATCTAGACAAGGAAAATATAGAGGTTCGGAGAGGTTATGCTACTTGCCCAAGCAAGTCTGTGTGGTGTGAAAGAAGCATTTTGACTCCCAGGCTGGTGTTCTTCCTCTAGGCCCTGGTTCTCTGATAATGGTAATTGTAGGATGATGGCTGCTCAGCTCTGTGGGAAGAGGAAGAGAGCATCTTCTCTTTCATGCCTGTCTCTTGCTTTTCTCCCTGACCACCTTCTCTTCTCCAGCCCATTTTCTCTGTGTGAAAAATGAAGAGCAGTGTTCAAATTAAACCTTGTTACTTTTTTTCTTTTTTTAGATGATTTGGAACACTGGGTATAATAGTTGGAGAGGCTCTTTACTTATTTTTCCATTTTACCATTATATCAAGTGTTTTGGAAAAATACAGCTCTTGATCATGTAGCTAGAAATCACTCACCAGTATTGATGATATCAAAATGACCCTCATTAAGGCTTTTCAAAATGAAGTGTAAACGGCATTCTGTCTGCTGCATTTATTTGACTTCTACTGCCCAGCATGGAAAGGAGAATTTTAGAGGAATTCCTAAAGACAGTAGGGAAACTGCAATGACTGGAACAGTATTGAGCGGCTAGGGAGTAGCCATGGGGAGGGAGGGGTTGGGCCTGGGACATTGGCGCTGCTGGTGGCACCTCTAGGCCTGTGGTGTCCATTATCTTAGCCACTAACCACACTATTTAAATTGAAGATAAAATCTTGTTAAATATTCAGTTATTTGCTCAGTGGCCCCACGTGGCTAGTGACTACTGGATTAGTGCAGATATAGAACATCTCTCTTGCTGCAGAACTAAATTGTGTCCTGCTGCTTTTAGCAGATGAGCAAAATCGCTCATACCATTTCAAAGTCATTTAAGTAAGGAAAGAACAGTAAGCCATCTCTAAGGATTCCCTTCATCCCTTATGGTCCTTTCTTTTCCTCTTCATTCCTTTGTTCCTTCCTCCCCTTTTTTCCTTCCAAAAAATATTTAGTGAGCCATTACAATGAGCCTAGTGCTGTTCACATCCTGGAGCTACCATAAGAAAAAGTAGGGCTGGGGCTCCTGGGTGGCTCAGTGGGTTAAGCCTCTGCCTTCAGCTCAGGTCATGATCTCAGGGTCCTGGTATCGAGTCCCGCATCGGGCTCTCTGCTTGGCAGGGAGCTTGCTTCCTTCTTCCTCGCTCTCTCTGCCTGCCTCTCTGCCTACTTGTGATCTCTCTCTGTCAAATAAATAAATAAAATCTTAAAAAAAAAGAAAAAGAAAAAGAAAAAGTAGGGCTCCTACCAGCAGACAGGTAACAATATAGTAAGGTTCTAGTCCAAGTGAAAACTGGCAGTTATGATCCAGTGTGTTTAGTGCTATGTGGCTCCTAACCCCAGTTCTGGGGCTTCAGGTTTGCATAAAGAAAGGGACAACAGAGAGCTAGGACATGGATAATCTGTGAAAGATATCCAGGTCTAAAAGAGACAAGGAGGAGGAAGGAGGAAGTGTGTTCCAGATAGATAAAGAAGATGGTAGAAAGGGAGAAGAGGGTGGATTCCAGGCACAGAGAGATATTGAAGATAACCCGAGGGTATGGTGCAAGGAGAAAGAGAAGGGGCTGCAGAAATGAACAGAAGCAGATCCTAAAGGATCTTATAAGCCATACTAAGATGTTCATATTTCATCCTCACGACAATGAGAAGTTCCCAAGAGATTTAACATAGGAAGGTGACTCTGTTACATGTGTATTTCTGAGAGATCACTTTTGCTGCATTGTGGAGAATGAATTCTAATTGGCAGGGCCAAGAGGAGGACAAGACCTGGGGCAGAAAAACAAATTACAAGGCTGTTGAATTAATTCAGATGAGAATGTAGGTGGGTTTGTGGTATGGATAATGTTGCCCAGGTGCCAAAGAGAAAAAACCTTTGGATATAAAGAGAGAGGACCTCATGATTGAGTAGGGGATGAGAGAGAAAGAGAAATCAAAGCTAACTTCTATATTTTTCTTTTTTAGCATGCAGGTAGATTATACAGTCACTTCTAGAGCTGGAGAATACATACAAAGAAGCTAGCTTAAGGAAAGAGGGACAGATGTAGATCTCCACTCAGATTCTCCTGTAGAGGCAGCCTTCCCTGACCCTTCAGACCATGACAGGCCCTTGGATTATTCCTTCCCACAGGGCAGCAAGCTTGCTTTCATACGGACTTGCAATTTTCCATTTATTTCTAGGATCATCATCTTACTTGATTGCCAGTCTCTGTCCCTGGTTTGCTAGATCCATGACTGCAGAGGCTGTGTTTGACTTTGCTCACCATGGAAGCCTCACAATCACACTACTATTTATGACACAGTATGGTGGATTGAGGAGCAATATTGTAGAAACACCTCCCTCCTTTTCTCTGAGCACCTTTTCTGGACAGAGAGTTACAAAGCAATCTTCAGCCTTTCCTTCTGAGCTCCCAGCCTAACCTTTTGAAGGGGAGGAAAAAACTTTTTCCTCTGTTCTTCTTGGTTCTTGGCTGAGACCACTTCCACTTCCCCGTAATAAAAGATTTACATAGAAAAACAAGTTTAGTAACATAAAAGCCTCCTGTTTACAAGGGAGAGATGCAGGAAAACTGAGGAACTCCCTGTGATGGCCACCTTAAATACCCTCTTGGCTAAAGACAAGATAGAGGGGGATGTGTGCCAATGATGGGAGGCCATCAGGAAAGCACAGTAAACGAGGGTAGGATTATTACGCAGATTTAAGTTGTTTCCTTCTTCATTGACCGGAGTTTCTAGAGATTTAGTCCTCCTTCTCTTCTTTGTAAAGAGAGGAGATGCCTTTACAAATAGAGAGTCCCATTATTAATGTCAAGGTAACTTCTTAATTTCAGAGCTTCTCTTTTGCTACTGTTTCTTAAAACTTATCAGCCTAAACTAATCAGTCCTTATGCCAAAGAGGCATGTTTTGGGGGGCAGAGTCTGCTCCCCATCTCTTTAGTCCCAGTGCCCTAACTGCCCTATGAACACAAATCTTGAGAAAGGAAAGGAAGTTTTACAAGTCATTTATACACGTGAAATTAACTCCTTGAGTTGCATTTTTGTTTACAGTTTAACCTTTAGGTCTCATTGCATTTAAGACTGGTCTTCCTGAAAGGTGGAGAAAAGGATATTCTTTTGGAAAAAGGGTTTCCCACAGTAGATGACGTGATACCTTGTATTCTGCTTTCTTGTAGAGTACAATCTAAACCCCTTTCTGACCATGGACATGGAAAGATTTCCCCCCGTCCCCACTCTGCACAACTGCAAATATAAGAAACAGGGGCTTCCGAATCAAAAGGACTTGCTTTAAGTCTCAGCTTCACTAGATGACTGAATGAACTCATTGAATTCTGGTCTCACCTGTCAGGAGAAAAGACAATAGTGCTCACCCTATAGAACTCTCAGAACTATTAAATGAAACACAAAGCAAAAAGCACCTAGCACTAGATAATTAACTGATTTTAAATTTAAATTCAATTAATTAACACATAGTATATTACTAGTATCAGAGGTAGAGTTCAGTGATTAATTAGTCTTATATAACACCCAGTGCTCATTACATCATGTACCCTCCTTAATGCCCATCATCCTGTTACCCCATCTCCCCACCCGCCTCCCCTCTAGCAATCCTTGTTTCCTATTACTAAGGGTCTCTTATGATTTGTCTCCCTCTCTGATTTTGTCTTGTTTTATTTCTCCCTCCGTTTTCCTATGTTCCTCTGTTTTGTTTCTTAAATTCCACATATGAGTGAAATCATATAATTGTCTTTCTCTGATTGACTTATTTTGCTTAACATCATACCCTCTAGTTCCATCCACATTGTTGCAAATGACAAGATTTCATTTTTTGATGGCTAGTAATATTCCATTGTGTGTGTGCATGTGTGTGTGTACAGACATATCTTCTTTATCAATTCATCGGTCAATGGACATCTGGGCTCTTTTCATAGTTTGGCTATTGTGGACATTGCTGCTATAAACATTGAGGTGTGGATGCCCCTTCAGATCACTACCTTTGTATTTTTGGGGTAAATACCTAGTAGTGCAATTGCTGGGTCATAGGGTAGTTTTATTTTTAACTTTTTGAGGAAACTCCATACTGTTTTCCAGAGTGGCTGTCCCAGCTTGCATTCCCCCCAACAGTGTAGGAGGGTTCCCCTTTTTCCACATCCTTGCCAATATCTGTCATTTCCTGACTTAATAATTTTAACAATTCTAACTGTTGCTATCTCAATAAATAACTTTCTGCCCTCCAGTTTTGCTCTCCCCTGGGAAAGGATAACATGAATGACAGGGGAATGAAACCCAAAGGGGAAAACTGGGTCTAGCCATCTCTGTGTACCTCATCACTTTCACTGGTGTTCCTCCAACATCAATATAAAGCCCGGAGTACAAAACTTCTGATGATGTTTAGTTCCTATGGCTGCATTTAATATTCTCTGCTAAATTCACAGAAAATTTGGCCAGAATCTCTTGTTCAGTGAAGTAATTAACATGGCCATCCCTTCAAATGTTGCCATAGTAGTTACCATGGTGATGAAATGAAAATGCAATTTGAGTAATTCATAATACATAACTCTTCCCAGAAAAACAAAAGGAGTACTTTTAGGATAACTGAGTCATTTTGGTGATGTCTCAGTGCAACCTGTTACTCACTTGAATGATTCAGACAAAAGGCTCTAATGAATAGAAGATTAGACTGTTTGCATTTGCAACCAAATGTACCAAATACATTCCTAATGTGTTAATTAACATTTTCTCCAAATGCAAAAGAGAAACATTCCAGCTGAGAAGACAGGTAAGAATCTGATAGTAAGGCAGACTCATCTGACATTTGAAAAAAAAAATTTGGAAACATGAGTTAGGTAATCACAACATTCAAAAAAGAAAACTCTAAATTACTAAGTCATAGATGAGGTCATTTCTGGTAAACAATGAAATGGATAAGGAAAGAATGGCCATTATTTAGGTATTCTAACGTATCACGTGTCTTCAAGTTTTGTGGAGTTAAATAGAAAACATCCCTTTGAAATGTGTTTGTAAAAAAATGGAAAAGATTAAAATGTTAATGTCAGGACATTTGTATGACAATATGCAAAGCAACAAGGAAATTATTTTCTGGGGGAATAATGTGTATAAAAATATAACCCCAGGGGTGCCTGGTGGCTCAGTAGGTTAAAGCCTCTGCCTTTGGCTCAGGTCATGATCCCAGGGTCCTGGGAGGGAGCCCCACATCAGGCTCTATGCTTAGCAGGGAGCCTGCTTCCTCCTCTCTCTCTCTCTGCCTGCCTCTCTGCCTACTTGCGATCTCTATCTGTTAAATAAATAAAATCTTGAAATATATATAAAACTCCAATATATAATATAACAACCTTCAACCTCTGTGTCTTCCATCATACCAAAGCTGGTCTATTTTTCTTTCTAAATGCCTTTCCACTTCCCAAACTATTTCCTCATTATCATCCTCACTTCCAAAGAGCTCTGGGTCCAGAACTGACTCAGGTCAGAGAAATGGGAAAAGGTCTGTGACTGTCTTGGAGCCCCCAATCAGATCTCTGTTCACTGGCTTTGACATTTTTTGCATTTCTCTTTTTGTCTATATAACTTGAGTAGGACCTTAGCAGGGTCCACAGCTGTTTTAGATCTAGGTATCCAATGACTAAATAAAAATTAAGATCCCTGTGGGCTGGAGTATTCTGATGATGATAGCAGATATATGTCAAATGGCACAGGTGTAACCTGTCGTGGTTATATTTTACTCATTTTTTTTTTGTCACATCAGAATTCTCTCATCTACATTGAAATCAAGGTCCTCATTTCATCTCTAGCAACTTTCACCAATACTTTTATCTTCCAATGAACAGTTCCTTGCTGATAGCTCCTATGCCATTGTATTTCTCAGGTTGTTGGTAAAATGGCTAGTTTCTGGGTCTTTGGGGTGCTTAATTGGAGAATGAATATGGTTGGTCGGATTGGATATGTAACATTACTCCAGATCTTCTGTTTTCAATCTGGATTCCTCTCTCTACTTTTGTCCAAGGAACTACTGGCATTTCACATTAATATTATATGGTCACCATATATTATTTAAGATTTCCTTAACCAACTGAGTAGATATATAAAACTATTTTCTGTTGTTTGACCAGCATGTGTCATATAGAATTTCTGGTACCCATATTAATAAATTTAGGTGGATCTACCCTTGACCAGTCTCTCTTAGAATCCATTTCCACATCTATTCTAAAGATTCTAGCAGATACACATTAGCAGACTACCAGAGATGTTTGCATGTAAGCCTTCTCTTCCTTTTCTTTTCTGACTTGACCCTGGAAACAAAGAGGGTAAGAGAGTGAAATAAGAGGAAAAACTAGCTCCCTTAAGAAGGTAACTCCCTTAGATGAAGGAAGACCATGCCTTCAAGCAAGGAAGGATGGCCTCATTGATAGGAAGGAGGCTGGGAGAGGATGCTCAGTGAGAAGTGATGAATCAGGGTACTCCAAGCTTTCCCACACCTCCTGTATATTCTCAGGACTACTACTACCAGCCCCAGAGGAATGGCAGTGAATTCAACAGAAGATAATTTTCCGAGGCACCCTGAGTCAATAGAGAAGACTTTTTTTTTTTTTTTTCCAGTTTAGTCGTAAGCAGTTGCTGAGTTTCTTTCAGTGTCTATGAGAATTTGGGGGACCAATTTTTTGTTGTTGTTGTTGTTTGTGGTGAGTTTTCCAGTAAAGTGATAAACTAACATCAAACTCTGTAGTTCCTGACTTTTATATTCCTTTCACTTTCCTATGGAAGTGGCAACTTGATCCTAGGAAGACTGACCTCCTTGGGCATTTCATTCCAGGTAAACAAACTTGGTAACGTTATTAGCTGATTTATCATTGCATTCTGGGGTCTTTCCGATTCCCATAATGATGAGATTCTCCCAGACTTCCAGCCGATGTAGTCCATATATGCAGTCTCGGGTCTTTCCTCTGCCATTTCTCTGAGGGTGTGTTTTTGTTATCTACTAACTGGTACCAGTTTTGGTGTCAGTCAGGATTCTATTGTAAGGAATAAAAACTGACCTGACCAACTAAAGTAGAAAATCAGTTTATTGGAAAGAATCCCTCAGAAGTGTGATGAACCAGTCATGGAGCATGGGCTGGAGCTGAAGGAGGTCACGTCACACCCAGAAACAGTCTGGTGATGATGCTGCCAAAGGCACTACCAGTGCTATCCATTCACTGCCACCATGTCTTCATCCTCAATACTGCTGCTGAACATTCTCTACAGTCTCTCTGTAATGAATATTATCACGACAGACCCTCTATCTTTGTACCAAGTCTTCAGATTCAAAGTGCTAGATGTGACCATCCAAAGGGTTAAACCTTCCATTGAGACTTATATATTAAAGGATTCTGCCAGATAGAAAGGGTACTTTCCTGTTATATATACACCCCTTACCAACCTCCTATTTCCCACCAAATTAAAAAGCTTGCATTGTAAGGTATCTGCTGTCATTTAGGTAATATTTCTGTCCCAAATGTGAGACTGTGTGAGGGACATTTTGCCTTAAGCTCCTAGATGAGAAGAAGAGTAATGGCATTACCAGTGTATCACTTGGTCACATAGTGCCTGGGGGGAGGGCATCAAAAATTCAGCTCCTAAAAGATACCACAAAATCCTCAAGGGTAGAAGCTGCCTTCTGTTAGTATCCTTACTACCTGGTGCTTGAAATATATAGGCATTCAATGTATATTTGCTAAAATGACGTTTGATCTATCAAAGGCTATTATCTTTCTTAAATGAGGATTATGATTTGTATCCTATTCTAGATCCCCTAAGCCACTGCAGTAGAATCTGTTTTTAGATTACTTGCATTAGAATCATCTGGGATGCATGTTAAAATGGAGATGTACTCCAGACCTAAGCTAAATCAGAATAATTATGGGCGAGGCTCAGGAATCCACATTTTAAGGAAGCACTCCAAATTATTCCCATATACACTAAATTTGAAAGCTAATGCTCTGTGGGACTATTGTTAGGGGCTTGAGTTTAAGGATGTTAGCTAGCAAAAATTAGCAAGAATTTTGGGAATAAAACTCAATAAAACCTCATTTATAAAGCTTTGGTGTTTGTTTTAATGACTGATTTGTGACTGTTAGGAGATCAGTTTTTTCCCTGTTGCATCCTTAGTGTTACTTGGCGAGAAAGCTTTTAAATGAAAGAGTAAAATCCCAGTTTTATCTTTTTAATTAGGGTGTTCTCATTTCTCTTGTCTGGGCTGTCATCTGAAGCAAAAGAACAGAGAAAGCAAGTCAAGGGATAAATCTGTTTGGGCCCCCTCCTAGCTAACCATGTTAATAAGTTCTCCTCAGTTTAGAGTAGAGAGGAAGAGAAGCGAGCAGCCTACAGTGAAAATGTGAAGAAAGTGTTCTTTGGCGTGACCCAATCCACACAGACCCTCACCAAAATAGGGCCTTCAAAAGCACAGATTGATGGGAAGTATGCAAAGAGAAAACTTTCTTTCATCTTCTGGAATGGCAATCCCACAAGTATTCTCTTGGCTTCTCAACAAAAGTAAAAAAAGGCCAATATCATATTTATATCACACTTCTTTCCCAATGACCGACCCTTTTGGAAGCATCACCTCGTTCAAGCTTCACTCTCTGCCTCCCCAGAGGGGCATGCCCATTTGACAGAGTTGGAAAATAAATCAACAACTGTGAAGAATGTTTTTCAAAGTCCCACAGCTAAATGCAGCTGCAAATCTATACCTATGGTCAGACACTTAAAGTAATATCTGTCACTACCACCATCAATTTTAAATCTTAATGTGTGTCATTAAGAAGAGAGTGCCCTCCCCCATCTGTCTGATTTGACAACAGAGATGAGCCTGCTCAACAATTTGGTCATTCCAGTAGGCTTTCCTGTGCTTCTCCACGCTCATACAGACCTATCTGTGTCTGTGTGTGTGTGTGTGCACGTGCACATGCACGTGCACACTCACCCACACATACAAGCAGATATATAAACACATGCATTTTTAAAAAACATAGATGATGCTTATGGTGTGTTTCTGTAACTTTCCTCTTTTGGGTGTGTTTTCCCCACACTCCAAAGCTTCTAGGAAAGAGGGAATTTGGTTGCTTAGTTGTGTTCTTTTATTGTTTGTACCACACGGTGGCCCAGGAACCTTGTTCCTCTGCACATCACCTCTGTAGGCCTCTGGGTTGCTGCAGGCCATGTGTTTGGTGTCCTCACCAGCTTTTAAACAGTATTTATCTTCCTGTCCCTTTTGGCTCCTCTGCCATCGTTTTCTGGGTCCTACTCTCCATCCTTCACATCCAACATCAATGCACTCTGAAGGACACAGTGTCCTTCCCAAACCAGAGCATCTGCTGTTCTGTTGCTCCTCAGTTTCCCAGAATGGACACCTGTCTTCAGAAGGGGTGTGGCACCTTCGGGTCCACCTGGCTGGCCAAGCTGCCCTCTACAAGGGACCTGGCTGTTCCTTTCTCTGGCCCACAGTCTACTTAGCCTCATTCTGCTGCTTCTTAGGCTTACTCAAGAGCTCCTGTTGTAGAAGATCGAGGGCTGCTCTGTAATTTTATCAGCCCGTGCTCAAAAAGCCTCTGGATTCCAGCCAGCCAAGTGAAGAACAAATACATTTGGTTATAATTAAATATCCAGATAGGTTGTTGGCTAAAAAGGCACAGCCGTACTGAGAATTTGGCTCCTGGTGTGGTATGCTAAAGTGAAGTGTATGTACCTATACGGAGTTGGGAATATCTTTTTTTGCTTTAGAGGCAAAATGAATATTTCTGATACATTTCTAGAAAAGCAAAATCATTTTAAAACTTCTCAAAATACAGATGTTTTTCTGTTTATGTTGAATTTTTCTATTCTGTAGAAGACAGAAATGAAGTATTTAGAAATGTAGGGCTACAGATGAAGGTGATGTACTTTTGTACCATGTGATTTCATACAGCTAAAGTTTGTGTGCCTTTTGAAATTAAGGGAAAGCATTTTTTTTTCATAAAAGCCTTTTTCTGGGATATTCTAAGAGATTTACAGTCAGTAGAGAATAAAAATTTTAAAAAGGATAAGATGATATGGGTGTATATCTCACTCCTGCCATCTTGGGTCAAGCCTGGTCAATTTCCCTCTCTGAACTTCAGTTTCATTATCAAAAACTCAACAATTTGAGCTTTCCCAGAAGATCTATGAAATTCTGGCCCTATAGGCTTCTAATTCACATGGTGCTTCTTTCTTTGTCTGGAGATTATCCAGCCTCTCCGGCCACTAAAAGGAAGCAAATTTGCTTCTGTGTGGTTGGAGCATAGAGTCATGTGACTGAAATTCGAGAGAAAGGGTTGACCTGTGCTCTCCAGCATTGTCTGTGAATACAGTTGCCTCCTACACAAGGATGGGTTGCTAAGGTCCTCTTCAAAGGAGAACAGTCACATATGGGCACAATTACCCTTGAGATGACCTTAGGAAGCTGTCGCATCAGAGCCTGACATACTGTGTCTTAGTTAAGTCCAATGTGGCCACTTTTCCCTGCAGCAAATGTAACAGATTGCGTCCAGATGAAGAGACTGACTTTTGTTTAAAGACAGTGTCTTCTAAAAAAATGCCTACCCTTAAATATGAGATACTCAGAGGGGCTAGTTGGTTATGAAAAAAAAAATGTAATTCATAGCTAAGACTCCAGGGAAAGTCTCACACCTAGTCTGGAGTTGGCTGTTGTTGAGCACAGTGGCATGCTCAATAACCCAAAATAATTACGTAGCTCATTTCCTGACTTAGTTCTTTTAGGCCAGATGCAGAGCATTTAATTTACCCAAGAAAGGCAAGTTTATTTTGTGATCCTGTGGTACTGCTAAAACTGACTTCAGTCAGACCTTGCCATCACTAGACTAAGTTTTGCAGTAACTGCCTAACCTCCGCTGTTGATCTTCCCCCTTCTCTCCTCTAACCAACCACTTTCCTGTCACTGTAAGTGATCTTTCTAGAATGAAAATCTATTCTGAGTGGAACCCTTGCAGCTTTTTCCAAAGTGTGTTCTGTGGCACAATAATTAAGGAATACAATTTGTAACAGCGTAAGGATTTCATGAGTTATCTTTTAAGATAAAGTTACAAAAGGGTGCATTGTCTATTTCTTGATAAAAAAAAAATTCAGATTTCATATTAATGCACTAAAGGCCATCAGTAAGTCCAATGTTTTCCATTAATTTTACCTTAGTGTTAAAAAATTTACCTAACAGTCCTTGTACAGAAAAGTAATGACATGTGGGAAACACAAACTTACAGATAAAATTTAACTTCCTGAGCATGGCATTGTAAGTTCTGGCCCTAATTTACCTTCAGAGCTGCCCTAGACTCGGGCAAGGTTCTGCCCTGACCTATGTTCAGGCTTCAGGAGGCCTATACACTTCATAGCACCCCCTCCTTGACACTTGCTAAACCCTGCTTCCTGGAAATCCCGGGACAAGGTGGGTTGGAAATGCCACCTGGCTGAGGCACTTTGAAGTCAGATTGGGACCCATGTGGGTCCAGGTCCTCACTTATTCCCCTCAAGGTGCTTTCCACCCTATGAGGTTGACTGACTATCCCCCCAGGAAACATGGGGACTCGGGCTGTGGGGTTGTCCTGGACCTGTGGCTGGCTCTGATTCCAGGATCCCTCTTGCTACTGGCATAGTGCAGCTTTGACATGATGGCATGAACATGGGCCACCAGAAGGACAAGTTCAGGGCTGTGGGCTCTTGAAAGCTCCAGTGCTGACCTTTGGGCTTGAGCCACATGTATAGACCACAGGTTCTCACCCATCTGTGTTCTGACTGGTGCCACTGCTAGTCTACAACACTGTTGGGTCGTGGGAGTGGTAGCAGGTGTTCTTTACCCTGTGTGCCCCTTACTGTTCTCTCACTGCACAGTGCCCCCTGCCCCCCATGGACTCCATGCCACTAGCCTGGTAATTCTCTTGTGTCTCATCTGAGGGCTATTAGGACGGCAGCACCAATGACCTCTTCTGATCAATGTCCTCTCTTATCCTCACCCATTGGTGACATTGTGTTCGCCTCAGTCAATCTTGAGTTGGATGCGGGATGAGCATTACTTATATGAAATGGAAATTCTTTTCTACTGGAAATTTTTCCTGTTTGTAGCACTGTGTGAGGGACAGTGGTACAACTGACCTAGAAAAATCACCTTCTAGTAGTACCATGATTATGACCAAAAATGTTCAAGAAAAGATGTGAGAGAAGATGTGAGATTCTATCAAAACTTTCTGAATGGTAAATTTACCATTAAATAAAAAATTATCATTAAGTAAATCACTATACATCATATGGATCTATATATTTGTAATATGGTTTTAATCAAATTATTGATATAAATAGGGGTCCTGAAGAACATATTTGAAGTCCTACCTGCTCTAGAGGCAGTTTTGATTACCTTGCTATCTCATCTCTTCTCATTGCCATGTGCACATTTTAATTTCCAGGAACTCCAAAACATCTACCCCATGCTTTTGTCCATGGTGCACTCTTTCTGACAAATTCATACTCATTCTTTAAGACTCAGTTCAGACCTCACCTGTTGCATCAAGATCCCATGGTCTTCGCTCCCACCCACAGCACACTTGGCTTGCCTTTATTCCAGCACCTACCACAGTGTGTTCACATTGTCTGCTTATGTCCACCTTCCCTGGATGATTAGCACTAAGGCAACCACTATGCCTCTTTTATCCATTTTGCCTCGTTACAATACCATGGCCAAGTAATTTAGAGAAACTAAAGTGAATCTAACAAATGATCCCATGAAATCACTATGGCTATAGGGGACTCTGGCCCCAACAGGAAAAGACAGTTGTGTGAAGCTGGCATTTGTAAATTCACTTGTCCTATTCTCAAGTCGATGATACAAGCATGCTTGTTTCTGTGGTAGCTTTGTATTCCAAACTGGACCACCTTCCCTTTTCCTATGCAGTTCCAGAGTAGAATTAGCCAGGGGGAGCCATTTGTGGAATGTTTGGAAGGAGATATGAAGCAGGACTCCTGGCTTCTGAAGGTCCTCCTGGTAGGATGGACTGAGAGGCTGCAGATGGGCAGGTCCTGGCGTGTTTGAGCTGGTCTCCCTCACCCTGACCATCACCGGGATGCTGATGGGCCCCAGCTTGCACTTGCCCTTCCCAGTTCTGGGTCCTGGTCTTCTGCCTCTGTGGCAGCCCTGGTGACAACAGTGAACCCAGCCTCACCACTGGAAGCAGAGGCCTCAGCCCTCAAGGGACTCTGCTACCAGCCTCCGTCTGCAGTCCCTGGGGCAGCTGGACATGCCTGCTTCACAGATTTCCCTGCTGGCTCGGGCTTGTTGTCCTCCATGGGAGCTTCAGCAGGGCTGATCAGTGACTTGTCTCTGGGTTCCAGCACCTCCCACAGCCACGTAAAGTTGAATTCCTATAAACACAGCGTTGGTTTCCCTGATTGAACCTGACAGATTCAGGCCCTGCTTCTTGCAACTCCTTTAAAAAATTAATTTGCTACCCTTTAACGCTCAACATGTGGGACTGGCAAATGAAAAATGAGAAGAAGGTGAGAGAAGGGCTGAGAGGAAGAAAGGCAAGGTGAGTAAAGGAAAAATATGATCTTGAAAAATGAAATGGGAAAGCGAGAATGGCAAGGCCAGCTTGGGGAAAGGAGAGAGCAATGTGAAAAGAATATTGTATGTCTCTACCCCACTAGGAATGTATAATCTACATTGGGAAAAACAAAGACCAATCATTGACAAATGTGTAGCATGTATTTTTTTAAAGTTCTCACGTACATTTAAAATACAGTAATCACACCCACACACACACGAAATATTTTCTCTAAGAAACACTGAGAGATAAAGATTAAATTTTCCTCCCTCCTAGTAAATATCGGCAGAACCTCTTAATCTCCCATTAATCACCTGATGTGATACTGTTTTTTTATTTTCTACCTGAAAAACATAGATATAATATTTACCTATATTTTCTGTGACTACCATAGACTGAATGTTTGTGTCCCTTCAAAATCCATATGTTGAAATCCTAATCTGTGATGTGATGATAATAGTAGGTGGGCTTTTGGGAAATGATTATGTCGTAATAACAGAGTCCTCATGAGTGGGATTTGGGCCCTGGTTAAAGAGACCCTAGTGAGCTTTCATGTCCCCTTCTGTCAGGTGAGGGCACAGTGAGAAAACAACCCTCTATGAGCTGGGAGGTGGGATTTGTTTATTTATTTATTTATTTTTAAGATTTTATATGAGAGAGAGAGTGAGAGAGAGCATGAGAGGGGAGAAGGTCATAGGGAGAAGCAGAGCTGGGAGCCCGATGAGGGACCTGATCCCGAAGGCAGTCACTTAACCAACTGAGCCACACAGGCACGGAGGTGGGTTTTCACTAGACGCCAAAACTGCTAGCAACTTGATCTTGGACTTCCTAGCCTCCAGACTGTGAAATAAATGGGTATTGTTTTTAAACCACCCAGTTTGTAGTATACTTTTATAGGAGCCTGAACTAAGTCCATGAATGAAACATAATAGATTTTAGCTTTTATGGGAACTCAAGGTCTAAACCAGGAACAAAAAGTAATTTTAAATGCTTTCCTTGTGATTTTCAAAGAACATTAACAGATCCAATTCATAACTTAAAGAAACATTATCAAATCCCTTTTTATCTCTACCTTAACTCAATGCCTCATTTGTCCAACCCTAGAAACTATCCAGAACATCCTTGTCCGTACTATTTTTCTCTCCCCTTTCTTCTTACAAACACTTTCCCATTCCGTGTTTTGATTCCTGCCAGGCCTTCGTGATTCCTGCTGCCATTGGAGGGTGAGGTTAATCATGGGCAAAGTGTGGGAGGACATAGTCGCTCTATCTTCCCAGACCCTCCACCACCCCTCCAAGGAGTAAGCCTATGGAAACCCCTGAGAAACATAGTTCTGATGTTCCATTAGGTCCCTTCTTGCCATCCTTGTGTTCAGGGAATAGAGAGTTTTCTGCAGGTAAATTGGTAGTTGAAGGTTTCAGTTTTCTCCTCTCAAAGGTCTGTGACTCCAGAAAGGTAAGAAATAGGAGAAATAGTATTTCCAATTTCTTCACTTCTTGTGAACCAAAGGCTACTAGTTGTTTTATCACTGCTCTCACTGAAGGCAGAGATCTCTCCAGCCCTTAAAATTGCAGACAGCCTGGGCATGGTTGCTTAGAGTGCTCTCCCATGCAAAGGAAGGAAATACAAGACAATGATTATGGCAACCTAATTTCATTGGGAGTAAGTCCCGAAATTCATCCATCAACCCTCCAGGAGTCCATCCCCAAATTGAGATGAAGGAGCTTTCTTAGTGCACTTAGCTAAGACCTTGCTTGAGGAGGGCAAGTCTGCCTTCAAGAGCCCCGATTTCCTACAGCTTCCTAGCTCCCCGAGTCCTCTTGGCATCACTGAGCAAAGCTCCAGTGTTCTGTCTCATTCTGAAAGCACAAAGACGAACTCATTCTTCCAACCCTGGGCTCTAATTAGCTTCGCTTAGAGAGAATTCTGGGAATCCCTTTAGGTTACCATGAATTACAAAATGGCTTAGTGAATCTGGACTCAGATTTACTCCCACTCTTGGCTCCGGCACTTTTTTTTGTTGTTGTTTGTTTGGGTTTTGATATTCCAAGCATGATTTTACAGCTCTGATGGAGAATTCACTCTTGGAGTTCTTCCCCTGTGAACACTTAGCCATAACAATTCTGCCCTGTCTACTGACACCTGGTCATAAATTAGTGGTGTCAGTCCCAGCCGCTGTCTGCCTACTACACCCTTGCTCTGAGAAGTGTGGCAGCTCTCCCTGGGGACAGCTGTCTCTGCAGCTGGGAACAGCCTTGAAGGCAGATGGACTCTCAGTTGGCACGAGTATATCTCAGCCTCTGGACATTGCCTATCCCAGCACCATATTAATGGCGGTGTGAAGTCAGAACTCAAAGGGCTTTTCTCTGTCCCTTGGCTTGGTTCTTGGTGAGGATTTATTGCTTCTGCGGGAAGGAAGGTTACACCCGTGGGTTGAAAGCCTATTTATCAGAAGTTCCTCAGGAATAGTCCGGTCCTCAAGGAAACTGGTCTCACTGGGGCCTTTCCAGAGTCTGCCATTGGCCTCCTCTTGCCACCCTAAAAAGACTCTGAGATCTTATGAAACTGAGGATCTCGTTGTGCAACTCTGCTCATGGGATCCTGTCTTCAACTGTGCATTCTTCCCACTGCCTTGGTCCTTGCATTCTAAGAACTGTAACTACTCCTATCTAATTAAGGCCTACTCCCTAACATCCTTGTCCAGGTCAGGTAGACATAGTGAAAATGCACTCTTGGTTTAGATCTGTATTGATTTTGTTAATTGGAAGTGTAGCTGAGAATTATAACTAAGAACAAAATCATAGGCAAGAAATGAAATCCTAAAAAAAAAAAAAAAAAAAAAAAAAGTCTGAAAACCAAAACCAAGACAAAAACCCCTGGTCTCTTATGGGGATGTGGTCTCTGTATAGCACTGCAGTCCAAAAACCAGGCTAAAATAACAAGTAAATGTAATTAGAGAGGAATTCAGTACTGATCAAACATTTTAAAACTACCACCTATAACCCATAACTATATTCTCCTTTCCCCCTCCCCATTTCCTCAGGACTTGGCACCATACAGCTGCTCTCTCCCTCTTTGGTAAATATCCCTACTTTATTCTCACCTTAGTCCACATTCCTCAGCCTCTCTTCCACCTTCCCTCCCTCTTCCTCTCTGAGCGCAATGCTGCCCCAGCTACTGGCCTGAGTGATTGGCCACCCAGAATTCTGGTCTCTGCTAATGGTCACACTACCCTACTCTGAGATACCATAGGACACCCATCCCAGGCCACATGTCTTCCCTCTCCATGAACATAAATTGTCTGGGCTTTCCTGAGAGATTTGACATTTACTCCCTCTGTTTTGTGTGTGTGTTTGTATTTTTTGTTTTGTTTTGCTTTGTGGGGTTTTTGTTTTTTGGAATTTTTAAAAATTAACATATAATGTATTATTTGCCCCAGGGGTACAGGTCTGTGAATCGTCAGGCTTACACACCTCACAGCACTCACCATAGCACATACCCTCCCCAATGTCCATAACCCAATCACCCTCTCCATACCCCACTCCTCCCAGCAACACTCAGTTTGTTTTTGGATTTTTTAAAATAGGTAATTGACATGAAGCTTTTTGGAGAATAAAATTTCCCACCAAAATATATATTTGCTTTACATATTTGTAAACTTCAATTGGAGATTCACCTAGAATCTGGAAGTCTGACCTTCAGGCCCTGCTTTTCCCCAATTTTTATCCTGATGCCCCCCAAGTTCACAAGTGATCCTTAGAATCTAAGTTTTTCTTCCATTGTTCATAGGAACAACTAAAAGCAAATGGAAGGATGGTTAAAGGGCAGAGAAGGAACTGCTGCTGGAGAGGAAGCCTGCCTAGAACAAGAGGCAGGCGAGGGGTCGAAGGTGTTGGTCTAAATTCTCAAAATACCAGGGAGACAGAAACAGAAACAGAATAAAGGTACCAGAAGCAAATTTGAATAAGGCCTATACATGCCTCTCCTGTTTTCATCAAGTATCATAAAGACATTGTAAAAGAAGAAAAAGAGAAAAAGGCAGTGCTGTGGACAGCAGTGAGGGGAAGAGGCTGTTGGAGGCTATTGTCAAGAGGAGATTGGCTACAGGCATTTGCTTCCTAGGCATTGAGAGCAGCTCCCCAGTTACAGAGATTGCAGGGTAGGGGGGCTCTGATGGACAGAGACTGTGTGATTCTTCCGCCAACTAAGGAGGAAGGAAGTAGCAGCTACATGCTGGGGATGACCCTGAATTCTGGAATGGAGACCATGAGCCCCCTGGCATCTTTTATCATGGGTATAGGATGGTTAGTTTTAGTAAAGAAACTAGTCAGAGGTTATGTAATGCCACAAATGGTAATGGGAAGAAGGTGTGCAAATCACCCATTTGTTCATTCACTCATTCATTCATTCACACAAGGATTTACTGAGAGTCCATTATCTGCCAGCTGCTGTGTTAGGTGCTGGCATTGTTATCAGTAAACAAAACACCTACGGAGGAGGCAGCCACTCGACAAGTAATATTAATGAACATGTCTCAGAAAAGCACAGTATACAATGAATGCATAAAGTAAGAAACCTGAGAGATCCCAGTAAGTTTCCTGCAGCTAAGTTAAGATAGAAACGATGAATACAAATTGATCAAGTAAATAGGGAAGAGAAGAACTAGAGCCCAGAAGTAGATTGATGTCCAAGGACAGCTGAAAGATGATCACTGGAAGTAGACTCAGAGGCGAGTGAGCAAGCATGCATACGATTTCAAAAAAAGCTGAATGATGTGGGCAAGAAAGAGTGTGGACGTATGAAGGAGTAAGAACCTACCAGTAGCCTCTGTACATTCAGTAAGTAGAATTTGGTTCAGTAAATAGAATTTGCAAAGGGGTGATGTTGTGAAAATGTCCCAACACCCTTATGGTAAAGCAAAGGGAACACAATCAGCCCAGCTTTGTCAACAAGGAGAAAGCATCATCCATGCTAGGAACATCACCCAGATGAACATGGGGAAGATGCTCAGAAGGTAGTGAAGAAGAACTTGCCATGGAAATAGAGATGGAGTTGTCATTTGGCTTTGGGAGGGGAATGATGGAAAGTAGCAAAGCAAGAGACCAAGAGAAAAGGCTAAGGAGATGTACAGAGAGCTGGGGAGTTCCCCCAAGAAGCCAGTTGTCTAATGTTGTAGAATTACTACAGAGGAAGCAGGCCAAATTTTCTCTCCCTGAGATACTTAGAAGTAGAAAGGAAAAAGATAAAAGACTAAGAAAAGTAGACTAATAAGCTCACTTTATAAAAATCGCCAAATGCAATAATAAGATAATAATGACTAACACTTTGACCACTTCCTGTAGGTACATAAGGCATAGGAATATTACCTGTATTATTTCCTTTAATCCATCTACCAGCCCTATAATTATGTACCATTACTGTCCCCTTAATAGAAATGATACTGAGTTACAAAGAGATGAAATAACTTGTCCAAGATCACCCAGCTGCTAAATGGATCAGCTGGGAGTCAAATTCATTCTGTCAGACTCTAATACTTCATCAGTAATAGTCCTTTGCTATTTTCTTATACTGCTTTCCCAGAGAAGGAGGAAATACTACTGAGCAAGTGGTAGATCAAAGAGGACCAAGTAAAGAGTCCGGGAAAGATGGAATGGAGAAGAGGAGTTGACAAGAACTTGGCAGATGTCCTCAGTCTCTTACACAAATGTTACAGACTATTCCTTGTTGGACGGTCCAGGGTACTCAGATTAATGCTAATATTTTTTAAATACAAAGTTCACACATTCATGGAGCTAATTAGTCCAGGTCGTTTTGTTGTTGTTGTTGTTGTTGTTGTTTTTCCCCTAGATTAACACAGTGCCAAATGTGCCATCTGGAGTTCTGGAAGAGAAAAACAATGCAGTCACGGAGCTGCCCCCTCAGGGAGGCGCTTAACTCCTCTCCTGGGGAGCCAGTCTTCACATCCCCCTTGGCCAGGTCTCTTATTAACTGATTGGAGAACAGACCTGTCCATTTTAATGACTTTTTATTTTGATAAGAGTTACAAAACATTTTATATCTTTTCTCATAAGATCAACTAAAAGAAAAAGAAGTTTTGATGATGACTTGTACTAATAATAAGGATGTTGAAGTAACACGGGAACAGCCTTAAAAACATCTAGGGGTAACAATTGTGACATTTTTATGTACTTATATTTTCTTATGTGCAATAAACTTTTTTTTTTTTGTCTTCTTTCTGTGCCGACATCTATTTGAGAGAAATGCTAAATCTCAGGTACCTAAGTCCACAGTGGCGCTAAAATGTGATTGCCTTTATTGATCTGAAGAAAGAACCTTGGCACTGATTTAGCCAGTATTAAGCCAGTCATTTTTAAATTAGAAAAATAAAAAGCATAAACAAGTTTTCTATTCCTTAAGATCCTGATGCCTACTAAGCATTAAGGTGGGTGCTAAAGACGGTTATGACTTCCATTGACAGTGAGTTCTAAGCATCTTGTGATCCACTTCTTTCTTCTTTCATCTTTTCTCCCAATTCAGCAGGTTCTTTGCACACGTTTCTGCATTTCCTCAGCATGCTGGTGGTGCACAGTGAGCACGTGCCTTGCCTGGGCCCACGCAGTCTGAGGCAGGATCTTAAAGTCCCCTAATTTTTCTTAAAATAGTTAAATGTTTCTGTGGCAAATATTTTACTCTCATGAATTTTCAGAATTCATGTCTAGATCAAGAATGAGATACGACCCTCTTGTTCCTTCAGGAACAAACATTTCTTAAAAGGTGGGTGGGTTGGTGTCTTAATCTACTCAGACTCTCATAACAAAGTACCCTGGTCTGGGTGGTATAAGCAAGAGAAACTTGTTTTCTCACAGTTCTCAAGATTGAAAGTCCAAGATTAAGGTGCCAGTAGGGTGGGTGTCTGTGAGGGTTCTTCTCCCAGCCTGCAGATGCTTATCTTCTCACAGTGTCCTCACATGGCAAAGAGAGAGAGGTTGACAGAAAAAGAGATTGAGAGAGTGAGATCATTCTGTTCTTACATGGCCATCTTCCTATAGGATTATGGCCCCACGCTTATGACCCCATTTAACCTTAATTCCCTTCTTAAGAGCATCAGTATATGAATCTGGGAGAAGAGCATATGAGGCAGTCTGTAGTAGCTGAGAAAACTGTAGAAGTATTTGGCTAACTTCCTCCCTCAATTAAAACAGTATTTGACTCTTTCATGTCTTCTAGATTAACACAGACTTTGTATTGAAAAAGATCTAAGGTTACCTGGTCTAAACTCTCCTAAAAAAAAAAATGAAAACTTCTCTAATCAGAATGTTTTTAAAGAAGTTATTTCAAGATGTCTTGATCCCTAGGTTGCTCTTATTTTTTATTCTGTATGAGTAAAAATAAGAACTTCTTTAATATCCTTAAAAAGTCCTTCGTTGTCTGAAAAGGACCAAAAATCCCTGTTCTTTGGCTTCACTTTCCCTTTCACTCCCAGGGATGAGGAACAGTACTAACTAACCGCTCTGTTCATGGTGCATTCTCCAGGAACTGGAGTCCCCACTGGGCTTCCATGACGAGTAGTCGGAGAAGGTCATTGTGACTTAAAGGGAGCACTGCAGGTGAAGGGAGCTGGATCCAAGAGTCAGTGCTGATTCATTCTCAGATCATTCTGCCATCTGAAGCTTCGTATTGTCTGGTATCAGAGGATGGAATTCCGACACTGAAAACTGCCATAGACATTCCATGGTATTCAGAATTGCTTCATCTACAGTATTTTCAGTGTTCAAACCTAGCTAGGGCTTATGGATGGTTTATCATAAACAGGGATTGATGTCAGTCAACCAACATCTACCAAACCCCATCTCTATGCCCTGGAGGGCCCTGGGGATAAAATGCACATAAGACATCCAGTGACTTCCACAGGAATGAGGAAGAAACCTTGAGAGCCTTGGCTAGTCCGGATAAGACCTCCTTTGCTTTCACAGCAACACACCCAGGCAGTCGCCCTTCCCATCACTTGGGACTCACTTTATTTCTGCTTCCGGTCACCCAGAGTAGCCTGGGACTGCCACGTCATCCTTCATCCTTCAGATTCTCTTCCCCGTGTCACTCCATAGTCACCCCTCCTAATCCATCACTCACCCTCCCTCAATACACCTTCCATTATACACTCTGAAACTCAAAGTCAGCCACAGGCAAAATCCTCATTATCTTCTGACTTCTTGAAATGTTTCTTTTGCAGTTGTGTTCAAACTAAAAGGAGGGTCCCCCTTAGCATTCCGCTTCCCCTGTAGAACCTCTAAGTGGTAGATATTTGATCTTGCCTCAAGCCCTCTTACTGTTGGTCCCTGGGGAAGGTTGATGTACTACTCCTTGCTCCTCCTTGCCACTTCAGACCACTTTCTTTTCCTCTTCCCTAATCCCCTTCCCTGCCACACATTTTACATGCCCTCAGACTAGAACCTCCACTCACTATCTCTTTGCCATGGTCATCCATGAACTCTGAATAATCCCATTGTACTGCCTTCAGCTTTTAGCTTCTGGCTCCGTGAACTCTTTCCATTCTATTCTTGCCACCATTTTTGGTGATTTTAATATCCATGTGATGAAGAATCCAGACGATCCTTCAATACTTCAGTCTCTCAGTTCCTTGACACTGTCTGCTTCAATGATCTCCCTCTCAACCCTAGTTCACCCCATTCAATCCGAGGTCACATGTTGAATTCTTGATTACCATGAACTACAGTGCATCCACACATTTTCTAACACATCTCCAAGATGTGCAGTCTACTAAAAACTTTGACTTTGTCACTGCCTAGTGCCACCTCTGCATTTTCATTTCCCTTCTCAGGTAGCTTAAATTCCTAGTCCCTCATCATCTTTCCCTGTACTCTCCCCCTGACTGCCTTTCCACAGTCTCCCTTTATCATCTTCATCTGGCAAGATTCCCACTCTACTTAAATCAAACTCCATCTCCTCTTTTTTGCTCCCACCCAGTAGAATGGACCTGGAGAAAAGTACATAGCCATGTCAACTTGTATCACTTTAATTTCACAACACAATCCTGCCTTTACCTTACCACAGCCGCCATGGGGTACATGTCCAGCCACAGTACACATAGCAGCTCATTCTCCTAGTCTCTTCTCAGCAATTATTTTCAACTTTTAAAAGATAAACTAAGGCATATTTAAAAATTGATGAGTTTGAACAAAACTTCATTCAAATTGGGCAGCATCCAATCTAGTAGATAGAAAGGAGCTCCAAGATGCTGCCCCAAATGGAAGACTGTCATAGGCGCAAGGGAGCAGGAACAAGAAAGTTATACTAGGAAAAAAAAAATGAAGGTGGTTATTTCAAGGTTACTCTCCTTTAGGGGATGGCAGGAGTCTATCCGGCAGATTACCTAACTCATGGTCAGAAGATTCCCGATTGACGAGTTTAAAATTCCATTTCTGAGAGAGCTGAAATTATAATTAGTTCTTGGTTTAGAGACCTAGAGATTAGCATAAGTGACTCTATTTTGAGTCTGACATCTTTTTAAACAATATCTTAACTTCTATTCTTAAGCCTCATTCTTGGCCAATGGCATTGAATCTGATTCTATTTATTTCTTATTGTAAGATTTCTTAATCTTAATTTCATTATTATTAACATACAGTGTTAAGTTTCAAGTTACAATATATTGATTAATTCTATATGTTACTCAGAGCTCGTGATGATAAGTGTATTCTTAATCCCAAACACCTTTTTTTAAAATTTTATTTACTTATTTGACAAACAGAGATTACAAGTAGGCAGAGAGGCAGGTGGGGGGATGGGGAGCAGGCTCCCCATGGGGTGGGGAGCCTAACATGGGGCTTGATCCCAGGACCCTGGGATCATGACCTGAACTGAAGGCAGAGGCTTAACCCACTGAGCCACCCAGGAGCCCCCCAAACACCTTTTTTATACACCACCTCTGATAACCATCAGGTTGTTCTCTATAGTTAAGTCTCTCTCCCTCTCTCTTTTTTTTTTTTTCTTCTTTCTTGGTTCGTCTCTTTTTTTCTTTGTTAATTTTTTTGTTTCTTAAATTCCACATATGCATGAAATCATATGGTATTTGTCTTTCTCTGACTGGCTTATTTCACTTAGCATTATGCTATCTAGATCTATCTTTTTGGTAAGTGGCAAGATTTCATCTTTTTATATTTGAATAACATATATATACAGATAGATACACCACTTTTTCTATATCCATTTATCTATCAATTGACACTTGGACTGCTTCCATAATTGGGCTATTGTAAATAATGCTGCGATAAACATAGTGATGTGTGTATCTCTTCAAATCAATGTTTTCGTTTTCTCTGGGTAAATACCCAGTAGTTAAATTACTAGATCATAGGGTAGTTCTGGTTTTAATTCTTTTAAGAAACCTCCATATTACCTTCCACAGTGGTTGCACCAATTTGCATTCCCACCAACAGTGCAAGAGGGTTCCTTTTTCTCCATGTCCTTTCCAACACTTGTTGTTCCTTGTGTTTTCGATTTAAGCCATTCTGACAGGTGTTAGATGATATTTCATTTTGGTTTTAATTTGCAATTCCTTAATGATGAATGATGTTGAACATCTTTTCATGTGACTGTTGGCTATGTGTATGTCATCTTTGGAGAAATGTCTATTCATGTCTTCTGCCCATTTTTAATTGGATTATTTGTTTTTTGGGTGTTAAGTAGTATCAGTTCTTTAAAGATTTTTTTTTTTATTTGACAGACAGAAGTCACAGGTAGGTGGAGAAGCAGGCAGAGAGAGAGAGAGAGAGAGAGAGGAGGAAGCAGGTTCTCTGCTGGGCAGAGAGCCCAACGTGGGGCTCAATCGCAGGACCCTGGGATCATGACCTGAGCCGAAGGCAAAGGCTTAACCCACTGAGCCACCCAGATGCCCCTGAGTAGTATCAGTTCTTTATATATTTTTGATACTGACCCTTTATTTGATATGTCATTTTCATGTAATTTTTCCCATTCTATAGGTTGACTTTCATTTGCTGTGCAGAAGCTTCTTATTTTGATGTAGTCCCAGTAGTTTATATTTTGCTTATCTTTCCCTTGCCTGAGGAGACATATCTAGAAAAATGTTGCTACAGCTGATACCAGAGAAATGACTACCTGTGTTCTCCTGTAGGATTTTTTTTTGTGTTTTTGGTTCTCACTTTAAAGTCTTTAATCCATCTTGAGTGTATTTTTCTCCTTATTTACCATACTCTTTTGGTTTTCTACCTACCTTGCTGACGGGTCTTTACAAGTCTCCTTTTCTGGTTCCTTCTCATCTCCCTGATTCATAAACATTGCTCTTTGCCTTTGTTACTCTCTTGATGATTGTATTCAGTCTCAGGACTTTAAAGAATTTATACTTTGGTGACTCTTGAATTTTATTGTAAGCTGCACCTCTTTTCTGAACTCAAAAATTGAATCTACCTATTGAAAATATCAAATACCTTTTAATATTAATTTGCCTACAACCAACTGCTTCCTCAGGGATTTCTTATTCCCTTCATTTTTTTTCTATAGGATTTATTACCTTCTGACTCTCTATATATTTTATTTTCTTGTACATGCAGACAGAGGAATAATTACATTTATTGCACCAAAAGGAAGTTTCATGTGAGCAAGGAGTTTTTATTTCTTTTTAAATTTATATCTCATATCTTAACTAGTTCTTGGCATATAATGCTTACACAGTAAATACTTGTTAAATGACGAAGCAAAAAGGTTGTCAGTCTAATTGGGGGAAAAGGGTAAATTAAAATAATCAGTTTTTCATTTTGTTACGTAGGTGTGCATTCTTAACAATACACTTTACAAACTCAATCTTTTACTTATTCATATGAGCATATTTGTATAGGAATCAGAATCAGAAATTTTGGGTCTCCTGTCAATCATTCTCAATGTCCTACTGGTAGGAATTAGTATCTTTATTCTTCATTCAAGGTCTATTCTTAAAGGATAGCAGTGCTTAATATCACATGGACAAATATTCCTGTTGTGGCATGCATTTTAGACCGTGTTGGTACATTTCTGGTAATAGTCCTCCTCTCCTTGGCTCAATCTGACAAAGTCCTAAGGTGTGTGTAGGCATCTAAAATACCATGTGGTTGATGTCTAGCTATTGTAAGTTTCAATAATTATCCAAAAGAATCCTCACACAGGGAAGGAGAAAATGAATGGGTAACATTCTCCATCCTTTTTTTCTCTCCTTCACTCACTCAGTGGATTAGTTTTCAGCACCTGCTGTGCTCATTCACCACTGGTGATGTTCGAGTCTACATTTGAGGATCTGAAAACCCCACTTTTAATTCCAACTCTGATTTCTGTCTCTGTGCATGCTGTTGTTCCCAGGTTCACTCTCTCTTTCCTATAAGAGGATTATATTCCCCCTCCTCCTAACAACAGTCTTGGACACGTGATTTGCTTTAGCTAATGAAATGTCAGCAGAGTGTAGTATGCTAAACTCCAGTGAAAGCTTTAAAAGCTACAGTGGGGTTCTACTATTGCCATTTTACCTCAGCCATGAACATGAGACAGGGCTGCTGCTTCAGTCAATGTCCTAGAATGAAGGAGATAAGAGACAACAGTTGTCTATGTGAGTGAGAGATAAGCCCTTGTCATTGTAATCCACTGAAATTTGGGTTCACTCCGCAGCGTGACTGAGTGCCTTTGGACAAGTGTTGGAGTTTCTCATTTGTACACTGGACACAATAACATCTTCTTTGTCTATCTCAGAGAGTTATGGGGAAGAACAAATGAGAACTCTACAGGTGAGAAGTTTCACAGTATTCTATGCTATTCACATTATTGTTAGAACTCTAATTATATGCTCTTCCAAGCTCTGGAGGTATCCATGTTTTTTAATCCCCCCCACACCAATCTTTCAATGGATCTAGAACACTTGAGACATTTTGCATGGGCAAATTACGCTTTCCTCTTTCTTGCTTACTTAAATAGGCTGATATTTAGATAATTAATGAAGGATATTAGTGAGACATAAAAACCATATCCTTAAGACTTAATTCTTTAATGATGATTTCAGCCTCACCTCTCTGCCCCCACACATTTATTACGTAAATCTCACAGTTCTTTTCTCTTTCCCCTTGCTGTTGCATTATATTGCATTTATAGGATTTCGAGTCTGTGTGTGATGTCTTAGTACTCAGAGTGAGCTTGATAGGGATCCTGGGGAGCATGCGTCAGGGGACGGGAGTGGCAGAGGTTGCCGATTGCTGAGTCGGTGTGGACACAAGGTTAAGTGCCACCTGAGATGCTCTCCCTAAGAGAGAAAAGTCATGTGGTGGACACAAGGTTAAGTGCCACCTGAGATGCTCTCCCTAAGAGAGAAAAGTCATGTCCGTGGTCTCGGAGGAAGTGTGGCACACTGACACCAGTAGGCTAGCACCTGTCACTGAGGGAGGCACATGTATGTCTCCTTAATCTTCACAAACCTACCATGTACTGTCATCACTCCCATTTTGCAAATGAGGAAACTGAAGCTCAGGATGGTGAAGTTTCTTGTGCAGATTGGTGAAAACCAAAAGCTGTTCCATAACCCAAGCCTTCCTACTCCAAATTCCTAAGTCTTTCCTATCTTATGTTTTATGTGGACGTTTCATTTTATATGTGGTATCCTAGGAAATACAAAGCTAAGTGCTAATTTTGGCCATGGCATTTAAACACCTTATTCTTTAGCATGTGAATGAATTCAGCTTCAGCAAGAACCCCTGACTGTGGTTTTGTGGCAGGGGGTTTGAGAGAGGGAAGGTGGAGAAGGTTGGTGGTTATTATGATTTCAGTTAATAGTTTATGATGAGCACTGGCTGTTAGATGTTAAGTGTTGAAAGTAATGAGCAACGCCCAATGTCATGGAGAGGCTACATCAGTGTCTACGGACTCCTTCCCCCATGTGATTCCACAGATTCAGAGGAAACCCATATTTCAAGTTATCCAACTGATTCTGAGAGGTACAGGTTTGGAAACACCTAATCAAATACACCAGAAACTATATTAGAAAGAATAGCTCTGATTATATTTATTCAGCACCTACCATGTTTCAAGGATAGTGCTAAGTGCTGAGGAAAATTCTAAAAACAAAGAGAAATGGTATTTTTCCTTAAAAGAGACTTAAAAAAAAAGATTTTATTTATTTTAGAGAAAGAGAGAGCTCAAGAGGGGCCAGAGGCAGAGGGAGAGGGAGAAGCAGACTCTCCACTGAGCAGTGGAGCCTGAAGTGGGGCTCGATTCCAGGACCCTGGGATCATGACCTGAGCCAAAGTCAGACTCTTAACCAAGCCACCCAGGTGCCACCCAGGCACCACCCAAGCCACCCAGGCGCCACCCAGGCGCCCCTTAGAAGATACTTAGTAGCAACACAGGAAACAACAGGCCTTAGAAGATACTTAGTAGCAACACAGGAAACAACAGGCGTTAGCGAGGATACAGGTAAAGGAGAACCCTCTTACACTACAGGTGGTAATGCAAGCTGGTGCAGCCACTGTGGAAGACAGTATGGAGGTTCCTGGAAAAGTTAAAGATAGAACTATACTACAGTCCAGCAACTGCCTCCTAGGTACCTACCCAAAGGATACATAAATCATAATTTGAAGTAATGCATGCACCTCGATATTTACAGCAGCATTATTTTGAGAAGAGCCCAAATGTCTATCTAGTGATTAATGGATAAAGAAGTGGTATATATACATATATGTATATGTATAAATATGTATATATTGTATGTGTGTATATATATATATGTATGCATATATATGTATGTATGTATTGTATGTGTATATATACACACATACAATGTGGGTGGAGCTAGAAAGTATTATGCTAGGCAAAATAAGCCAGTCAGAGAAAGACAAATACTGTATGACTTCACTCATATGTGGAATTTAAGAAACAAAATGAAAGAACATATGGAGGAATGGAGGAAAACTAATAAATAGACTCTAAATTATAGAGAACAAACTGATGGTTACTAGAGGGGAGGTGGGTGGGTGGAATGGCTTAAATAGGTGATAGGGATTGAGGAGTGTATTATGATGATCCCTGGCTGTTGTATGTTAAGGGTTGAACCATTAAATTCTACACCTGAAACTAGTATTTCACTGTATGTTAACTGGAATTTAAGTACAAAATTTTCAAGATACTTAAAAAAATAAAACAATAAGATGACTTATGCATTGTATAGGTCACACATTAAATTCTACAGAGACTGAGAAAATTTAGTTTGTCAGACTAAGGTATATGCAAATTTAAAAGATAAATTAGAGTAGCCTGAAATTACTCCTTGCTTTTTTAACTCTAAAATTTATAATCCGAACCTCTTATGGTTTTAGGAAAGGATTGGCTTAAACATTTTTTAAAAAGATTCTCTCATTCCCCATGAATAGGGATTTCCAATAGGAAATTCATTATAATTTTAAAATATATTTATTTTCATCTTACATATGAATAAAGAGATATACCCAAGAAACCTCAACCACCTCTCAAAGAGGATTGCAAAGAGGATTGCATTTACAGCTAAGAAATGTTTTAACATTTCAGATTCATTACAAGTCCTTATCAACAGATTTTATTGATTTATACTATTATTCTAAAGAGGAATTGGTTTGACTTAGTTTTTCTTGACATGTGACAAAAATATGTCTTTATGATTTAATGGATAGAGAAAAACATTTTAACAACAGAGAAATGTGGAATTTAAATTTGGATGGAAATATTTATGTCACTAAGCCTTATTCTGAGTGACCAGAATTCAATCAATACAACTTCAGAAAAGAAAATCCTTCCCTAAATCTACTATGATTAAAATAAGGAGCTTTTGACCTACTTCTCACAAATATGCATCCCACATCTCTGGGGACCAGTTGTAAAAACTGATAACCAGAGAGTTTAGTGTAATCATGAAGCCCTTGTCTTAGAACTTACAGTCCAAAATCAACAGAACTGATTATAGACTCCATGAAAAAATGGAGTCATGGGAAGTAAGAGCCATAAGTCTGCATATTCTTACAAGTTCATGTAATAAGAAATAAAAGTAGTGAGAGGAATTGAGTTCTTGATCTGACATTTTTTCCCTATGTGGCATTATACTAATCAGTCATGATACATGATACTGTCTTCCTTTATCAAAGACAGTGATTTCCTACCCTGCAGGAGGAACACACTTGGAGTGGGGAAGGATGGAGGGCCTCCCACCTCTCCAGCCAAAGAAACTAAATCCATCCTGCTGAACCATGAGGTGACAGATGGGTCCTATGGAATAGTGCCACTTTTTGTATTGACAAAAGCTAGAATGTGACTATGTGAGTGAGTGGTAGAAAAAATGGTGGAGTAAGGACTAGTAAGAAGTGAGGAAATTGGGGCACCTGGGTGGCTCAGTCATTAAACAGCTGCCTTTGTCTCAGGTGGTGAGCGCAGGGTCCTGGGATGGAGCCCCATACCAGGCTCCCTGCTCCACGGGGAGCCTGCTTCTCCTTCTCCCACTCCCTCTGCTTGTGTTCCCCCTCACTGTGTCTCTCTCTGTCAAATAAATAAATAAAATCTTAAAAAAAAAAAAAAGAAGTGAAGAAATCACACACTAAAGAACCAGGGTGCTAGTTGGAATGTTAAAGTCACCAAAATAAGAGTAGACATGGTTGGAATGAAAACCCCTATCCTTACATCCATTTGGTAAGCAGCACCATTATATCCACTTAACTATTTATGCTATCTTTTGTTTTATTTTCACTCCAGAGTTTTCCCCACCCAATCTTTCCTGCTGCTAAATTCATGTTACTGGAAATCATACTTTGACATGGCTATTCCCCTGTTCAAAACCTATCATGACCTCTTATTATCCATAAGACTAAGAAAATAAAGTTATTCTTCATTATGAGATCTTCTGAAATACTTCTGAGACCCATCTACCATATCTATATTGGTTTTCCTCTCTATTCTCTTATCCTGCTAATGCTTCTTTAGAACTGTGCTAAGCACATAGTAGACCCTCAAAATTGTTGGGTCTGTGGATGAGTAAATGGTCAAGAAAGGCAGTAATAATGGTCTTAAGATAATTCTCTAGGAATTAATTTGGAGGAAAGCTCTACAGAGATTGCTGACTGGATATGATAGGAAAAACTATGGTAGTACAGAATCTGTTCTCCGATATTTATTTTGAATTTGTTTTCCTTTTCCACATCATAGCCCTGGACAAAATGCCAACAGATTCTTCTCTACTACCTAACTACTGTTTCCCTTTGTTGTCATTTATATCTTAAGATTCAAAAGTAGGCTTTCCATAAAGGGCTAAATTCTGGTTTTTCAGTTCCAAGGGAATTGTCTCTCCGTCCTCACCCCTATATACATGTACTTTTTTTAATCTCAATCTCAGCCTCATGTGTTCTGTGGTTCCACATACTTTCTCTCCATATATAGTCTCTGGGATTCTGCATTTGGTCTGGTTAGACTTGTCACATTGACCGTGAATAATTCCTGGCTAATAAGCATTTGGCATATTCTTATACCAATATACCTGATGATTCTTCTTGAAGGGGGGGGCAACTATCAATTCACTTTAGGATGGCTTTTCCATTAAACATGAAATGTTTATTTTTTTCTGATTATAATTTTTATCTATTTCTCTATATTTGTTGTAGAAATTTAAGAAAATACCTAAAGTAAAAAACAACCTTATTAGGGCACCTGGATGTCTCAGTCAGAAAAGTATGGGACTTTTGATCTCAGGGTTGTGAGTTTGAGCCCCATGTTGGGGGTAGAGATTATTTAAATAAAAACTCAAAAAGAAAAATCCTACTAACTAAAAACTACTCACTATCCTTGCACCCAATGATGAACACTGTTTTATTGTCTACTTCTCTAATCTGAAATTTTTTCTACATTGTTTATGTAATAGGATTTGCAATCCAGAAATAAACAGGTGCTTTTGCCCTCCTTCTATGAACAGGAAAAAGAATTGGTTTCCCTGTTAATTCCTCCAAACCCATTGTGCAAGTCAAGAGATTTTGGACTCAATTCCCTTTCTGAGGATCATTGTGTCTCTAAAGGGAGGAGTTTGAGAGAAAGAGTTAGAAGCAAAGAACCAGGGGAAATTTAATTCTTTCCCCTGGAGTGGGGGATCTCCACATTGAGAAATAATTATAGGGTGCCAAATGTGTGCCAATGTAGGGGTGAGGTGCTGACTATGAGAAATATCCCTGGGGTGCCTGGGTAGCTCAGTGGGTTAAAGCCTCTGCCTTCAGCTCAGGTCTTGATCCCTGGATTCTGGGATCGAGCCCCACATCGGGCTCTCTGCTCGGTGGGGAGCCTGCTTCCTCCTCTCTGCCTGCCTCTCTGCCTACTTGTGATATCTGTCTGTCAAATAAATAAGTAAAATCTTAAAAAAAAAAAAAAAAAGAAAGAAATATCCCTGAAACTTCCAGAAGCTGTAGTGCTTGAGAGACAAATGGTAGGGGCCATACTTGATAAGAATAGGGTGTAGCTTAGGAGTAAAGAAGAGATGCTAACTACTGTGGATTTATAACCTGGTCCCTACATATATTTCCTGGCATCACTTAAATCCAATATTATTTTTAAGTTTGTTTGAGGTAGCAGGAGGCCCTAACAATGACAGATTAAATTGTCTAATTATCCAATGAGTGGAAGCTTGGAGGATATTAAATTAGAATTAGAGAGATATGGGAATCTGATATTTCTTATAGCCTAATGTTATCTAAAATTCATTGTCTCTGTCTTTTCTCTTTCTACATCATGTGTGTGTGTATATATGTATATATGTATTATATATATAATGTGTATATGTATATATGTATGTAGAAATATATATGCACACATATATATACACATATATGTGTATGCTTATGTGCATAAGAAATTTATAATTTATATGCCATTTTTTAACTTTTTAAAAATTAAATATAATGATGTTTTCTGGTTCCCAGTATTCCCAAACACAATATCTCATGGTTGATGGCATGGTTGATGGCTCTGTGTAGCTATTGCGTACTTTGTTACCAATTATTGACATGCTCCCACATGCTCCTAACAGTGACAGAACATGATTGTTTCTAATATTCCACTATTATAAAAGTTCTACAATAAACATCCTTTCCACATGAAATTAAGTGTATAGCTGTCATTGTTTCTTTAGAATACCTCTATCCCTGAAAGTTGAATTGCTGAATTAAAGAGAATATGGTTTTTTAGACTTTTTGTACCTGATTCCAAATTATCCTCCAGGGTACTTTTAATAACTTATATCACACCAGCATTGTGTGAATGTGCCGTGTTTTCCCTTATTTCCAAAGGGATTGAAAATTTGAACCACATCCCTTCCAAAGGAAACACTTCTAGTAATCTCTGACACATTTTAATTGGCCAGAAATATGGTAGAATAATAGATTAAATAATGGTGCCAGTGTTGTCTGAGTTTTCAAAAACTAGAATGTGATACATTCTGAAAACTATTGCTCAATGAACTTGATGTTGATCTTCGGGGAAGAATTCTAGAGTAGCCATGTTATTAGAAAGCTCATGACTGTTTGGACTTTGATTTGGCTTAGGCACGTTTACTTGAATGACTAATCACAGCATCACCAAAGCCAATGTAATGACATTTTCACCCCCTAACAGAAATCTGTTTAATTAGATGCTGTAGTACTGACTATATCTATTTATAGAGTGTCCTTTAATCTTCTTCCTGGATTTGGCAATCCAGATAACTGTTGTTTCAAGATATTCTTGAATCATGCAGGACATTAGGCAGTGACTCATTAATAAGATTATCTATATCTTAGACAAGTCAGTCATTGGGACTGATTGGCCTCAAATAATAATACCATGAGTAAAAATGGTGTGTGGGGGTAACACAAAAGTGAATAATTGACTAAGTATGATGATTCATTGATTATCTTTAAAAAGCTATATTCATAATAACAAAATAACATCAAAATATCATCTCTTATATGATTATGAGGAACTTGAAAATGAAACCTTGATAAGCTCCCCATTAGAAGATGTAAAAGAGGGATTCCTGGGTGCACAGTTGGTCAAGCATCTGTCTTTGCCTCAGGTCATGATCCCAGAGTCCTGGGATTAAGTCCTGCAATAGGGCTCCTTTCTCAGCAAGAAGCCTGCTTCCCCCTCTGCCTGCTGCTCCCCCTGCTTGTGCTCTTTCTCTCTCTTGCTCTACCTCTGGCAAATAAATAAATAATTTTTTTTTTTTTTAAAGAAGAAGATGTAAAAGGACTCTAGCAGTTTCTTCCTCCAGCTATGTCATTGGCTAACTCTAACATTTCAAATCTCGGTACACATATTGCCTTGTCAATGGAGCTAATACTGATTCTGCAACCTGTTCCTTATCCCAGTCTTTCTTATCCTGCTCTCCTTTTTCTTTCCTCCACAGCTTGCATCCACTTCTAATGTACTATGCAGTTTATGGATTTATTATGTTTATTATTTATTGTTTGTCTCCACTGCTAGAAGGTGAGCTTCAGGACCACAGGAATCTTTCTATATAATTTAGTGATATAGCCCAACATCTAGAACATTTAGAAGACACTCAAGATATAAATATTGGATGAGTTGAACTAAGAACTAAAACTTTAAGTAGTAGTTTGGGTTATCTTAATGAATATGGATGCTGCATGGCTCATGTACTAAAGAAAGCCATTTCCAAACTCATTGGAACACTGTTGGAAGTACTTCCACTGGACTTCAATTTATACACTTCCATCTAAATCCAGAGAGAACTAGGCTGTGAGGATGTTCCTTCAGTACCATCAAAAGTGTAATTAAAAGAGTAGCCAAGTGAGTAAAATGAATTCTTACATTTTAGATTACTATTTGCAAAGGCCCAAAGCAGATAGTGTAAGATAAAAACAAATTATGGAACATAAAAGAATCTTGTAGAACAGGGAGAATAAATATACTTCTCTATACTGTTTCTAGAAATTATTTTAAAAATACTTACCCCTCGAGGACTCTTTTTGTGAAGTAGCAAAAAATTATTTGAAAATGGTTTTGCTAAAATTCCCTATTTTTGTAATCTAATTTTAGAATATGTTGTTTTGTAAAATATGTTCTCAGAAGAAAATCTATGCACTTGAATCTAAAGACAGGTTTATTATATAGTGTTTAAAACTAGACTTTTTATAATAATGTACAAGAAGTTTTAAATTCCCCATTAAGGATTTTTTAAAGATTTTATTTACTTGAGAGACAGAAAATGCTCATGCACACACAGGCACACACACATGCACATGTGTGTGAGGAGGTGAAGGGCCAGAGGGAGAGGGAGAAAGAAAATCTCAGACTTTGCAGTGAGTGTGGAGCCAGACATGGGGTTCGATTTCAGGACCCATGAGATCATGACCTGAGCCAAAAGCAAGAGTTGGGGGCTTAACCGACCGAACCACCCAGGTGCTCCTCCCCATTAAAGATTTTTAAATAGTGTGTTAAATACTTTTTAACAAAGACTTAATAATAACAGACATTTGTCAATTTTTTGGTCACCAAGCATCAGAGCCTCTCTCCCAAATATCTTTAATTTCTCTAGATAAACTCTTTTCCTTTTTCACCTACTACCTGTGCTGGAAGTATAGCCATATGGACTGTATCAGCAGGTTCATATCCCTCTGGTTTCTGGTTAGGTTTATCCAATAGAGAACCCTAGGAAGAGATCAGAATGAGGTAAGGGAGTGAAGTGAATGTTTTTATTTCCCCTGGCTCTTTCCCTGAAAGAGGGTCCTGAGCTGGCTATCTCCAATCAAAGCCACTGTTCGTTGGTCAATGTTCTCTCTAGGGTTCTAAGACTACTGAAACAACTTACATGAAAATGTGTTTTATTGGTGAAATCCTAGTATTGTTGAATTTGTAATCCCAGCAAAGTCAACAATTCTCTCACACTGCTCTTCCTTTGTCCATTTTTTTTTTCTGTTAGATCATTCAATTTTAGTTTCGCTAAAAATTAAGAGTTACAATTCTTTGGGGTTGTATGCAATGCAAATAACTTCTTTTTAAGTTCATTTGTGGGTACTTTGTAATAAAGAAAAGTTTAATTTTAATGCAATAGGAATCTTTTCCTTAAGGTTTATCCTTTTTTGTGTATTTTATTTAAAGTCTTCTTTTCTATCTACGTGTAAAAAATTGCTTTCTCCATTTTCTTCTTCAATTCTTAAAATTTTGTTTTTAACATTTGTGACTTTAAACTTTATTTATTCAACAACTTCTCCGAAACAGCAGTGAGGAAAATAGATAAAATCTCCCCTCATTGTTTTCCTTAGCAATATGTCAAATTCATCTACTATATTGGGGGCCATATTGAATTTTAAAGGAGATGAGACTTAGCATTAGAAAACCTTAGACTTAATTACAATCTACTACTTAGCTGTTCTGTATCTTTTACTGAGTTGCATAATCTCTATTAGCCTCATATTTATTCATTTCTAAACTTTCTCACTAGATTAAAAACTAAATTCTTGTGATTCTATATTACAAATTGTAAAACTACAAATATATTTTAATCAATATCCTCTATTGAATTTCCAATCAGGGACTTCTTGTTAAAAAATATTGATCTGCATTTGTTTTTCATTCATTCACTGAACTAATTCTTACTGATCAGCTTTCATATGCCAGTTTCACTCATAAAAATCACTACTCTCTTCCTGAGAGTAAATTTTAGAGCCAGCGTAGGTGAAGATAAGAAAAGCAACAGTCATCATCCTACTTCAGAATCACTACACATGAAAAAATTTGTTTTGTGTCTCTATGAGATTAAATATCTGTATAAAAATACAAAAACATTCCTTATCCACATGTTTTAAATGTTTTTAGTTTTTGCACAGATCATCTACATGATTATCCACATGATTTTACCCAATTCTTTTTCTTGCAGCCGATTACTCTGTGAGGTCTGTAATCATAGCTAGTGCACTGACAGTTTGACAACCATATGGTAAATAAAATGGGTCCGTTATGGTCTGTAAGATGCCCCAAATATCCAGAGCCTCAGCAAGATCAACCAGCCATTTTGGCTACCACATCAACTGGTTCAGACTGACTGAGGAGCAATTTTCTGAGCTCTGCAGGGAGCATATGTTGTATAATGGAAAACATCAGCTGCCAAGTGGTCTACCTTGGTCATTCAGCCTTAGATAAGAAAGCACATACAAATCAGCATGTTCATGTTGTTACCATGGAGACCATTCTGCTAAATGGATATCTTGAAAGACACTGATCATAAGACTGTATGTTGTTTGAAAAGCAAGAGTAGTAAAACATATGTTTATACGACAGATTTGGTATCACTGGGGTTTGAGTTATGTCCCTAATGGGCGGCCAGATGTTTTATATCTTTTCATAAAGCAGAAAGTCTGCTACACAGGCATTTCTTGTTGATGAATATTAGCATACATATGTTTCAACAGAATATTTTAAATTGGTTTCATGTAGTTGTTTGTACTGAGGGAAGAATCTCAGAACCCTATTGACCAAATCTCTGGAATATTATTGTCTATACAAAATTGAGCATCTTATAAAATTTTATTTTATAATTTATATTTTATTGAGATAGAATTGACATACAATGTGTAGGTTTAAGGGGTACAGTGTGTTCATTGGATACATAGTACAGTGTGATTACCACCATAGTGTTAGTAAACACCTCTATTAAGTCACCTAATTATCCCTTGTTTTTTGTAGTGAGAACTTTTTAAAACTAATTATTTTTATTAACATATAATGTATTATTTGCCCTAGGGGTACAGGTCTGTGAATCGTCAGGCTTACACATTTCACAGCACTCACCATATCACATACCCTCCCCAATGTCTATAACCTGACGACCCTCTCCCTACCCCACTACCCCCAGCAATCCTCAGTTTGTTTTGTAAGATTAAGAGTCTCTTATGTTTTGTCTCCCTCTCGATCCCATCTTGTTTCATTTTTTACCTTTCCTACCCCCCAAACTCCCCTCCCTGCCTCTCAAATTCCTCATATCAGAGAGATCATATGATAATTGTCTTTATCAAATTGACTTATTTTGCTGAATAATACCCTCTAGTTCCATCCACATCATTGCAAATAGCAAGATTTCATTTCTTTTTACAGCTGCATAGTATTCCAGTGTGTGTGTGTGTGTGTGTGTGTGTGTGTGTGTGTACATACCACATGTTCTTTATCCATTCATCTGTTGATGGACATCTAGGCTCTTTCCATAGTTTGGCTATTGTGAACATTGCTGCTATATACATTTGGGTGCGCATGCCCCTTTGGATCACATAGTGAGAACTTTTAAGATCTAAGTATGTCATAGAGTCTTGTACACTCTCATCACTATGCTCTGCTTTAGATCTCCAGAACTTCTAACTGCAAGTTTGTACCCTTTGACCAACATCTCCCTCATTGCCCCAGTCCTCAGCCTCTGGAAACCACTATTCTACTCCTTGCTTCTACGGGTTTGGCTGTTTTAGATTCCACACTTGCATGATATCATACAGTATTTGTCATTCTCTGTATGACTTCTTTCACTTAGTACAAGGCCCTCAAGGTCCATTCACATTCTTGCAAATAAGAGGATTTCCCTTTTTCTCATGACTGAATAATGTTCTGTTGTATGTATATATCACATCTTCTTTATCCATTCATCTTAGGTGGTTTACTTACCTTGGTTATCTTGAGTAATGCTGCAGTGAATATGAGAGTACAGGTATCTCAATGTCCTGTTTTTCTTTCTTCTGGATAGATACACAGAAGTGGGATCAGTGGATCAAGTGGTAGCTCTATTTTTAATTTTTTGAGGAAACTTTATTCTGTATTCCATGATGGCTGAACCAGTTTATGTTTACATACTGAATTGTGCACAAATGCTCCCTTTTTTTCTACATCCTCATCATCACCTGTTATCTCATCTTCTTGATAGCTGGTCTAACAGGTATAAGATTACATCTCATCATTGTTTTGATTGGTATTTCCCTGATGATGAGTGATGTTGAACACCTTTTCTTGTGTCTGTTGGCCATCTGTATATCCTCTTGGAAAAATGTCTATTCAGTTCTTCTGTCCTTTTTTAAAAATTAATTATTGTTTTATTATTGAGTTTTATTAGTTCTTTATATATTGTGGATACTCACTCCTATAATATATGGTTTGCCAATGTTTTCTGCATTTCCATAGCTTGCATTTCATTTTGTTGGTGATTTCTTTTGCTGTGAAGAAGCTTTTTAGTTTGATAAGTCCCACTTGTTTATTTTTTATTTTGTTGTTTGTGCTTCTGATGTTTCATCCAAAAATCATTACCACAACCGATGTGAAGGAACTTTCCCCTGTGTTTTCTTAAAGGAACTTTACAGTTCAGATATTATGTTTAAATTTTAACCCATTTTGAGTTAATTTTTGTAAGTGATGTAAGATACAGATTTAATTTCATTTTTTTGTATGTGATTATCCAGTTTTCCCAATACAACTTATTGAAGAAACCATTCTTTTCCCAATGAATATTCTAGGCTCCCTTATCAAAAATAGTTAACTGTGTAAATGTGAGTTTATTTCTGGGCTCTCTACACTGTGGTCTATTTTTATGCCAGTACCATACCATTTTAATTATAGTATCTTTATAGTGTAGTTTGAAATTAGGAAATGTGACGTCTCCTGCTTTGTTTCCTTTCTCAAGATTGCTTTGATTATTCGGGGTCTTGTGTGGTTCTATACAAATATTAGAATTTTTTTTTCTCTTTTTTGTTTTCTCTTTCCTTGAAGAACATATCTGATATTGAGGACTTAAGTTCTTCTCATCATGTGCTGTGGCTTTCCCTAGTGCATAAAAGCAATAATGCTTTTGTGAATGAAATACTTTTTGTGAAATACTTTTGTGAATGTGTTTTGTTTTATTTGTCTAATTTGTCTAATTTAGACAATTGTTTAAGTTGTCTAATGCAAAGAGACAACTGAGAACAAGAATGAAAAGTATATTAAAATTAAGTGCTATGTACATATGTACCATGTTTTTATTTTATTATTATTATTATTATTATTGTTTAAAGATTTTATTTATTTATTTGACAGACAGAGATCACAAGTAGGCAGAGAGAGAGAAATGAGGAAGCAGGCTCCCCACGGAGCAGAAAGCCTGATGTGGGGATCGATCCCAGGACCCTGGGATCATGACCTGAGCCGAAGGCAGAGGCTTAACCCACTGAGCCACCCAGGCACCCCTATTTTATTATTTTTTTCACCATGATAAGTGTATTTTTAAATCCCTGTACCCTGTTTCCCCTATTCCCAACACACTGCCCTTTTGGGAACCATCAGTCTGTTCTGTGTAGTTGAGTTTTTTCTTGGTTTGTCTCTCTTTTCCTTTTTTCCTTTGCTCATTTGTTTTGTTTCTTAAATTCTTCATATCACCTGGTATTCTTCTTTCTCTGACAGACTTATTTCACTTAGCATTATACCCCTAGTTCTTTCCATGTTGCTGCAAATAGCAAAATTTCATACTTTTTTATGGCTGAGTAATATCCTATTGTGTATATATACCACTTCTTGTTTATCCATTCTTCTATTGATGCACAGTGGAACTGTTTCCATAGTTTGGCTATTGTAAATAATGCTGTAATAAACATAAGGGTGCATGTATCCCTTTGAATTAGTGTTTTGTACTTTTGGGGTCAACACCGAGTAATGTGATTCCTGGATTATAGGGTAGTTCTATTTTTAATTTTTTTTTTTTTTTAGGAACTTCCATACTGTCTTCCACAGTGGCTGCACCAGTTTGCATTCCCACAAACAGGGCAAAAGCGTTCCTTCTTCTCCATATCCTTGTCAACATTGTTTCTTGTGTTTTTCATTTTAGCCATTCTGACAGTTGTAAGGTAATACCTCATTGTGGGGTTTTGTTTTTTTAAATTTTTTTTTATTTTCCTAAGATTTTATTTTTAAGTAATCTCCATTACAGCCTTGGGATCAGCAGTCACATGCTTCACTGACTGACCCAGCCAGAATCCCCCCAATGTGATTTTAATTTACATTTCCCTGATGATGAGTGATGTTGAACATTTTCTCACGTATCTGTTGGCCATCTGTATGTTGTCTTTGGAGAATATACATTTTCCCTCTGCCTATTTTTAAATTGGATTATTTGTTTTTTAGGTGTTGAGTTGTATCACTTCTTTATATATTTTGGATCCTAACTCTTTATCATATATGTCATTTGCAAATACTTTCTCCCATTCAATAGTTTGCCTTTTAGTTCTGTTGTTTCCTTTGCTATGTGGAAGCTTTTTATTTGATGGCATCCCAATAGTTTATATTTTGCTTTTCTTTCCGTTGCCTGAGGAGACCTATCTAGAAAGATGGTGCTACAGCTGTTGTCAGAGAGATTATTGCCTGTGCTGTCTTCAAAGATAAGGTTTCAAGTCTCACATTTAAGTCTTTAGTCCATGTTGAGTTTATTTTTGTGTATGGTGGTCCAGTTTCATTCATTTGCATGTGGCTGGTCAGTTTTCCCAATGCCAGTTTTTGAAGAGACTATCTTTTCTCCACTGTATATTCATTCCCCTTTGTCAAAGATTAATTTACCATATAGTGTGGGTTTATTTCTGGATGCTCTGTGGTTTTTTTTCCTAATTTTTAAAATTTTTTTATAAACATATAATGTATTTTTATCCCCAAGTGTACAGGTCTCTGAATCATCAGGTTTACATACTTCACAGCACTCACCATAGTACATACCCTCCCCAATGTCCATAACCCCAACCCCCTCTTCCGACGCCCCTCCCCCAGGCAACCCTCAGTTTGTTTTGTGAGATTAAGAATCACTTATAGTTTGTCTCCCTCCCAATCCCATCTTGTTTCATTTATTCCTTTCCTACCCCCCAAACCCCCCATGTTGCATCGCCACTTCCTCATATCAGGGTGATCATATCATAGTTGTCTTTCTCTGATTGACTTATTTCACTAAGCATAATACCCTCTAGTTCCTTCCACGTCGTTGCAAATGGCAAGATTTCATTTCTTTTGATGGCTGCATAGTAATCCATTGTATATATATACCACCTTTTCTTTACCCATTCAATGTTGATGGACATCTATGTTCTTTCCATACTTTGGCTATTGTGGACATTGCTGCTATAAACATTCAGGTGCACATGCCCCTTTGGATCACTACGTTTGTATCTTTAGGGTAAATACCCAGTAGTGCAATTGCTGTGTCATAGGGTAGCTTTATTTTCAACTTTTTGAGGAACCTCCATGCTGTTTTCCAGAGTGGTTGCACCAGCTTGCATTCCCACCAACAGTGTAAGAGGGTTCCCCTTTCTCCGCATCCTCACCAGCATCTGCCATTTCCTGACTTGTTAATTTCAGCCATTCTGGCTGGTGTGAGGTGGTATCTCATTGTGGTTTTGATTTTTATTTCTTTGATGCCAAGTGATGTGGAGCACTTTTTCATGAGTCTGTTGGCCATCTGGATGTCTTCTTTGAAGAAATGTCTGTTCATGTCCTCTGCCCATTTCTTGATTGGATTCTTTGTTCTTTGGGTGTTGAGTTTGCTAAGCTCTTTATAGATTGTGGATACTAGCCCTTCATCTGATATGTCGTTTGCAAATATCTTCTCCCATTCTGTCAGTTGTCTTTTGGTTTTGTTAACTGTTTCCTTTTTTGTGCAAAAGCTTTGGATATTGATGAAATGCCAATAGTTCATTTTTGCCCTTGCTTCCCTTGCCTTCTTCCCAGGAAGAAGTTGCTGTGGCTGAGGTCAAAGAGGTTGCTGCCTGTGTTCTCCTCAAGGATTTTGATGGATTCCTTTCTCACATTGAGGTCCTTCATTCATTTTTAGTCTATTTTCATCTGTGGTGTAACGAAATGGTCCAATTTCACTTTTCTGCATGTGGCTGTCCAATTTTTCACAACACCATTTGTTGCACAGACTTTTTTCCATTGGACATTCTTTCCTGCTTTGTCGAAGATGAGTTGACCATAGAGTTGAGGGTCTATTTCTGGGCTCTCTGTTCTGTTCCATTGATCTATGTGTCCGTTTTTGTGCCAGTACCATACTGTCTTGATGATGACAACTTTGTAATAGAGCTTAAAGTCTAGAATTGTGATGCCACCAACGTTGGCTTTCTTTTTCAATATTCCTGTGCCTATTCGAGATCTTTTCTGGTTCCAAATAAATTTTAGGATTATTTGTTCCATTTCTTTGAAAAAAATGGATGGGATTTTGATAGGGATTGCATTAAATATGTAGATTGCTTTATGTAGCATAGACATTTTCACAATGTTTATTCTTCCAATCCAGAAGCATGGAAAAGTTTTCCATTTCCTTGTGTCTTCCTCAATTTCTTTCATGAGTACTTTATAGTTTTCTGAGTACAGATTCTTTGCCCCTTTGGTTAGGTTTATTCCTAGGTATCTTATGGTTTGGGTTGCAACTGTAAATGGGATTGACTCCTTAATTTCTCTTTATTCTGTCTTGTTGTTGGTGTAGAGAAATGCAACTGATTTCTGTGCATTGACTTTATATCCTGACACTTTACTGAATTCCTGTAAAAGTTCTAGCAGATTTGGAGTGGAGTCCTTTGGGTTTTCCACATATAGTATCATATCATCTGCAAAGAGTGATAGTTTGACTTCTTCTTTGCGAATTTGGATGCCTTTAATTTCTTTTTGTTGTCTGATTGCTGAGGCTAGGACTTCTAGTACTATGTTGAATAGCAGTGGTGATAATGGACATCCCTGCTGTGTTTCTGACCTTAGTGGAAAAGCTTTCAGTTTTTCGCCATCGAGAATGATATTTGCGGTGGGTTTTCATAGATGGCTTTGATAATATTGAGGTATGTGCCCTCTATCCCTACACTTTGAAGAGTTTTGAACAGGAAGGGATGCTGTACTTTGTCAAATGTTTTTTCAGCATCTATTGAAAGTATCATATGGTTCTTGTTCTTTCTTTTATTAATGTATTGTATCACATTGATTGATTTGCGGATGTTGAATGAATCTTGCAGCCCATGAATAAATCCCACTTGGTCGTGGTGAATAATCCTTTTAATATACTGTTGGATCCTATTAGCTAGTATTTTTGTGAGAATTTTCGCATCTGTGTTCATCAAGGATATTGGTCTGTAATTCTCTTTTTTGATGGGATCCTTGTCTGGTTTTGGGATCAGGGTGATGTTGGCCTCATAAAATGAGTTTGGAAGTTTTCCTTCTATTTCTATTTTTTGGAACAGTTTCAGGAGAATAGGTATTAGTTCTTCTTTAAATGTTTGGTAGAATTCCCCCGGGAAGCCGTCTGGCCCTGGGCTTTTGTTTGTTTGGAGATTTTTGATGACTGCTTCAATCTCCTTACTGGTTATAGGTCTGTTCAGGTTTTCTATTTCTTCCTGGTTCAGTTGTAGTAGTTTATATGTCTCTAGGAATGCATCCATTTCTTCCAAATTGTCAAATTTGTTGGCCTAGAGTTGTTCATAATATGTTCTTATAATTGTTTGTATTTCTTTGGTGTTGGTTGTGATCTCTCCTCTTTCATTCATAATTTTATTTATTTGGGTTCTTTCTCTTTTCTTTTTGATAAGTCTGGCCAGAGGTTTATCAATCTTATTAATTCTTTCAAAGAACCAGCTCCTAGTTTTGTTGATTTGTTCTGTTGTTTTTTTTTAGTTTCTATTTCATTGATTTCTGCTCTGATCTTTATTTCTCTTCTCCTGCTGGGTTTAGGCTTTCTTTGTTGTTCTTTCTCTAACTCCTTTAGGTGTAGGGTTAGGTTGTGTATTTGAAACCTTTCTTATTTCCTGAGAAAGGCTTGTACTGCTATATATTTTCCTCTCAGGACTGCCTTTGCTGTGTCCAACAGATTTTGAACCGTTGTGTTTTCATTATCATTTGTTTCCATGAAATTTTTCAATTCTTCTTTAATTTCCTGGTTGACCCATTCATTCTTTAGAAGGATGCTGTTTAGTCTCCGTGTATTTGGGTTCTTTCCAAATTTCCTCTTGTGATTGAGTTCTAGCTTCAGAGCGCTGTGGTCTGAAAATATCCAGGGAATGATCCCAATCTTTTGGTACCATATGAGACCTGATTTGTGACCCAAGATGTGATCTATTCTGGAGAATGTTTCATGTGCACTAGAGAAGAATGTGTATTCTGTTGCTTTGGGATGAAATGTTCTGAATATATCTGTGATGTCCATCTGGTCCAGTGTGTCATTTAAGGCCTTTATTTCCTTGTAGATCTTTTGCTTAGATGATCTGTCCATTTCAGTGAGGGGAGTGTTAAAGTCCCCTACTATTATTGTAGTATTGTCGATGTGTTCGATTTTGTTATTAATTGGTTTATATAGTTGGCTGCTCCCACATTAGGGGCATAGATGTTTAAAATTGTTAGATCTTCTTGTTGGACAGATCCTTTGAGTATGATATAGTGTCCTTCCTCATCTCTTATTATAGTCTTTGGCTTAAAGTCTAATTGATCTAAGGATTGCCAACCCAGCCTTCTTCTGATGTCCATTAGCATGGTAAATTGATTTCCATCCCCTCACTTTAAATCTGGAGGTGTCTTCGGGTCTAAAATGTGTTTCTTGTAGGCAGCATATTGATGGGTTTTGTTTTTTGTTTTTTGTTTTTTTTAAAGATTTTATTTATTTATTTGAGAGAGAGACAGTGAGAGAGAGCATGAGCAAGGAGAAGGTTAGAGAGAGAAGCAGACTCCCCTTGGAGCTGGGAGCCCGATGCGGGACTCAATCCCGGAACTCCAGGATCATGACCTGAGCTGAAGGCAGTCGTCCGACCAACTGAGCCACCCAGGCGTCCGTGGGTTTTGTTTTATTATCCATTCTGATACCCTGTGTCTTTTGATTGGGGCATTTAGCCCATTAACATTCAGGGTAACTATTGAGAGAGATGAGTTTAGTGCCATTGTATTGCCTGTAAGGTGACTGTTACTGTATATTGTCTGTTCCTTTCTGTTCTACTACTTTTAGGGTCTCTCTTTGCTTAGAGGACTCCTTTCAATATTTCCTGTAAAGTTCGTTTGGTGTTTGAAAATTCTTTCAGTTTCTGTTTGTCCTGGAAGCTTTTTATCTCTCCTTCTATTTTCAATGATAGCCTAGCTGGATATAGTATTCTTGGCTGCATGTTTTTCTCGTTTAGTGCTCTGAATATACCATGCCAGTTCTTTCTGGCCTGCCAGGTCTCTGTGGATAGGTCTGCTGCCAATGTAATATTTTTACCATTGTAAGTTACAGACTTCTTTTCCTAGGCTGTTTTCAGGATTTTCTCTTTGTCGCTAAGACTTGTAAGTTTTACTATTAGGTGATGGGGTGTGGACCTATTCTTACTGATTTTGAGGGGGGTTCTCTGCACCTCCTGGATTTTGATGCTTGTTCCCTTTGCCATATTGGGGAAATTCTCTCCAATAATTCTCTCCAATATACCTTCTCCTCCCCTCTCTCTTTCTTCTTCTTCTGGAATCCCAATTATTCTAATGTTCTTTCATCTTATGGTGTCACTTATCTCTCAAATTCTCCCCTCATGGTCCAGTATTTGTTTGCCTCTCTTTTGCTCAGCTTCTTTATTCTCTGTCATTTGGTCTTCTATATCACTAATTCTTTCTTCTGCCTCATTTATCCTAGCAGTAAGAACCTCCATATTTTATTGCACCTCATTAATAGCTTTTTTTCTTTCAACTTGGTTAGATTTTAGTCCTTTTATTTCTCCAGAAAGGGCTTTTATCTCTCCAGAGAGGGTTTCTCTAATATCTTCCATGCCTTTTTGGAGCCCAGCTAGAACCTTGAGAATCATCATTCTGAACTCTAGATCTGACATATTACCAATGTCTGTATTGACTAGGTCCTTAGCCTTTGGTATTGCCTCTTATTCTTTTTTTTGTGTGTGTGTGTGTGGTGAGTTTTTCCACCTTGTCATTTTGTCCAGATAAGAATATATGAAGGAGCAAATAAAATACTAAAAGGGTAGCAAAGATCCCAGGAAAATGTGCTTTAACCAAATCAGAAGAGACCCCAAATCATGTGGGGGAGAAAGGGGATAAAAAGAAGTTCAGGGAAAAAAAATTTAAAAAAATGAAAACAAATTTAAAAAATATAAAAAAAAAAATATATATATATTAGACTGGTGCCTAGAACCGGGTCACCCACTTAATTTTGGGAGTATTTTGGTCTCTTAGAAGAAACTACCTCCCAAAATATTAAAGAATGAAAAACATGTATAAGGGTAAACACAATGAAGTGATAGAATATGCCTGTAAAGATGAAAAAAAATTTTTTTAATTTCTAGAAAAGGAGTTGATAAAGTACGTTCTTTAGGAGAATAAAAAAAAGAAAAAGAAAGTGGAGAGCTTTTGCTCGGTCTGGAGACTAGAACAAGCCCGGAGCTAGATTTAGGGTATATTTTGATCTATTATAAGTTGTACCCCAAATTTTTTAGAAGAAAAAACCTTATGTGTATACAAAAAAAAAAGTTAGATACAATGAAGGATAAAATATGAGTATAATAATGAAGGTTCAAAAAAGATTATTATTTTTTATGAAAGGTATTGTTAAGTTAAACTAGTTAAAAAATGTTAAAAGAGGAGAGGGTAAAAGTTAAAAAAAATTTAGAAGAAAAAAAATTAAAATAAAAAAATTAAATTAACTGCAAGAATAAAGAATCATTGGGAGAAAAGCCATGAATTCCATGCTTTGCTTTCTCTTTCTCTGAAATTCTGCTGTTCTCCTTGGTAAGTGAACTTGGTCCTGGCTGGATTTCTGGCTGATCCTCTGGGGGAGGGGCCTGTTGTAGTGATTCTCAAGTGTCTTTGCCCGAGGCGGAATTGCAACACCCTTACCAGGGTCTGGGCTAAATAATCTGCTCGGGTTCACTTTAGGGAGCTTTTGTTCCCTGAATGCTTCCCGTAGAGTTTCGGAGGACGGGAATGAAATTGGTGGCCTCCCAATCTCCAGCCTGGAGGAGATGAGAGCTCGGGGCCCCACTCCTCAGAGCGCCCTTAGAGAAAAGCGCTCAATCACCCCTGTCTCCCTGGCCTCTGGCTGCACTCCGAGCTCACCCAGCCGGTGACCAGTTCAAGGTAACCCCGAGCTGAGAGCTCACTCCTTGGCTCTGTCTCTGTAGCTGGCTTCCCCACTCTAATACCTGCAAGCTCTGTGACACTCAGACACCCCCCGATCCTTCTGTGACCCCGCGTGGACTTCACCCCGGTTTAGCCTCTGGAGCTATGTCCCTCAGTGGAGCAGCTTTTAAAAGTCCTGATTTTGTGCTCTGTTGCTCCGCCACTTGCTGGGAGCTGGCCCCTCCCTCCGTGGTCTATCTTCCCGTCACTTTGGATTCACTTCTCAGCTGTCCTACCTTTCAGAAAGTGGTCAATTTCCTGTTTCTAGAATTGCTGCTCTTCTTCTCTTTGATCTGATGTTGGATTTGTAGGTGTTTGCAATGGATTGATAAGCTATCTAGCTGATCTCCTCCTACCTGATGTCGTCTCAGCCTGCTACTTCTCCGCCATCTTGACTCCTCCCTGGATGCTCTGTTCTATTCCATTGATCTATATGTCTTTTCTAATGCCAATATCATACTTTTTTTCTACCACTTTGTAATATAACTTAAAAATTGGGATACTGCCAGTTTAGTTTTTCTTTTTTCAAAATTGCTTTGGCTATTTTAGTCTTTTGTGGTTCCATACAAATTGTAGGATTGTTTGTTCTAGTTCTGTGAAAAATGCTCTTAGTATTTTGATAGGGATTGCATTAAATGTGTTGACTGCTGTGTGTAGTATAGACATATTAATTTAATATTTGTTTTTCCAACTCATGAGTATGAAATGTCTTTCTGTTTCTTTGAATGATCTTGAATTTCTTTCATCATTGTTCTAGATTTTTCAAAGTACAGGTCTTGCAACTCTTTCATTAAGTTTATTCCTATATATTTATTGTTCTTGAAGCAATTGTAAATGAGATTGTTTTCTTAATTTCACTTTCTGCTTCTTCATTTATTAGTGTAAAGAATGCAACAGATTTATGTACATTGATTTTGTATCCTCTGACATTACTGAATTCCTTCATCAATTCTAGTTGTTTTTTGGCAAAGTCATTATGGTTTTTAAAATATAGTATCATGTCATCTGCAAATAGTTTCACTTCTTCCTTATCAACTTGGATGACTTTAGGACTGCTTTGAATCTGAAAATACCACTAAAATTTTGATAAAGATTACATTGAAACTATAGATGGTTTGGGATAGTATGATATTATTATATCATGGCTTAATTTAATATCTTTTCTGCATAGCTGCCCTTAACTCTCCTTCCCAAGACAAGTACCAGCAGGGCCTAGTGTTGTTTCTACATAGAAACAAGGAGGTTAGTGCTAGTTACATATACTTCTAACTGATGCCCACTGCTACTGGTTCTCATTCCAACTAAAAATAATTGGCTCTTCTATAATGGTGAGTTAGGTCACGGTAGGAGGAATTTTTCCTTGATGAGGGGTTAGGGCAAGGATTTAATTTATTATCCCAATGGGGTCAATTTTGAATGTGAAGGGAGATGCAAAAATAACTTAAATTATGTGATATTTGACATATAGACCAACGAATTTGTCATATTGTATAAAATAGTTCTATACAAAATCTGTTTTCAAAAAAAGTTTTAAGTACATGGATGGAGGAAAATATACCATGCTAGCACTAATTTTTTAAAAAGGCAAAAAACTGTATTCATTTCAGAAAGAGCAGACTTCAGGTTGAGGAAAGCTATCAGGGGTAAAGAAAGGTATTACATAATGAAAAAAGGGTCAGTCCTTCAAGAAGACATAATAATTCTTCACATGTATGTGACTAACAAAACACTGCCAATTTATAGGCAGCAAAAACTAGTAGAAATTGCAAGGAAAAACAGATGAATCTAGGATCCTCGTTGGTGACCTCAGCACCCCTGGATCAGAAATGGAGTGATCTAGCAGGCAGAAAACCAGTCAGTTGAATAAGTAAAATAGTAGGTAGTATGATCAGTATATTGGGAATAGTTGAGTCCAATCAGTCAACTGGATATAATTGACATTTTTAGACCACATATTCCAACAACAGAATGTTCTTCTCAAGCTCAGATGGAACTCTGGGCCATAAGATGTACCTTAACAAATTTGAAAGAATAGAAGTAATATAGTATTTGCCTTCAGATCAAAATGGCATTAAACTAGAAATCAATTATAGAAGGGTAAGTGGAAAATCCCAGAATATCTGGAAATTAAACAATGTACTTCAAGTAACACATGGGTTAAAAAAGAAGTTTCGGGGCACCTGGGTGGCTCAGTGGCTTAAAGCCTTTGCCTTTGGCTTGGTTCATGATTCCAGGGTCCTGGGATGAGCCCTGCATCAGGATTTGTTCTCAGCAGGGAGCCTGCCTCCCCCTCTCTCTCTGCCTGCCTCTCTACTTGTGATCTCTGTCAAATAAATAAATAAAATCTTAAAAAAAAAAAGTTTCAAGGGGTGCCTGGGTGGCTCAGTGGGTCAAAGCCTCTGCCTTCAGCTCAGGTCATGATCCTGGGGTCCTAGGATCAAGCCCTGCATCGGGCTTTCTGCTCAGTGGGGAGCCCGCTTCTCCCCTTCTGTCTCTGCCTGCCTCTCTGCCTACTTGTGATCTCTGTCCATCAAATAAATAAATATAATCTTAAAAAAATTTTTTTTTCAAAAGCAATTAAAATATATTGTAAACTACCTGAAAATGAAAACATAACTTTCAAAATTTGTGGAATGTAGCACAAACAGTGCTTAGAGGGAAACTGACAGCATGTGGTACATACATTAGAAAAGAAGAAGAAAGGAATAGCTAAAATCAATATTCTAAGCTTCCACTTTAGGAAACTAGAAAAAGAGCAAATTAAATCTTAAGTAACTGTAAGGAAAGAAATAATAAAAATTGAAGCTGAAATCAATGAAATGGAAAATAGGAGATCAGTAGGAAAAATAAAGAATATAAAAACCTGGGTCCTTCACAGGGTTAATAAAGTTGATATGATCAGTGTTTTCTAAGTAAGTAAATTTAAATTGGAATTTTTGAAGAATTTCTACAGAATATATGGACAGAATAATCTAGTTAAATCATGATTTGAATTTCTCCAAAAACCCTAAAAACTTAAGTGATTTTTGTCTTAGACATGGGTTTGGTAAGTCTGAGAAGAATAGTCTTCTAGCAAGGGAGATATGCTTTACAGGTGAGAGAGTTTTGTTTGGGATTTTTTTCCTTTGCTGTAAATAGTATGTTTGAGAATGGTTGTACAAAATTTGAACACAGGTCAACACTGTAGGAAGGGAAGAAATGGTGATTACATAGTGACAACATTAGGTAGACTGCCGAAGGGCGGGTGAAATTATGCACCTCACCTCAGCTGTCTGAGCCTTGCTTTCATCAGTAAGAGGAGGACACTGTCCTACTTCTAACGTACAACTCTAATGGGTTCTGATGAATGTAGTGTGCCAAGGTCATTAAAACCTTTGAGCAGAAACAAAAGAAAGAAGGAAAGACTATGCTAAATCAGGTGAGAGGCCAATATATTGACAACAAACCAGGTAGGATGCCGTGTGAGTAGCTAAAGGTGACTGCTTTTGAAAAACATCCTGTTTGGGGAGTTTCTCTGGACTTCTTCTCTATGATCTGCCATCTTTTATTGTTGGTCCTTTTTGGGGTAATTTCCTCTCTTGCCACCAATGAGTTGACACACCAGGAACATGTCTCAGAGGACAACATTAAAAGATAGTATGCCTGACCTAGATATGTTCTCGTATTTAATGAGAAAGAGCCCATTCCTTCTTAAATAATCATAGTTAGCCCTTGTTGTCAAGATCAGGGAGTAGACTATGGGTAGAGAAGGGGAAAAGACCTCTAGGCGTGCTTATGGCCTCAGCTTTGACAGAAAGGAGAAATTAAATCACCAAGTTGAGGGTTTCTTTCTGAGAGTTTGCGACCAAAGCCACCTAGATTTAGGGGTTCCAAATAGGAGTCTGGGGATGAAGTCCTGCATTAATAAAGAGTGTGCACCACCTGGGAGTTGTGTCTGTATATCTTGCTCATGAGCCTAGAGCGGCTCAGGATTTAGGGTGATCACTCAGATCTACCGTCTTCACCCAAAAAAGTTTATTTTACCTCAAACATGGATGAAAAATGACATAATACCCTAAATTTGAATCCAGAACACTGAAATTAGAGTATCACTTGAGAAAAAGTAAAAGAATTAAATGATAAGTTTGTCCCCAGTCCTGGCCCTAGGACATATTTTAATAAAAAAATCTGCTTTATATATTCTCAGGCCTTTCTGTTCTATGTCCTTTCTACTTTTTTCACCTGTGGTCCTCAGGAAGACACTATGACAGGAAGATTTCCCAGTCTGGTCTACGGTACTTCTCAAAAGGCCACAGATTCCGAGTTTCCTATCTCCTCCTTCCACTCAAAACTTCCATGTTTTCTCTACAGCTGGTTCTGATTAATATAATGGAAAGAAGCTGCTTAAACCAATTCACAAAGATTTGAATGACTGATCTGTCACTACCTCCTCCCCACCCCAAGACATTAACAAGCTTCCTCAAATGTAAACTCAAATGGGTCATCAATGAAATGTTTAGATGAAATATCCAACAGTGGAAGGGGGGTTTGGGAGAAAGAGAGATTAAGGGACTAATTAGAAGAAATTAAACTCAATTTTGTCTGGCCATCTGATTCCCAACTATGGTTCACTCTGGTCTCACAAATTCCTTAACATACTAAGGTTAATAACAACATTTTCATGCAGCAGTCCAAATGAGGGTGAAATATATGCCCGTTTGTGTGTGTGTGTGTGTGTGTGTAAGGGAAGCGAGTTTGATGATAGGGACAACAGTGATGAATTCTTGTAGAATTCTCTGTAGATTGAGGCCTGCATGCCATTGATCCCTGATGGTGGTATAAAATAAAATAAAATGGGGCTCCTGGGTGGCTCAGTGGGTTAAAGCCTCTGCCTTCTGCTCAGGTCATGATCTCAGGGTCCTGGGATCGAGCCCCACTTAGCGCTCCCTGCTCAGTGGGGAGCCTGCTTCCCCCTCTCTCTCTGCCTGCCTCTCCGCCTACTTGTGATCTCTCTCTGTCAAATAAATAAAAAAAATCTTTAAAAATAAATAAAATAAAAATAATTCTAGCATTTACTTGGAAGGTCTTAAATGTGAAACAGACATTTTCTTCTGATTGGCTAATTACAGCATGTGTTGGGAAGAGACTGCCAGTACAGGGCAATATCAGGATGACTGCATTGGTTAACCTTTGCTGAGCACCCTGCAGTAGGGTATCTTAAAGCATCAGTCCTTCATTTTCTTGTGATTCCTTGAGTCAGCAATTTGGGGTGAGCTCTGGTTTATATATACTGATTTTTGCCTGGGCTCACCTATGAAGCAGCAATTAAATAGGGGGCTAGATGGTTTCAGATGGCCTTGCTCAACATGCCTTATATGATGGGGATTTTGGCTAGATACTTCAGTTCTTTTCCACGAGATTTCTCCATCAGGCTAACTTAGAGTCATTCACCTGACAACAGCAATTCCAAGAATGCAAAAATGGTAGTTTCAAAGCTGCCCATGGCCAAGGCTCGGAATACACAAAATGTGACTTTCTCACTCACATCACATTCTGTTTACCAAAGCAAGTAACAAGGCTGCTAGAATCTTGGAATAGAAAAATAGCCCCACTTCTCTCCATGAGGCCTGCTGCAAAGAGCCACTTTCTAACTACCATAAAGACTTAGAAATAGGGGTGTCTGGGTGGCTCAGTGGGATAAGCCTCTGCCTTCGGCTCAGGTCATGATCCCAGGGTCCTGGGATGGAGCCCCGAATCAGGCTCTCTGCTCAGCGGGGAGCCTGCTTCCCCACTCTCTCTGCCTACTTTGAAAAAAAAAAAAAAAAAAAGACTTAGAACAAAAGGTTTTAGGTGATTTTCTATTTGAGGTGTTTTTTTATTTTTTTCCCCACCCTCTCCTTAGTCCAATGAGATTTTTCTTTTTATTTGTGGAAAAGTCACAGTAGGAGAGCTCATGTTCCAATTATAAACTAGGCTTATGAGAACGGAGATGTTAGGCTACTGATTATTCCATTTTAGGAAAAGGGAACAAAGCTAGACTTTAGGATAGTTTTTAGAATATTTCAAGAATGATATGTGGTCTGTCTTTTCCAATAAATGGTCTCTTGTGGCACTCTTTGGAAGAACTATAATCACTAGAAAATTCATTATCGAGCTTCTGAAGTTTTTATTTTAAACTGTTTGAACAGATGTGCTAAGATACTTGCTTTACACATCTCCCAAATATTGACTTTTTTAAAGGATGTGTTTAGCTCACATCCCTTGGGACACAGATTTATGTTTCCTACCACTCTTAATAAGGCCTTGAAAGTGGTTTTTTTTTTTTTTGATTGAACATCTTATTTCCATTTTTTAGGCTAAAGAGAAAAATGTTTATGGAGCTATTTTATTAGTGTTTGTAATGAGGACATTTATAAGAGGCATTGATTTCTTGGGGTAAGCTTCTAGTCATGGTTCATGAAGGAACATAAAAGCTATAGTCATGTTCTGAGAAGTTGACCCAGGTGTCTGCAGATCTAGCTCTGAAAGTCACCTAACCTAGCCATGCCTATAAAATAAAATTATCAGTGACTTGGCCCATGCCAGGCCCTAGAGCCAGCAATTCTGAATAAGAGCAAATAACTATTTTTGAGTCTCACTTTCCAAACAGTGGAGATAGTGGGGATGATGAGAACAGAGCATGTCAGAAGACAGTAGGATAAAGGAGCAACCTCTGGATAAAAAGGGTCTTTGTACCTTCAGAGTCTGGTCTCGCACTACAGTCTTCTTTGTCTGTTTTTGTGCTTTTGAGAGTGCAGCGTTTTGGGGGTACAAGTTCTGATTAAAGATGTGACAGCTTCTACTACCCATAAATACCAAATTTGTGTTTATAATTTAGTCCTCAAGGAATCTTTCATTCCCTTTTGTTTCCAGATAAATTTTCATGCCCCTCCACCCCCCTTTTTGCTCATTTTTATTTCAGCATTATGGCACAATAAATAAATTTCAACAAAGAGGAAAAATGGATATTACTTTGTCTAGTGTGTTATGCTAAACAAGATAGTGTTTAATGAAGTTTCTGTGACTCATTGGACATTATATACTTAAAAGACTCTCTTGCCACAAGTATAAATTTTCAGAATATCTCAGATAGTAAACATTTCATAAATATTGTCTCTTGAGGACAAGCCCTAAAAAGTTGGTCTTTTTAGTTCTGATCTAAAAGTATTGCAACAGACTTTAGTGAGATTAAGTATATACCATGTGAAATTTTTTTCTTGATTTTTAAACTTATTCCTGACACATTTATTCCTGTTATGAATGATGTCACTCACACACATTCACCCGATTTACTTCCTCAACTTAATTTTGACATTTCTGGGGCTAGGTCACTGTACTTGCAGCTGAATCCTTTGGCATGCAATGATTACATTTCCTTTCTGATAATGTTTTTTTTTTTTTCCCTAGCATTATTGAGATATTATTGACTATAAATTGTGTGTACTTAGGGTATATACTTTGGTGTTTGGGGTGATGTGGGTTATGGGATACAAACTTTCAGTTAAAGATGAACAAGTTCAAGAAATCTAATATATAGCATCGTAACTGTTGTTAACTATATTGCATTATATACTTGAAATTTGCTGAGTGTCTTCACCGCACATACCAAAAATGATAACTAGATGAAATGATGGATATGGTAATTACCTTGATTGTGGTAATCATTACACAAGGATTTTTCATTCTCCTGCTTCTCTTCCAAATCTGCCTTTTCTTCTGGTTCCTGTCCTACTTCTTCTATCCAAAACTGAGCTTCATGTGACTGAATCCAGTGGTCATTATTCTTTGCTTATCTTATATGACTTCTAAGGAGCAGTTAATATTACTGCTTACTCTTTCCTTGCTGAAGTTTCTTTTGGTTTCTGTGATGCAATCTTTCCTGGACTCTTTCCTTACTTACTTGATATTTATGCTTAAACTCTGAATGTTGGTATTTCCCAAATTCCATCCTGGAATTCCTTTCTTAACTACACTCTCTCCCTACATAGTTTTATCCCTGTTCATGATATTAAATGCCTAACTTTCAAATTTTTACCACTAGCCTTAGTATAATCTTGGAATTAGATTAGAATAGCCAACTGTTGACTTAAAATTTCCATTAAGATATGTAAAAGGTATCTTAAGTGTAGCAAGATCAAAACAGAACTGTTGACTTTGATTCCAACCTGTTCCTTTCTCTGCTTTCCCCAATTCAGAATAGCATCACCATTTTCCTCATTTACTCAAACAAAAAATCCAGTGCCACTATTTTTTCCCACCTCAAATTAATCCAATAACAAACTTAGCTTAATCTCTACCATGAATTCAGAATCCATTCACTCTTTCCATTTCAGAGTCTGCCCAAGTCCAATCTACTCTTACCCCTCGCTTCAACTACTACTGCATTGACCTTTCCCCCTTATTCCATGATTGGATATTACTTTTTTGTGGTTTGTATCTTATCACTAGAGAAATGTTTAAACATACACAAAACTAAGAACATTATAATGAATCCCCATGAAAATTTCATCTAGTTTCATCTTTTTCATCTATCAACTTCATTTTCTCCTCTCCAATGAAGTGTTATAAAAGAAAGCACAGACTTTTAATTTCATCATAAATATTTGAGTATGTATAGGTAGCAGCAAGTGACTTATGTTTTTGGCATAACAATAACACCACTATACACCTAACAAAAACACCAACAATTTGTTACATCATTCACTATTCAGACCACTTTTAAATTTCCTAGATTATGTCCAAAATGTCTTATGGTTGTTCTGTTTGAATAAACCTTCAGATAAGGTCCACACATTGCATATGCTTCTTGGGCCACTTTTGATCTGTAATATCCTATTTTATATCGTCCATTTGTTAAAGAAGCCAGTTTACTTGTCCTGTAGTTACCCACATGCTGGATTGGCTGATGTTTTATTCATAGTTTTTTTTTTCTTTTTAAAGATTTTATTTATTTGACACAGACATAGTGAGAGGGAGAGAGGGCACACACAAGAGGGGGAGCTGCAGGCTGAGAGAGAGGGAGAAACAGGCTCCCTGCTGAGCAGGGAGCCCAATGTGGGGCTGGATCCCAGGACCCTGGAGACATCACCTGAGCTGAAGGCAGACGCTTAACTGACTGAACCACCCAGGCACCCCTACTAATAGTTCTTTACACGTATCTATCTCTCCACATTTTCCATCATGTTGTTAGTTAGCTTGATTATATTCAGGTCCAGTTTTATTTTGGCAAAAATAACTTTATAGATGATGACCTATAAACTTTCTATTGCATCATATCAGGATTATCTAATGTCTGGTTGTCCTACTTTAAGTGATAATAAGATTAATCTATAAGGTTCCAGTGATGTCAGTGGTCCATTCACTATGCAATTCCCAAATAACTTTTTTATTTATTCACCCATCTTTCTTTGTCTTTTCTTTTCTTTTTTTTTTAGCTTGAAATGACTACAATTTGATTTAATTTTTATTTGAGAAGAAACAACCTATAAAGCAATGTTCTTTTTTTTTTTTCTTTCCTACCAAATAACTTTTTGCTTAAAATTTCTAGAAACCAGGTGATGGCCACTGCCTAGATCTGTTATTTCAGTATTGGTTACAAAAGGTGATTTAAAAAAAAAAAATTATCTTTCCAGCTGAACTTGACCTCAGCAATTATCTTTTTATCCTGAAACCCACTTTGTATAGGAAAAATAGGATGAATGTCTGATCTTTGCTCTTTGTTTATCAATTTTCAGAATAATGAGCCACTGCTTTGGAAATGTAAAAGAAGCAGAAAATTTTAAAATTAGTTTTGTTTTTATTGTCATCATGAATTTGCACATTTGATGGGTGTGTGTGAGATATACTTGAAATCATTTACCCCATTACAATGTTACTCTTATAATACTTTCACCACACTGCAGTCAGTGTGATCCTTGAAAAACTCCTCATGTGATACCCATCTGTCACATAATATCCTCTAGTTTCCCCATTACAGTTGGATGTTCCCTGAATTCTTTATCCTAGAAAGACCTACCCTCGCTGACTTCACTCCTATGTGAGGGATCACTTCCTGATCTCTCTCTTCAGCATTAATACTCCATCTCTCAACTGCCTGGTACTCAAGGACCATGCACTGTCTGCTTTCTCTATCAGTAGTGTTATTCTTCCTGATCTTTGCATATGTCCTTCTATGGCCACCTACTTATTTTCCATCAAATCACCCACCTTGTATTCTTGGAATAGAACTACCTGATATTTTCCTTAATAATCTGTGTTTCTTTTTCGTACTCTCTCTTCTGGACTTTAAGTCCTATTGAGAGCAGAGATCTTGTCGTGCTCACCACTGAATCTCCAATGTCTAAAAGAAGCCTAGCACTAAGCTTTAAATAAGTATTTTTTGAGTGAATTACTGATTGAATGCACGATGGGCTCATCTGATTTAAGGTTGGCTCTCTCCAGAGAAAAGGACCCTTGAGATCCACATATATACTAGTGACTTCTTGGAGGAAAGAACGGCTCTTATAGTGCTGAGCAGGCTGGACTTGCTCTAACCCAGGGATGGCAAATTTCAACTTACAAGTGAATAGAAGAAAAAAATCTTTTGGAATTATTTCCCGTGAATAGAAAAAAAAATCGAAGTGATTTATTTTTAAGTTTTATTAACTTTTCACAATAGAAGTATGAATTTCAACTAATAGAGATTTAAGTTTTATATTTGAAAGTTCTCTTTCATATTGTTAGCACTGCCATAAAATTTATTAAACTTTCATCATATTGCAGAGACACAAATCTTTTGGTGTTTCTTATTTGTGACAGGATAAAATTTCACGTTACAAGGAAATTGCCCAAAGACTCTTGGCCTGATATGCTCTAGGAAAAAATGTCAGAAATTACAGGTTTTTAAGTCCTAAAAGTGGGCTCTAATTGCTAAAGTTTTGAACAACATAATGTGAGGATTTTTTTAGATAATCATAAAATCTCATTCCATATACTGATATTACTCTGTCTCAATTACACTTAATGTAAAAATTCTGGGGTATAACTCTTTGTACTCAGTAAAGGTTTTTGAAATTATACACATATTTTGTTTGCAATTTCAAAATATGGAAAATCACAGTAACCTGTAACATTTTTTAAGTAAGAAGACATGAAATTATTTTTATTATTTTGATGGTAAATATGAATTTAAAATTAATCTTCATTTTTAAACATTACTTTAAATACACTTTGATAAAGCATTTGTGTTTCCTTTTGCAACAACTATCGAAGTTTAATTTTGCCCAGTTATTTATTTGAGGGGACAGTGATTAATTCTAACTATTAATAATTTTCCTTCCATTAACACACACTACCTGAGGAAAAAAAGTCATAATCTGGAAAAAGGTATTTATAACACATGTAACTAATAAAGGATTAGTATCCTAAATACATATAACTCTTAGAAATCAATTGTTTTAGGTAAAATGGGCAAGAAGATCCATGAAGAGCAGGCATTTCACAGGGGAGGAAACATGAATGGTAAATCAGTACCTAAATACATGCTGAACCTCATTATTGACCAAAGGATTATAAATCGAGACCACAGTAATAACATTTTTGCACACAATATATTGGAAAATATATTGGCAAAAATTTGGAAATAAATTTATCAAGTATTAGTGAATGTATAAATCAAAGAAAATTCATAAGCAATTGTTTGTGAGTAAAATGATACATCAACTGTGTAAAATAACCAGACACTATCATAAAAAGTTGAAAATGTACATATACTCCTACACAAATTTCCTGCTTCTAGTTGTACACCTTACAGAATCTCTCGACTATTGACAATATGAGATATATATAAGAATATTTGTAAAAACTTGTTTTTGGTTCCTTTAAAGGCAGTGATCCAAACCACAAATGTCTACTGAAAAGAAAATAGATAATAGAATATATATATGTGATCAGAAGAATAAAAGATTTATATCTACTTCATAATAACATAGATAAATCTTAGAACCACCATACTGAAGGAAAAAGGCAGATCTTAGAAGACTATATAAAGTATATTTTTTATAAAGTTTAAAACAAGCAAAACCAAACATTACATTGCTTAGAGGTATAAATATATATAGTAATTTTTAAACAAGGGAGTTCAGGGTCTGGGTGATTGGCAGGTTTAACAGAGGATACAGGTAGATTTAATTACATCTGAAATATTTAAAGTGAGATGGATTTATAGGTTTTCATTTTTTAATTTTACTTCAAATTTTTATATTAAGTTCTGTTGCCAGCAGTGGATAACTGGGTTGATTAAGATAAACTTTTTCCAGAGAATCTGTCCAAAATGTATGAAATATCTGACTTAAGTTACTGGAAAACTATCAAGGAAGTGAGAATTTTCAGGCCATAATCGTAAAAAATTTAGGCACTCAGAATATCACTCACCTACAAAGTGATTATAGATTATTAAAAGATGATGAATAAAAAGTGAAAAGCCAAGCACAGTTTTCCTTAGTCTGTGGAACTGGAAGGGAAAAAAAGAAAGAAAACCAGAAATCATGAAGGAGAAAGTCACTGGTTAATATTCAGTATTTCAAAATGAGATTCTGATGGGGTATACCCTGTAATTTATAATGAATAGCAAATAGAATAGCTCTCAGAAGGACTGATGCCCATCTTTAAATCATCTCAAACCAAGTTTAGTTCAGATGACTTGCTCTAGCCTAGTTCCCTACAAGAAGCAAAATAAATTATTTCTAGAGGAAAACAACATCATACAGAACTTCAAATCATCTCTACAATTTTTGACATGAAATGTTCGGCACTTAATCAAAAATAGTGAAACTTACAAGTACATAAAATTGATCAAAAGCTAAGGGACAGTAAATATTAGAACCAGACCCAAAAGAAATACAGATACTGAGTTTATAAGGCACACACGTAATAAAAACATGCTATGTTTGGTATGTTCAAGGAATTAAATTACAAGTAGAGAATTTAAAAGAAACAAAACTAAAAAATAGCATATAACTAAGAAAAATGCAAAAACTGAAACTATCCCATAGAATGAGCTTAATAGCATATGGTACAATTGAAAGGACTGATGAAAATCTAGCCTCAGTATGGAGAGACAGAGGCTGCAAAATACTGAAGTGAGTCTAAGAGGCATAGGATACACAGAAGAAAGTTGTCACAGTGAGCTGGTTGGTGCTCTGAAAAGATAATAGAGAAAGAGTAAGGCAGAATAAATATTTGAAGAGATAGTGACTAATAACTTTCCAAAACTGAAAAAGATACCAATCTATAGATTCAATAAGTGCTGATAATCTCATTAAGCCTCTAAATAGGAAAATAACCAAAAAATGTATCCATAAGTACATCATAGGAAAAAATGCTAAAAATTAAAGACATATTAAGTCTTTTAAAAGCTGCCAGGAAACAAAAGAATGTATCGTCTGAACAGGTGCAATGGTAAGATTAACAGTGACTTCTCAATAGAAATAATGGGACCCAGAAGACAATGGAATTGTATCTTCAAAGTAGAAAATGATGATGCTGGACAATTAGAATTCAGCAAATGCAGCCTTTAAAAGTGAAAGTGAGATACAGAAATTTTCAGACAAGAAGAAATTCAGAGGTTTTTTGTTTTTTTAAGCAGGCTCCAACTCAGTGTGGAACCCAAAGTGGGGCTTGAACTCATGATCCTGAGATCAAGACTTGAATTGAGATCTAGAATTGGATGCTTGAGCAAGCAAGCCACCCAGGCACCCCAAGAAATTCAGAGGGTTTTTTTAAGATTTTATTTATTTATCTGACAGACAGAAATCACGATTAGGCAGAGAGGCAGGCAGAGAAAGAGAGAGGAGGAAGCAGGCTCACCGCGAGCAGAAAACCCGATGCAGGGCTCGATCCTAGGACCCTGAGATCATGACCTGAGCTGAAGGCAGAGGCCTCAACCCACTGAGCCACCCAGGCGCCCTGAAATTCAGAGTTTTTATAACGAAATTATAACGAATATTAAGTGTATCCTTCACATACATGGCAACTTATCCCCAGTGAATACAAAGTTCTGCAAAAAGGAGTAAAGAACAAAGAAGGGGGTAAATATGTAATAAAATGTGAGTAGACTCTATGATACAAAATGTGAGTAGACTCTATGATACAATAATAATATCTTGTGGGACTTAATATATAAATCAAATTGCATGCAATAATGATACAAAATCTGGTGAGTAGGTGGGTAAAATGAATTAAAATATTTCTGAGAGGTAAATTGCTAATTTTATAAAACTTGGATAAATCAAGGACATAGGTCATAATCATCACTATAACTACTAAAAGAATAGTAAAAGAATATATAACTAGTAAACTAAGAAAGGAAACATGATAGAAACAGACAAAAAATTTAAAAAGCCATAAGTAAGAAAAGAAATCATGAAGGAGAAAGAAATAGAAAATAGATATTAAAAGGATAAATTTAAACTCTAGTACAACAAATATGGAATAAATGCTCCATTTTAAAAATAATAGTTGTCAAATTGGATTAAAGGAAACATACTTCTTCAAGAGACATAATTTCAATATATGAATACAGAAAGTTTCAACATAACTGAAAAATTTGCAAAAATTAGCAAAATAAAGCTACCGTGCCTAAACTGACGTGACTAATTTAAAGCGATTAATGGGGGTGTCTGGCTGGCTTAGTTGGAAGAGCATATGACTCTTGATGTTGTGAGTTCAAGCCCCACTCAGACAGTATATGATACTATGTTTGGAACTGTGGATAAAATGGAGACAGGAGGAAATGGAACATTTCAATATATACTTGAAGAAAATTCAAAGAATTTGTGAAAGAAGTTGTGAAAATCTAACAAAGGAAACTCCCAGCCCAAGTGACTTTACTGGTGGACTCTTCCAGATATTAACAGAAGTAAGAGAACACTCTTGCCAAAACTCTTCCAGAATACAAAGAAACAGATAATACTTCCCAATCCATCTTAAGACACCAGCACCCCCAGAGAATTAGTGTATTATTTGTGTAATTAAAATTATTGAAAAATATATACACCTGGGTGGCTTAGTCAGTTAAGTGTCTGCCTTCAGCTCAGGTCATGATCCCAGGGTCCTGGGATGGAGCCCTGCACTGGACTCCCTGCTCAGCATAGAGTCTGCTTCTACCTTTCTCTCTGCTGCTCCCCGTGTTTGTTCTCTCTGTCAGATAAGTAAATAAAATCTTAAAAAAAGAAAAATATATATGCTTGTGTGGGATGCAGATGCTTCTAGAAGAAGACACAAGAAACCACTAACAGAAGTTGCCTCCAAAGAGAAGAGGCACTGGTGTGGGAAAAAATTTACCCTTTATTATGTTTCTTGGTACCACTGGAATATATATTCATTGATATATAGATTGGTGATAACTGATATTTAATTTTCAAAAATAGAAGAATGAATTTTTTAAAAAGTACTTTAAGAAGCTTGGAAATCACTGCTCCAGCCTAACAACTATTAAAAGCTGAACAAAGTGGAAAATCAACAGCTCTTCTTAGATCTGTAAGGGAAGAAAGATCCTAAAGCAAATCGCTCCCTCCAAAATTGGATAGCCCAGTGAGAAAATACAAAGAATCACAGTTTACTAGCTCAGAAACTTCTTCAGGGACCAGTACCAAGGCAGGGAAACCTAAACTGTAAATAACAAATTTCTGGGGGTTCCCCGAAGTGGGAGTAGGAAAGGAACCGTTTTGAAATATTCCAAAACATTGTCATTCTTTACAAAGTGTACCTTTAAGGAGAAACTATTTAACTGAGCCGAATTTGCTGAGATTAACCAAGCCCGACTAACCTAGGGGGAAGGAAATACCCAGTTTCACCTGTATTAGCCAGGATGTCCCACCTAAGGGGATGTGGGGACTGAGAAATGTTTGAAGTTCACAGTTCAGAGGTGAAGGCTCACTAGAAGACTGATCCTCATCCTAGGACTATAGAATGCCTTCCATCACCTACACTTTACCACCACAGTACTAAGGCCTATTTACAACAGTAAACTATTGACTTTGGGTGACAATGAGTGTCCGTGTAGGTTGATAGCTGTAATAAATATATCACTGAGGTAGGGGCAGTTGATAATGGAGGAGAATATCCACGTGAGGGGTCAAGGAGTAATACCTGTGACTTCAGCTCAGTTTTGTTGTGAACTAAAGCTCTCCTAAAAAATCAAGTCTATTAAAAAATAATAAAAATAATTAAAAAGTGCTCCCCATGCATTTTCACCTAATTTCATGTGCTTGAATATTGAGATTTAGGACTATGGATTCTGCTGGGTGCTCCTGGACACTGGGAAGAGGGAAGTGTTGGTAGCAGTAACTGGTTGGTGGCCTTAGCAACAACCTTGAAGCTGGAAAAGGCCAAGGGAACATAAATTCTTCACCAACCTCAAGGTCAGACTAGAGAGTTGAGCCTTGCTGCACATGAGTGTTGGTTCTTGACCCACTGCTTGGTGCCTGCTTTCATGCAGAGCCTCCAGAGGCTCCAATCTGCACCTTGGTTGACATTCACTTCTGGCCTGTTCCCTAAACAGAAGCTTAAGGAACTGCTAAAGCTTTTCCTGTCATCAAATGATGAATCTGGCTTCTTATCTCCCTGATAAATGCAATGGTGTGTTAACTCCCCCATGATTTATATGGGAGAGAAGTAGAAATTAAGATCAATGAATTGTTTTTATAGGCACTCTTTTGAATGTAATCATTTTCTCGTCCCAAGATGATTTCTCAGAGAGAATAACTCAGGGCTGGTCTAATCACCTCTCCGACCCCCACTCCTAATGCTGTTTTTGGCAACTGACCAATTGTTTAGCATTCAGCTGTTTTGACAGCTGATAAGAAAGTAATAATAAAATGGTCTGTTGAATGATAACTAGGATTGCCAAATTTAGATTTTTGAAATATAGAAATATGGGGGTAACAGTCTGGAAATGTGGAATGTGGAGGGTGGAAGGAATGTACAGGGCATGCAACTGACTGACAGACTGTGTATCAACTTTGAGAAAGAGGAGACAAGCTGTCACGTATATGACAAAGGCGAGTATTTACAGTGCAGCAAGAACTCATGGAAGGAGGGGGGACGTGTGGTATTCTGGTAGAAGTCCAAATAGATACTTAAAATTTCACAGAGTGAAGCAGATATTTTGTTTTTAGGAGAGATTCAGGTCTACCATCCCAGATTCTATATGCAATTCTGAAAATCATTATCACCCTGTATAAAAGCATGTAACAAATTTAAATTGGGTACATGGACTTCTTCAGCAGAGAGCCTACAAAAAGAGGGAGCTGGCAGACTAAAATAAGAGTTACATAGAACTGGTGGGAAAAAGCAAACCCATGAAACTTCAAAGTAGAACAATTTCAGGTTATTTAGTATAAGGACAAAAGACTCAAACATTTAATTAGGGCCTGAAGGCATCATTGAATTGAAACTGTCAGAAATATTGATTCTCAGGCCATGAAGAAAAAAATTATCTATAGCACATCCTATTTAAAAAGACAAAAGCATATGGAATTCTTTTAGAAGTGTTTCCACTTCCAGAATAACGAAAATATGAAAGTGTTGTCATTACAGACCTAGTTTATCTAAAAACGACAAAGTAAAAGCTACATTTATTTAACATGTTCTGTGCCAAGAATGTCCTACGTTGATGTTAATCCTCTCAAGAATTTTGCAAAATATTTATTATTGTCCTCTTTAAAGATAAATTGAGGTTCAGAGAAGCTGAATTTTATAACCTGTGAATGACCAAGCCAGAATTCCTACTCAGAACTTTCTGAGGGGTGAAATCTTCGAGCAATAAGTGTACAAAGCATATGTTTTCTTTCATGTAAGTACAAAACATTGCGGAGAAGCGCTAAGTTCAGGCTCCCGTGTCAGCCCCACCTGTGCGAGTACCTGTCCTGCGTTATGCCAGCACGTGACCTGCTACAGTAATCATTTCACACCCCAGTGTCTCCCTCAGTCAGTACAACCTATGCAGCAATAACACCCACTTCACAGAGAACAGAAGAGATACTCCATGTGACATATCAGTTGGCATCATAAGATCTCAATAAAGTTAGCTATAATATTACCTTACCCTTGAACACACTTATTTGAGCACCTGCTTCCTTCCGGACAATCTTCTTAAAGAGGTTTGGGGTCCCCATTGCTCAAGGAGCTGAAAATCTCATGAAGAAATGCAAACAAAGGTAGTAACCTATTAGAAAGGGTATAACAAGTGAATATACCTACAAGAGAAAAACCTAGAACACATTTAGGTTTCTAATTACCTGAGAAGGCTTTCCAGAGATGAGTACCTTTCCATCTTGAAAAGTGACATGTGGTTTCTAAATAAAATAGCTCTCTCAGGACATATGTGCTGTAGCCTGCTTCAAATACATTTTCTTAGAATGGTTCACATATGGATGAAATCACTGCTTCTAATAAAATCCCTCCAAGTCCTCCCCCCTTTATCAGGTAGCATTAAAACACATTTTTGCTATTTATTTTGCTACTTGTTTGTACAGAAGAAAATGTCAGGCATATGATTAGTTGAAACTCCCATATTCCCCAGATAGAGTTCTTGGGAATCCAGTAGCAAAAGCAGGATCTGGTTTTGTGTCTCCAGGATAGGCTAGGACTTCCCACAGTCAGGGACCATACTGATAGAAAAGCAGATGCTGCCTGCTCCTGGTATTCTAAAGTGGTGAATTCTAGCATTTGACACAGGTAGTCACTGTCTCAACCTGAAGGACATGTGGCTACAGGGAACCAAGGGCCAGCCTCCCGGGGCTGTGGTGGAAGAGGCATCATGGTTGTCTCGCGCATGCACTCTGTGACTTGGGCGGCTCTGATCATGGTTCTCATTGGAACCTGAAGAATTGACCAATCCTGGCCCTGGAATGGATTGTTTGCCCTGAATTACTTGTTTGGCTTGCTTACTACCTTGACTCAAATCACTAAAGATTGGCCCATCTCCATTTCCTTGGGGCCTCAATTCCTGTGTGAGACAAATCTCAAGCCCAGTAAAGAGAACTTCCAGCAGTAAAGTGGAATAAGGGCTGGAAGGAGGGGTACCTTCCTTGGAGGGGAGAATGCCCACATTTAATCTTGGAGAAAGCATCTTAATTTGAAGCTAATGAAAAATGATAGGTCAGCAAGGCGACATCCGTACAAAGGCTGCCTCCATTCACATTTTAAAGGAGAAAGTTTAAAAAGAGATCTGAACTTCAGGTCCAATTTCATGAACAGTTTCAGAATCCACAAGCTGTATACTGGAACATTTAGAACATTTCCCCTCACCTTTAAACATCTAGAATAGTTTTTTGGATTCCACATATGAGTGAAATCCTATGGTATTTATCTTTCTTTATCTGACTGATTTCATTTAGCATAATACTCTCTAGGTCTTCCAGGTTGTCACAAATGGCAGGATGTCATTCTTCTCTATGGCTGAGTAATATATTCCATTGTGCAGATGGTGACTCCCCTTCCCTAGGGAGCACTGAGTGATGTGCAGCATTGCTGAATCAGTGTTGTATCCCTGAAACTGATAAAACATGGTATGTTAATTTTACTTCAATAAAAAATAAATCTATAGAATCTGGTATTCTGTTTAAATATAGTTTATGACGCTCATGCAAACTTTTTTCCAATTAAAAGAGTAGTAAATGTTTGTTGTACAAAATTTGAAAAATGCAAAGTATAAAAACAAAACCAAAGTCATCCATGACTTTACTCCTCAAAGGGAATCATACTTAGGAAATAGATTTTCAAAAAAAGAATTTGTAAAAGCCAATTTAGGGGCACCTGGGTGGCTCAGTCGGTTAAGCTTCTGCGTTTGGCTCAGGTCATGATCTCAGGGTCCTGGGATTGAGCCTCACTTCAGGCCCTCTGCTTGGTAGGGAGTCTGCTTCTTCCTCTTCCTATGTGCATGTGCTCTCTCTCTCTCTCTCTCTCAAATACATGAATAATTTTTTTTAAAGAAGCCAATTTTTAAAAAAATTTTTATTAACATATAATGTATTATTATTCACAAGTCTGTGAATTGCCAGGTCTAAACACTTCATAGCACTCACCATAGGACATACCCTCCCCAATGTCCATACCCCAGCACCCTCTCTCTCCCCTCTCCCCCCAGCAACCCCGTTTGTTTTGTGAGATTAAGAGTCACTTATGGTTTGTCTCCCTCCCAATCCCATCTCGTTTCATTTATTCTTTTCCTAACCCAAACCCCCCATGTTGCATCTCTACTTCCTCATATCAAGGAGATCATATGATAGTTGTCTCTCTCCAATTGACTTATTTCGCTAGCTTAATACCCTCTAGTTCCATCCATGTAGTCGCAAATGGCAAGATTTCATTTTTGATGGCTGCATAGTATTCCGTTTTGTGTGTGTGTGTGTGTGTGTGTGTGTGTGTGTGTATATATATATACCACCTTTTCTTTATCCATTCATCTGTTGATGGACATCTACGTTCTTTCCATACTTTGGCTATTGTGGACATTGCCGCTATAAATATTCGGGTGCATGTGCCCCTTCGGATCACTACATTTGTATCTTTAGGGTAAATACCCAGGAGTGTGATTGCTGGTCATAGGGTAGCTCTATTTTCAACTTTTTGAGGAACCTCCATGCTGTTTTCCAAAGTGGTTGCACCAGCTTGCATTCCCACCAACAGTGGAGGAGGGTTCTGCTTCCTCCGCATCCTCACCAGCATCTGTCATTTCCTGACTTGTTAATTTTAGCCATTCTGACTGGTGTGAAGTGGTATCTCATTGTGATTTTGATTTGTATTTCTCTGATGCCGAGTGATATGGAGCACTTTTTCATGTGTCTGTTGGCCATCTGGATGTCTTCTTTGAAGAAATGTCTGTTCATGTCCTCTGCCCATTTCTTGATTGGATTCTTTGTTCTTTGGGTGTTGAGTTTGCTAAGCTCTTTATAGATTGTGGATACTAGTCCTTTATCTGATATGTCATTTGCAAATATCTTCTCCCATTCTGTCAGTTGTTTTTTGGTTTTGTTAACTGTTTCCTTTGTTGTGCAAAAGCTTTTGATCTTGATTAAGTCCCAATAGTTCATTTTTGCCCTTGCTTCCCTTGCCTTTGGCAATGTTCCTAGGAAAAAGTAGCTGCAGCTGAGGTCGAAGAGGTTGCTGCCTATGTTCTCAAGGATCTTGATTTCTGTCTCACATAGAGGTCCTTCATCCATTTTGAGTCTATTTTTCTGTGTGGTATAAGGAAATGGTCCAGTTTCATTTTTCTGCATTTGGCTGTCCAATTTTCTCAACACCATTTGTTGAACAGACTGTCTTTTTTCCATTGGACATTCTTTCCTGCTTTGTCAAAGATGAGTTGACCATAAAGTTGAGGGTCTATTCCTGCGCTCTCTATTCTGTTCCATTGATCTATGTGTCCATTTTTATGCCAGTACCATACTGTCTTGATGACAGCTTTGTAATAGAGCTTGAAGTCCAGAATTGTGATGCCACCAATGTTGGCTTTCTTTTTCAATATTCCTCTGGCTATTTGAGGTCTTTTCTGGTTCCATATAAATTTTAGGATTATTTGTTCCATTTCTTTGAAAAAAAAAATGGATTAGATTTTGATAGGGATTGCATTAAATATGTAGATTGCTTTATGTAGCATAGACATTTTCACAATATTTGTTCTTCCAATCCAGGAGCATGAAACATTTTTCCATTTCTTTGTGTCTTCCTCAATTTCTTTCATGAGCTCTTTATAGTTTTCTGAGTATAGATTCTTTGCCTCTTTGGTTAGGTTTATTCCTAGGTATCTTATGGTTTGGGGTGCAACTGTAAATGGGATTGACTCCTTAATTTCTCTTTCTTCTGCCTTGTTGTTGGTGTAAAGAAATGCAACTGATTTCTGTGCATTGATTTTATATCCTGACACTTTACTGAATTCCTGTAAAAGTTCTAGCAGATTTGGAGTGGAGTCCTTTGGGTTTTCCACATATAGTATCATATCATCTGCAAAGAGTGATAGTTTGACTTCTTTGCCGATTTGAATGCCTTTAATTTCTTTTTGTTGTCTGATTGCTGAGGCTAGGACTTCTAGTACTATGTTGAATAGCAGTGGTGATAATGGACATCCCTGCTATGTTCCTGACCTTAGCAGAAAAGCTCTCAGTTTTTCTCCATTGAGAATGATATTCACTGTGGGTTTTTCATAGATGGCTTTGATGATATTGAGGTATGTGCCCTCTATCCCTACACTTTGAAGAGTTTTGATCAGGAAGAGATGCTGTACTTTGTCAAATGCTTTTTCAGCATCTATTGAGAGTATCATATGGTTCTTGTTCTTTCTTTTATTAATGTATTGTATCACATTGATTGATTTGCGGATGTTGAACGAACCTTGCAGCCCACGAATAAATCCCACTTGGTCGTGGTGAATAATCCTTTTAATGTACTGTTGGATCCTATTGGCTAGTATTTTGGTGAGAATTTTCACATCTGTGTTCATCAAGGATATTGGTCTGTAATTCTCTTTTTTGATGGGATCCTTGTCTGGTTTTGGGATCAGGGTGATGCTGGCCTCATAAAATGAGTTTGGAAGTTTTCCCTCCATTTCTATTTTTTGGAACAGTTTCAGGAGAATAGTAATTAATTCTTTTTTAAATGTTTGGTAGAATTCCCCTGGGAAGCCGTCTGGCCCCAGGCTCCTGTTTGTTTGGAGATTTTTGATGACTGCTTCAATTTCCTTACTGGTTATGGGTCTGTTTAGGTTTTCTATTTCTTCCTGGTTCATTGTGGTAGGTTATATGTCTCTAAGAATGCATTCATTTCTTCCAGGTTGTCAGATTTGCTGGCGTGTAGTTGCTCATAATATGTTCTTCTAATTGTTTGTATTTCTTTGGTGTTGGTTGTGATCTCTCCTCTTTCATTCATGATTTTATTTATTTGGGTCCTTTCTCTTTTCTTTTTGATAAGTCTGGCCAGGGGTTTTAAAGAAGCCAGTTTTAAAAGAAATCATGTTATGGCTTGATTTTCTGCTTCACTTCCACTGAAATAAGAACCAAGTAAGAACTGCCAGAAGTCCATAAGATTTGGGGGAAGGAATGAATGAACAGTTAAAAACCTCAAACTTCAATTAATATATGAAAAATTCCCATTTATTTTTTCCTTCTGTTTTTCCTCCACTAGGAGGCCCAAATGTTTTCTGGCTGATCGTTAGCATTAACTGGACAGGTAGAAGATATAGGTAGCAAGTACCCAAAGTGTACACACTATTTCTTCCTGTGTCAGAAATGGCCTTTCTTTTTCAAAAGGCCATATTTTACTAGCTAATCATCCCAGGATCTGCACAACCTGGAATAAAGACATCAGCCCCAACCTCCCCACAAAACAACAACAACAAAACAAAAGCAGACAAGATGTGGGTGGATTTTTTTATAGTCTTTGAGAAACAATTGTGAGAAGCAGCTGCAAGGAAATGTCAAGAAAAATGTTGTTCTTAAGAGTAGCTATCTTTCTGCATTGTCTTTTTAAGTGATGTTTTAGGTGGTCTGTGGGGGCTGTAGACCATCAAATTTCTGAAGTTAAAATCCAAAATCTGGGTCACTGTGCCCTTTGAGGTGGAAGTGTTATAGTGTGTGTCTGAAGAGTTCTGTTGATTCTTAAGGAGGTTTTTGATAGAACATTTATGATCAGAGAGAAACTGACCATTTTCTATGGAGAAAAGGAAGTAACTAAAATAGGAAATTGCTAAAAAAAAACAAAACAAAACAAAACAAAAAACTATTTTCTTCTGCCTCTTTCCTTAATTTCTGTCCCTTCCTGAAATCATCAGAGAGGTCTGCAGGGGCGAGGGGTGAATGACCCAGGGCAAGACCAGTTTGTGAGGAAGCAGATGAAGGGGTTGTCCATGGGCAGAAACATGGTCTTGGCCTGTAGAAGCCAAGTCTCTTGGCTTACAGATGAAACCAGCACAAAGACATAGAGGGGGCTATCCAAAGACATACAATCGGGAAGGGGAACAGCCATTACTACAATCCGGAGCTCCTGACTGACATAAGAGTAGTCTCAATATCCTTTGTGTTTGACAACCTCTGGGAAGCCAAGGACCAATACATCTCTATTAACTGTTTGTCTTCAAATTAATTGACTATCGTAATGTTGGTATGAATGTTTTCTCCACACTGCTTTATCTGTGCACATTGTTGTCAAGGCATGTGGAATAGTATCCTCTTTGACCTGATATAAGACCATTTGAAATGGAGAAAAATGTCAAGCTGAAATCCAGAATGTGGAAATGTAGCAAAAAATCTCGAAGGGAGGGTGGGATGGGATGTGAGTGCGTGAGACGGGTAGATCATAGGCTCAATTATTGTATTTATATTTTTTAAGTCTTTCAAAATTAAATCAGTATTAGGGAAACTTATTAAGCTCTTTCCCCTTCTCTGACCTGAAACCAGGTGGCTGCTTTCAGATTACAGCTACAGACAGAAACCATTCCATCAAAGGGAGAGCTGTTTCCCAAGAGTTACCAGCCTCGTCAAAGGAATAATTAACACTTCGTCATAAACTGAAAAGGTTAACTCTTTCACTCCACCTCCCTTCCCCCCAAATTAGTGTATTTGTGAGAATGGTTTGCCCAGGGGGAAAAAAGTCTGCCAGTAGTCTAAGAAATACAAATATTTCTATGAGCTTTGTTACTCAAATGGAGAACAAGAGGGACTTTGTGTCTTAAAACAATAGATGGCCCAGAAATTGTCCTAAATACCACACTTCTCTCTGCCTTAGGGACACAATGCAAGGTTCCTGCTAAACCATTGTTTCTTATAGCCCCGCCTCTTTCCAAAATGCAACACAGGGAGTTGTGCTGAGTCGCATTCATCACTCACCTGACTCAGACATGCACATTCTCCTGAAACAAGGACCTTCCAGCATGTCAGTGAGGAAATAACTGTTTTGCTTAGTCCCACGGTTCATAAAATTGCATGGAAGAGCTCTTCCCTCTGCAAGTGTATTTTTAGCCAGAGTTAAAGATAAATATTATCACTGTGGATTAGCTGCTGGGCTGATGCCTTCACATGTCCCTTCTCGGGCACTTCTCTCCTCTTCCCAACTGTCTCCTCTCCATCCTGGCCACTAGCCTGAGGCCCAGGGTCTTAGGAATCCTATTAAAGTGATAGCAAATAACCCCTAATCAAGGGCAGAAAGCTAATCCATGATCACTCTCAGCACTCTGGAGACAAGCTCCTATAGACTTAAGTAAACCTTCCTCCCAGTATTTTCAACTATAAAATAAAAGTTTTGGGGCCCACTGGTTTCTGAAGCCTCCTCTAAAATCTAAAATATTACAGCTCCGAGGGGTATGGTATGCCCCCTTATTCATAAATCAAGCTTTCTGAAACACACTAGGAGATAAAACATTGGGAGAAATCAACTCCAAGTACAAAAAAAAAATTTTTTTTTTCACAGTGTCTATTTTTAAATCTGGGTATTTTAGTCTTTTTCCCTCAGTTACCATAAAATCTTTAAACATGAGACTGATAGTTCTTTAATCATTCTCTATATGCCACACATACTACTTAGTTTATTTGATTTTTCCAGTTCTGTGGAAGAGGCATTTCTACAAATGGAGAAACTGATGCTCAGAGAGGTGTTTTAACGAAGGTCATTCAGTGATGCTTAATGAAGATTTTATCTACTGTGTACTGGCAGAGCTAGATTCAGAACAAGTAAAGTGTACTGAAATAGTAAAAATGATTTTTTTTTAATTATAAAAGAAATCCATGGTCATTGCAGAACTTTGGAGAAAATACTGAAGAGAAGAAAATAAAATTACTCTAACAATCCTGAGAAAACTACTTCTAACATTTAGATGTATTTCCTTCCAGATATAAGCATATAGACAGGTGGGCTATTTTTATATATATTATATGTAAAATTACATATATATTATATATACATAGATATATATACGTGTGTGTGTGTGTGTGTATTTCTATCAGTCCATAATCTTTCCCCTCCAGGCTGTACTTCCTGAGCTGCTTCATTTTTTAGTATCATACCGAAAAGAGCAAACTGAAAGGAAAATAGTGGAAAACATAATTAAAGATGGGCAAATTTGTAGAAAAATGCCTGGCATCAGTCAACATGAAATTAAAGAAGGAAAAAGACAAAGGATAAAAGGGAGAAACAATCTGATCGCCGCACAGAAAAATCTGCTGCATTGCATTGTTACCCTCATTGGTATCGATGTTCTGGAAGCATCAAGAAAAGGCTCAACCAAATTATGTTCCTTTCCAAAGAGTAGAAAAATGCATAATTTTGAGAAATTTCTCAAAGAACTAAGAGTTGGAGGGAAAAATCCTCACTTGACAGTGCCTACTTCAGGTGATCCGGAAGAGTCTCCCCCAACCCCCGCCGCCATTTTCCCACAAAAGTGACAATTTTCCCGATAACCTTGTCTAGGGTCTTTATTTTGGAGAAGGCCTCTATTATCCCTTGTCACCTTAAATCCCACATCCCTTATCTGCAATTCACACTAGGTTGGGGTTTGGGGGTAAATTACAGAAAGCAGTTTAGGAGAATACAACTTCCATGATTGAAGGAAGAAGTGAGAGTGGGGACTTAAGCTTTAACCAGTCTTTGGACATTTCAAGTTGATCCAGGCAGTCACCTAAACCATCACTTTCTAATTCATGGCCAGAAAGAACAAAATCTTCTACCATTATGGGCATCCTGTAAACTGGTGGAAATTTACATACTATACACTGAGTCCCCACATTCTTTCAGTGGCAAATCTCTGCCATCTCAGCTTGGAGAATGAAGCCATTTGCCTTTGTAAATGATTGAGGCAAATGAACTGCAGCTCTGGAACTTTCTATGGCCAGTCAACAAATCCTTGACATCAGAAGCTTATCTTCTGACCTGGAAGCCCTTTATTCAGGCCTTATCTATTAGCTTTCCAGGAACCCCAGGGCCCTAAGGGAAAGGTACAAATCCATAGCTGGGCTCACAAATGCCTTAGAGATACAGACACACCTCATTTCTCATGAGAGGCTCCTAAAATTTAGTCATAATTTGAGAATTCTACAAAATGATACAGGAGCTTTGTAACAGGGAGATCACTTAGGAGTACTGTTAATGTTGCTAAAAAGATTTTTTTTTTTTTTTTCATAAGAACAGCCAAGTCTTATGCAGTATAAGTCATCACTTCTGTTCTTTTCATTTACTCTTTAAAAATAAATTCAAATTTGTATATGCTGGGTTTGTCTGGCGGACACTTGACTTTCTTATCGGTCGTATTTTAGCCAGCTTCTAGGAGGCATTTGTGTTCCAGTAAATCTTCCTAAAAACTCTTTGCTTTTCAAAATGCACACAGCCCCACTGTACCATCTGTAGCCCAGAAAGGCTAGCTGTAGGAGCATCTGGGTCACAAGCTGTATCCAGAAAAGAGCTTCCTACTGCTCCGAGTGTTTCCATTTTCATTTGTGATGGTTTTTCTCCTTCAGCTGAAACTCACACTGTAAAAATTACCCACAGCCTTCAAGGAGTAGCACATTTAAATCACAGTCTATAAATGTTAGCAATGAAAGAGACTTTAGAAATGAGGAAGTCCAACTCCTGAAATTGGAAACAGAGCTCCAGAGAGAGAAAGATAAAGTGCCCCTTTTTACATGGGGAACAATCCACAAAGTCACAGGGAAACCTAGGTCTTCTGTTACCAAAAGGTGTGCTCTTTCCAATAAAAGTGCTGCTTCGTCCACAACACTTAAGTGTCTGCATTCCGGATCTGTTCCTGTCTACATCTGTAATGAATAGGACTAGAAAAACGGTGGCAGAGTCAAACATCAGCTCATGGTTTTTCCTTTGAGTGTTTTGTAGAGTCATCTGAAATAGAACAAAGGGACTTTTTTAAACTTCTTCCTGTTCATGAAATTGAGAATTCATTCTTGAAAATGATATTCACATTCTATGTACTCTGCAAGCACCGAGCTCCTCAGATGGGGGCTGGCTGTACTCTTAAATATAACGAAGGTCTTGCAACTGAGAACATTCTCCAACTAAATGACTTCTGTCTGCTTTGTACTTCTGAGCTCTAGCCTGGGTTAGAAACGTGACCCCCCAAACATGAGTTTTGTTTCCTTTTGCCAACTTCCTTGGACTGCTGTTAGTCTTGGGCTCTTTAAATTAATATTTTATGTCAAAGTAGTTTTGACCACAGGGGGAGCATAAACTTGAACCCCATTCCATATGGGGACAAGCTTACAGTTACAAGAAAAATATTTCTATCAAAGCCCACGCTGACATAGAAAAGGTTTATGTTATCCACCTTTGCAAATCCATAGTTTTTTTTTTTTTCTAATTCTCTTTTCCACTAGTTTAATCCTTCAGTGATCTCTGCTTTACTCAGGAGTCTCAGTAACAATTCCCTTACTTTAGACAAGCCCAGTATTTTATCTTACAGCTTTGTGTGGCTGCTGAAACCCAAGACCCTTGATAGAGAGGTGGCAAATTCCAACCATTTGGAAGTCCACTGGATCAGTATTAATGTAATACCCAGCCCTTCATCTTTCCTTTACTGTGTGGCCCCTAGGCATTTCCCTTCATTTGTGTAGGTTCACTATTTTTTTTAAAGATTTTTATTTCTTTATTTGACAGAGAGAGAGAAACAGCGAGTGAGGGAACACAATGTAGGAGGAGTAGGAGAGGGAGAAGCAGGATTCCCTCTGAGCAGTGAGCCTGACTTGGGTCTCAATCCCAGGACTCTGGGATCATGACCCAAGCCAAAGGCAGACGCTTAACGACTGGGCTACCTAGGTGCCGCTGTCACTAATGATTTTAAAAGATATTCATTATATTTATCACTTCTGAGTACTCTGCAGGCTTTTAAACTCTTTATTTTGAATTTTCTTATTACTAACCATTTAAAGAAAGAGCCTCTTTGCTGTTCGTGAACTTCCATTTCAAAAGATCTCCACCTTATCGAATCAAAATGATGTTGTACATAGAATAAACTTCAGTAGTCTAAATTATTACTGTGGCTTGTTGGATGACAGGATAGGTATGATGGTTTTGCATAGGAAGTGCCTTCCCTTGTTTCTGGTTTTGATCAGACCAAAAAGTGATCCTTTCTACTACAATCAGTTTAAACTTCACCTCCCAAGTATAGAGTGAAGCATTTTCTTATCACAGAAGAGAAATTAGGGATGCAAAAATTTGGACAGCCAGCACAGTATTATTTTTGAGAGAAGCAAAACCTATAGAAATTAGCACCTAAAGGCTCAAAACTAAATGACTCCGCTTTGATCAAGTGCCTACATAAATTCAAGAATTCATCAGTAATGGTCCTGAAGCAGTAAGTGACATCCTTAGGCAGATTTCATGGAACAAAACAATGGCCTAGAGTCTGAAAGAAGGAAGGAGTCTGAATAAGAACATCTCCTTTGCCCTTCTGCTGAAGGCCTGACACCAGTTCTTTCTTGGGGAAGAATTATAAATATGTTCTTTAAAATGTGTCATCTCTAAATGTATATTACAAATTTATTACGGACTAAGAGAAATACTTGAAACATGTTTAAATCTTTTTGCCATCTTCTTAAAACCTTGAGGTTAAGAATCTACATTAGGTATTTTTCTGGAAGGAAAGCTATCCTTGATTCTTGTTCTCGTACGAGGCAAATCAGGCAAGGAGCCATCCTTAACATTTGTCTAAGCAAAACTTAAATTTTCCTTTCAAAACACAGAGTACGACACATTACATAGGCAAGTGGGCCCCATTCTTTTATGAGCCCTGGAAAGGCAGCAGCTTAAGTACTTATTTTAAGTACTGAGTTGCTCATGCTACCGTCAGACCAATTCAATTGTGAGGACATACTGGTAAATTCATCATAGAAAAGTCAGTCTGATTTATTTATTTTTTAATTGTAAAAATACATTATGTGAAATTTACCAGTTTCACCATTTTTAGGTGTACATTTCATACAGTTCATGAGCATTAAGTACGTTCACATTGTTGTGCAACCATCACCACCATCTATCTCCATAACTTTTTCATCTTCCTAAACTGAAACTCCATACTCATTAAACAGTAGCTCCCCATTCCTCCCTCTGCCACCCCATTCCCTGGCAACCACCATTCTACTTTCTGTCTCTCTAAATTTAACTACTCTAGGTACCTCAGAGAAGTGAAATCATGCAATATGTTCTCTTTTGTCACTGGCTCATTTCACTTCGTATAGGATCTTCAAGATTCATGTTGTAGCATGTGTGGAAATTTCCTTCTTTTTTAAAATTGCAATAAAACACACAACAAATTTGCCATCTTAAAACTTTTTCCGCATATAGTTTTGTTAACCATATGCCTGTTGTTGTACCACACATCTCTAGAACTTTTTCATCTTGATTAACTGAAATTCTATAGTCATTGATCAGTGATTCTCCATCCTCTTGCCCAATCTCTGGAAACCCCCGTTCTCTTTCCTATTTTCAAGAGTTTGATTATTTCAGATAACCCGTATAAGTGGAATCACGCAGTATTTTTCTTTCCGTGATTGGCTTATTTCACTTAACATAATGTCCTCAAGGTTCATCCACGGAGCATAAAATGAAATTTCCTTCCCTTTTCAAGGCTGAATAATGTTAGGCAATCTGTTTTGAGAATCAAAGAAAGATTAACCCATTTGAAGACAGAATTACGGCTACAGGACTTTTTTCTTACAGGTCCATGCTGAAAGAGAATGTTTTTCCCCCTCTTTTTTTTTTTTAACTATTATCTATTGCTTTTTTTCTTGACAAGTATGAATTTTTTTGGAAAAAGCGAACCGTAATAATAATGGTTAAATTTATCCTGGGCTCTCTGTGTGGCAGGCAGTGTTCTAAATGCCTTATACACAGTGCCTGGATTAACCCTGGCCCTTGTCCCAGGTGATGGGCATTACTATTATTGTTTCTGGTTTAAAAATGTGAATATCAAGGTTCATAGACTTTAAGTAAGTTTCCTGAGGTCATTGTCCCACAACTAATGCAGGTCCTGAGATTCCCACCATTTACTGCGTGATGAATTAAACATTATACTCAGCGACTTTCCTATATTTTGGTCAGTGTGTTGCAGAAATTATTTAATATTCTACAGACTGAACACATCCTAATTTGCTAGGCCTGTAGCTATTCTCCGTCAGGAACACACTCATTTTTCTCATTCTCGTTCTCTGGACTGTGTTGCTAGCTCTCTCTTCCCTACCACCACTGCACTCTGAATCGACTATATACAGCGCTTCATAAATCTTCTTCTGGCCTTTTATTTCTTTCATTGCCCTTTCCCTTTCTTCGTCGTTCTGTGGTAGAAATGTAAAACCATTATAAACACAATGCAGCTTGAGCTATAAGAATTAAATTATAAAAAAACAAATACAGCCTCATGTGAGAGGTACCCTGGGGGCTTAGCAACAGCTGGTTTAACAAAGCAACAGCTGTACTGAAAAAGGTTGTTTAAAGAAACATATTTTTAGTCTTTAGGATTTTCAACTTCTTTTTGGAACTTTAGCATCAGTTATACTCTATATGATGTGTCATGGGTGTTTATATTTTGCAGCTGAGTCCTACCCTAAGACAATTCTCAAATGTCCTTGAGCCCTCCAGGATGGAAGGTGGCAAATGTTTAGACTGATGGTAGCTACAGAAGAAGGCCTCTATGTGTTTTCTAGAACCAAAGGCCAAGTGCTTGTGCTCATACACATTGCCTCCGGAGGAGATGGTGGGGCCCAAACTGCCTTTGCACTGTCTGGCAACCAAGTGCTTCTAGAAGCATGGACTTCAAACAGAAGATCAAATCAACTGCTGAACTGTGTTAGTCGCTAGTGTGATCCCAGTAGTAAAATGCTGCTCCACTCTGAAATAATTTTTAATTATTATTACCATCACCATTTGTTGCAATATATAATTTGACATAATACAACAATTTTATGAATTTATAATCTCCATTTTATATATTACCAAATTAAACCATGGAGAGGTTAAGCATTTTGCTCATTACAACAGGTACCCTCCTTAATACCCATTACCCATTTCACCTATTCCCCTGTCCACCTCCCCTCCAGCCATGCTGTTTATTTTCTATAGTTAAGAGTCTGTTTTTTGGCTTGCCTCTCTCTTTTTTTCACACTATGTTCATCTGTGTTGTTTCTTAAATTCCACGTGTGAGTGAAATCCTATGGCATTAGTCTTTCTCTTAGTTCTCTTAGCATAATAATCTCTAGCTTCATCCATGTCATTACAAATGGCAAGATTTCATATTTTTGATGGCTGAGAATATTCCATTATGTATATATGTGTATATATACATACACATACAAATATATATATGCAATATCATCTTTATCCATTCATCAATTGATGGGCACTTGGGCTCTTTCCCTAATTTGGCTCTAGTTGATAATGGTGCTATAAACATCGGGATGCATGTATCCCTTCATATCAGTAATTACATATCCTTTGAGTAAATACATAATAGTGAAATTGCTGCATTGTAGGGTAATTCTGTTTTTAACATTTTGAGGAGGCCGCATACTGTTTTCCAGAGTGGCTGTACCAGTTTGCATTCCCACCAACAGTGAAAGAGGGTTCCCCTTTCTCTGTATCCTCACCAACACCTGTTGTTTCCTGAGTTAATTTTAGCTATTCGGACAGGCATGAGGTGATATCTCATTGTGGTTTTGATTTGTATTTCCCTGATGATGTGTGATGTTGAGCATCTTTTCAAGTGCCTGTAACCCATCTGGATGCCTTCTTTGGAAAAAAATGTCCATTCATGTGTTCTGCCCATTTTTTAACTGGATTTGGGGGTTTTGGATGTTGAGTTCTATAAGTTCTTTATAGATTTTGGATACTAGCCCTTGATCAGATATGTCATTTGCAAATATCTTCTCCCAATTAAAAAATTGTTTTTTAGTTTTATTATTTCTTTTGCTGTGCAGAAACTTTTTATCTTGATGAAGTCCTGGTAGTGCATTTTTGCTTTTGTTTCCCTTGCCTCAGGAGACCTATCAGAAGAACACATATCAGGAGAAGTTGCTATGGCCAATGTTAAAGAGGTTTCTGCCTATGTTGGCCTCTAGAATTTTGATGGTTTCCTGTCTCACATTTAGGTCTTTCATCAATTTTGAGTTAATTTTTGTGTGTGGTGTAAGTAAGTGGTCCAATTTCATTCTTTTGCGTGCTGCTGTCCAATATTCCAAAAACAATTTTTGAAGACACTGTCTTTTTTCCATTAGGTGTTCTTTGATGCTTTGTCGAAGATCAGTTGACCATCAAGTTATGGGTCTATTCCTGGGTTTTCTATTCTGTTCCCTTGATCTGTGTGTCTATTTTTATGCCAGTACCATATTGTATTGATCACTACAGTTTTGTAATATACCTAAAGTTCAGAAGGCTTTGCTTTCCTTTTTCAAGATGGCTTTGGCTGTTCGAAGTTTCTTCTGGCTCCATACAAATTTTAGGATTATTTGTTCTAGCTCTGTGAAAAAGGCTGTTGGTATTTTGATAGAAATTGCTTTAAATGTGTAGGTTGCTTTGAGTAGTGTAGGCATTTTTTTTAAAGATTTTATTTATTTATTTGACAGATGGAGATCACAAGTAGGCAGAGAAGCAGGCAGAGAGAGAGGAGGAAGCAGGCTCCCCGCTGAGCAGAGAGCCGGATGTGGGGCTCGATCCCAGGACTCTGGGATCATGACCTGAGGCGAAGGCAGAGGCTTTAACCCACTGAGCCACCCAGGAGCCCCAAGTAGTGTAGGCATTTTAATAATATTTTTTTCTTCCAAATCCATGAGCATAGAATATTTTTCCATTTCTTTGTCTCATCTTCAATTTCTTTCATCACTGTTTTATGGTTTTCAGAGTACTGATCTTTTATCTTGTTGGTTAGGTATGTTTGTAGGTATCTTACAGTTTTTGGTGCAATTGTAAATGGGATGGATTCCTTGATTTCTTTCTACTGCTTCATTATTGTTGGTATAGAAATGTAATAGATTTTTGTACATTGATTTTGTATCATACAGATTTACTAAATTTGCAGTATCATTTCTAGTAATATTTTGGTGCAGTCCTTGGGTTTTCTACATAGAGTATCATGTCATCTGCAAAGAGTGAAAGTTTGAATTCTTCCTTGCCTATTTGGATGCTATTTATTTCTTTTTGTTTTCTGATTGCTGTGGCTGGGGCATCCAGTCCTATGTTAAATAACAGTGGTGAGAGTGTCAAGGATGATATTACCTGTGGGTGTTTTGTATATGACCTTTATTTTTATTTTTTCTAGTGAGAGAGTGATTTTGAGTGGGTGGGAGTGAGGAGCAGAGGGAGAGGGAGAGAAGGAGTCCAAAGCAGGCTCCATACCCAGCATAAACTCTGATGCAAGGATCTATCTCACAAGCTTGAGATCATGACTGAGCTGAAAACAAGAATCAGATGTTCAACCTGCTGAACCACCCAGGTGCCCCTATGGTCTTTATGAAGTTCAGGTATGTTTCCTTTATCCTCGCTTAGTTGAGGGTTTTTATCAAGAATGGATGTTATACTTTGTCATATGCTTTTTCTGCATCTGTTGCAGAGCATCATATGGTTCTTATCTTTTCTTTTATCACTATAGTGTATCATGTTGATTGATTTGTGAATGTTGGACCACCCTTGCAACCCAGGAATAAATCTCACCCCATCATGGTAAATGATTCTTTTAATGTATTGTTGGTTTAGACTTGCTAGTATCTTGTTGAGAATTTTTGTATCCATATTCATCAGGGATACTGGCCTTTTTTCAGTAGTTCTTTTTCAATGGGGTCTTTGTCTGGTTTGGGAATTAAGGTAATGCTGACCTCTAGATTGAGTGTGGAAGTTTTCCTTCCATTTCTATCTTTTGGAACAGTTTGAAAAGAAAGGGTATTAACTCTTCTTTAAATGTTTGGTAGAATTCCCCTGGGAAGCCATCCAGCCTTGGACTTTTGTTCATTGGGAGATATGTAAGTACTGATTCAGTTTCTTTGCTGGTTGTTGTTGGTCTGTCCATGTTTTCTACTTCTTCCTGTTCCAGTTTTGGTAATTTAGATGTTTCTCGGAATTTAATCATTTCTTCGAGATTGCCCAATTTGTTGACATATAATTTTTCATAATATTCTCTTATAATTATCTGTATTTCTGTGTTGTTGGTTTGATCTCTCCTCTCTGTGATTTTATTTATTTTGGTCCTTTCTGTTTTCTTTTTGGTAAGTCTGGCTAGGGGCTTATCAACTTTATTAATTCTTTCAAAGAAACAGCTCCTGGTTTCATTGATTTGTTCTACTTTTTTCTTTGTTTCTGTATCACTGTTTCTGCCCTAATCTTCATTATTTCCCTTCTTTTGCTGGCTTAAAGCAACAACCATAAAGATCCTAGCTGGGCTGAAGAAAAGCATGAAAACCCCAGGAAGTCACTTACTACAGAGATGTACTTACTACAGAGATGCTGTTCTTTTTCTAGCTCTTTTAGGTATAAGGTTATATTGTGTATTTGGGATTTTTCCTACTTCTTGAGGTAGGCCTGGATCGCTATATACTTCCCTCTTAAAACCACTTTCGCTGCATCCCAAAGGTTTTGGGCCATCAAGTTTTCATTTTCGTTTGTTTCCATGTGTTTTTTTATTTCTTCTTTAATTTCCTGGTTAACTCATTCATTCTTCAGTAGAATGTTCTTTAGCCTCCATGTATTTATAGCCTCTCCAAATTTTTCTTGTGATTGACTTCAAGTTTCATAGCATTGTGCTTAGAAAATATGCATGGTATAATCTCAGTCTTTTTATACTTGTTGAGGCCTGATTTGTGACCCAGTATGTGATCTATTCTGGAGAATGTTCCAAGTACACTTGAAAAGAATGTGTATTCAGCTGCTTTTGGATAAAGTGTTTTGAGTATATCTGGTCCATCTGGTCCAGTGTGTCATTCAAAGCCATTGTTTCCTTGTTGATTTTCTGCTTAGATGATCTGTCCATTGTTCTAAGTGGGGTGTTAAAGTCACCTACTATTATTATATTGTTATCAATGAGTTCCTTTATGTTGTTATTTATTGATTTCTATATTCAGATGCTCCCAAATGTTGAGGGCATAAATATTTCTAATTGCTATATCTTCTTGTTGGACAGATCCCTTTATTATGATATAGTGCCCTTCTTCATCTCTTATTACAATCTTTACTTTAAAATCTAATTTGCCTGATATAAGTATGGTTACTCTGGCTTTCTTTAAACATCCATTTGCATGATAAATTTTTCTCCATCCCTTCACTTCCAATCTGCAGATGTCTTTAGGTCTAAAATGAGCCTCTTGTAGGAAGCATATAGATGGGTCTTGTTTTTTTAATCCATTCTGATCCCCTATGTCTTTTGATTGGAGCATTTAGTCCATTTACATTCAGAGCAATTATCGATAGATATGAATTTAATGCCATTTATTAATTGTTGTCTATGGAGATCTTCTCTCTTCCTTTTTATTCTTTGTAACTTTTGGTCTTTCATACTCAGAGTCCCCTTTAATGTTTTTGCAGACTGGTTTAGTGGTCACAAACTCCTTTAGTTTTTGTTTGTCTGGGAAACTATCTCTCCTTATATTCTTAATGGTAGCCTTGCTGCATAGAGTATTCTTGGCTGCATATTTTTCTCATTCAGCACGTTGGATATATCATGCCACTTTTCTCTTGTCTGCCAAGTTTCTGTGGAAAAATCTGCTACTAACCTTATTTGTCTTCCCTTGTAAGTTAGGGACTTCTTTTGTCTTGCTGCTGTTAGGATTTTTTTCTTTCTCTTTCTCTTTTGCAAACTTAACTACAATGTGTCTTGGTGTCGGCCTACTTTTGTTGATTTTGATGAGAATATTCTGTGCTTCCTGGATTTGGTTGTCTATTTCCTTCCCTAGATTAGGGAAGTTTTCAGCTTTAATTTCCTAAAATAAACCTTCTCCCCCCTTTTCCCACTCTTCTTCTAGGACTCATATGATAAGAGTATTACACTTTATGGAGGCACTGAGTTCCCTAAGTCTATATTCATGATCCAGTATTTTTCTTTCCTTCTTCTTTTCAGCTTCATTATTTTCCAGAATTTCATTGTCTATATCACTTATTTGTTCCCCTGCTTCTTCCATCCTTGTGGTCATTACATCCAGTTGGTTTTGATTTGGTTATTACGTTTTTCACTTCAGCCTAATTAGTTTTTTTGAGTCTTTTATCTCTGTAGTAATCCTGTAGAAATCCTGGGGTTTTCTTTGCTTTTCTCCAGCCCAGCTAGGATCCTTATGATTATTGCCTTAAATTCTGGATCAGGAATATTACTTATATCTGTTTCAATTAGATCCCTGGCTGTGACCTTTTCTTGTTCTTTCTTTTGGAATGAATTCCTCCATCTTGGCGTTTTGTCTAGGCCTTCGTCTTCTTTTGTGTCTTATGAAAGCCTGTTAGGTTTCCAGCTTCTGAGACTGATGGCTTTATGAAGAAGAGGTCATATACTGCTCAGGGACTGGCATTTCTGGAAGTGTCTGTGGTGTATACTATGTGCATTCTGCTGCTGTGTTTTGGTGCTCTTTGCCTCAAGTCAGTCCTCTGCAAAATTTCTCCCTACCTGCAGGAAGAGTGTTTGGACCTTGGCCAAAGTGTGGTGAGTTTTAACTAGGTGTGCTCTGGTCTGCTTGTCAAAAGATACCTGATGCTATTTCTACTAGAGCAGAAGCTTTGGCAGAGCTCTTGGTCAGTAGGTAGATATGTTGCATGCAGGGGGTATGTGTTGGTCTTCTGCAGGAGGGGCCTGCTGCATTTGTTCTTAGGCATACTTGCCCAAGAACAGCAGCACCATCAAAGCACAGTGGACAGGACTTGGTGTAAGCAATTTAGGCTACCAGTGTGGGCACTGTGCTGCTTACTGAAATTGGTTTATACCAATGGATTATGGTGGAAAATGGCACCCATTAGCTCTTTTGTCCCTGCAGAGACAGCATCACCTCTCCCAGATGTTCTCCCAGAAGGGGAAACCCTCCCACCCAGTGTGTTCCAAGGATCCTCAGATTGCCCTGTTTGCTCTGGGGCTATCCCCTTCTTTTTTCACAGGAGCATTGCTGTACCTGTCAGGTTCCACATCAGCCATGCCATGGACCTCTAAAATTCTAGTCTTTGAGCCCTGCTCGTTATAAAAACTCATGGAAGTCAGCCTCTCTTGTTTTCCTAGTCAATGGTTTTAGGAAAGTGTTTTCCTTGAGTGATGCCCTGTGTGCTCACTCCTCTCTCTCTGGCCTCTCTCCGTGATCAGGATTCTCTCCCCTTTGCAGTACCCAGGATCTGTTTCTCCCCCAAACCATGTCTCTGCACCTCCTACTTTCCAAACTATGGTCTCTTTTCTCTCTCTAGTTGTGCATTTTGTTCTGTCAGTCATCAGGTCAATTTCTTGGATATTCAGAATGATTTGATATTTACCAAGTATCAATTGTGTTTGAGGGACAAGGCAAGCCTAGGGACTGTCTACTACTTCACCATCTTAGCTCCAAGGATTCCCCCTCATTCTTAAATGCAAACAATGATCATGTCAATCTAGCAAACTTGGGGCTTTAATATGTACCTGATGGAATCAGATAAGTTATTTTGAATGTTCTCAAACTTAGAATTAAAACATATGTCATAAAACCTTTATCATTACAAACCCAGGAGAATGGAATTTAAAACCTCAGAGAATTCCTTCCTATAAGCTGAAAATATGTTCCCATCTGGGTGAAGCCAAAAGCAATCAGTGCCTCCAGCTGTAAAAATATTGATTAGTCCCTTTGCTATTGGCTCTCATGGCCTGGTGAGGCTGGGGACAAGAATATGCCCTCCAAGACACTATTACATAGCTCAAATGCTTCATTTTTTCTTGGCTATGATTTAAAAACTACTTTTTTCATGTTAGATGCTCTGATAAAGAAATCAAACCTCACACATTCAAACCTCCCAGAGCAGCACTTCATCACCTTCTAGAAGCTAAGGACTAGCAGTGTGGTAAAGGATTACTCTGCCTTGCTACCACCCTGGGTGCTTTTAGGTGGCCTGGCTCACCACTTCCCAAACTTAGCTCATGGAGACTGGACAATAAATGGATGGACTGACTTAAAAACACTTTAGAAATAATGTTGCCAGATTGATACAGGAATTTTCATAGCAGTGCCACTTTCCTTCTTTGGCAGAGCACTGCTTTGCAAATAAGTATCAAGAGGTTACGTAAATCTTTTGGAATCATTACCTCTCCTTCAATTATCAAAAAACAAGACCAAACCAAAAAAGAACTTTGAGATGGGCACTTTTGTTCTCTATTTCCTACAAGGGGATTGTTATTGGTAATCATTGTGCAGAATTTTTTTCCGTTTACCCTTCCAGATCTGCACTCTACCCCCTTTCCATCCTGGCTGATGCCTTGGGAGGCTGATGTCTATGATCTGCATTATGGGTTCCCATGTCCTCTGACTTTCAGCTGGCTTCAGCCAAGGGGAGACACTGGCAGGAGAGCAGGGGGTAGGAAAAAGGGAGGGTGGAATATTTATTCTTCTGACACTTTCTTGCCTGGTCTCACAGAATTCTTATAGCCCAGTGCACTAGGGATAGTAGCAATCTCCCCCAATTGCCAGGGATTTAATATTCCTTATTGATTTTCCTTAGCTTTCCTACAACTTTGTAAATAATCCCTTTCTGAAACTCTCTTCAATCACTTTAATCATCTGTCTCCTGTTAAGACATGACTGATAGACTAGTCCAAAGCCTGGATAGGAAGCAGTTAGTGGCAGAGCTGAGGTGACAATTAGTCTGTCTGATTCCAAACCTGTTAATTTATTCATGAGGTGTGAGTTTCTTTGTCCTTCTTCCTTTCTTCCTCCCCTAGATGAGGAGAGGACACATTTTGTCTAATTATGAGAAGAGTTTAATTCCATCTTTTCTTAGACAATACATTGTATTCTTTAGATGAAGGGAGGTAGGGAGGGAAGAAAGGAAGAAATAAGGGAGGGAGGGAGGGAGGGACGGAGTAAGGGGTTCTATAGCACCATAACCAAGAACAAGAGATGTCTGAATATTATATGGAATATAGCTGACCTACTTCCAGAAGCACATGTTTGGAACACAAAAGAAAAACTGGAAGCTCATTAGCAGAAGGAAGTAATTAAGTATTTATTTTAAAATTTCTAAAATGTAAATTGTTTAACACTCATTACCTACTGGATTTAATAATATTATAGGACCACTTATGAGACTCAATAGCAGGCACCCATCCATTTCTTATTTTTATTTCCATTTTTCAGTTAAATACTTTCCATGTAAGCTCTATAAATAACAGAGACTATATAATTTAGGTACCAGAAATGGATGCTTAATGTTCCATTAAATTAGAAACTGAAGCAGTGTGATTTGGGTTGTGCCTTGCTGGCCAGAAATAAACAGAATCCAGGGAGATTACAGACACATTTTCTAGGTGCTGAATGATTTGCCCATAGTTCTAAGAAAAAATATCAGTGTATATAATCTGGAAATGTATTGAAATGAAATGAAAGCTGTGTGACTGCACGTGACTTCCCACATCACCACAGCAGTAAGGCTGCATTAGAACGTTTTTGAAGTTGTAGGTTCTAGATAGTAACAGAAAATCCATGCAAGGCTATTAAATGATATGGTAGAAATCAAGAGAGCATGAATCTAGGGTTTTATGATCTTCCATATGTAGGTTTGCTTTCTCTCTCAAACATTTACTGAAGACCTTTGAGCTGAATGCCTTTGGGCAGATCATTTGATTTCTCTGAGTTTCAGATTCTTCCTTCATCTGATGGACATAATAATGTCAACTTCAAGGGTTGATTTTTAGGATTATATGGATATAAAACACTTAACACACAAGCCTGAACACTTAACATGCGATGCTTAACTTTTACTAGTATTTTCTGGGTCAGGACTTTTCCAACTTTCATATTGGCTGACTCTAATTCTCAACCAGTAGGATACAGAGAAATATCACCTTGTCAAGCTCTCCTTTGTTTCATCTTCCTTTTTTCTCACACTGGTGTCTTACTTATCCATTTGGCCCAATATTTGACTCAGACTTCACGCTCTAGGATGAGCTCTTACTCAAGGCAGGAAGCACTGACCTAACAGGTGACTCAAAAGATGTGAGTACCAAGGTGCCTGCTGTCTCTGCTACCCTGTACCTGTTACTTGGACCTTTGTGTAGATATCTAGATACTTTGTCTTGAGTTTCTGACACCTTTTTGCTTGGAACCACTTCTTGATTTCTTGAACTTTTATTTCCAAGTCATCTACCTTTCTCCTTCTATGCCTCCTTCCCATTTAAGCACATGGTAAGGCTTATAATCAAGGCATCTAGTAATAGATAATACTAGTCAGAAAGCAGAAAGAAAAAGATGCCTTCCAGGCTTTGATTTCTAAAAGCTCCAACTCATCTGGATGACTCTGAGAGAATATTTTAATTACAGAGCAGTGCATATTTCTCTTATTTCACCATGTTAGGGAAGGAAAAAAAAAAAGCAAGGTTAGTGGAGGGAAGATTCCAAGAGGACATCCAGATCTGAGGAGGCCATAGCAGGTGGAATGAGGAGTTGTCTCTAAGAAGCCACCACAAGAGATATTGTTTGAGCAGCAAGGCAGAAGTCAGAGCCAATCCATTCATCCTACCTCCAAATTCAGAGGATGAGATTTGTCTCCATCGGTTGTGGGACACACTTTCTTCAGCATGATCTTGATATAATCCTCTCCCATCTCTCTTTTAGGATCATTATCCTTTCTTTTTCCTCTGTTTATAACATTATTGTCTTTACTGTCTCCCTTCCCCACTTCATAAGCGTATTGAAGTCCCATACACAAAATTGGATAAACCTGAGTTCAGGTTTGACCACGTTGATTTTGCTGAGCCTATACAATCCCTGACTTGAGATGTACAACAGGCTGTAGTTTAATCACCAAAACAAGATTTCATTTTGTCTTCCACTCTAGCCAATACTTTTCCTACTTTTATTTAATACTCTATGATTTCATTCATGCTATTCTTCTTCCTTCAAATTTATCATCTAGTGGCTTAAAATTTTCTTAAAGGAGAGGATACTTCAGTCCTTAGTGGATATTTTTGTTTTCTTTCATCCCATAGACAACGCTCTGCTTTTTGGATACTCTTTTCCTGCACTTTCTGTTGTATCAAACTCTGCAGTTCTTATCTTGATTGTACTTCTTCAGTCTCCTTTTTTTTTCTTAGATTTTGTTTATTTATTTGACAGAGAGATAGAGAGCACAAGTAGGCAAAGTGGCAGACAGAGGGAGAGGGAGAAGCAGGCTCTCCGCTGAGCAGGGAGCCTGATGTGGGGCTCAATCCCAGGACCCTGGGATCATGACCTGAGACAAAGGCAGCCGCCTAACCAACTGAGCCACCCAGGTGCCCCTTTCTCAGTTTTCTTAATAGCCATTCCTTCCTTTGTTCCACTAATGTTAGTGCTCCCAAGTATATCACTGATTCACAAGCCAATACTACCAGCCCTCCCTTGATTTGGAATGTTATTAAACAAATTCCTGCTAGATTTTTTTAAAAAAAGATTTCATTTATTTATCAGAGAGAAAAAGAGAGACTGCACAAGCAGGGGGAGCAGCAGGGCAGAGGGAGAAGCAGGCTCCCTGCTGAGCAAGGAGCCTGACACATGATTTGATCCCACAACCCTGAGATCATGACCTGAAGGCATACACCCAACGCACTGAGCCACCCAGGCATCCCCCTGCTAGTCTTTTATAGTTAGATGCCCCATTGAGACATGAAACTCAGCAGTCCCCACAAGCTCTTATCTTCCCTTCCGATTGTGCTCTCCTTAACATGTCCTTTATCTTTGTCATAAGCATGTCCTTCTCCTATCATCAAAGGCAGAATCTGGTGATAACTTGATCTCTTTGATCTAATTTATTCTCCTTCCCCAGTTATAATTAATCACAAACTTTCACTAGTTTTGTGCCTCTGTGTGTGTACATGTGTATGGGAATATATATGTATGTGTACATATGTATTCATATGCATATGACCCCCTGCAATCCATTTACCAGTTCTTGAAGAAAGTTGTCTATCTATAGTACAATCTGTTCTTGTCATAGATTTCAAAGATTTTCCTTGTCAAGACAACCTTTCAAAAATCACCCATCACTGCATGAAATTTGAGCCCTTTGACATGCCATCTAAAGGTTCTCCATGCTATGGTTCTTCCTGCCCCTCCCTGACATTCAATACATCAAATTGCTTGTATTTCCCCCAAAACACTATTATGGTTCTTGCTTCATGTCTTTCCTCATTCTATTCCTTCTAACTAGAATTCCTTTGATCCTTTATTTTACCTAATTCCTGAAATAACAATATTGGCCATAAATGTTTTCTCTTTAAATGCTTCCATATGCAGGACTGTCCAGCCTATTTTTACATGAGTTATATCTAATTATTCTAATTACACTTATTTCAAAGATGAGAATACTGAAACTCAAAGAGAGTTTTGGAAAGGAAATTGTCCTTTTAAGGAAATTGTCCAGGCTCTATAATTGGCAGACTTAGGGTTCAAACCCAAGTATACTTGATGCCAAAGTCTATGTTGTTAAAGCTTGCACCAACCTGTGTCTCCTCATTTTAGTGTAGCTCAGGATCTTGGTCAGAGATCATGCTTAATGAACTTGGGTCTGAATGGAAGATGGATAGAATCTGGCATTTGTGATTGACAAGTAAGTGCTCTGTTGTCATTGTAGGCCTGCTTGGCCCATGCATTGACCTACGCACATTCTCTCCCTGCAGCTTTCAGTCAGCTGTCACTATCACCAAGGCATCTTGAAAGTCAAAAGTATCAAGGTGGCTTATAAAGAATCAGTGCTAGTCTGTGGACGAGCAGGCATTTCATGGTCATGATTTGTCCATGTATATCTCAAATGTGTTAACACAAGATTATTTAGATTGATAATAACCATCATAATGACGTTTAGGGGAGCATACTTGATTTTTTCCATGTTAATTTGTTCTGTCTTTGATTTTGACTTTGTTTTTTGGAATATATTGATGTTTTCCAAGAGACCTAATACATCATATATTCTTGCAAGCATTTCCTGGATATTGGAATAGAATCATTTATCTATTTTAAGGATGAAAAATTAATCTACAGATGTATAGGTCTATTAGCTCAAGTATTTTGTGTTACTAAAATCCTCTGTACCAACGCTGACTAACAGAAATATAATGTGAGTCAAATATATGATTTTAAAATTTCTAGTAGCCACATTAAAAAACAGGGGTATTCATTTTTTATGATACAGTTTATTTTACCCAATTTATCCAAAATATTACTTTTTCAATATTCATCAGTATAAAAATTAATAATTAGATATTTTACATTGTTTTTCTTTTGTACTGTCACTAAAATTCAGGTATGTTTCTCTAGTTACAGCACATCTCAATTTGAAGTAACCACATATCAAGGGCTCAATAGCTATGTGTGTCTGGTGGCTAGTGAATTAGATAGCATTATCTATACCCTTATAGTTACTTTGTTTTCTAATCAATCTATTGATTTCCTAGAGAGAACTGTAAAATTTGCCATTAAATTTGTGGATTTCTGTCAGTTTGAATGATACTTTTCTAATAATTTTTGCATCATAAATTTTCAAACCATGTTATAAAATCAACAAAGGTGGCTTATGTCTTTCATCAATATGAAATGTCTCCCCTTGCCCAGTTCAATTATTTATATTTGAGGCCTTGAATTTTAGTTTGATATTAATATTGCCACTCCTAGTTCTTGTGATTTTCATATGCTTATTATATTTTTCATACCCTGCTTATCCCACCTGTTATTTTTTAGGTATATTTCCTACTAAAATAATAGGATAGGATTTTTTAAAAATAATCTTGAGTTTTTTGACCTTTTAATAGTACAATTTAATTCATGAATACAACTATAATTACTAAAACAGTTGAGTTACACTCACAATTTTATATTGTGACTTCTAGCTTCTTTCTTACCATTTTTGTTATTTATCTTTTGTTTGATTGACTTAACTTTGTCCTTTTTTCCTACCTAGTGATTTGGAATCTTCCAATGTTTTGTCCTTTTTCTAATGGTTACCCTTACATTTTTAACACAAAATATATAAACTTATATTGCCCTACCTGTGTCTATAATTAGTGAGGGTCTCTACACACTTAACATGCTATCATTTCTTCTTCATTTTACCCTGTATCTACCTTACCCTTTCACCCAGCCATCCTTTCACTTCCCCACCTATTACATGAAGATTGCTGCATTTGTTTGTTTGTGTATTATACATTAATACGTACTTTGGATTAACTATACATTTTGTTTGTTTCTTTGTTCATTACAGTTTCTTGCCTCTTTTGTTCTTTCATTCATTTTTTATTTTGCTGTGATATATATTCTTTTTTAAAAAATATTTATTCATTTGAGAGGGAGTACGTGCACATGCAGGGTGGAGGGGCAGAAGGAGACTGAGAGAAAAAATCGCCAACACACTCCCCACTGAGTGAGAAGCCCAACTTGGGACCCAACCCCAGACCCCAATATTACAACCTGAACCAAAAACAAGAGTTGGACACCCAAATGACTGAGGCACCCAGGGGGCCCCTATTTTGCTGTAATATATTCTTAATCCTTTAGCAAATTTCTGTGGATGATCGATTTTGCCAATTTATATCTTTAATGTGCCCTTACATGTGAACGTTAATGTGGCTGGGTATAAAATGCTAAACTCCTTTTCTCTCAGAACACTGAGCTCATTTCTGATTGCCTTCTAATATCTAGATCTGTAAGGAATCTGATATTCATCTGGTTCTACTCTACTTCTTTTGTAAATAAGCTGCTTTTCTGTATTTTGAAATCTTTGAGAATATTTTCTTTCTGTTTGTGGATCTGAAATTTAATCAGGATGTTCATCTGTGTATCTATTATTGTCTGTCTATACATCTATCTATATGTTTACCCCACTCTTCCCATTTTGGCTCTTGGTGAGCTCTTTCTATCTGTGACTTTCTTTAGCTTGAAAAACTAGTCATCTTTTTAATTAGTCCTCCCCTCACATTCTAATGCCTATGTTTTGGAACTCCTTTATATAGATATTGGACCTGTGGTATAATTTCCTATGTCTCTACAGGTTTTCTCCATTATTTCTCTATTATTTTGTCTATTTGCATTTTCTTCTAAAAGAGGTTAACTTTACTTTCCAGATAAAAAATTTTAATCCTCAGCCATGAGTAGATATTTTACATTTGGGGGACTTGTGTTTTTAATTTCCAAAATTCCCAATGCTATCTTGGTTTTTAATAGCTTTCTTGGCATTGCAATACAGTTTTAAGTTATGATGATAATATATTTCCAGATACCTCTGTGAAGCAGAGTTATTTTTAAGTTCTTTTCTATTTGCTAATTTATCTCTAGTTCTTGTATCAGTTCTGTTAACTGATCAAAACCCTTCTCTTTTATTCATTTTCCCCCTTTTTTCTACCTAGTGATTTGGAATTTTCCAATGTTTTGTCCTTTTTCTAATGGTTACCCTTACAGTTTTAACATAAAATATATAAACTTACATTGCCCTATCAGTGTCTATAATTAGTGAGTATCTCTACACACTTAACATGCTATCAATTCTTCTTCATTTTACCCTGTATCTACCTTACACTTTCACCCATCCATCCTTTTGCCTCCCCACCTATTACATGAAGATTCTTCTAATATATACACATGAATTAATTTAGCACCTGGTTAATTAGAGAGAGACAGTATAGATTTTCTTGATGTTTGAGTACATCCATCTGGCCAGCAGTTGTCCCTCCCCAGTATGGGAAAGGCATTGTGTAAGTTGGCAGAAAATATGGTTCCATTGAAGAGAGAGCAAGTGAAAAGCAGAATTGAGTTTTAGACCCCTGCAATTTTCTGAGTTAGGACTTTTCTCTCTAGTTCTCTCTAGAGAACTCTGGAGTATTTCTCTCTTGGATGGATGTGCCTTTCTTTTGTGTAATCCATTTCCGTCAGTTTGGGGATTAAGAGTTATGTACTACTCTTTCATACTTCTTTCTCAATTGCTGAAATTCACAGGAAAAGTCCTGTGCACACATGTTGTTCACTTATTTGTTGTGGAGTTCATGGAGCTTCCTCAAGTATGGAGATTAGTGACTAGCATGAATATGAACTGAAGAAGATTCCCAACTGATCTTCATTTGAAGAGGTAGCTAGTGAAATAACTAAGCTTTTGTGTTTTTCACTCTTAGAGTTGTGCTTTATTCTTTAAAGAGCTTTGCTCATATCTGGTAACTTCATTTAATCATCTCAGCAACTCAACAATGTGGGTAAAGCAAGAATTATTGTTCCCATTTTCCTAATAAGAACTGAAATTCAGAGAGGTAAGGAATTCACCCAACACTATTGTGGTAAAAAATAAATAAATAAATAAATAAATAAATAATAATAATGAATAAATCTGTTTTCTACCTCCTCAGCCAGGGATCTTCTTTACAATCAAAACTAGAGAATCGAGAAAGAGCAATACCTTATTTTTTTTTGAAGATTTTATTTATTTATTTGACAGAAACACAGCAAAAGAGGGAACACAAGCAGGGGGAGTGGGAGAGGGAGAAGGAGACTTCCTGCTGAGCAGGAAGCCTGATGCGGGGTTCTGATGCGGGGCTCAATCCCAGGACCCTGGGATCATGACCTGAACCAAAGATAGACACCCAATGACTAAACCACCCAGGCGCCCCACCAATACCTTATTTAAAAAGCAATGTAATATAAACAGTCCTGACAATCTGAATTTCTGAAAGGAAAAAAATTGAATCAGAGTGACCTTTGTAGCTTTTCTTTAGAAGATAGAGCCTGGTTTAGGAACAAGGTTGGAATAATAAAGAGGATGAAAGAAAGAAAAATGAGCTTCTAAATTGGGATCCCTCAGATTTCCAGAAATATGTATGATGACAATTTGCAAAGAACATAAAATTGCAAGCAGTGTGTGTAGTTGCAATTTTAACTTCCCAGCGTTTGTCAGTTTTAAAACACAGCAATTTCAATGGCACTCAGAGGATTGTTAGTGTTCATACATAAACCAGTAAGTAGCTTTGATCTATCTAAAGGTTTTCAGGATAACGCAGATCTTTCCCATCATATTTGGGTGAATTAGATGAACTTTATGTATGTTTCTTAAGTGTCTGGCCTGTGCCAAACTAGGGAGACCCTTAAGGGAAAAGGAACAAAGTAATTCCAACCATGTTCTATGAGCAGATGGTGAGGATGACTCATGAATACGTCTTTGGTTTCTTCCATCTTTAGAGCCAAGGTTAGAGTGGAGCATCCCCGTGCTGTTCACAACCTTCCTCCAAGGCTTCTGAGGAAGCAGACTTGTGGCCACTGCGCCATTTTGAAAAGCAGGTAAAGCCATGGCCCTGGAACAGGGAACCAGGTTCATTGCTGGTGGCAGAGCCAAGAGAGTGAAATCCAGGTGAGATGATAACTGGACTACAGGATGTCCCATCTCAGCCTCTGTAGGTGTAGACAGAAGCTCTACATCTGAAATGTGTCCATCTATTTCCTGTTTTGCCATATTTTTATCTTCCCCTTTTCTTTCACCTCTCTTTAATTTCAGGCCTTAAACTTTCAATTCCTGTCTCGTAAACTACTGGCTGAATATGAACATTGCATTTATTACCCTGACCCCACCTTTCTCTCCCCTTCCTACTCCATCCAGGGTGTGAAGTTCGCCTTCTGACTTCATGCACTGACATTCATGATAAAAGGCACTCCGGTAACTTTCTCCCACTCTTCTAAATCTAGAACAGACAAAGCAGGTCCCACCACCTCTCCAGAAACCTGCAGCCTCCCATTTCACGTATATGCTCTTGGCTCAGCTGCTATAACAAAGTATCATGGTCCGGGTGGCTGAAACAACAGACATTTCTTCTGCATAGTTCTGGAGGCTGGGGAGTCTGATATCAAGGTGCTGGCTGATTCAGTTCCTAGTGAGAGCTCTCTCTCCCTGGCTTGCAGAGGGCTGCCTTTTTGTTGGGTCCTCACATGGCAGAGAGAAAGAGAGAGCTCTGGTGTCTCTTCTTTTTCTTACAAGAACACTAATATCATGGGGAGCTTACTCTTGCAATCTCATCAAAGCCTAATTGCCTCCCCAAAGCCCCATCCCCACATTGGGGGGGGGGCTTTCACATATGTATTTGGGAGGAACACTTCAAGTCCATTAAATATGCAACATCCTGAATCCTGATGTCATCTCTCAAAGAGATCTCTCATCCTACCATAGCCAGGTACAGGATCAGCCGCTTAAGTTATGAAGCGGACTGATGTCAGGCAGTTTCCAAAGTCCTCATGATGGTGGGGCCCACAGTAAGCTTTTTGGCCTAATTATTAATGGTGAGAGGTTATTGACATAACAGAACTTACATCTTTCAGTACTTCCAAGTGGTACAAGAATAAAGCTGGGATAGGACTTGAGAGGCTGGGTCCAGTTCTCCTGTTGGCCAGCTGTATCACCCAGACCATACTTAGCACCAACCACTCCATTGTGCTGGGAATATTCCTCTAGATCTCTCTCCTCCCATGGACTCTGTGCTACTGGGGGATAAGGGCCACCTTGTCAGTATCCATAACTCCAAGCAGGCAACAACAAATTTTGTTTTCATGAATGGATAGATTGAGGAATAAAATGAACTCTAATGTAAGGTTTCATTTTCCTTTCTTCCTTTCTTTCATTTTGTATGAAACACAATGGGCGCTAGAAGTATGTGGATTAATTTGAGGACCGAAACTTTGAAAAAGCAGCAACAGAGTGATTAAAAAAAGTAATCTCTATATTCGTCCCAGTTCTAAAATTCTAAGATCCACATATAAAATTCCGGCCCTCTCGGAAACTTTTCTGGACACACTATGCGGTAAAGAGAATAATGACAAAAAAGAACACTCAAGCTAGAATTGCATGGCAGGAAGCTGAAGAAGGATAGCTGAGGAAAGGTTGGTTAGTAGTTACAGTAAAGATAGTTGGAACACTTTTTTTAAAATTGTGGCAACTTCTCTATAAGAAAATTTGCCATTGTAACCATTTTTAAGTGGAGAATTCAGCGGTCCCCACCTATCTATTTCCAAAATTTTTCCATTCCCCTAAACAGAGACTCTGTAACCAGTAAGAGTTCCCCATCCCCCACCCCCAGCACCATAACCTGTATTCTGCTTTCTGTCTCTGTGAACTTGCCTCTTCTAGATACCCCATATAAGAGGAATCATGCAATATTGGTCCTTTTGTGCCTGGTGTGTTTAGCTTAGCATCATTATTTTTGAGGTGGAGCTCTGTCACTGCATGGGTCAGAACTCCCTTCCTTTTTATGGCTGGAGATTATTTCATTGTATGTATATCCCACACCGTGTTCACCCATTTATCTGTTGAGATATTTCCGTTGTTTCCACCTTTTAGCTATTCCAATATTGCTGCAATGAATATTTGTGTATAAGTATCTGTTTGAAGTTCGATTTTGGTTGTTTGGAATATATACCCAGAGCGAATTGCTTGGTCCTATGGTAATTCTGTGTGGAGTTGTCTTGAAGAAACACGTCACTGTTTTCCACCAAGGTTACGCAAGTTAAATTCCTACCAGCAATACACGAGGCTTCCAATTCTTCCACATCTTCCTCAGTTTTTGTAACATTCTTTTTTTTGGATTATAGTGATCCTAGTATAAAATGGGAAATGGTATCTCATTGTAGTTTTGGTTTGCATTTCCCTAATGGCCTGTGTCTGGCCAATGGAAGTGTGGAGACTTTGCATTGTCTCGGAAAGCCTCTCCCTTGATCCCTCCTGCCCCATCCTCACCTCAGTAACCCCTTGTATGAATTGCAAGGCGTGGCAAACCAAACACTAAGTATATACAAATGTGTAATTATTAACAGCTAAGCTTTGGTAGTAAACAAACCTAGATTTGAATGCCAGCTCTCTCGTCCACTAGCTTTAGGACCCCGAAAAAGTGATCTCCCCTCTCTGAGCTTCAGCTTCTTTATGGGTAAGAGGGAGATTATAGTAGCTATTTTGTCAGACGGTCGTGCAAACAAAATTTAACTGTGTATTTAAGACCGCACAATTATATTTCCTTCTCACGACAATCCTACATAATCCTACATATTCTTAATATACATATATCGATGCCTGATGGAGCACATAGCACAGGGCCACTCAGACTGTTTAATAAAAACCCCTATTGTGGTTTTTAGGATTGTTGTTACTAACATCCACAGAGGAGAATTTGCTAACCAAGCATGTTCCATGAAATATATAAGCTGGAGACTTTTTTTATAAAAAACTTCTCAGACAATGATATTAGCAGAGCTGACATGGGAAGAAAATTTGGTGGAATAATATTTCCAATGATGATTTCTAAAATCTTGCTCTAATAAGAACAAACTTACACACTAAGATATAGTTTATGTGAAAATCCTAACATCTTATACTTAATGTCAGAAAGTCCTTCCAGTTATGCAAAACTTTTAATTTCTCTTTTTAATTTTAAAGATAGTTGTCATAGCAACTGCCACACACTGCTGCAAATGGTACTAGAGAGATGTGCAAACATTTCCAAAGAATTTTTCAATATGTTGCAAAAACATTATACAATATTTAGCAAGGAGGCTGCAAGTCACAGTGAAGGGGAGTCCTCCTTGGAGAACTGAACTACTTAGCGAGGAGTTTTAAATGGGCGTGGTTCTGATATATACTCTTGGGGGAGGGGAGTGGGGGTGGTTATCAGTTCTGAAAAAAAAGTGAATTATTGAGATCGAGCAATAATTGACTGAACAATTAGGAGGCAAATGATAAAATGGGAACTGATAGAATGAGACTGGGAACAATTTCTTCTGTGTCGTCAGATTAGAACCTGCTCAGTTAGTACCATCTGGTGATTATAACACTGAATTCTTGTTATTTTATAACAAAATATTTGCTCTGGGGAAAGGTTGAACCCTTAGGGCCCGGGGACTGAGGCAAGGTTAAGTCGTCTGAAAGTAGCTGCTGATAAGTGAAGCCAGGCTGCTGTGGGAACAAGCCAGGATTTCAGCATTTTGTTGGTCAGAATAACTAATGATTTCCTGAAGAGGACTGCGGGTTGTTAAAACCATTAACCTATTATATGAGAAATCTTAGCATTGCTCAGATTTCTAGAGTTTGTAACATAACTCTGTTGTTGTGAATCTCAGGAGTGAAAGAAGGCATTGGTGTTTCCCAAACTTAAAGACCACCGTTCTCACATTCCTTGGAGAATTTTAAAAAGCTGACTCATGTTCCTTGGACATATTTTGAGATGCAAGGTTGTGATCGATAAATAGAACCCAAAGTCTACCTCCTAAAACTCCTTTAAACTCTCTATCACTTCACACATCAATACACATCAAATACAGTTTTAAGATGAGTTATATATGAACTTATTATAGAAATTTTCCAATGATTTCCATAAAAAGGAAGAAAATATTTTCTTTTTCTAAAATTCAGCTAAAATTCAGCTCTTATGTATTTGCCATTCACTGCCATGTAACAGATTACCTCAAAAGTCAGCAGCTTAAAAGAACAAACATTAATTATTTCCCTTTCTGGGGTCCGGAATCTGGGCAGAGCTTCACTAGGTGTTTCTGACTTGGGGTCTCTCAGGAGATGGCATCAAGCTGGTGACGAGAGTTCCAGTCTCATCGGAATGCCCCTCATGTGGTTGTGGCAGGCCTTCCTCAGTCCTCATGTGGGCCACTCCTCTGGGCTGCCTTACAACATGGTGACTGCCTTCCCCCAGGGCAAGGGAGCCAGAGACTATGAGAGAGAACACACTAAAGATTAAAGGTAATCATTTTATAACTTAATCTCAGAAGTGTCATGCCATCACTTCTGTCATATTTTACTTATTAGAAGTGAGGCGGTTAGTCCAAGGAGAGAAGATTAGCCAAACCTGTGAGCCCCAGAAGGTGGGGATCATTGGGGCCCATCTTTGTAGGTAACGCCTGTGTCCCAGGGCTTTCATATAAGCACTACCTCTTAGTCAGTATCTGATACATGCCAAGCCTTGTACTTACATTGTATATGTGATTTCTAATCCTCACAGTGACACAACATAGCAGATTATCTCCAATTTGTAGAAAAGGAAAATGAGCATCTGAGAGTTTAAGTGACTTTCTAATGATTACATACTTCATAAAGAATTGGGACAAAATTTAAATACCCCCTTCTGACCCTACTCTAGTAGAGTCTTCAATCATGTCTCCACTATTTTAGGTACCCATGTCACGGAATGTATTATCTAAAGATACATTCTTGTCAAGCTCTAAAATGCAAATGGTAGAATTGTCAAATCAATATGTTGTGCAGCTGAGACTAATATAAAATTGTAGGTCAATTATATTTCAATTAAATATTTTTTAAGATTTTTTCTTAATCAGTACATGGGATTTCTAGTAAAAAAACAGATTTACCATGTATGTTAAACACACTTCTGTCTGTAATCCCACTAAATGGATAGTAAAGGGGAAAAAAGGGGCAAAATCTAAACGTACACATACACATATACACAAGAGATCATAGAAATAAAGGAATATGTAACAGTTTGGAAACTGGAAAACAGATGGACAAGAGAGAACCTAAGTGGTTGCAAGGAAGGAAGCCAATAAGAGACAAGCAGATTCATTCCATTGAACCTCTGAAAATTTCAGGAATAGAAAATACCAGGCCCTCTAAAAGCAGGGGGAAATGAGGGCCTAAAAACAGTGGGGATTAGTTAAAAATCTGTGACAGAAGAATTAGATCTCCAGATGGCCTCCCTAGCCCTAAATTAAGGCAACTGACAAATTCTTCCCCCCACCTTCCAGTGGAAGGTAAGAGGTTCACCTGACCGAGAGGTTGACCTACAAGGGCTTTAGTGCCAGTGACAGCAGGCACAGCTGAAGCAGAATGAATGAATGAATGAATGAATGAATGAATGAATGAATGAAAATTAAATAATAAAACTAAAAATGATATGAAACATCTAGAAAGAGAAAGAATATTTCTTTTATTCTGTTCACTGAAAATCTTGCCCTGAAATGAAAATTTATTATAGGTGGGGCTCTAATAAGAGATATTTTAATTCTGATTCCTGAATAATGTAAGGTAAATATGAATTTTGGAAGTGATGAATCTTCAGACGGAAACATTTGTAATTATCAGAATGTGACAGGTTAAGCAGGGGGAAATGGTTGAAGATTCTGCTACTGTGTGAAATCTAAGTGCATGCACTTAGTTTAAGAAGCATATATTACATGGGCTTTGTTGCCAGTATGCCTATCACATATACTTTGACAGAGAACCAGGAGTTTGATTTTCACTAGTATTGGTGTAGAGCAGAAAAGGAGTGTTGTGCTTATCCTATGAGATTTTCTCTGCACTTCGTCTGATTGAAGAGAACAGAAACAAATACCATGCAGGAACAGAGAATGAATTGAGGGCATCGAAGAAATGTGTTTTTCTGTCATTATCATGATCGGATTTCACCAGGGCTGAAATCAGATTCCAGTGGATGATATCAGTGATAGCAGAGACCTAACATGTCTCCCAGCTTTGTTGATGATGGGTATGTACTACACAAATTAGCTCAAAGTGTTTTTGAAATATTTAGGAGACTGTGCCCTGAGTTGGAAAGAGAGTGCGTATCATTCAACCCAAGTTAAAAAACAAAAACAAAAACAAAAACAAAAAAACCAACTTGACCCAGTTTATTTTCTTTATTTAATTCATCATTATAAAGGATGCTAAGTACTCTTGTAGACAAACTCCAGGTTTAGTGGGAAGCCAAAACAAAACTAGGACATGAGTTAAATTCTGACTTCTTTACCCTTCACCCACATTCCCATTGCTCCTGCTCTGCCCTATAGGTGCCTACAGACTGATGCTCCAGGGGATTACATTGGGTCCTCAACAACTTTCTGCTTCCGGCAAAAATGAACCTCTTCTGAGTCGCATCCTGTCAGGTTCTCTTTCTCTTGTGTCTGCTGATGATAATGGCAGAATATTCTTCCCCTGACAGTGCCAGCACAAAGCCTTGTAGAATAGACTTTGCTTATTTTGTAACTGGTGACAGAGACCCTCATTTAGGTAAGAGCAACCTACTAATTCTGTCCCCCTCAAAGGACTTTCCTACTTTCCTACTGAAATCCATATCCGAGAATGAGGTACCCCACCAGGTCAGCAACCAGGGAAAGAGGGAAAGCAGGTAGTCATAGGCAAAACCCTGACCAGGACTTAAAATGAGCAGTAGTGTTACCTGCTACGGTATCATGGTTGTTGACAGAATCGTATAGGTAGCATCACATTTTTTAAAATTACATCATAAAAATGATTGTTTCTCCAGGAATGAAGAGCTAGGAGTTGAGCAGATTTTAATTCCCAATGATAATGTGATCTTCCCTAGAGGGAGTTTAAAAAAATGATGTTTTTAATAATATATTATTATTTCAATCTGAAGACAATAATATGTTGATGAGCTTTGACTACAACCAGTCTCATTAACATTAAAAAGTCTGGAGTGGTATATAAGATTGGCAGAATGCTTTGATAAATTTTCAAAACAAACTGTACCACAGAACCCAGTGTCCAGTGGGAATAATTCCAAGTGAGCAGCCCCTCGGAAGCAAACAGTTCTAAGTCATTGTGTTGCACGTATGCAGCAACATCCCCATCAAGCATTTAACTTATGTCTTAAAAATGTTTTCTTTCAGGGCACCTGGGTTGCTCAGTTGGTTAAGCCTCTGCCTTCGGCTCAGGTCATGATCCCAGGGTCCTGGGATGGAGCCCCACATCAGACTCTCTGCTCGGTGGGGAGCCTGCTTTCCCTTCTCTCTCTGCCTGCCTCTCTGCCTACTTGTGCTCTCTCTCTGTCAAATAAACAAATAAAAAAAATCTTTAAAAAAAATTTTTCATTCTTCTCTGTTCTATTGAGAGAGGGCTTTGGAAACCCCCATGTCATCATTGGGAATGGTTCCTTGCATTAACACACAGAGGTTCCTTCTCTTCCAGAAAGGAATGGGAATTTAAGCACTCCATGGGGAGTTACAGGGGAGTTACAGCGGCAATGAGAGTAAAGACACCTTTGCATCTGAGGCTCTCAGCATGAGCTGCCCATCCTGCAAAGGAGGTTTCATTAGAGGGAAAAGGAAGAGTAGTTTCAGTCCCAAAGGGAGAGGCACTTGACCCACTTCTGAGAGTGCTCCTGGAGAGGCCAGCACCCACATGGGTGGAATGGCAGTCTCTGAGACCGAATGAGTCAAGAACTAACAGATGTGACCAGCAGAATCAAAATAAGGGACACACTCAGTGGCTCCAGGCACTGAGGGATTTGCATCATCACAGATTGCTGATGGCCTGATCTGATGCAGGAAGGTGAATTTCCGAGTACAACTCCACCAGGCAGCCAGAAGTAATGGCAGGGGCCAGCTGTGAGATCTCAGCACTTCCCCCTCCCATCCCACAGTGGGGTGTGAAAGTTGAGTGGCCCTCATTCCTCATGGATTTAATAAGTTTTCTAGTTTTTTGACCTTTAAAGGAAGATGACACCCCCCACCACCAAAGATAGATACTAAACCTGATGTCAAACTGAGATCTCAAAGATTGAGCTAAATTTGATTTGATAATCAAGAGAGAGATGACTGCATTTGAACATCAGATTTGTATACCAATTAATACTTTCGTAAATATACCGGTTTTTGCACCTGTATTTTTCTGTCTGAAGTAGAATGCTTCCCCTAGGAATCACTTGATAGGTCAATACATCCCCATGCAAAGCATGTTTCCTAATTCAATTATTGCATTTCAGCTAATATGCATTATTAAAATGCTTGTCAGTGCCCTCCAGGAAAATACCATCAGGAGCACATTCATAGTTGAACAAGTTGAGTTTATTGCTTGTTGCAGTGACAGAGAATGTCCAACATTCTACCAGGGGGAGGCTCAGGAGGAGGGCACAAAAAAGGCTTTACTCTGAGATTTGAGGCTGTGTTGGGTCATTTGGGGAGCATTTATGAAGTGGGGTCTTGTTCTGGATCAGATACTCTCAGGAAGTGGGGGCAATTTTAATTATTTGTTTTAATTAACCTTGTCTGGATGGAAGGAAGACTAGGAAAATAGCCATAATCGATAAAGAAGTAGCAGTCCCTCATACTAGCCAAGACAGAGGGATTTTTGGTCACTTTTGTGGTTTGGACAACGTCTGTATTTTGTTCTGTGCTCAGACATGATTATAGAGTGATCGTGTTTTTGTTTTGATTCACTGTGTTCATAGCAGCTTTGTCAGCTTTGTCTGACATTGATGTTTTGTGAGATTATGTTCAACAAGAGAATGCCAAGGCCGAGGGCAGGACAGCTCATAACAACACCAAGGCCTCGACCATAATACCCAGCGTGCCCCCAGAAGTCAGAGGATGTTTCTCTCTCTCACACATATCTATACCAACCATATACCAACACCTAACCCAGAGTAGACGAGCTAGGTCATATATAAGCAAGAAAATCATGAGTCAGGAACCAGATGGATATAATCAGATAGTATAGAAATTAGGCAAAAAATAGAGGATGACACTGTGGGTTGAACTGTGTCCTCCTAAAATATATGTTGAAGTCCTAACCTCCAGGATCTCAGATGTGGACTTATTTGGAAATAGGGTCATTGCAGACGTGATTAGGTTAAGCTAAAATGAGATCATATGGGAGGAGAGTGGGCCCCTAACCCAGTAAGACCAGTGGCCTTCTATTAAGATGGCCATGAGTGAAGACAGAGACACACAGGGAGAACACCTGTGACAATGAGCTGTAAGCCAAGGAGCACCAAAGACTTCCAGCAAACCACAGAAACTTTGACAAAGAAGGATTCTCCTTCATTTTTCTTTCTTTTTCTTTTTTTTTTAAGATTTTATTCATTTATTTATTTATTTATTTATTTGACAGAAATCACAAGTAGACAGAGAGGCAGGCAGAGAGAGGGGGATGCAGGCTCCCCGCCGAGCAGAGAGCCCGATGCGGGGCTCCATCCCAGGACCCTGAGACCACGACCTGAGCCGAAGGCAGAGGCTTTAACCCACTGAGCCACCAAGGCACCCCTTCCCTTCATTTTTCAAAGGGAACATAGGCCTGCTGACCCCTTCCCTTGGGACTTCTAGTCCCCAGAAATGTGAGACAAGACATGTCTGTTGTTGTAAGCCACCAGTCTGTGGTACCTGGTGACAGCAGCCCAGGAAACTAGTGTGGATAGATGGGCAAGAATAACTCCTGACAGTCATATGGCCTGTTATTGGATGAGACAGTATGAAGTGAAGGTGAGTCTAGCTGGCCTGAAGGGTCAGAATCAGCAAAATGTGATTCTAAGATTCAGAGAACAGTTGCCATTTGAGGATATCATTAAGACAATGTGTTTTGTTTTTTTTTTTTTTTTTTTTTTTTGGAGGTTTCTCTTTTGGCTTCATCTGAGACATTTTCTTTAATGAATGCCAGGTTACAGAGGGGTTTGCCTGCTTGGAAACCCTAAGATAGGGAATAGCATAGGCCGAACGGCAGGTGTAATAACCTCTCTCTGTGTCTGTTTCTTTGCTGCTGCTCTGTCCATCTGTCTCTCTATTGTCCCTCCATCTCTCTATCTCCCCCATAACTGACCTCCCTCTGCAGACTATGTACCCCAGTGTCCCCAGGCTCAAGGTGCCATCACATCTGCAGTGAGACTTGCAATTTAAATGCCTCTGCATTGAGTTAATCTCATTGCAGGTCTTGCTTTGATTTTATGTTTATCCTGCTGCACCAGGACTCCTGCTACTTCCTTTAGTTTACATCTTTCCTTTACGCTAAGGCCAGTGACTTCTCCTGCATGACTGAAGGGTCCTAGAACCTTGTAAATTGTCTGGTGCCTGTAAGCTCTCAATAAATGACAACTTTTACAGGAAGTAGATTTTATGATCGATGTACAGATTGGAGATGATGCAAATAAGACTTACAATGCTAAGTGAACCAGCCTGCGGTAGTAAAATTAAGAAAAAGTGTAGTTCAGGCTTGAATCCAGATCTCCCGGCAAAAACCTGAGGCATTTTCCAATAGGCTGAAGATTCCTGAATGGACTTCCAGTTGCCTATGACTGCATCTGATCCAAGCACTGGCACTTCTTGGTAGGAATCCAGTTTCTAGGACTTGATCTTTCCTCTGTTGACCTTCTCACAGCTGACCAATTCCTGAGTTTCCTACACTGAAAGCAAGATGAGGGACCAATATAGGTTGAACTCCTCAGCCATGTATGACCTCCACCTTTTGGCAGGAGGCTCATAACCATATGTTTGGGAAAGCTGGAGTTCTAGGAACAATTTAAAGTCCACAGAGTTAGAGTGATGTGCTCTAACTATGAGTTATGTGATCTAACTATGCATATGAATTTAAGTTGAACTTACCACTGACTTCAAACTCCCACTGTGGTAAACCACTTGCGAATCATTCAGCATGCTGTAGTAGGCAGTGACTTTCCCAATTTGCCCTAAGTTCTCATCCCCTTTCTTTTTATTTGCCAAAATGATGGGCATATAACCCCAGTCTGGGCTAATTAATACTGTTTCTCTGAGAGCTTAATTCAAAGGTTGTACATTTGACTCAAAATAGCCAATCAGAATTCCCCCATGGCATTTTTTTTTAAATTAAAGCCAATATGGAGAAATATTTTCCTCTCTGTGTGAAATGCCATTATTATACAAGCCAAGAGCAACTAGTGGCCAAATCTCCTGTCTGAGGGGGAGAGCTTCTCTCAGAGAATGAAGCCCATAGACAGAGGGAGAAACTTTGACGGTGGAGAATCTGCTTGCGATTATGCCTTCTCTTCTTGAGGCTTCGTTTCCTATTCCTACTCTCACAAATTACCATAAACCTAGTGGCTTGAAATGGTCTAGGGGAAAATTTGTTTTCTTGTCTTTTGCAGCTTCTGGAGAGAGCCCACATTCCTTGTCTTTTAACCTTCCTGCATCTTTAAAGCCAGCAGTGGCTGGTTAAGTCTTTCTCACTCTGGTTCTTATGCTTCTGCCTCTCTTTTCTCCATGGGGAGACCTTTGTGATTACACTTGGCCTACTTGGGTGATCCAGGATAATCTTCTTGAATTAACTGTTTAGTTCATTAGCAACCATAATCCCATCTGCAACCTCAATTCCCCTTGGTCATGTAACAACACACTCACCGGTTTCAGAGATTAGGATGGAGACATCTTTGGGTGGTCATTATTCTGCCTGCCTCCTACAATTTCCAACAAAATTTTCTTCTCAAATTAGTTTTTTTTTTAATTTTTGTCATTTTCCACCAAGAGGTTTGAAAAAACACACATGCTGTACCATTTTGTGTTTTACTAACTTTGCCCTGACTCTAATGCTGGTGACCTTGAGAATGACAGTTGATCTTTCAAGAACCTACTCAAGCTTTGTGCATGTATGTTCCCTGACTGTATGTCTGTTCATTGACTTCTCCAGGTACAAATAGGAGCTCCCTTTTCCTCCTCTCATCATACCTCATTTGCACTTACAATGCTATATTGAAATTATGTCCTTCCCCGTAGATCCTATGATTTACTTTCAGGGCAGGGACTATGAATTATTCATCACTAGAACCCCAACATCCAACATGTAAAAATTTACTCAATATTATTTGTTGGGGAGATTATCTGTGGTATGATTCTCCTTTCAGTGACTTTAAGGCTAGCATTTTTCTCACTACATGAGAAAAAAAGAATAGCTGCCATGGTAGACACTAAATCTGCAAGTGTCTTCTTTTGTCAGAGAAATGCTTTTGTATAATTAACAATGATACAAATTATACAAATCAATTATAATTATAATTAATAATTTTGTATAATTAACAATTAAACAACCATTTACCCCATAAGACTTGGCCCGAGTACACAGTAGAATTAGTCTTCTGTTGGTCACTGTGTTACTGATCAAATGGCAAGGGCTAATCCAATCTAGTCATTTAAATGATTGAAATAACTAGACTATGTACAGGGTTGCTAAGGTAACAGCAATAAGTCACTCGGTGATCAATTCTTACTTAGTAACTAACCATTATGGTGGCTGACAAAATCAAATCGCAAACAGAAATTGATGGATTATGTTGAACAGGAATGAAGTTATGCAGATAGAGGCCATCTCTCTTCTATGATTGTCTCAGGCCCAGGGGGAGCAGCCTAAACCCCTCTACATACAGATGTGACTGGACAGGTGTGCTCTAGACCTACCAGCTGGAACAAAATGTATCATTTCTTTAAAAATACAGAGGAAGACTCCTGGGCACAAGCCAGACAGACACTAGTTGTAAACACTTGTGTGATAAACTCAGATTAGTTTAATGACTCCTTTGAAATAAATAATTTCAAATGTCCTTTTTTTTTTTAAAGAAAAAACATTTATTTCAATCATTTATGGTAGGCATCTTACTTAGTGTTGACTTCAACAATTTAGAATACAGCTGCAGGGCTGTAAAACTTGGATCTGTTATGACAGGGTGAGTGATGTTTTAAAGGTAACTTCTGAAAAACAGCATCTCTTCAAGGATCTAATGCCCAGTGATCCATCACGCCATCAAAGAAAAAAATTAAACTATTCAGATGATTTATATTCCAGGAGTATTCTGGGTGAAAATACGACGTTTATTTTGTTGGGAGACAGAGATATATCATGCAGGAGAAAGCTGCCTGATGGCTTCTTTGTGTCATTGTTGGCAGATCACCATGTATGCCTGAAACCCTTCTCCAGGGCATGAAAAGACAGAATCCCCATTCCTTCTGGCATGCTGGGGGCTGGGGGACTGGGTACAGATCTTGACCAGGCAATTTCTCTAGTCTTGAGTTTGGACATTCTAGCACCATCATATGGAGGGCACCTGATTTCATTCTACATTGCAAATAACCCAGTGGAAATACTAGCTGATCAGAGGGTGAGACGTTCAATTTCAAATTAGGTCAACATGAACAAGCATGGCTGGCCTGTTGAGCAATTCCAAGGATGCCATTAAAATCGTTGGGAATTATATCACAAGATAATCTATATGAATGGCACCTCCTTGCATTGTGGAGTGCACAACCTGCCCAAGGGGGCCTTGTGTTCAAGGAAACGCACTGCAGTGTTTGAAATATGAGGAGCCACAATCTAAATACCCTTCAGATGATAGGTCACTAGTAAAATAAATTATACAGTTATGAATATATATATATCCATCCTCTGGCTCCACCATGTATTAGCTGTGCATCCTTGGGCAACTTTCCCAATCTCTCTGTGCCTTCATCTTCATCTGAAATGGGGTTGATAGTAATGGAATCTGCTTCATAGTCATCTGCAAGGATTAATTTAATTAACATTAGTAAAACACTAAGTAGGAATCATATTTTTCTATATGCATTTCTGCTTATCTGCTGAGAAGAGCTCTGTGAGAATAATCAAGAAACCGGTATCCGTGTTCACCTCTGGGAAAAAGAGAGAAATGGAGTGAGATAGAAGAGGAACATACTTTTCATTGTATATCCTTTTGTACAGTTTGAAATTTTTTTTTTTGGTCAAATTTCTTCAAACTTTTTTCAGACATTACCAAAACTAGGTCAAGAAGTAGATAGGAGTGCCTTTGGCATTTCTCCTAAAATGTGGTCTCTGCGGCTTCTCATCTTCTACCTCTGGAGTCCACAAGCCTACTCTCAGAACCGCAGGCAGCCCCACATCCACCCAGCACTTTCCATCATGATGTCATCACCCACCATTGCCAACCTGCCCTATGGCTTAGCCCTTCCAAGCCTCAGATGTCAGCCAATTTATCGACAAAGGGATTCACCCTGAGCCTTCAAAGGGAGGCTCTTGGAGAGCTATCTCAAAGGTTTCACATGGACACTGCATTCTTGGAAACAGGGCCCCTCATATTTTCTTCAGATTTCAGACTCCTTAGTGTCTCAAATAGTGAAGATTTCAGGGGAATCATTTGGCACTCATAACTTAGGTTAGCAAATTACTATTAGCTATGCTGAAAAGTTATTCAAACCTAATAGGTTTTAAATGTTCAAGAGAAAAAACAATCCGTCTCCTTCCTGAATAAACTATAAAGAAGGAGTTCTGCCAGAAGGAGCTTACGAAAAGGGCCTGCGGTTATGAAAGTTCTTCTGTGCAGCAAAGACTCACCGAGCAGAAATGTCAGAATTTTAAGAAAATGACCAACTGCATAGTCCCCAAGAAAGATGTAAGAGGAATTCAATCTGATGGGAAAGTATCTGTGTTCTAGATGCTGCTGACATGCTCTTCCTCCATGCTCTATGGCCATGAGGATATAAATAATTAAGAACAAAAAATCACTGCAATCAGCCATTTTTTAGTTGATACATTTTATGCGTTATCTCTAGTCCTCATGATGATCCTGGCGGGGGTGGGAGGGAATGTTGCTATCTCAATCTGTAGTTAGGGAAACCAAGGTTCACGGTGGGGGGATGTAAGTAATTTTCCTCAAGTTACACATCTAGTAAATGGCATGGCTTTGAACACAGGCACTCTGATGCAGGAGCCCCTTCTCTTATCCACTAGTTGTCCACTCTGATCCACTTCCTTCTTGGGACAGACACGGAAGCGTGCCGCTCAGACCCTCCTTAAACGGAGGACTTCTACCCAGTTGCAGAGAACGCTCTAGGCAGGCAGTCTTCAACATCGGCCTTTGGGAGATTGTACTGCTAAAGTGAGTTGTCCCACCCAAGGTGGCCTCTTCTGGGGGTAAATAGCCTCCAGCCACTCATTCAGGGTTGGTAGGTGGCGTCCCTCCCACCCACACACCCCTGCTCCGCTCCCCCATCAACTTCTGCTTTTTGAGGTGGTGGAAACCCCCTGTGTTGTTCGGTTGAAGACACAGTTTCAATATACCCACGACAAGCAAGTAAAGCCACAAGGTTCATTGCTTTCAAATCTCCCCAACAGGAATGCAGATGGGACAGTGGGGAGGACAGTCCTCTGTGCCAGGTCACAAGCAAGCATCAGGAGAGAGCAGGGTAGTAAGCACCTGTTATTTACAGGGTAGTGGGGAGGCAGCTGCTAATTCTTCACAGCCACAACTCTGAGTCAGGATTTTTTTTTTTTTTTCAGGATTTTTTTTATTTATTTGTTAGAGAGAGAGCGCACAAGCAGGGGGAGCAGCAGGCAGAGAGGGAAAAGCAGGCCCCTGCTGAGCAGGGAGTCCAACAGGGAGCTCAATCCCACAACCCTGGGATCATCACCTCAACTGAAGGCAGATGCTTAACTGACTGAGCCACACAGGTGCCCCCTGAGTAGGCATTTTTAAAAAGGTGCACTAGGAAAAGCAAGGCAAGAACTTATGGCAGGAACCCTAACTTGGGGTCCTTACCTAAATGTCCAGATTTGGGGTGAGAGCAGGAGTGTCATAACATGAAATGCCTGGACCGCAAGTCAGGATGGCTATTTTCTCATCTCACATGGTGATAAATGTCAAGCCACTTCTTTGCAACAGGAAAACCCTGGCGAGCCCTTTTGGCCGTGGGCATTCTGTAAGGTTTGCACTGCAGCTTGACCGCTCCCTCTGCCCAGGACTGCTTCTTCCCATTCCTTCCACAGAGGCTGATTCTCCCTAATAAACATCCTGCATGTGGCCCTGATCTCTTGCTGCTCCTTTTTGCCTTTTACCTCCCAGCTATGAAGAGAAACTTCCATATTCTCAGTTGCCTCCTTTTCCCAGGGGCGGTGCCTTCCCCCAGGACCACCTCTGGCTCTACTCCCTTTCTGGACCTCTAACTTTCGACTCCCCCGTAGCCAGGGCTCCCATCCACCACGTTTCTGAACCTACACTTCATACACTGATCCTACACTGCTCAGGGTGGGACCCAGTCCTTGTTGGGGATGAACTTCAGTTGACGTCATCTACGTCTCTAACACTAAGACTCCACTGCACACTCTTTATTCCGAAGAATTCCCATCTAAATCTAGATTTTTGGGGGCCTCCTGAGAAGACTTCTCTGTTTTCAGACATGGTCTTCCACCTACATGTAAATTTTGGATATTCTTCGGCCTATTAAAGCTATAGCTCTGATCTATGGAAGATTTTGCTTTTTCTCCTTGTTATTCTATCTGCATTTTGGGAAGCTAGGCAGAGAGATACAAATTTAGGCAGCCTCCACCATCCTCTCCAAAACCCAGAAGTCCTCGCTCCTCAACTTGAGTTTAACCTCTATGAAAGGACTGTCCTTGATTTACTGAAGTAGGCTTTATTCCTAGAACAGTGCCTGGTTCCTAGTCATCGGAATTGAAATAATATAATTAAGATGAGAAAAATTGAGAAGACTAACTTGACTTAACCTAAATTCATACAGCTAATGAATCAATGAGCTGAAATTCAGATGCGGGCAGACTGGCTCCCCTAAGCAGTCAATAAATATTTGTTAAATGAAGGAAGGAAAGCCTTTTAAATCTTGAAAACTTTGTCGTGGTACTACTGAATGGCAGTGTTACGTAGTACATGTCCTTGTGCATTTAAATCTTGGAAGCCAAAGTCTTTGAGAGCTGACAATCTTCAAACTGAGAATAGGTGAGGATGAGGAAGATGATAGTCCAAACAGAATCCACAATGTATGAAAGCCACTTTTGACCTTAGGGACGTCTGCCTAGCATGGTGGCATTTGGAAACTCAGCTAGATCATTAGCAGGCAGAAAAGCAGCCTCAGCGGAAACACAGAGAAGACCTCCACTGACAGCTTGGACCACAGAGTCAGCAAACTTCTCCACTGCTTCACACCAAGACAGGCAGTCGTGGAAGACAGCACCTCCATGGGGGGAGTTCCAAGAACACATTGTCAATGCTTCTGAGCCATAACGTGCAAAGGGGTATCATTAAGATACCTGAAGTACAGGGGACGCCTGGGTGGTTCAGTGGTTGAAGCCTCTGCTTTTGGCTCAGGTCATGATCTCAGGGCCCTGGTATCAAGCCCCGCATCAGGCTCTCTGCTCAGCGGGGAGCCTGCTTCCTCCTCTCTCTCTGCCTGCCTCTCTGCCTGCTTGTGATCTCTGTCAAATAAATAAAATCTTAAAAAAAAAAAAAGATAGCTGAAGTACAATCTGCTCTGTGAAAGGTGGCTCAGAATGGAAATTTCCGTGAAGATGCCATTTTTTTCCCCACATTTCCGTTGACACAGAAACTCAGCCACAGTTCAGCATCTCTCTGACACTTCCAAAGTTGGGTTGGAAGAAACGTTTTGCATACAGAGGGACTTAAAGATTCTGTAAAATTGTGCAACTGTGGCACTTGTAAAAACAACAAGTAGATATTAACTGTATTTGCCAAAAGTTGAAAAGTCGGCCTGACATCTACCTTCAGGGGAAATTGGCTACTACTAAGTTTGAGAGGCCACCCTAGAGGGAGGTTTTTAGTACGGTCAGTGGAAACTTCTTTTATGAAAAGCATGTAAGAGAGCCCAAAAAGCCGTCTAGTCAGTCGGAAGTGAGCAAAGAAGAGCAAATCCAGCTACTGGTTCCCAAATATAAAGGCTGAAATATATTAAGAAGTCTCTATGCCTAATATCTTTAATATTAAAAACTCTCCTGCAAACCAGTGATAAAAATGTTAGATGAATTGGCAATTGGCATGAAGAGGTGATTAAAAATTATGCACTAAATCTAAACTCAGGGGGCACCTGGGTGGCTCAGTTGTTAAGTGTCTGCCTTTGGCTCAGGTCATGATCCTGGGATCCTGGAATCGAGCCCTGCATCGGGCTCCCTGCTCGGCAGGAAGCCTGCTTCTCCCTCTCCCACTCCCCCTGCTTGTTTTCCCTCTCTCACTGAGTCTTTCTCTGACAAATAAATTTTTTAAAAAAATCTTAAATAAATAAATAAATAAATGTTAACTCAGTAGATTTTTTCAAACTGGCATATCATTTAAGAAAATGTAAAATAACCAGAAATAGCCATGTTAATCTTTTTTTTTTTGATGCCATAATGAAGATACAGTTAATCCACAAATATTGTAATAATCTAACTATAAAGCAATCATTAGATCGGAATTATTAGACCAAGGATTCTTAGGGCAAAGTCCGTATTTTGTTTTTCGTATATTGAATTCAATAGTGCTCTATACAGATTAGGCAGACGTTGTTTAATAAATTCATTTATAAATAACAAAATATCATTGTATATGCAAGTTGAAAAAGTGACTTGCCTTACATATGAGGAATATACAAATATATTACTGGCAACATACAGAGAGCTGTTCATGTTTTTCCTCTAACATAAACCATAAATCTCATTTACCATTTGTTGACTTTAAAATGTAAAAAAAAAAAAAGAAATGCAAAATAAAATAACTATATATGCTTATATCTATGTAGATATAGATCCTATATTACAAGTGTTTTTAAACAATTAGCAAAAATTTTAAAAATAAAACCCATAACAGTTCATGTGAAATCATCATTTCCTTGTATTTTTGGGGGGAGAGGGTAGCAATTTGGCAGTATATTATATAATTTATTATAAGTATTTCTTCTCTCTGACCTAGTCATTCCAATTCTGTGAATCTGTCCTAATTAAATAAAAGAAAACATAGAAAATGTATAACAGTGAAATTAATAGGGGCATTATTTATAATAACAAAAAACTAAACATAAATTAATGACCCAAGATAAATAAATGGTTATATAAACTGTTGTGTATTTACCTAATTAAATCCTTGAAAACAATATTTATGAAGCGATTTTAATATAACATTAGAAAACCCAATTATGTTAAATAAATAACACAATATCTTGTAGATAGAAAAAAGCCTGATTGTAAATACAGAGGAACGATTACTTATTTGTTGGATAAGAACCACGCATATTTTTCTTTCTGTCCACATATCTGTACTTCTAACTTCCTACAATAAAGTACACTACTATTTTAATTGGAAAAAGATAAAGTTAATTTTTTATGCTACATTCCTTCCTGCATTAAAAATTACTGAAAAGGGAATACACAACATAAAGTCAAAATGGTATGAAAGTGTGTATTTCCAGATCCTAAGCTTTTCCTGTCGTCAGCAGAAAAACCACCTACTGACGCAGAAACAAGTCTGCCATTATCTGGACCCCGGCTTTGTGGATGGAGACAGCTCTGCTAGTAGTGATGTTGTCACTGGTCAGTTCTGCTGATCAGAGAAGAATTGTAGTTCAGTCTCTACATAAGCTTTTCCCCTAAGTTCTTTTTACTGACAACCACCTCTTCTCCCATGATGGGAGATCAGGCAAAAGATTATCACCTACCACCCCGACTACCATGTGGATTATCTTATTGTAAATTTACAGCACTGTGAGTCAGATGTTATGTTTATTGCCATTTTAAAACTAAAGAAATGGAGCCACAAAGCAGTTAAGTAATGTGCTTAACATGCATAGTTAGTTAGTAAAGCTGAGATAGGAACTAAATCTGTTGGTTCCAAAGATCTTGATTTTTTCTTTTCTTTTTTTCTATCGTGTATGTATTTTATTATTATGTTTAATTAGCCAACATATGGTACATCTTTAGTTTTTGATGTAGTGTTTAACGATTCATTACTTGCATATAACACCCAATGCTCCTCATAACACCTGCCCTCCTTAATACCCATCACCTGGTTACCCCATCCCTCCAGTCTCTTCCCTTCTGTAACCCTCAGTTTGGTTCCCAGAGTCCAGGGTGGCTCATGGTTTGTCTCCCTCTCTTATTTCTCCCCCTTTGGTTTTCTCTCCCTTCCCCAGTGGTCCTTCATGCTATTCCTTATGTTCCACAAATGAGTGAAACTATGTGATAATTGTCTTTCTCTACTTGACTATCTTCATCAACATAATCTCTCCCAGTCCCATCCATGTTGATGTAAAAGTTGGGCATTCATCCTTTCTGATGGAGGCATAATACTCCATTGTATATGTGGACTACATCTTCTTTACAGATTCTTCTGTTGAAAGACATCTCAACTCCTTCCACCGCTTGGCTATTGTGGATATTGTTGCTATGAACATTGGGGTGCAGGTGCCCCTTATTTTCACTACATCTGTATCTTTAGAGTAAATACCTAGTAGTGCAATTGCCAGATCATAAAGTAGCTCTGTTTTTAATACTAAAGATCTTATTCTTAATCTCTATATGAATTTGACCTTAAAAGTAAATTATAACAATTGCCACATACTGAGTATTGTGTCAGACACTGCTCTGTGCTTTACCTCAGTTATCTCAGTCTTTGGAGATAAACCCTGGAGATAGTCTTTGTCCCCTTTCATACATGAATGTTGGGTGATTGTGCAGGAACAGACAAAGCCTCAGATTTCAGTCCCTTAATACAACCCAGGGTTGTCACCCTAACATAATCTGGTACAGGTCAGGAGGCTCTATGTGTTGCTTTTCCATAACGTGCGATCCAGGGGTCCATGCTGCCTTCACCTAGCAACTCCTGCTCTGCAGAAGAGAAGAAATGCATTGAGGATCTCAGGGCAGCTTTTAGGGGCCATGCCTGGAAGTATTTGTATCCCATTGACCAGAACCTCTCTCATGCCTTCAGTCCAACTGCAAGTGCCATGAACTAATATGGAGAAGCATGTAGACTTTTCTTTGCTATATCATGAGCAGAAAACAGACTCTTCCACAGAAATGAAGGCTCAGAGAAGGGAGGTGACCCAAAAGGCTAATGAAGTGTAGAGCCTGCATTCCCACCCTAGACCATGTGAGATCTGTGTGCCTGGGTCCTTAACCTCCAGCCACACATTCTCTGCTTCTCAAGGACTAGACACAGGTTTTAGGAATGTTATCCCACAAGGCCTTTTATTTTCAAATAGACAAGTTTCTGCCAAGTCCTCCTTTTGACTCTGTCCCCTTTCTTTCCCAGGTCAAGGACTATGGTCCACTGTATTGTTCCCAAATTTTCATCCCCTCCCATAGAAGAGTACATGTCTGCACATAGCTCGCAGGACTTCTGCGTTGGTGGCAGGTCCTTTCCCAGCCTGAGGTCAGGCTTAGTCATGTGATTTGTTGTGGCCGATGGAATGTAAGCAGCTGTGACGTGTGCCACCTCTGAGAAGAATTGTAAAGGTGGCTGTGTGTTTAAACACTACGTCATGTGTTTCCTTTCGCACAAGAATGCCGTGGCCCAAACAGGGGCTTCAGCTTCAACCTGGACCTTGAAGTAAAGACATGTTTAAGCAGAGCTATGGTTGACCTAACAGCTCACATTTCATGTGCCTAAGAAATAAGCTTTCATGGTTGGAAACCACTGAGATTTGGGGGTCATCCATCACCCCAGCAGAGCTGATCACTACACATGCATGCTTCCTGCCTTAAGTCCTCCCTCTTTGCCACACCCAAAAGCTCCTTTCGGGCCATCTCAACCAGCATTTGAAACTTGAGCCACGTCCTTAAGGATGCAAAGTGCCACTTCCTCACGCGGATGCTTTCTTGGGTGATGACAACATCCGCTGAGTTTGATTATTCCTTAACCAACCTGAAATTCTGCTGATTACCTCTTAATTAAGTACTTTCCCTATATGTAATTGCTTGATTAAATTCTCAGAATTTTATCATGGGCTACTATATTTAGTTGGCAATTTCTCAAGATTGGAGCATCTATTTAAATGTCATCCACTGTTCATTGTTCATATATATATATATATATATATATATATATATTTTTTTTTTTTTTTGCCATTCTTGCTTTATAAATCTTTGTCCTAAAGATACATTCCACCATCCATCTTCTCTTGTAAGCATCAGTGCATGCAAACAAGTAGAATCTTATCTTCATTTTTATGAAGGGCAGCCAGGTGGTTTTGACCTAACTATGCCGTGCATTTGTCCAACATTCACTTTGTTAAAGCAAAGAAATGACAAACATGTTAATATTGAGTATGCATTTCAGATAGCATCTTCTAAAGTACACACCAACATAACTAGAGATTCAATGTAAATAGTTCATCTCTTTATCATAGAAAACTGATGTTTAAACTGTTATATTTTATGCTTTTTGATATCAAGGACACTACTGCATTCCATTATTTAATAAAAAGGTATATAGTGACTTCCACACCTGTCACTGTGCTAGGCGTTGGGGCTAGAAAGCTGGGAAAGACCTATTCACATCCATGAAGGCCCTTACAGAGTGGGGATTTAGATCGGTAAACAGGGAATTTGAGTCCAAAATGTGAGTGCTGGGATGAAGGCTGTTTAGGCAGCTGTAAGACCACAAAGGAGAACTATTCAACTGGCTGAGGCTCAAGTGTGAGAGGAGCAGGCAGGACTCCTTGCCAAACCCATGGTGAGGCCAGAAGAAGACTATGAATTGGTAAGATGTGATGGGATGGGAAGTAGAGAACAAAGACAATGGTCCAGTCAGTGGGGTCGTAGGTGCACAGGCCTGGTGGCCAGGAAGTATAGAGAGTCTTCTGAACCTGGAAGTCATTTTTCTAATTGGAGGATGCATGTGTGGAGAGTGGGGCTGAGATGTAGAGAGATGTAGAGATGGTATAGAACCCTGAAAAGGAAGTAGGGTTCAGACCAAACTGAGAATTTTGAACTTCATTCTGAAAAGAAATGGAAAGCTGTTGGTGTGTTTTTATCAGAGGGGTAAAGTTATAAACTCCTCTTTTTAATAATCTCCCAGATTTCAGAAGGAAGAACAATTTAAAGAGTGGCCAGCCTGGTAACCAGGGAGAAGGATAGGCATTAATCTAGTCAAGAGATGACAGTGACCTGAAGTCTGGAAATGCCATTAGGGTGGGAGAGAGGTAGGCTGATTCCTAAGATAAATTTTGACAGGCCTTGGTGCTCAATGAAACGAGTTAACAAATGAAGTGTGAGCCACATAAAGATTCTGAAATTCTCTGTGCATGTGAAAGGAGAGATTAAATCATGTTTTATATAGTGCTTGTGATCATGCTTAATTTCTTGAAATGCATAATGTCATTATCAGTCAACCAGAGTGGTCAATTAACTGTCAGTGTGCATTCCTTAATTATTGTGACTAAATGAGAGTCCAGTGTGTGTGTGTGAGCTGAGTAGTAACCTATGCAATTAATGGAGATTCATGAAGTGAACTTGTTGTGGGCAATCACTTGCAAATGATTTTGCTAGGAAAAAAGTCTATTTACATTCTAATAATGCTTTGATTAATGGAAAATATAATAGGATGGGAAGAAAATTTGTAAATTCTATTAATTAAACCGACTAAACATTTATTCCCAATTACTAATAGAATAGAATCATGGGCTAATTTCACAGATATCTACCTAAAACATATGCAAACCCTCAGTAGTCATGGCATGAGATTAAACATAATTAATATCTGAGATAGATTCAAATGTTAGTGAAGGTTTACAAACATGCTTTCAAACTGTCCTGTGTATATTTGAAGCAGTAAAGATATGGATAACCAAAGGATATGGTACTACCTACTTTCCCTTAGTCATGTCCACAGGAAGAAAACTAGATGTTCACCTTGTTATTGGACCCTAAATAACAAAGCGGGAAGAGTCTGCTCTGTTTTATGCTTGACGTATACCACCCAGATCTGGCCTCATTTAGCAGCTTGAGAACACAATTTTGGAAGTTGAAAGCTATTTTCATGCCATTCAATTTTTTTTTTTTTTTGCTTCTTCCACAAGTATGCATTTATGCAGGAGTAATCACTATTCAGTCAATTGTACTTTGAAAAAGGTAATAAGCAAAATTCATTGCAACCGTAAGAATAAAGTATCAATTGCTTTCTTTGTACATTCCGTAACAACGCCATCTTGTAGTTGGAATTACAGGCCTCATGCAACATTCAGAAACTGACAAAGGTGGAATTCATGTGTCCTTGAATTGATCTTCAACATTTCTGCTAAATTCACCAATCGAGGAAAGGATAAAAAGGTGGCTGACTTGTGGGTCTGCAGTTTGTTAGCTGTCTTAGAATGCCTGATTTTCAAATTCAAATTGCTACTATATTTTCAATCAAAAAAAAAAGATCTTTTAAAGAAATAATGACTGCATACATCTTGCGATAGGATATTGCACTGTTGAGGATTACAAAAGCACACTGATGATTTATAAATATATTCAAGGAAAGAAATAGTTTTTGTTCCTCAAGTGTTATTCATGCGTAGAGTTAGTCCTTAAAACCCTCTTAGAGGTGAATAAAAAGCTAACAGCAGTATTGGCCATATAGTAGATTATTCCTGGGATCCAAGTATATCAAAGTCAACAGCATGAGGATTCACATAGAGGACACTATCAGCAGTTGAGCTGGGTGCCATAGAATGTATCAGAATTAAGGACAACTCCCTCTCTGACCATGTCTTACTTTCATAATCTCTGTGAAAGAAAAGTTTTCCTACTCCTGTATTTCACATGCCCACACTGCTTCCAAAATTTGGCCAGAGCTGAGTTTTTATTTTCCCCAAGGTCTGATCATTCCTGGATTCTTGGCTGCAATGTTTCACTCGTCATTAGGGTAGATGATGGGGGTGTGGGGTGGGGGTTGCCCATTAGCCACAGCCAAACTCTGTAACAAGACTGGCCAACTGCTTCTAAGGGCGGGGAGTGGATGGAGTAGATGGTCTGTCTTCTGTTCTTAATCCCACACCGGGTAGAATTTGTGTTCCTGTAGCCCAGAGATCACATGATTAATATTTCAAACCCAGACACTTTTGAAAATGATAAAAGGAGTCACTATTAATAATTTCATCAGAACAACAGGTAGAAACCAGGCCATCCTGGGAAAACTGAGACATTTCATCACCTTCATGTGGGTTGACATTTAATCACCATTCTCTTATCTCATTTGGGACACTAAAGGATCAGTTCTCCTGCCAATTCTCTAACTAAATATAGAAGATAATAAGTGTTTCAATCGGTGACATCCCTACGTAGATGTAAGGACAAACTTATTATGACTGCTTTTTATAATTTCCTTCAATTCAAGCAAATTGAGAAATGAATAGGCTCCAGATCATAGCAGTGTTCTGTGAATTTGTGTAATTGGACTTTGGATAAAAATTCAAGCACTAGATAATGTCAGGTTACTCTTCTGAAAAAATGCTCAGAGTACATGTATTCTATACAGCCAATTCTAGACCTTTCCTTGGTCTTTAAATATTGGATAACAATAAAAAGAAAGAAGTTGATGTCTTCTGAAAATTAAGGGACCCAACCAATGTTTCTGTTCGTGTAGAGACCATGCCACCTTTAAGGGTTTGTGAGTTGTTTGGACAGGAAAATCATACAACCCAGAAAACAGTTTTATGTTGGCATTAACTAAGAAAATTTTCTTAACCTTATGTTTCCTATTTGAGACACTACAAGGAGACATTCAGATGCCCACACTGCTTCCAAAACTTGGCCAGAGCTGGGTTTTTATTTTCTCAAGGTCTGATCAGTAATGTTTCACTTGGTATTAGGGTAGACCAGGGAGGGATTGCCCATTAGCCAAGCTGAACTCTGTTAACAAGACTGGCCAACTGCTTCTAAGAGGGTAGAAGCTCTGTCTCTTGAGTGTACAAGGCTCACAGTTCCAGACCACAGAGTATGATCACAGTGATAATTGTAGCCCAGTTTTACTATGGGAGTCACCAATCACCCTTAGACTGACCAAAGAAAAAGCTTAATGATGAACAGATGAAAGGGTGAACAGAAGAAATCATATTCTTTGGAGAAATGCAACCTTCCAGTAAATACTCCAGAGTAATTGTGATGTGAAATTTACTAAACGGCCCGAGCTGAGAGACTTGGTGGTGTAACTCAATGACATTCTAAAATATTCTGGCAAAAAATGTTGATTTCAGCTTTGAGTGATTGATCCCAAGCAGTCCTTTCTGTTGATCTTCATTAAATAATAGGACTAATTCATTTGTGAAATTCCTGTCAATGAAACTAGTTTCTTAGTTTAAAGGAAACCGATCAGATATTTCTTTTCAGCGTCACGGAAATATCTGTTCTTATCATTCCCAAGTTGCCTTTAGTTAGGAAACAAGTTAAAAAGAAGTGAAGCCTGAATAATAGGTACCTTCTGTTTCTCAAAATTATTAGCATATCTGTCAAGGGATAGTTTCTGGTGGTTGTTTTTCTTAAGATCACATTAAGATTCACCCAAAACAAATGGTCTCATCTGGATTAGCTGTCAGCTCTGCATTTACTTGCATTATCTGCAGAACACAAGCTGTTATTGGTCGATTCACTCAAACAATGAATTATTTGAGGAAACAAAGAAAATCAGTCAACCTGGTTTAGGGACATGAGTAATTGTTTGAAATGACCAGGAAGCAGAGTGGTAATGAATAATCCGAGAGTCCCACATGCAAAGGGCCTCTGTGTATAATAGCTCCATGAATAAAAAGTGCCTCGTTGCTATGAATACCAAGAAACCATGATTTAGTATAGCTGCAACTCTGTTTGAAAACAGCCAGAACCTTGTTTTTGCATGATAAATATATATATTTTTTAATTTGAGAGTTCATATTTGATTGCTTTTCATTTCAAGGAATGTTTGCCATTATAAATTCTTAGCCCTGTTTATCTCTAAATCACATAGGACCATGTTGTTTATGTTGCATATGGTTAGGAAGGTAGGGGAGGGACATATAACTTCTTAGTAAAACCCTTTCTGGAGGCTAGAGTAAGAGATAGGGCAAAATATCAGTCACAGTGCAGTGTTTTTCAAACTATGGATTGTTACCCATAATAACTCAATAATGGTACCTAGTAATGGGGATGAGATCAACATATAGGGTGGTGTTATGGACAGAATTATGTCTCCCTTCACCCCAACATTCTTATGTGGAAGCCGTCATGTTCCATGTGATCATATTTGAATTTGGTACCTTTGGGAGGTAATCTGGTTGTGATGAGGTCATGAGGTACTAGTGCCCACAGAAGAGACACCCAAGAGCTTTGCTTTTTGTCTCTTTTTCTCTCTGTTTGTCTACCATGTGAGACAAGCCAAGAAGAGGGTCCTCACTGGGAACAGAATCGGACATACCATCTTGATCTAAGACTCCCAGCCCTCCGAAATGTGAGAGAGAAATTCTTCTGACTTATGCCACCCCAGTCTGTGGTACCTTGCTATGGTGGCCCAGAAGATAAATACAGGAGGGCATCACCTTTTTAAAAAATAGAAGAGAAAATATCTGTTTGGCAAGGATTAAAGATGGTACAGTGATTTTTCTTTTTTTTTTTTAAGATTTTATTTATTATTTATTTATTTGACAGAGATCACAAGTAGGCAGAGAGGCAGGCAGGCTCGCCACTGAGCAGAGAGCCTAATGTGGGGCTCGATCCCAGGACCCTGAGATCATGACCTGAGCCGAAGGCAGAGGCTTTTACCCACTGAGCCACCTAGGTGCCCCGGTACAGTGATTTTTCTTTCAGCTTCCGTGAATGCATAGGTATGGGAACACAGGGTTATGGTGACAGATGTATTTCTTCCTGTGGAATCCATTTGAAAACGTTTGTACACATGACATAGGGAGGCCTATGGTATAGTGGATATAAAGATGAAGAAGGTGATAAGACCCTTTCTCCAACAATTTTTATATTCCAGATGGCTCAGATCACCATCAAAGTGACTTTTGTCAGTAGAATCTCAAGGGCAAACTAGGAGTAGAATTCTAATAAAACGTCACAGGAAAAGCGGTTGTCCTACTGGCAAAGTACGAAATAAGAAGCCTTGGTGTTCAGTACTCAAAATGGTTGAATGTTGATGGCAAGTTGAATGGTTTGGTCAGTTGATCCTCCTCATGTCACAGAGATTTCAGGCAGCTACTTACTAGGACTTACACACTGTATTAGTTTCCAGGGCTGCCGTGAAGAAGTGCCCCAAACCTGGTGGCTTACAACAGAGATGTATTGTCTCATATTTCTGGGAGGCTAGACATCTAAAATCAAGTCATAGGCAGGACAATACCCTGTCTCTGAAACCACAGAGGAGAATCCTTCCTTGCCTCTTCCTTGTTTCTGGAGCTTACTGTCAATCCTTTGTGATCCTTGTTTGTAGAGATGCCACCCAGGGTCTTCCCCCACTGTACATAGCCATCGTCTCTCTGAATGTCTCTGCCTCTATGTTTGCATTCTCCTCTCTTTCGAGGATCCCGGTCAGGTGGGAGGAGGGGTCCAGGCTACCCCAACATGACCTAAACTTAACTAATTACATCTGCCATGACTCTGTTTCCAAATAAGGTCACATGCTGATGTGTTGGGGGCTATGACTTCAGCAGATATGTTGGTGGACACAATTCAACCCACCCCCAAATTCCTGTTCTTCCTGTGTGCAAAATACGTTCACCACATCCTAACATCCCCAAAAGTCTTAACCATTCCAGCCTCAAATCTAAGTTCATATTTTCATCTAAGTATATGTTGTCTCAAAAATCCCAAATCTCATCCATTAAATCAGTTATGGGTGAGCCTCAGGTTGATGATTCATCCTACAGCAAAATTCCTGTCCCTGTGTGAACCCATGAAACCTAGAAGTTATCTGCTTCCAAGATAAAGTCCTGGGGCATGGGATAGACATTTCTATTCTAATGGGGAGAAATTAGAAGGGGAAAAAAAGGGGGTCACTGGTCTAAAGCAAGTTCACAATTCAGCAGGGAAAATTCCATCAGATCTCAAGTCTTGAGAATAATCATCTGTGGTCCCATGCTCTGCCCCCATGGCCCTGGGCAGTGGTCCTGGCCCCTCAGCTCTGGGTTGCAGCCCCTAGTTCTGGTAAGGAAGTGGTGGCCTCACCTGCTGGGCCTGTGCCTTCTGATCCCAGGCAGTGGCAGCAGCAGCCCTAGTGACCTCTGCATGCATGGCTCTATCTTCAGAGTGTTCTTTCCTTCACTTCTTCCCATGTCTGTCTCTTTCAGGCCAGGCTGGAAGTGTTTCTGTAGGTGTTCGTCTTCCATGGATGTTGTAAGGAGCCCGCCACACCACGAGACACCAGAATTTTCCACAGGTCCTGCCTGGAAAACCCCATCTCTTTTACTGACTTCTGCTGAGGTGGTCAATTGGCCTACCCACTGTGGTGAAAGTTTGTCCAGTTGCCCCTTTGCCCCTGTCTCAGAACACACTATCTGAGAGGCTGAGCATTTTCCAAATCCTCAAGGGCTGGTTCCTTTCTGCTTAGCAGTTCCTTCTTCAATTGACCTCTTTCTTCTCATGTTTTATTACAAACAGCAAGGAGAACCCAAGATGCATTCTACCCTTTCCTTGGAATTCTTCTCAGTGAGATATCCAGGTTCTTCTCTGGCAAGTTTTATTTTCCACCCCATAGACAAGTTCTCATAATTCAGATGAGGTCTCTGCCACTTCATATCAAGGTTATTTTTCCATCCATTGGCTAATAACATGCTCCTCATTTCATCTGAGTCCTCACCAGAAGCACTCTTTAATGTTCATATTTTCAAGAATATTCTGTTAGTGAAGATTTCTGTGTTCTTTAAGAAATAGAAAGTGATCCAGATTTCCATGTCCATATTTCTACTAACAGTCTCCTCAAGGCAATCTAGACTTAAAATCAAGCAACTCAATTTTTTCAACCTCTACCCGTTGCCCAACTCCAAAGCTACTCCTACAGTTTTTGGAATTTGTTATTAGGAAATCTGTATTAGTCTCCTGAGCTGCTGTAACAAAATACCACAAACTGGGCAGCTTAAAAGAGTAGAAATGTACTGTCTCACACTTCAGGAGTCTAGAAGTCTAAAATAGAAAAATCAGTAGGATTGTATTTTCTCTGAAACCTTTAAGGGAGAATCCCTCTTTGCCTCTTCTGGCTTCTGGTATTTGCTGACAGTCCTTGGGATTTCCTGACTGATAGACACATCACTCCAATCTCTGCCTTCCTCCTCATATGGCTGTGTTCCCTCTGTGTCTCTGCCTTCATATGGTTTCTCCTCTCTTATGAGGATGTCAGCCATATTGGATTAAGGGCCCACACTACTGCAATATGACTTTATCTTAACAAATAACATCTGAAATTTTCAAGTATTTTTCAAATAAGTTCATACTCTGTAGGACTAGGGGTTACGGCTTCGACATCTTTAGGGGAACACAATTCAACCCAACACCAAAGACGTTGGATTACTAGCAATGAGTGGCTCCTCTTCCTTTTTTTAAAACCTGGTAAACCTCAAATATCAGAAAACAGGATAAGTATTTTAATTTTTTATCCTTCACACGAATGAGTTTTTGATCCACTTATCTGCTCTCTCAGATTTTAACTGCCGTTTCTGACCCTCATTGTCAGGCTAGCACTGATACAGAGAGTCATTCTAGCCAGAATTCACTTGTCAGTAAGTGTTCACCAAGGAAGAGAAGTTGGCCCTCCAGAGGAGGACTTACTCTACAGCCATGCTCTCCAAAATGTGGTATAACTGTGATGGGTCTGGTTCCTCGATCGTTGATCCCGAGAGGACATTAAATAGTTCATTCCTTCATGAGGTCTGTCTACTAGATAATAGGAATGAGCCAGGATAGTTACCGCACAGGAACATTTTCTTCACCTAAGTGGGTTGTGGTGGTGTAGATTTAAGGTGAGTGGCAGAAGTTTCCAGGTTCGCCTTGAATCTAAACCACATTCTCTAATCCAGTTTAGCCAAGGTTTGCATATATTCATATGACTAAAACTCAGTTTTCCAATATTTTTGATGTTTACTTTGTGGTCAGAGAGGGATGAAATGAGGAGAGAAAAAGAGGAAGCTTTTTTTTTTTTTTTTAACAGCAGAATTCTTTTTTTTTTTTTTAAAGAGTTTGGCAATCTCTTTTTTTTTTCTTTTTAATTTTATTTATTTATTTATTTAACAGAGATCACAAGTAGGCAGAGAGGCAGGCAGAGAGAGAGGAAGGGAAGCAGGGCTCCCTGCCGAGCAGAGAGCCTGATGTGGGGCTTGATCCCAGAACTCTGGGATCATGACCTGAGCCGAAGGCAGAGGCTTTAACCCACTGAGCCACCAAGGTACCCCTAACAGCAGAATTCTTAATATTATATGTGAAAGAAATTAAATTAAAAAATCACCATTTTCAGTCATCATAATATTAATTGATTTAAGCAGGATTCATTATGGATCTTAAAAGTGTTGGCTAAATTCTCATTAAGGAATAAGATGGTCTCATAGTATCTCCTCACATATTTCTACCAGATATAATGTTACTTTTTAGATAGGATGCAGATTTTCTATACCATTCTTCATTCTCTCCCTGCTGTCGAATCCTGTATTCATTGCTTTCATTTTTAATCATATGATAAATCTAACATTAACAATAATGGCACCAAATGACCTCATAAAATGCCAGATTCAATGCACTGAGGAAGATACAACATTACTTACGTAGAATTTCTGCCAAAGAAATCATTGCCTGGATTTAACTGCGAGGAAACCATCCTACAGACACAAACTGAGGGACTTTCTACAAAGCAACTAGAGCCTGTACTCTACAAAAATACCCAATTCAATTCAAAGAAAGGTTAAACATTGATCTAGATGTAAGGAGACTGAAGAAACTTTACTACTGTTAGTGGCTTACAGGAAAGGATTATATCAGTTAGTAAGAAATTTTTTTCATCAGTTCATGTTTTTAGTTAATTACAGGGCTTGGGTGAGCAAATGAACAGAGCCTAGTTCTATGAGATACCTCTAAGCAAACACACAAAAATGATAAATACATATTCTCAAAAAAACAGATTTTTAAAATTTTTAACAGACATAGTATTTTGAAATTATTTTATTTTGAAAGAAATGGAACTGACAGCATGCCAAAATAAATATATTTGCTATATAAATGGCAGGCATTCTGTGAAGTTCTTTCTAGGAAAAAGCCAAACAAATAAGGTGTGTAAAAAAAATATTAAGTCAAGAAACAAAGAGCAAGGGGAAAGTTTTAGGAAAAGAAATAGGCTCTCTCCTCTTTCCCTTTCTCTCCCCCGTAAGTATATTTATGTGGTGTCCCCCTATACATGTGTGTGCATGTGTCAACACCAAACTGGCTCTTTGCTCTCAATTTCACAATATTTTCAGCCCTGTCCCATTCCTAACCATATGCCAACCATTTCTGCTCTTCTGCAAGCAGTATTCCACAAGTGGTTCCAAGGGATTCTGCTCCTACTGGCCTCATTGCCCCTCCTCCAGAATCATTCTGACACTCAAAATAAAAAGAAGTCCCACATTGAGTATTGTTAAAGGATGGTACTCCAACAAGCATAAAATTATGACTCATATAGGTATAAAAGAAACATGTCAACAATAATTGTGAGACATTAAGAAGGGAAGAAATAAGGTATTAGAACTGGTTCAAATGAAGATTTAATTTACAGAGATTTCTGTTCTCTATTACACAAAATTCATCTGCACTGTCATGATCAGAAATCATTTGCACAGCTAAGAAGAGGCAATATTTGCCTTAGCATCCTTTTTTCTACAAGTTAATGTCTTTCTCTCCAGAGCTGGAGAATAGGCTAGTGAAAGTCAAGGGCACACATCCCTATAAGATTAGATAGTCCCAGAGGCTCCAGTATTCCACTGAGTGGATATCTGGTAATCCCTTTTGCCTTTTTTAAAATCTTTGATTTTTCTTTATAGAATAATGGACAAAAATAGATGATTGATAGATGGATAAAGAGATGATAGATGGACGATCAAATGGTAGGTAGATTGATCGATAGATTGAGGGTTTTTCTACCTCAGAGGCAGCTGACAATTCTTTAGAATGAATTCATTTCATTCTTAAAATCAGGTCTCAAAGATCTATGCAAGCAATAAGGATTTTAAATATATCTTACCCCTGGTCAGGGCTCAGTGCTCTCTCATAGTGAGCCTGATTTTTCACTCTTCTTTCTCTGAGGAGAATCAAAGGCATTTATTTCCACATCTTTTAGGAAACTTAACCATATGGTCCTTCCTTGCATCATGTAAAATGCCTGAGATACATGCCCTCAGTGGGCTGAAACAGAAGTTTTGTTTTGTTTGGTTTCATCTGACATTATAGAATGTGAAGCTGGCCACATACATGAGGAGATTGTAGTTTGGAAAAAGAGAGTAAAGGTCAGAAATCCTAGTTAGTCCTGAAAAATAAAAAGTGTGGTAGGAGCCAAAAGTTCATCTAAAGTTTGAGCAATGGGAAAGAGCACAGAAGCTGTGACGAACCCATAGAAAGCTCTGGCTTTGCCTGGCACTGTACATGTCTGATCACGTACATTAAAGATGCATGAAAATGACCAATAGATTTCTCTATCCCTTTTAATCAGAATTTGCTGAATAGTATTTTCAGGAAAAAAATTAATCTGGTCTGTCTTTACCATGAATCACTTGCAAAATCTAAGTCAAACCATTTTTTAGATACTACATTCAAAAGAACACCGTAGTCTGTTATTTTACTATCATGATTCCTTTTAAAGAAATTATCTCTAAATCACAAACTCTATGCTAAGCAACTCTACCTCTGCAGTTTATGTAATGCATCAGACCTGAATCTTCTTTGAAAGCCTTGTGGATCTCAGCCCACAGCATCAACAACAACAACAAAAAGTGGGGATATGCCTATGGAATTGGCCCACATTTCAAGAAATGAGAGTTATAGTTACAGAAAGAAAGTAATGAGAATGAGAGCTCAGTTCTCTGTCCAATTGAAAGTAGAAAGATACATACAGAGTTGTAGCATCTTCTAAGAAATATTTCTCCCCTTTGTCAGATTCTGGCTTCTTCTATAATGGAGGCAATCACTATTATTTGATAGAAAATTGTATTTGTGATGATAAATGTCTTTTCAGATACCTAACACTTCTCAGGTTCTCTCAAGTTACTAATCCATCTCAATTTATTGCTTCATATGATTTTTAAAATATAGTTAAATGTGATGTTAATGAATCCTAGTTTGACTATCTTGTATTTGATCTATGGAATGTCACTTTTCTGAAACTGATTATAAATTAGGCCTAAGTGCCTCTTCTGAAGTCACAGAAACTTTAAAACTCTCATATTTGATTAGTGGTAAGTGACAGGTTATATTTCACTAAATTGTACTGATTATTAAAAGGAATCAATCAACCTCCCTATTTTTCTTCTTTGTATGGGCAGAGATTCTGAGAACTGGATTACAATCCCCAGCCTACGTTTCCACAGCGAGTCATAATGTAGGTAGATATGCCTAAGTACGCTCCTCGGGCCTTGCCCATATGGAGAGTCCCTCTGAGAAGCCCGCATAGGTACCATTAAAGGATCAACATGGTCTGCTTCCTAGTATACAACTGTGACCAACAATAAGCACTTTCTACACTGGGAGGGAGATAGTTCAGATGCTACTAAACCAGAATTTATTCTATCCCATACCAAAATGCAACAACTTTAGACCCCCAACACACACACACACACACACACACACACACACACACAACATCACTCATTATAAGTTACAGAATGTGCTGTGAAGGAAAGGAATGACATTTCCAGTGTAACTGGTGGCTACAGCTGGCTTGTTATAGAGCATGTGTTACAAGGCCAACCTTCCTCTTGTTCTTCTACCAAAGAATGGTATTCTCAATTCTCATGCAAGCTCTGTGAAGCCATAGGCCTTACACAAATGGTTCTTTCTGTTGGAACTAAAGAAATTGCCTAGCTGTGGTATCTCCAAAGATACCCTCTAGAATATCTGTCCTTTTCCTTTGTTTGTTAGGCATTGGGTGCTTTTGTCATGTTGTATTTCTATTTGCGTGATTTGGGGTGGGGGGATTTATTTCAAAGTTATACTAAAAACAGGAACAGAAACAGGAGGAGGCACAATCTCAAGAGTCTATAGTGGGCTCTGATGAAACTCTTGCACCTTCTCTGTGTGTCTGACTTCTGCTTGCTTTGCCACTAAATACTCCTACCTAAGAGGGTTGCTCTGGAGAGAGGGAAGTACTTGGGCCAGCCACAGATTAGCTGATGAGGAAGCACAAATTCTTAGCTCCTTTGCCTTGAAACAAAATATAAATCTGAGGCTTCACCTAAAATTGCACCCCTGCCTGGTGTCTTGCTCATTCCCCTATTGCTTTCCTACTCATTTTCTCCTTAATCACTTGCACTGAATTCCATGGCCAAGGTTCTGCTTTTGGGAGAAGCTACTTCAAGCAGGGTCAGAAAACCTGATCTGAAACCTGGCTGGACTCATCAGCTTTGAGGCCTGGAAACCTATCATGTGACCACTAGGAACATCTGTTTCTTCCTCTGTTTAAAAAAAAAAAAAATCCATCTCTCTTAGTTTGCAGGGCTCTCATGAAAAAGAAACAAGGTAATATGTATGAAGTACTTAGTGTGGACCCTTGTGTGTAGTAGGCACTCAGTAAATATCAGCTGAATGTGAATATTTCCTGGCATGTCTTGGCTTCCACTATTTTAAAATCGACAGTATTTTTTTTAGTTTTCCCCTGCTCCTCTCCAGCTGGTACGCTACATTCATATTTATTGCACAGAATTTGTGTATCTTTTTCCCCAAGTTATGCAGCTCTCATTCCCTTGTTTTCTCATTGTGCAAAGCCGACTAGGATAAAAGACAAGAGTCTATAGTCACAGGCCAGTGGCTTTAACCCCTGCATGGGGCTGGATTATGTGAATGGCTCTCAACACTCATGAGGAAACTTAGTATAAGATAACAAATAAACCAAAGATATCCCAAAGTTGCTTTTGTTTCAACAAAGTGATGGCTGTGTCTCCTTATGAAAATTGCAATGAAAATTTGGACAATTATTTAGGAATTCAGGACCAAGAAAAGCTAAAGGACTCTCAATTTATCTTTGCTTTTCTCTAGTTCATGACTTTTATAGATTTTGCTGTTAAAAAAAATTTGGATAATGCAATCCAATATAATCCTTGATACCTTCAGACCCTTTGTTCTGGGGGAATAGCAAAAAATCCTTCCTTTATTTCTCGCATGCGCTTGTGTTCTGAGCTTAGAGCCCTGAAAGTTAAAATATACTCTGTGAACTTTCTTTCAGGAAATTAGAGATACATTTTCCACTCTTTGAGGAGATGCATCTAACATAAAACATAGGCATCTAGCAACATTCAGTGGTTTGTGATCTTTTTAGCAATTTGCCCAGGCTCATTTGCATAATTGTCTTCCCTTTATTGCTGGAATAGCTAGGGACATAATCAAAAGAAATAATTATTTAATATTCTCAGGTCATATAATTTGGAAAGGCTTAAGACATCCTAGCAGCTTTGAAATGTCACAGTCCTTGAAATAATAATGTGTTTTGAATATGGGTTTTTAGCCTGTGTAGGGTTTGATGGAATTGATGTTTCTATTCTATTAAAAACACTCTTCCCTTTATGAATTTTATTAGCATGCATTATTCAAATGTTATTTTTATTTACCTTCAGCTGTTGACAGAGAACATAAAAAAGGAAAGGTTTACAAGCATAAAATTGTATTTAAATTGTGATATAAACAGTAAGGAATAATGTTCCCCTTTGAAAAGATAAAAACTTTATATTTCAAAAAAAAATATCACAAGACCACATTACAGTGGCTAAGTGTCTTGCCTTTAGTGATGGGATCCAAAACAAATGATAGAAAACAAACATTTGAGGATTGGCCATTATTGTTCTGGTTTGACCTCAAATTTTCACACAACACACAACTGCTGAGCATCTGATTTGACCATTCTCCTCTACTGGCAAGGCAAATTTCCAGATCTTCTTAGGGAGCCAAAAGTAGCCCACCTGTTTGACCAAACATCTGCCTCTCCAGACCTCATCACCATGGCCTTAATCATCCTAGTCTTTCTCTCATAAAGAGGTGGCAGACCTGAGTGATGAGACAAGGCACTAGTGACATTGTCCAGAGTCAGAATGGGCAGCGTGAACAGGGGAGAAGGGTCCGGCTTGCAGAAAACCCAAGTTTTGAATCTTCAGAGAGCAATCTGGGAATCGATGGCCAATTAAGAGAGCAATTTCTATCGACATTTTGATTGGAATTGGGAAATAATGACAGTGATGTCAGTGGTGAGTGAAATCTGTCATAGTCTCTTCTTCTGTGTGGTTTTGTTTGGTGCAGCGAGAATGACATTATTTCATAAAAGGGGCAAGGTCTTCAGAATTCAGACAGACTAGAGTTCAACTTGTACCTTTCTTCATTCCCAGTTGGATGACTGTGAGCAAATTATTTGGGTTCTCTGAGGGTTTTTATAAAGATTAAATGAGAAATATGTGAAGCTCTTAGCAGAGTAATATATGCTTTAGACTTAACAAATATACACATTGATGTAGTTGTTTTTTTCTCAGCCAGCTTTATTGGATAGACTTTTCAATGTCACTGTGGAAAATGAAAAGGTCATCCAGAATCAAATCTTGAATATGCCTCATTTTAACTTTTTCAGATATAAAATAAGCAGACCTTAGCTACACCAGGTACTTTCATATACATAACCATCTTAAACTTGGAAGGGGAGGAAGGGGTGGGGACGATGATGGCTATGTTTAATACACTAACTAATAACTTACAATTCACTAACTCTGCCATACACTAATCATACATCCCAAGGTAGTTCCCCTTTATTCCAAACACCACACACATGTGTCCACACATGTACCCATGACTTATTTATTTTGTAACTGGAAGTTTGTATCTCTTTTTAAAAATCAAACCATGAGATTTCAAAGAAATGACATGTTTTTGTCATCACTCAAATACACACACACACACACACACACACACACACACAGCCTCCATCATCCTATGCTGTAAGTGGAAAGGTTTGAGGACTACTTAAACAATGTTGAAAAACATAGGTCATAAATCTTAGAAGTCTCTCTTTTTCTTCTTTTCACTATTTCTTCTCTCCCTTTAATAACATAGGTCTTGCAACAGATTTCTGAAATGGGAGATTTCCTCTTCTTTCTCTCTTTTGTCACAGAGGAGGCTCTGGCCTGGAGTCTGCCGTGGAGGTCCAGTGCTCTCCTTGCCTTAATACAGAGGAGCTATTGAGGAAGACCTAGGTGCATCCTTCACTGAACTCCCCAAGGTTTCTGGTTGGTAGGAAAGGTGGTTCTCTCTTCCCCTTTTCTAGCAGTGAACAGATGCCATAGAGAAGGGAATAAATTGGCAGTCCAAAGTCTCATGATGTTGCATGTAAATAAGCTATAGTCCTAGACTAACTGATCTTCTGGAGGTAGAAGACAGAACGAGAGATGATGGGGAAGGTAGAATATGAAAGGGTAGACACGGAGAGGTGAGCAGGCTGCAATCCAGGAGTGGTCCCCATTGGGAGGGGACAGCAAGCTGCCTGATGGGCAAGGAATGGAGACAGGTTGGAGAATGAGGATCTCCCTCAGCCTTTTTTTTTCTTCTCACCAGCTGCAGACAACTGTGGTATTTATTGTAGCCTCCCTCCTCGAGAGAAGACATTGAGTTCCTGCCTCCCCAGTGAAGTTGAATCACCTGTGAAACTTGGAATGGGCAACATTAGTTTTGAAAACAAAATCTTCTCCAGAGAGAAAAGGGATTTTCAAAGTTCACCAATTCATCTTTACATTGTACAGGAGGAAAGCTTTGCAAGGAGCTCTCATGTAAACAAGTAGTGAAGTAGTGTGAGGAGACTCCCAACTGACAGAAAACAGGTGAAGGCTTTTAAGGTTCTAGAGCCTGGGGAGCCTTCCACAAATCCTCCTCTTTCCCATATCTCTTTGAGAGAGAGGAAATGATATGAAAGGCCCAGGTATGTTGAGGATGGAGGTAGAAGCTGAGCCAAGAGGTGGCTGTGAGTACTTGAATTCATCTTTCTCTGCCTTGGAAAAGAAAATGGAGAGAGAGGGAGAGATGCTACAAGGGAAGCAAATCTGGAAGGTTGTAACTGCTTGTCTTTCGAGATTGAAGACAGTCATGAGCTAAGGAATGTGGATAGGCCCCTAAAGCTGGAAAAGGTGAGGAAACACATTCTCCCCTGGAGCCCTCAGAAGGAAAGCAGCTCTGCCATACCTTGATTTTTATCCCAGGGAGACTCATTTTCAACTTCTGGTCTACAGAACTGGAAGAAAATGGGACACACAGTTGGACAAGTTAGAGCATCTTCATGGACCAAAGGCACTGAAGAGTTGGAGCTGGGACTGTTGAAGACAGTTTAAATGCGTGGTGATCACCGGGGCTGAGATGTCACCTCAAGACTAATCGGTGTGCTGGTCAGAGTTTATGCTCTAAGGTCAGCTGTCCAGATCTGTCTGGGCTTTTTCCCACTTATTAACTATGCAACCCTGGGCACATTACCAAATCGGTCTAAGATTCAGTTTTGTCTTTCTCAGTCTTCCTGAGAGAAAACCACCTCAAAGGAAGCAGCCACACATTTAAATGCTGCTGGTGGTGGTGGTATGTGTGTATGATGGTGGGGGGAGTATTTAGGGAGGGGATAGGCTATCACAAGGGCACCAGGAGTGCCTGTGGCCTCAGAGGAGACAGGTAGCTGATGGTCCTGGTCCCATAAATGTGCCCAGGGAGGGGTCACTATGGTGGGGCAGAATGAGGGCTTCAGGGCAGATGGGCCATGTCTGATGATGGGTGCACAGGGAGATGCCTTAGCTCCCAAGACACAATGTCTGTGTCAAGAGAAGAGGACACACGTTTCATCAACCATGTACATCACGTAAGAGCTGGTCACTCAGTAGATAAGAACTTCTCAGTCAGAGGTCAATATGAACTATAGGACAGCACAAACCCATACACCCAACAGCTACCTCTAAATTCCAAAGGATATGCAAGACTTGCCATAGATATCTATATATCTATATAGATATAGATATCTATATATCTATAGATACGTATATAGATACATATAGATACATATCTATATATGTATGTCTATATATAGATATATAGATATGTATATCTATACATATTGATGTATAGATATATGTATGTATATATATGTATATATATATCACTTCTTTTTTAGACATCTAACTATATAAAATTTTGACCCCATGATATCTGCATAACTTACATCTAGCAGTTTGCTTATCACATAGCACATGCTCAGAATATATTTGTTGAATAAATATTTCAGAGATTATGTAGGCTACTCTGTTTTCTTAAACCAAAAAACAAGTTAACAAGTAACAAGTTATAAAATCATCATATTCCATCTTCGTATGCTGAGGTAACGTCTGTAGTTGTATGTTTCTACATACACAGAATGCATTCTTAAACTAAAGTTGAGAATGAAAAATACTATACGACAACTGATTGAAAACATTTCCAGTGGCCAAGTCAAAACACTTAATGTCAAAGAATTAAAGCCATATTTAGAAAACAGAGACCCAAACTTTAAACACACCTGAATCCCACAACTATTTTGAGAAGACTATAACATTCTGGCTTATATTTTCTGCTCCTTTTTTCAATTCTCTAATGTATGTATGTATGTATGTATGTATTTATTTATTTATTTATTTTACTGAGAATTGATCAGAGGGAAGAAAATTTTGAGTTTTGGCACTGAATCTGAACAATGGGATAAAACCAATTTTAGGTGAAAGCAAAGGGCAAAAGTGGGTTTCATAAAATGGAGGTGATAATAACTTTTATATTTAATATGTCACCTGCAATCAACTGGCTCTTCCAATTTCTTTGCAAAGGATGAATAAATTTCATGCAGTAACAACCTGAGGTTTTTAATATTTACACAAGAAGCATAAAGTGATATTTTATGAAAAAATAAAAGCTGATAAGAGTTATCTACACTATAAAATATCCAGTAGAAGAATTAATATTACAAACAAAAGCTTTTCGTGCATGCATGCACACACACACACACACACACACACACACAAAATAGAATAGTAGCTGAAGTTCTCATTCCACATGAAGATATTTCAATAAACTAAAGGAAATGACAGCTCTAGCAGTATACTCCTGTCTTGACCATTAGCTTGTAAGAAAATGATAAAAGTAAATGAAGCTCACAAATGGCATATTAATCTAGAATTGGTTGTTGGTTTGGTTGGTGTGTTTGTTTTTGCAAAATGTCATTTTCCCCTGGCACCAAGTAGGATATCAATCTCATCTCATGGCCATCTGGGCATGCAAAGCCAGAGAGCTCCAAGTCACCACATCCATAAAATTGTCCTAATTCTTCCATTTTACTGAGGAACTTAATTTTACTATATTATCACTTAACTTTCTGCTCTAACAGTCTCCTATCTTAGGATTCAAATAGGATAGTGGACTTTTCTAAGGAGAAGACTGCTTCTCTTCACATATTTCAACTTTATCAATTCATTTGAAGGGTAATTTGGTTTCTTACCTCAAGTGATCCATCAGATCATGAACTGTTGACACTCTGTGCTGTTAAGTTATTTGGACTAGGTTAGCCATGGAGTCAGCTTATCAATGTAGAAGCGTCAACTAACTAACAATTTTCCTCAATAAGTCCCCGAATGATCAATGTGCTACCCAACTGAGAAAATCTGTAAAAATATCTTGTCAGTTGCATAATTCTGTTGTGGCCATACGGGCAAGTGGGAACGATGGAGAGCATAACTTTGCACTTGAAGTTCCTTGCCTACTGCTGCACAGATTTTAGGCAGCCATCCAGTATCCTAAAAGCAACTGTGAGCTAAACGCATATAAGATCTATATGCCTACAGAAGATTTGTTTTTCCAAAGCTTCCTCTTGGGTTTCCTTTCTGTTGCCACTCTGTCCTTGTGTTCCCTCACATTCTTGACTATGAAAATAAGAACTTATGGCTGAAGTGTGAAAGACATGCTGCCTCATGACAACACAGTAACGTACAAGGGACAGAAAACAGAACTCTGCAAGGCTGTCCAATAAGAATATTCTACAGAATTTAGATGAACTTTTGATTTTGAGAAAAAATCAAAGGGACTTTGATTTTGATTTTGAGATTTTGATTTTGATAAATTAGAAGGGACTTAAGGAGGCCTAGGATCCCTCTTGAAAAGGAAACCCAGATGTCCTCATTAATCCCTGCATACTAGATGTGTCTGGGCTTGAGTCACTCAAGAACTCACTTTCCCTGGAGACGATCCCATCTGGAGTCCATTCTCACTGTTAGGAAACTCTTCATGGACCCCAGGTGTTCTAGGCATCACCAGCCAACTGAGCGTGTAACTGTAGTAACATTAATCCCATGAAACTCCTACTTGGAAGACTCCCCATTGCTCCTTAGTTGAAAATGCTCTTACCCAGAGAGGAAGGTTGACCTTCAGCAAGTATTTCCAAGAATCCACCAAAGAACTTATGTACACAATCCAAATGTTTCCTAGGTCTCAGAAGTTCTGGGATACAGGCAATCTCCCTTCAGATGTCCCCAGGTCATCACATTAAAGAAGGCTGTGTGATATCTCAGTATATAAACCAAACTACTGCCACCATTTCTGTTATGCTCCCAGTGCCACCTGGAGTCAAGGATGCCCTCCTCCAGATCACTAGACTCTCACTCTTTGTGTCTTGGGAAGAGCACTATGACTTTGTTTCTTGAAGGTCAGGTACCTCTCTCAGAGGGAGTTCCCTCAGTAGAGTCATTGAGATCTTACTGACATAGTTACATCTTTATGCCATCACCCCAAGGGCTGGAGGGCTAGAGGCTGGTTTTGCAGGATGTCAGTCACCAGAAGAAACCAGTGAAGATTTGCTTCTGGTCTTTCTACAAGGGGTACCCATGTGAGTTGTAGAAGGGCTGTCCATGGATACAGTGAAGATGCCTGGGTAGTATGCGCTCCCAGAGGTGTCAGGAGAATGTGTACACAAAGTTACAAAGTGTGAATGCTGACTCACCCAAGGAGGATATCCCAGGCCATCCAGGGAGAGCTCACCTGAGGCTGTCCTTTCGGTTGTGAATGGTGAGGAAATTTGGGTCACCTCTGGCTCTGAGGCAGTCTGTGCCTGGTGCTTGGTTGGGCAAATTCCAAACTCTTTTCCTCCAAACAGCTCACATCACAGATGGGCAGTCTGGGCCTGGGGAAGCTGACTGTGAAGCAGGCTTCCTTCTGACAAACATGCCTCTTGATAGTGGGTCCCTTAGAGAATGTGCAGGAGACTTCTCCGGTAGCTGCCCCTCTAAGCACTTTTAGGAGTTGGGGGAAATTGGAAGGGGAGGTGAACAATGAGAGACTATGGACTCTGAAAAACAATCTGAAGGGTTTGAAGAGGTTGGGGGGTGGGAGGTTGGGGGAACCAGGTGGTGGGTATTAGAGAGGGCACGGATTGCATGGAGTACTGGGTGTGGTACAAAAACAATGAATACTGTTATGCTGAAAATAAATTTAAAAAATGATTAAGAAAAAAAAAACACGTGTAAGACCAACTACTGCATATTTTTGTTGTTCTGTGTGTGATCAGCACATTTCACTCTGTCTGCAGCCAGAGCACTCTCTGATCCTAGGCCCTGTTATTCTCTCTGTCGACCTGATGGTTGCCCTTGGCAACCACTGTATGTGTGTGTGTGTGTGCGTGCGTGTGTGTGTGTGTGTGTGTGTGTGCATATATGTGCATTTTCCACTCAGCTTTCCTTCTTGGAAATGATTTCAAGTCTCCTTCACACTTTGATATCTCTGCAAACCTTTATTCCAACCAAGTTATCTTTCTGACTACAAGAGTCTCTTTGTAACTACTCAAGATACTGTAAACTGGGCAAATGAGATTCTTTTCTTACTTTTAGGGGCCTGTCATTTTTAAATCTACTCAGTCAATGAGCATTTGTTTGGCACCTACTTATACCTCTCTATGCAGTAGGCCCATAGGTAATACAAAGATATAGAAGATATGGTCCTTACACTTGAGAAAACTATACTTGAAAGAAATGTTTAGATCCAGTATAGGAAAATATCTGATCAATTATCTGGGTCTTATTGGAAACACTACTTGGTTTCAAAGTAAAGCAGTGTTTCCAAAGGAATAGTCTACTGGGGAGTTTTGGAGTGATCCAAAACATTTCAAGAAAGAGGCGTGACTTGAGTTCAGCCATACAAGTTGGCTAGGGGTATGACCAAGTCTGGATCACATGGAAGACCACAGCAGGAAGAACAAGTCAGTTTAGCAAAGGGGACTTGGTGAGGTGCCATCAGGGTAGACAGGAGTAGGACACAGTGGGACAGGGAGTCTTCCTGATGCACACTGCTGGCAAAAGGAAGAGAGGATGAGTGGGCGTGGGGTTTGTTTATCCCAAATCTACTCCTTGCCCTTCTTCTGCTCTGCTTGGTCCCACTGTTCTCAGTCCCTTGTGTCAGTTTAGCCAGTGATAGGACAAGCAGGGGATTGTGGAGCAGGAGAAAGAATGAATTCTAGTTGTTTTGTCCTCTACTTCACTGGTCCTGGGCATTGTCTCAGCAATGGTCATCTCTCCTTATGGCTCCAGTTCCTGCCAAGTGGGCCTGCTGTGAATTCTACCTGCCAGCTGGTGACTCCAGTCCCTGGACTCCAGTAAGCCTGGTTCCCTCCTTTGTCCCCACCCTCCTCCTGTTGGGGTTGGCAGCGGCTTCTCACTGTGGCTAATCTCGGAGAGAGCTTACTGCTCCCTGGGTAGCCTTTCAGCCTCATCACGGGTGATACCAAGTCATTCTGTTCACTTTTAAATACAGTGGGATTTTTTTGTCCTGGTTGGGTCCCGACCTATGTAGAGGGTAAGAAGTGGATAGAAAGTTTTATGAGGAAGAGTCAGTAGAACTTGCTGTTTGATCCAGGAGCTGAAGACAATGACTAATAAAATGTGATTCCAATATCATTGTAATCAATCATTTTCAGTGCCAGAAAGCCAACTTGGAAGATAGAGCAGTCAGTAAGAAATGAAGACTGCTATGGGCTTTTCACCAAGAAGGTACTGTGAGTCTTGGGCAAGTTTCAGACCATATATCTCTAACAGGCCATCAGACTAATCATCTGAGTGGATTTGAGGGAGGGACAGAGATATCATAGCTGATGTCACTGTAAATTATTCAAATAATGTAGGAAAAATAGCTCAGTTCTCAAAGTTCATGTAAAACCAGAAGAGTAAGGATGAAGAGAAATGCCAGGAGACATAAGGGAGGAGAAGAAAAAACTTGTCCATGCCAGAGACAATAACCCTAGACCAGAGATGGCCCAACTACAGCCTGCAGGCCACAGCCACTGGCTGCGTGTTTTTGTAAATAAGGTTTTAGGGGAACACAGCCACACCCACTCATTTGTGCATTGTCTGTGGCTGCCTTTGAGCCATAACAGCAGAGTTGACTAGTGGCAATAGGTAACGATGTAGCCCTTAAAGCCTAAAACGTTTACCTTCTGACCCTTTACGGATATTTGCCAATCATGGCGCTAGTCCTCCATGTGGACATTACTCCTCCTCGCATCTGTGCTCTCATGCTTCTTTTCCTATGCAGCTTTTCACTTGATCTTAGCCAAAAGGCTGAGAAGCGATTCTATGCAGCATTTTTCTTTAATTTTTTTAAAGATTTTTATTTATTTATTTAACAGACAGAGATCACAAGTAGGCAGAGAAGCAGGCAGAGAGAGAGAGGAGGAAGCAGGCTCCCTGCTGAGCAGAGAGTCCGATGTGGGGTTCAATCCCAGGACCCTGGGATCACGGCCTGAGCCGAAGGCAGAGGCTTTAGCCCACTGAGCCACCCAGGTGCCCCGTTTTTTGTGTTTTTTTTGTTTTTGTTTTTTTGTTTTGTTTTAAGAGTTTATTCATTTATTTGACAGAGAGACAGAGATCACAAGCAGGCAGAGAGGCAGGCAAGGGGGGTGGGGGGAAGCAGGCTCTCAGCCAAGCAGAGAGCCCAATGCGGGGCTTGATCCCAGGACCCTGAGATCATGACCTGAGACGAGGGCAGAGGTTTAACCCACTGAGCCACCCAGTGGCTGCACTGCACCTCTAGGCAGCTTTTCTAGCGCCGATTACCCTGACACCTAATCACTGCAGCAACTGTGTTTTGCCATAACCATGTCCCCACTGGATTATAGCAGATGTCCCCATGTCCACCAGCTTCCATCTAGCCCCTGTGCAAATCTGCCAGAATAATCTTTTAAAAACACAAGTCAGGCTATTCCAATGTTCAGTGACCACCAGGAACTCCTATCCATTTAAGTTCAAACTGCAATACTTTACCATGGTCTTGAGGTCCCTGCCTCCATCCTTGACCCCGTGTCCTACCCAGTCCTGCTGCAGCCACACTGCTCACTTAGGGTGCCCCCAAACAGGCCAAACTTGCTCTCTCCGGGCTTTTGAAATTACTGCCCCCCACCCATGGAAACCGCCTCCCCCAGATACTTGCAGCTGGCCACTCCCTGATATTCAGATCTCAGCACAGATGTCACTCTCCCAGGGAAGCTGCTCTAGTAATACTACCCTCCCTACTCGTTCTGTATTAATTCCCCCTGTTTTATTTTGTTCGTAGCACTTACAGCCACCTGAGATCATCTTGTTTATTTGTTTACTTGTACTTATTCATTCACTTTTTCCTACAACACAAGCCTTCCAAAGTGAGGGCTTGTCCCCCAGACTCATGGTTGCATTCCCCATGTTTAGAATAATTCCTAGCACCTGGGTGCTCAATAAAGATTTGTAGAATACATGAATTAAGGAATTGTATAATAAGTATTGATTTATTTGTATTTTGCTTCAACCAGACTTCAAGCTCTCACAGACCAAGGATCGTACAATTGTTATATCCTTAGTACAAAATATGGTGCCTAGAATTCATTACCACATTTAATAAATGTTTGTTGAACAAATAACAGCTTTTGAGGGAATACCTAAAGACAGTGACAATGCATGCAACCGGAGAGAACTGATGTTTTGTCCTATAAATATGCAAACCACAACTGAATTAGTTTGAATACTAAGGTATTCTTATGAGATGACAGATACTGATAACGTTGAACTTTACAAGTTTTGAAAGATTTCAGATAATGGTCACGGTTCCGATTTACCTAATTGGCCAATTATTTTTGCCTTCAACTGACAGCAAATGTCCGCCTACATCTTTGGTTTATTTGTGATAGTATGTGTTCCTCCATAGGTAAAGCCTACAGATTCTCCCCATCGATAAGAGACAAGATTACAAATCTGGCATCTTCACAAGCCGTGCATTTCAGACATGATCATGGAGTTAGACGTCTGACAGTATTGCAATAAAGCAAAAGAAGAAAAGAGTCTATTTCACTCTAACTTCTCTTTGATGACACTAATCATGTGTGCTTTTGTTAGCTCAGGTTTGGTTCCAAATGAATAGAGAATAGACAGCTGAATGTCATACTCCTTTTCTTTCTAAGGTAATTTACCCCCTGAAGAAAAAGAAAAATCAGTATTTGCGGGTGCATATCCATTCAAAGTCAGCTCTCCCGAATCCAAGCGTCGTAAGTGAAGATGCAGTGCCTTGAAGTTCAGAGCCCAGTGACTGAAGCTAATTACTAGCGAACAAAGAAACTGGGGCTACCATAAGAGAACATTCAGGAGAGCCTCCTTTATGTCTGTCCCCACACGTGTGCATCTAGATGTAGGGCAGTTCTATGCCAGTACTCCGTATAGTCAGAGAGCGAGCAACTATGTCATCTGGGAGGGGAGGCAGCTGCCAAGCCTGCAAGACTCTGTCTCTTCGTGGGGTCATGGCATTCCAGCATCTGCTCCTCAGCTTTGCAGGTCCAGAAAAATGGAATATGTCAGTGTGCTTGTACTTGATTAATCCCTGGAATTTACAAGAGACTGATGTACGAAACCGAGTGCCAATTTAGCAATTTACACTAAGAAATGCAACTGCCAAGAGGTTCAGAATGTTTATGTCAGCAAGAGAAGACAGCCTCCTAACGGCACGAGGAGGTACTTCACAATCACAGGGTGACTGGTCAGTGCGGACTGGGAGCAGGAGGACAAAGTTATCTGACCTTTATGACTGCCATCATGGGATCTGACTTTGAAATTTACCTGCCCAGGAAGGCAGGACACTTGGATCCTCTGGCCAGTGCTGGAAACCCATTGACAGTTCTTGCTCACTGTCCTTTGTTTTTCTAGATTCCTTGCTGGACACCTACACATCCTCCCCTCACGTGCATTCATGCTGCTGAATAGGTTATATCTCTTTTTTGACATTTGGCGAGTCTTCATGGCTAACAGTGATGAGCTAATGATTATCGAGAGGTAATAAATGTTAGACATATGCTAACAGCTCTACTGTCAATTCTGTTCAAATGCATATTTTGAAAACCCAAACGTGTTCCAAAACGAGTGCTATATTAGGGAACCATTTGAAAATAACATCAATTTCACTTTTTTAAAAAATATTTTATTTATTTATTTGACAGACAGAGATCACAAGTAGGCAGAGAGATAGGCAGAGAGAGAGGAGAAGCAGGCTCCCTGCCGAGCAGAGAGCCCGATGCGGGGCTTGATCCCAGGAGCCTGAGATCACGACGTGAGCTGAAGGCAGAGACAACCCACTGAGCTACCCAGGTGCCCCTCAATTTCACTTTTTTATGCACAGTTTTCTCTGGAAGAAATACTAGGTGAAACGAATAAACTCCGCTCAGCTGAAACCATTTAAGAACACCCGCCGAGCATCCGTGCACATGCTTCAGGTGTCTACCAACTGCCCCGGTAACCCACCTGTCATGGGGCAGCTCCTCCAGGCCCAGCATCACCATATGTCATCCAACTTCAGAACTCCTACCCATCCACCACTCCATAATTGCTCACAAGTTGCAACCCTGCCAACACCCGGTCTCACAAACAAAGCCCGGGTCCTTTTTCTAATATAAAGCCATATTTACTGTAATGTTCATATATTCACGATAAATCATGTAAAATTGCATTGCCATTTTCGTTAGGGTCTTGTTCTTTGTTTTAATGTGTGTCATCGATGGCTTGGTGTTATGCCTCAACCTCACTTTTTCCATGAGCCCTCTGTTTTTTATTGTGCAATTTTGCATGGCACAGTGGTTTTTAGAAATGCCTATGTTGCATTATAGCAGAACTGCCTGTACCTTATGATCTTATTTAATCTTACAAATATGAGGAAATTGAGATTTAAGGAGTTTGTAATTTACCCCACAATGAAGAGCTGCTAAGTGGTCATGCGAAGATTTGAACTCTGCTCCACCATGGTATGAAAGCCTTAGACTCCTGATTTGATATAGGAGCCTGCCTTTTAAGATGACTTTCCCCAAGAGCCAATAACAGCTCTCCTTTACTCAGCACAGTGTCATAGTCAGTGGTATGCCCTCTGGAGCCCTACTGCCTGGGTTCAGATCTGGCTTCTGTCGCTTATGACCTGGGTAACAGTGGGCAAGTTACATCAGAGGATGTGTTGCTGCACAGTGGCCCAAGAATCTCCCCTTTTGTAGCTCACCCTTTGCAATACGATTTGCCATCAACAGGAAGATTTTATTTTCCTCACACCTTGACTCTGGGATGGCCTTGCAACCTGACTTAATGAACAAAATACAGTTGAGATGACACCAGACCCATCCTGAGGTCAGGCCTCGGGAGCCGTTGAATGCTCTACTCATTCTCCTAGAATGCTGCACGAGTCCAGACGAGCCTGCTACATAATGAGAGATCACATGGCTCTGCCACCCCAGTGTCCCCTGATGACAATGAATGAATGCCAGAAATATAAGTGAGGCCATCATCGACTCCCCAGACATCAATGAGCCAACAGCAAATTTCAGATGCGTGAATGAGGCCAATAAAGATCAGGTGAGCCAGACCCAAATCAGCAGAGTCATTATTTTATACTACCAGATTTGAGTTTATTTGAAAAAAGCCACCTGATGCATTTAACTTATCTATACATCAGCTGTCTAGTATGTAAAGTGGGAAACATCATTGAGCTGTAAGAATTGAATGAGTTAAGTCCATCTAGAAATACTTAGAATAATACCTTGTAAGCCCTGCTCTGGTTATCCTGTATAACAAAAATAATGGCATAAAGCAACAATGATTTAACATTATTATTTCTCGAAGTTCTGAGGGTTGACTGGGCTGTTGGGTTGTTCATCCTTGGGCTCTCACATACAGGTGCAGACAGTGATTAGGGCATCAGCCATCTGGAAACTTCTTCACTCATATGGTACCTGGGCTAGAAGATTCAAAATTTATAGATTGTACCAACTAGAGTTCAGACATCTTTATCTATCATCCATCCATCTATCTATCTATCTCTATCTATCTTTCTGTCTCCTTCTCTCAGATCTCTCCAAATGGTGCCCTTGCATGAGCTAGACATCTAATTTGGCAGCTGAGGAGTCTCAGAGTGGGACCCCCAAGAGAGGGAAGCTGCATGGCCTTTTCCATTATGGACTCAGAAGCCTTCAAGTGTCACGTTGCCACCTTCTATTCATCAAGATAATTACAAAGCCCTGTCCTGGTTTGAGAGGAAGGGACGTACACTCCATGTCTTGATGGCAGAGGAATTAGAGAATTTGCAGATGTCTTAAAAACACTCTGATCTTCTTACATACACACCCATAATCACATCATTCTCACAGCTACCCTAATAAGATGGGTAACAACAGGATATCCATTTTCTTCATTATTTTGAAGATCTATTTTTTTTGACAGTTTTAGGTTCCCAGCAAAACTGAGAGGAAAGTATAGAGATTTCCCATAAACCACCTACCCCAGAGCCTCCCCCATTATCGACACCCCCCACCCCACCAGAATGCTGTATTGTTACAGTTGGTGAGCCTACACTGACAAGGAACAACAGGGTATCCATTTTCAACACAAGAGAATCTTGGCCTCAGAGACCCTAAGGTTTAGATACAAAACTAGAACTACCCAGTATCTAAAATACCAAAGCAGAGGTGCCTGGGCCGCTCAGTGGGTTAAAGCCTCTGCCTTCGGCTCAGGTCATGATCTCAGGTCCTGGGATTGAGCCCTGCATTGGGGTGGGGTGGGGGGGGGGTCTCTGCTCAGCAGGGAGCCTGCTTCCCCTCCTCTCTCTCTGCCTACTTGTGAGCTCTGTCTGTCAAATAAATAAATAAAATCTTTTAAAAAAATTAATAAATAAAATACCAAAGCAGAGGAGGGGAGGCAGAAATCAAGGGGAGGAAATTAACTTAAGCTACCCTGACTAACCCAGAAATTGGTACTGAAAGTGGTACTAAAACCCAAACATGTGGAAACTCACACTGGAACAAAATCTCTCTCAGGCTTTGTTCTGAGTGACTAAGATTAACAGAAAATGTGGCATGAAAAGAAATAAGTGCTTTTAGTGTAAACTGCTCACATTTGTTTTTTTTCTTTTCTTTCTTTTTTTTTGTTTTTTGTTTTTTGTTTTTTGTTTTTTGTTAGCTCAGTATAATCTAGCCTATCTTGGTTAATACACTATGTGCTCTGAAATGTTAAGGAAGAAAACTATGTCTGTTCTTGGAGTAAATTAATATGTATGAGGGAGTTGTATCAGCTATCAACTGATGTGTAATAAACCACTCTAGATCTTGGTAGAATGGGTTATATATAGGAGCCTTCTGGAGTACTGGAAATGTGTGTTGGGGAAGTAGTCACATCAGTGTAAAGATATAAATAGATGCAGAAAAATACATATATAAAAATAAATCAGGATGAACTCTAAGATTTACTTTGTGTATAAACAGAAAATAAAAATAGAAAAAGAACACAATAAAAATAGACAAAAAAATAGACAAACAAAATAGAAACATAATAGCATAAAATAGAATCATATAATTAAAAAGAAAATAAGTGGAAATGAAGTAAAATAGAATAATAGATACCATAAAATAGAAAAAGAGACAGTAACAATCTAAGTTGACAGGACATCTCAACATGGAAGAGAGGAGAAAGGAAGTAAATTTATTCTTGCTCTATTAGCATTCCCAGAAAAATATGACTAAATATGTGTATTAAAAATTTAAGAATAAGGTCGCCTGGCTGGCTCAGTCAGTTAAGCGTCTGCTTTTAGTTCAGGTTATGTTCCCAGGATCCTGGCATCAGAGCCCTGTGTCAGGCTTGCTGCTCAGCTGGGAGCCTGCTTCTCCCTCTCCTCCCCTCCTGGGCTCACTCTTACCATCTCTGTTGCTATCTCTGTCTCTCTTTCTCAAATAAATAAACAAAATCTTTAAAAAATTTTAAGAATAAAGTATCTTTTTCAAGCAAAGTAAGTAAAGAGTTCATAAATTGAAAGCAAAAAGAGCTAACCATGAAGGAGGAGTTATATATTTTGCTATGTTAAAGTGGAAGATTCTGTTCACCAAGACACAAAACTGGAAGGATAAACTTGCAATACATATATCCGCATGTAACTCATATGTAGAATATCCTTAGATATTCTAGATATCATAAGCATAAGCAAAGAGGCAGATAACACAATAGAAAAATTAGCAAAGAAGTCACACAAGTGGATATCCAAATGACTAGTGAACTTGAAAAAGTCTTCAAGTTCATAGCCATCAAGGTAATGCAAATTCCCACTCTGAAGTGATATTGTTATACCCTCACCACAGTGACTAAAATGGAAAAAAGATGGAAATAAAGTTTTGGCGAGGATGTGGAACAACTGAAACTTTCCTACACGAACTGAGGATTCTGAGGAGTATACACCCATTCTGGAAAACTGATGGTAAAACAGTTCTACTAAACCTACCAGAAACCCACTAAAGCTGGACGTACACAGACTGTGTGACACTTGAATTCCATGGCGAGATGCACTTCCCAAGTTGAAATGCATCATGTACTCACTTTAAGACAGGTTCAAGCAGGTTCATGGCATCATTATTAAAAAGGCAAAAAACACCTCAAAAGGATGGTGAACAGTCAACAGTAAACTGGGTAGCTAACCTGCAGAGATGTACAGGGAAATACTGCATGCTCTATGCTGCACAGCAATGAGGATGAACAAATTATGGCTGCATGAAATACCGTGTGTAAATGTCAGAAGCAGTACGTTAAGCAAAAGAAGCCAAATACAAGAGTATGATTGGATTTACAAAGAGTTCAAAAATCAGCAAAACTAATCTCGGGTCCTGAAAGTGAGAACGAAGTTCCCCAGGCAGAGGGATAGTCACCAGGAAGGATCTCTGGAGAGGAACTGTGGATTGTTCATTGTTCATGCCTTGATCTGGTTTCTGGTAACACACAGGCATTCAACTCGTGAAAATTTATTTGCACACTTTTTAAAAAGTTTACTTATTAGAGAAAGAGTGTGCATGAGCGAGGAGAGGGGCAGAGGGAGAGAATCTCAAGCAGACGCCTCTTGAGCATGGAGCCGGACATGAGTTCGATCCTAGGACCCTGAGATCATGGCCTGAGCCAAAATCGTGTCTCATGCTTAACCGACTGAGCCACTTAGGTGCTCCTGCACTGTTTTCCGTATGTATATGATAGTTGAATACAAGGTTTACTTTTTAAAAATTAAAAAAAAATTCAGTGGGACATTAAAAAAAAAAGTGAAGAGGATAAAACTTCCAAATCACTAAAGGAAAAAATTGCTCAAAGAGAAAACAGAGCACAGAAAAGTGAAAAAGAAAAATAAGAAACCATAATAACTAGATAACAAAGAATAAGAAATATATAATGAAATTAAGGCCAAATATAATAGAAATTATAATAAAGGTGATTGAATAAAAATCTTCTATGAAAGACAAAGTTCTCAAAGAATCTGATGAAATAAATACTATCTACCTTTATGCTGTCCACAAGAGACCTAGGACAGTGGCACAGAAAGCTTGAAAATAAAGGAAGGGAAAACAATATTGTGAATCAACACCACTGAAAGGCAGGCAAATACAGCAATTTTAATTTCTGACAAAATTAACTGGGAGGCAAAACAAAACAAAAACCTTCAAAAAGAGAAAGAAGAGTATTTATTATTGATTGTAAAGTGTAACCCACCGGAAATTTAACAGTTGTGAGCCTTTATATGCTTAACAACATAGTTTCAAGATATATAAACCAAAACTGAGATAAAGACAAGCAAAATTTGACAAATCCACAATCACTGTGGGAGATTTTTACACAGAAAATCAAAATGAAAAACAAACCAAAAAAAGACTCTAATACCTTTGATTAACAGTCACCAAACTTGATTAGAGAGAGAAAACTCTTCAGAAAATACAGATTATTCTCAAGTATGTAAGGCAGCTTGACAGAAAAATTCACCGGTTAGTGGTCTAGGAAGAAAATCTCCATACATTCTAAACAGTAGTCATGCAGGCCATCTTTCCTGACAATAATGCAATCAACATAGGAATCAACAAGAAAAGGATTTTGGGAAAAGCCCACCTAATACGAATACATATGTTGGATATTTAAGAATGCCTCACATTGTACAGCTTTACTATTTATTGAAATCCATTTCATAGATAAGCCCACTTGCTTCTACTCATTATCTCCTCCCCAATTCACAGTTGAGAGACTGCAAACAAAACCGACAATTTGTGCAAGTCACAGGACAACTGTGTATTACAGCTGAAATTAAATTTTATTTCCGCTGGTGTACTAAATCTCGCTTCTTCCCACAAAGGCCTCCAGATGTGTCAGAGTTGCCAAATCCCTGTGAATTAGGGTGTATATGCCTCAAAACCACCATCTTTGATGAAGAAGTCTACATTTAGACACCAATTTATTTGCTTCTCTTATTAAATGTAAAAGTGAATTTCACAAAATTACTGAGCAAACCCCAAGTACAGTTATTAAACCTTTACACTTTTATAACCAAAGATTCTTCAAAACCATGACCACTTTTATGTTTTCAGTGAAAATTTTGTCCACAGAAAGCAATGTTACATCTAAGCAATGACATTATTTTTAATATTTGTCATATCTTTTCATTTTTCTACATTTCCAAGTTCTATTCTAGTGTCAAAGCTCATTATTCTATTTCCCTGTTCCTCCCACATCCCACCTAGGGGGTCTTTGTATTAAAGTTACTTTCCAGGGCACCTGGGTGTCTCAGTCAGTTAAGTGTCTGCCTTCAGCTCAGGTCATGATCCCAGAGTCCTGGGATGGAGTCCTGTATTGGGTTCCTTGCTTGTCAGTCTGCTTCTCTCTCTCTTTGTACCCCTCCCACCTGCTTGTGCTCTCTCCCCCTCTCAAAAAAAAAAAAAAAAAAAAAAAAAAAAAGCTACTTTCCAAGCTGTGGAGAGTGTCTATCCCTTTATACACTTTGAGGAATTCCCTTCCACGTATCTGTTTGCCTTCAGAAGGCAGCTTAAAAGCTTTGCAAATAACCAGTGACCATGACCTCTTCTATTTAGTCTCAAAAGTGCAAGTCCTGCATTAGTCTCTATTTTTATACCAAAGCAACCTACTCTCTTTGGGCTTTCTTTTCTCATTTTTCTTTTATTCTCTTTTGGTTTTTGTCCCTCATTATTATTTTTTTTAATTTTCCCTAACCTTTTTTTCAGTACACTTCTCCAACTCCACATTCATCTGGACAAGAAATGGAAAGTAATTGGGGTTTTGAGGGGCAAGGAGAAAAGGAAAAGATAAGAAACAAGAAAAGGTGATTACTGTAATAAAATAGAGAAAATAGGTAATGTGAGGCGAGAAGAGTGGAAAATGGGGTTTTGTATGGATTTTTTAAGATTATTTATTTATTTATTTGAGAGAGAGAGTGAGAGAGAGAGAGCGAGCAAGCCTGAGCAGCAGGTGGAGAAGCAGAGTGAGAGGGAGCAGGCTCCCTACTGAGCAGGGAGCTCCACGTGGGACTCGATCCCAGGACTCTGAGATCATGACCTGAGCCAAAGGCAGACGTTTAACCGTCTGAGCCACCCAGGCCCTGTTTTGTATGGATTTTACTGTGCTGAATGGGAAGAGAACATATGAAAGAAAAATCAAAGAATTGAAGTGAGAGTAAAGAGAGCAGAAGAGCGAAATGGGGTTAGGATCTATTTGGTGGTTTGGTCATCAATTAAGTTTCTAAACTGTTGCTACTGGACAAACTGTTGGCCTTGCAAGATGGTGCCTATAGAAAATGCTTATACTATGGCACATAACAACTTGTAACTTCTCACTGCATTTGTTACTCACTGAAAGTAGAGTGTCTGATTCTGCTTACTTTAATAGAAACAGCTTTGACACAAATGAACAGTAGATTTGATTGGGAAAGCAACCAAAACAACCACTCATTTTCATCTCACATGCAAATCTTAGCACTTCACTGACAAAACCATACTGTTTTATAATAATTTTCCCAGCTAATGTAGCATACATTGGAAACAATATTCCTCTTTGAAGCATATCAACACAGCTTTCTCATGCTGGAAAATACCTGCCTACACACCTTCTTCTTTTGCTTCCTGTATTTTTGAAGTGGCTAGTGTATGCAGACCTTGGTGTTCCACTCTAAAAAGTGTCTCAAACACAAAGTTAAATGAAAGAGGCTTATTTTGTGTACCCCTGCTTTAATTGTAGTTTTAGGGAAACAAATAGATCACAATGTAATCTGATTTCTAATTATAGTGGACCGATATTGTTTTTATCTGCCAGGCACCTTGTATTTTCTGGCAACAACCTCCCTGCCTTCTGCGTTGGAAAAATTGTCTCTCCACTCTACCTGATTCAGGCAGAACACTTGTCTCCTTTGTTTACCTTCATTCTCTGCAGGGGAGGGCACTAACCTAGACATCACGAGTTTGGTCCTCTTGATCCTCCCTTCAGTATACACACTTGAAGTATCATAAAAGAAATCACATATGTCATTTTATGTTATTTGAGAGTTCATGTTTAACTTGATTTTCTATTACAAACCTCATAATTTTTTTTTGTTAAATGTCTTAACAGTACTTTTTTAAACAACCAGCCATGTGGGAATTGACAATAGCAGAAAGTTGATCTTTTTTCTCTAATTCTTATAGATGCTGTACAACTTAAAGATACCTGCTTCCACCCAAAGAAGGTAACTCTATACTAATAATAGCACATTCCTGCATGAATTTGCCTGGGGGTAGAAGGCATTTATGAATTAGGGGCCCAGAAGTAACAGAAGTATTACCAACAGGAATGAGAAGAACAGAAACAACAGGTGAGCTATGGATTCGTTTTTTATTACATTGAACCATATATTTTGTATATATTGTGTATGTGTTGTTTTATTGAACTAGCAGGGTGGTTAGAGTTTAATGATAATGATTTTCAAAACAATCTTTGATAATTAAAACATTTGGGCATTCTATTTCAACAAATTCTTTTCATAGGCAACAATCTTGAATAGGTGGAAGGATTTTTTACATCACTTAGTTATTTACCCAGAAAATTGCCTAACAGCCATGTGACTGATCCACAAGCAGTCATTGAATCCCAGAATTTACAAATGTAACTGCGTACCAAGTCATCTGTGGAATTACCAAACACACACACACACACACACACACACACACACAGGCACACACACACACGCACAAACACACACACATATATATCACACACATACTTATATATATTTATATTTATATTTTTATAAATTTATATATTTCCAGATTTTCACCCACCCCTTTATTTTTAACAAGTTCCATGTGTGGTACCGAGAGACATCTGGCTTGAGAATCACTGGTTTAGTCCATCTCTTTCCAATTTGTTCATCTTCAATCTTGAAAAATTGAAATTCTGAAAGTGTGAATGCTTATAGTAAGAATCATCTTCTTACTCATCATGTATTTCAGTTTAAGAACACAAAGGCTCTCCTTGATGATTAGAAGCAGTCAAGGCCATTTTATGGGTGTGACGTCGCTTACTAAAGCTTGTGTATGCTTGTGTATAGGCTGTTGTATGATGGAAACTAGAAATCTGACACACCAAGTATGTTTGAGCTACTCCTTCACTGTAAACTGCTGGATAAATCTCACTTTTTTTTTTGTTTAAAGATTTTTATTTATTTATTTGTCAGGGACAGAGGGAGAGAGAGTGAGCGAGCACAGGCAGACAGAGAGGCAGGCAGAGGCAGAGGGAGAAGCAGGCTCCCTGCCAAGCAAGGAGCCTGATGTGGGACTCAATCCCAGGACGCTGGGATCATGACCTGAGCCGAAGGCAGCTGCTTAACCAACTGAGCCACCCAGGCGTCCCTAAATCTCACTTTTTAAAAATTGTATTAGTTCTGGGGTGCCTGGGTGGCATAGTAGGTTAAGCAACTGACTCTTGGTTTCGGCTCAGGTTGTCATCTCAGGGTTGTGAGATCGAGCCCTGCATTGGGCTCCATGCTCAGTACTGTCCGCTTAAAACTCTCTCCCTCTCCCTCTGCTCCTTCTCCCTGCCCCTCTCAAATAAATAAATCAATCTTCTTTAAAAAATTGTATTAGTTCTTTCAGATCAGTTGAATAACTCTTAAGTTTAGCCTCCATGGTCAGAATTAGAAATGTAACTTTTTTTCCCAAAAACGTGTTGAAATTAACATTTTGCCAGTAGTGAGTTATTACAAATCTGACCTCTGGCAAGAAGAGAGAAAATGGGAAATCTCCACTGAAGAGAGGAGAAACTAACTAAGGGAATGCGCAGGCAGGAGGAAGACAATGCAAAGCTTGTCAATCACTTGAACCTTCTCCTCCTCCCATAGCTACACTAATGTCATTCCCCAATTATATTGCGTTGTTTCTCATGCCAGTGCCTTTGAACATGCTCCATGTTTCTTGATGAAGTACTGTCTTTTAAGACCCAGCTGAAATGTAATCCCTTCTGTGGAAATTTCTTCAGATCTCCAGCTCCCTCCTGTGCCCCTTCCAAGTCTCCATTTAGCTTTTTTGACAGCGCCATGTAACTATTTGGTTTCATTCCCCTGTTTGGCTATCCATTACATGAGGGCATTTCTGGGTTTTCAATTCCTATCTCTGTATTTCACACCCCCAAGTGACGAAGAAATGCTCATTCAGTAAATATAAAATGACTTGCTTAATTAAATTTGCATTCTACTGTACCTCCTCGGCCTTATCAAGGGGCAACTGAAGAGGGCTAGGTGTCCTCTTGGGGTCCTTGACATCACAATAAATCCACTGACTTTAAAAAAGCAGGAGACCTAAGTCCCTATCCAGCAGCTACATTCACCAACTTGCCTACAGATTTCTGTGACTGAGTTGCTGTGGTTTGGACCTGGGAAGAGACAGAGAAGAAACCTGGGTGAAAAGTCCAGAAATGTGCAACCGGGTGAGCCAGATGGTCAGTTTCAAAACCCAGGGTTGCCAGATGTAGTCCAGCAACAGGAATTCGTACTGCCCCTCAACCAAGAGGAGGGCAGGAATCAAAGGGCAGGCACATAGCCCTGGATCCCTGGAGAGAGGTCGTGTAGGTCACAAAGAATAGGGAATGATGAGCAGTATTACTGGGACTGAGAGACCACAGTAGCCAGGACTCTTAAGGTACAAGTGATAAAATCCCAAAGCAAAAAACTGGCCAAAAAAAAAAAAAAAAAGAAAAGAAAGAAAGAAAGAAAAGAAAAGAAAAGAGAGAAAAGAAAAGAGAAAAGAAAAGAAATGGAACCATACCTATACCTCCCCTAGGGTCCCAAAGCCCCCTATGGATGTCTTTATCATTTATCATATTGTCTGTTTCTCCTTCTGGTCTCTGAACCCCTCAAGCAAAGCCACTTCAACTCATTCATCTTTCTGTCTCCAACACCCACCAGGAATCCAGTGTATTGTCTGACACTTAATTTACACTTCACATATTTTTGCTATTGAGCTGGCCTCTTAAGAATGAAGAAGTGTCTAGCTTTCTCCCTCCCAAGTCCTAGAGCTAAAGATAAGTTTTTAACCCAATGTGTTTTACCACATGAATTTCAGGCTACCATCTAGTTCCTTGATCCTGTCATTATGAGACATTTTCCCCTTAAATTATATGTGAATACTGAAGCCCTAGATGATGGGGAAATAAAGAGATGTAGGTAGAAGAGGAAAAAAATGCAGGAAGACTACTTTTTTTTTTAGTAATGATACATTCAAACAGTGTTTTATCTAGTGCCTAAGAAAGTAAAAGCTTATTCAATTACACTGTGGTTTTGAAATAAAATCCACTGCTCTACCGACTGACTGCTTATTGCTCCAAACAAGCTTGGGTATGCTGGCTGATGGTTGGTGCAGTGACTGATACGGTGTAAGATTCCTGAGTGGCAGAATGGTATCAGCTTTGTGCAGAAGTTAGCTGCAATTTTATTGAAAAAAAGTTATCTGACGAGATTGAGCACTTACTGCATATGCATAAAAATGTCCCAGCAAAGAGCTGTAAGGTATCTTCTTGATCAAATTGACTTACACAATAGAGGGCAAAAAAAATCCAGCTTTTCTTCCAGCCTTATAGATCATTAAATGGGTGCTATAAAATATCATTGCTTTCCTTTCCTGCTTTTTATCACTGCCAGTACAGACGTTAAGTTTATCCTTAACAGTAAATGGACGTTCCATCCTATGGCATTGCTTCACAAGGAGAATGTCAAATTCTTATGGTTATCTCCTCATTCATGCCCCATGTATTTAACCCATTGGTTGCCTATTTTATGGTACACAGAATATTGGGATGTGCAAAGATGAATAAGTCATAGTTATTTAAGGAGCTCAAAGTCTACTACTACCAAAAAACAAAACAAATAGTGCCCATATAATACCCTAAGTGCTATGATGAAGATTTTACAAAGTACTATCATGGAGGAAGATAAACCCTTCAACTTTGCCCATGTGGATGAATGGGAACTTGAGAGGGTTGAGCATGTTAATAAGGCGATGCCATGGGAAATTTACTGTAGTTCTTTGGGAATTTTGGAGGAACTCTTACTTTGAAGTCTACTAAGCTCAGTAGGTTTCTATTGGAACAGCAAATTAGTTTAAAAAAAAAAAAGTTTGTGGTTGAATGCAAAATTTACATAATTCGGAGTGAAATGAAAATCTGAAATTGACTCATGCAGCATGAACTATACCCACAGTCTGAACAAAGCAAAGCAAACCAATGAATTATTAATTCACACAAAAGCAAGGTCCTTTAACCCCATCTCCATGGAAATTATTTCTCCAGACTTCAGTCACCTTCATTCTGAGTCTACTTGCCTCTAAAGACCTATATCCAAAAGGTGATACAGGTTTAGTAATAACGGTATAAGCATTGATAGGGTTAAAGTTCATAAGCTTTGGGACACAATGGTAGCAGGAAACCCAGATGTACAAATTGGCTGTGTGCCAATTTGCCAATTATCAGGCATAGCAATGGTTGAGAAATAACACTCTTTGGAAATTATAAAAGTGGTGCATCTGAAGGATGGGTGATATGGTTTGCTTTCCATTATAGCCCATAATATATGCTATTTGCTCTTTGATCCATATCATGACTCCTGGACTCCAGGCATAATAGAGGTAAGAAGAGAGTATAACACTGGTCCCATTCACAGAACTTAAGGACATTTTGTGGCTACCAGCAACAAATACATGAATGAGGATGGAGGAAACTTTTCCTTACTGGAATTCCCTTGATTTTTCTTTCTGACAATTTGGTTCTCAGTACCACCATCTACTGAAAAGGATTCTAAGGATTGTTACTCAGTATCCTTACTAAAATGGTTCAAATGTGAAGTAGATCCCAAAGCAAATCCACCTTCTGAAGAAGTGATTCTGATCACCAGATGTTCCCAATGACACAAATGGTTATTAGAAGTGCTATTCTAGGGGTGCCTGGGTGGCTCAGTGGGTTAAGCCTCTGCTTTCGGCTCAGGTCATGATCCCAGGGTCCTGAGATTGAGCCCCGCATAGGGCTCTCTGCTCAGCAGGAAGCCTGCTTCCCCCTCTCTGCCTGCCTCTCTGCCTACTTGTGATCTCTGTCTCTCTGTCAAATAAATACATAAAATCTTAAAAAAAGAAGAAGAAGAAGAAGAAGAAGAAGAAGAAGAAGTGCTATTCTACAGTGAACATCCTTGTAAATGAATCTTTGCATGCTTCCTAAATTCCATTAGGATATATGTTCGGAAATGAAATTGTAGGGACAAGGAATGGGCACATTTTAAATGTTCTCAAAGTATTGCCAAGTATTCCTACAGAATGTTGGTATAGCAGAGTCAGCCTGTTCATGTCCGTAATCCAGTTACTTGTACTCACGGAGGCTAACTTGTCACTCAGATTGCTACAATATTCCAGTAACCACTGGAGGATTCTTGAATGTTCCAAAACTCACCACAGTGGTTGAGAACAAGATTCATTTCCTTCGAAACCCTTTCTTTTCCTAGCATGCAATTTTTTTTTCAGATTTTTCCAGATTTCTCCAATCAGTTAACAGCAGTTTAACACCACTGAGTGTATTTCCCTTATTGATTGTCATTAAATAGGCTACAGTTTAAATCACGTGCAAGACTTCTTGATGCAAAAATTTATATCAAGAACAGCATTTAAATGATTTGGCATTTAAACACTCACACTCACACATGGAACCGTTTAGATGATGCAAGAACTTGGTTCAGGAAAGAGATGCTTCAGAAAAAACTCTAGTTTCTCTTTGAGGCCACTACTTGATGTTTAAATGGTCATTTCATTAAAATCACTGAATCTGTTAATTTCCCCAGCCACCGAGGAAAATGTTGAGAGGAAAAGTCGATTTTCAATCTGTGGGGAAATGATGGCAGTACCGCTTTTAACGAGAGCAGTTGTCTTCTGGAACACCCGGGCTGCAGTCTCCAGCTAGATTCCTTCTGCTGCTTTTTTCTTTTTCTTTTTCTTTTTCTCTTTTTTAACAGTAAAAAGAAGAAATTACAGAGGCAATTCTGTCTACGGAAAGGAAAGGATTCAAAAAGAGAAGGCTTCATTTTGAAGCATCCACAGGACATCGTGGAAAGCTCCCATGCACTTGAAAAGAAAATCTCATTCCACAGACATCAATAAGGATAAATCCTCTTGGATACAGCTTAAGACAGGGGTGGGGGTAATGAAGCCACATTTTTAAAGTATGGGCTTTGCAAGCTGCATGTCCTCAAATAACAACTTGAAGGAACTGAAGTGAATTCAGCAGGTGGAGATGGCATCCCTTCCTCATATTGTTTTATGGGCTTTCTCTTATGGTAAGATCTACTGTCTAACCTCAAAGCACACTGGTTCTACCATCTTGGCTGTTTGATGAGACATTTGCTCATCACACACCTTCCAGCCCAACAGCCAAGGACACAGCTACCATGACCCAGGACTGAGCTGGGTGGAAGAGATGCAGAGCTCTCATGGTTAACAAGGCCAATGTAACTGTCCTGGTTTCCTAGCCACAGTTCTCGCATCATTCTAGAAGCAGCCTGCCCAATCGCAAATGTATGTCAAGCGTTTTCTCTTTGCCAAAAGGGGTATCTCTTTTCAAAATCTCACAGACCCCAATTTCAACCTAAAATCATACTTCAAATTATATTCCACCAAATTCAATTTTAATTCCTAAATCTTCCAGAAAAAAAGTATCCAAGAGCTCTCAGATGGATAACTTAATTCAGAATCTTTATACATGCACCTTTTAAAGTTAGTATAAAAGTAACACCCACATAAAATAAGTTCTTTTTGTCCCCAGATTGTTCATAAAAGTAAATCATAAAAATAAATCACAAATATAAAGTTTTTCCTTCAGTGAATCAACTGTTTTTTACCTGCAAAATTGCCTTTACTTCCTTATAGCAAATTCAAGGTAATCTTGGGGGGGGGGGAGACAAAAACAACAACAACAACTGTGTTACATTTGTTTCCACAAGCTATGAAAGAATAAACTACTTTTGATTATTTGCTCTCTCTGCTGGCTGTAAAGTGATCCAATATCATTTAGAAGAGAAAATGGCTTGTCACAGAGATAACAGTGATAGTCATCACCACTCATGTGTATATTATGTTAAAATATATAACCTAAAGCTATTTGTTAGCTATTACAGCTGGTAATAATTCTGTGAAACATTGTTTTTCCCATTTTACACAAGTAAACAAGCTTGGGGTTGTTAAATTATACACTACTGTGTGACAGAGTCATATATGAACACAGATAGGGCTTTACAGCATGCAGTGGCTGATGTCACAAAGGTTACATCCCCGACCTTTCTGTCTGAAATGGCTCCACTTCTCCGTGGTCACCTCTGTGTTCATTAGAAATGGTGATGCAGTTCAGAAAACATGCCAGTATTTCCTTTTCACCCATTTGTCTCTCTATAAATTTATTTTTTCAACAAATAACAAATGATTACTTGACACTGTGGAATCAAAATGACAACTCATAGTGATCATGACTCCTGAGTTTGGTGAGCAGAATATACAGATTTTTTTTTTTAAGTAGTTAAAAATTGCTCTGGGCAGCACAGACATTTTTACAATGTTTATTCTTCCAATCCATGAGCATAGAATGTTTTTCCATCTTTCTGTGTCTTCCTGAATTTCTTTCGGAAGTGTTCTGTAGTTTCTAGAGTACATATCCTTTACCTCTTCGGTTAGGTTTATTCCCAGGTATCTTAGGGGTTTGGGTGCAGTGATAAAGGGGATCAGCTCCTTAATTTCTCTGTCTTCTGTCTCCTTGTTGGTGTATAGAAATGCAACTGATTTCTGTGCTTTGATTTTGTATCCTGCCACATGGTTGAATTGCTGTATGAGTTCTAGTAATTTGGGGGTGGAGTCTTCTGGGTTTTCCACATAAAGTATCATGTCATCTGCGAAGAGAGAGAGTTTTGACTTCTTTTCCCCATTGAGAATGATAACTCGCTGTGGGCTTTTCTTAGATGGCTTTTATGATATTGAGGAATGTTCCCTCTATCCTTATACTCTGAAGAGTTTTAATCAGGAAAAGATGTTGTATTTTGTCAAATGCTTTTTCTGTCTCACTTGAGAGGATCATGTAGTTCTTGTCTCTTCTTTTATTACTGTGCTCTATCACGTTGATTGATTTGCAAATATTGAACTACCCTTGCATTCCAGGAATAAATCCCACTTGGTCCTGGTGAACAATCCTTTTAATGTACTTTTGGATCCTATTGGCTAGGATCTTGCTGAGCACTTTTGCACCCATGTTCATCAGAGATATTGGTCTGTAATTCTTCTTTTTGATGGGGTCTTTGCTGGTTTTGGGATCAGGCTAATGCTGGCCTCATAGAATGAGTTTGGAAGTTTTCCTTCTATTTCTCTTTTACACTGTTGGTAGGAATGCAAGCTGGTACAGCCAATCTGAAAAACAGTATGGATGTTCCTTAGGATGTTAAAAATAGAGCTACCCTATGACCCAGCAATTTCATTACTAGGTGTTTACCCCAAAGATACAAACGTAGTGAAAAGAAGGGGCACATGCTCCCTGATATTCACAACAGCAATGTCTACAATAGCCAAACTGTGGAAGGAGCCAATATGTCCTTCAGTAGACGAATGGATAAAGAAGATGTGGTTCATATATACAATGGAATATTACTCAGCCATCAGAAAAGATAAATATCCAACTTTTGCATCAACATGGATGGGACTGGAGGAGATTATGCTGAGTGAAATAAGTCAAGCAGAGAAAGTCAATTATTGTATGGTTTCACTCATATGTGGAACATAAGGAATAACATGGAGGACCAGAGGGGAAAGGAGGGAAAATTGAAGGAGGAGAAATCGGAGAGGGAGAAGAACCATGAAAGACTCTGGACTCCAGGAAACAAACTGAGGGTTTCAGAGGGGAGGGGGTGGGGGATGGGGTAGCCAGGTGATGGGTATTAAGGAGGACACGTGTGGTGATGAGCACTGGGTGTTATACACAATTAATGAATCATTGAACACTACATCAGAAACTAATGATGGATTATATAGTGGCTAACAGAACATAATTTTTAAAAATTAGTTAAAAGAGCCTAAGATGGGGTGCCTGGGTGGCTCAGTTGGTTAATTGTCTGCTTTCACTTCAGGTCATGATCCCAGGGTCCTAGGTCCCTCTACTCTAGCAGGTTCCCTGCTCAGCAGGGAGCCTGCTTCTCCCTCTCCCTCTGCCCCTCCCCCTGCTTGTGCATTCTCTCTCTCTTGCTTTATCTGTGTGTGTGTCAAATAAATAAAATCTTTTAAAAAATTTAAAAAAAAAAGACTCTAAGATAAGTTAATGTGTGGGCAGAAGACCTAGTGTGCAGTGGGAGCCCAGAGAAGAGGGGAGAATATATTAAGAAGACAGGAAGACCTTGACTGGGGAGACACCAGTTTTGTTGAGAGCTGGGGCATGAGTAAGAGTTTGCCAGTATTTTCGACCCGCATTGCTTGCCTCTTAATTATTCAGCATGTAATCAGCTCCCAAATATCTTTCATAAATTGTGTCTTCTTTATGTAAGTTAAAAATTAGAAATAGTTTCAGTGGCTTTCCTCTGGTTATTTAAAGGAGTTGGAATAAAGTCAGCTTGTTCTAGAGAGAAAGTATTAGAGCATGTCAGGCAGTAGTAGCACTTGAATGAAAAATAAGAGCGTATTTCTTTCTTCCAGAGATGCCTGGGGCCCTGAATTTGAGCCACAGATTTGGAGTTTGGGTTGTTGTTGTATGTTTTGTTTGTTTGTCTGTCTCAAGTTCCCTGTCAGCCAAGTGTGGTTTCCTCAGTTGTCTATGGAGTTAGGACTAAGGACTGCATCAAATCAAGACAGATAAGAAACGTCGTTTAACAAAGTTGTACTTTTGCTTTTTTCTATTTCTTTTGCCCTACTAAACATATGCATAGTGACTCTTGTTTGGAAAGGACCGTCTTCCTGTGAATCTGCTGGGAGGGATTTCCAGAAGAAGCAGAGATTAGAGGCCCTGTCTCAGCCAAGGCTTGAGGGCCTTGCCTGGGGCTTTGCAACGTAGGTGCATAATAAACATAGGTTGACCAAAATGAAGGTCCCAACCCAAGCTTCCTCCTTTCAGATTTTATTTCCATTCTCTGACAAATTTGCCTCGTCTGCCACCTGTTGGCAGGAGGGAGCATTTTTCTGGCTGAGCTCATTCTAAAGACTCAAACCTCAGCTCAGAAACTGGCGTCACCACACCTTACCTCCTCCATCACAGCTGTTCAAGGACAGGAGGAGAGACTATTGGTGGTGGGGGGAGTTTGGATGTTGGAGAACTAGCAGAGCATTGCTTCCCTAGGCATCACATTTATAGCCCTGCCCTGACCATCCTTGACCTGATTGTTCTTCCAGAAAGGGCTTCAGTCTCAATGAGTCTGTATTTCCTTTTACATCAAAAGGGGATGACAATATTTTCACTTCCCAGCTCTCAGTGAGTTTGGGAGACAAATGAGATAAAGTTATGTGCCCACCAAATTATTTATACCTTTAATGCCCTTCACTCCGCTCTCAAAAAAACAAACAAACAAACAAAAATCCTTACCAATAGCTATTACATTTATTTGCCTCATTTGCCAGAGGAGACCAGATACCCAGAGAGGAAATGCCCCATGACATGTGAGCAAACTTGAGGACACAAATCACAGATCTCTGTGGCTAGAACTCAGAAGTAGCTTAAAGACCCACAACAGAAGAGCTGCAGACTTTCACATTTTGTGTTTTCATTGTGGCTTTTATCACATTCTGAGCCATGATGGGGTGTGTGTGTGTGTGTGTGTGTGTGTGTGTGTGTGTGTTACTGTATAAATGGCCAAAGTGGGACCCCAAAAGTCTCAGTAATTTGTTCAGGATAAGAGAGTACATCAGAATTGGAGCCAGAAGGTACTGTGAGATCTGATACTAGGCTTCTTACCATTTCCCTCCATTGTTCTTCGCTTCCAGGGGGAACCCCAGATTGCCTAAGTCACAAAGTAGCTTGGTCTCCTCTGGTTCTCTGAAGATCTGGAGACTGTGACCCTTGCTTTCCCCAAAACCCAAATGAATCATCAGTGGCTGTGCTGGAATGGGGTGGAGGGAGCTGCAAGCGTGGAGGGCTATGAGACTTGCCCCCGTATAGCAACAGATGGGGGGAAAAATGAACACAGGGAAAAATCAAACCTACACGTGGTGGAAGGCAGGGGGCTTGGTTCATACAGGACCAGGCACAGCAGATCTGCTGACTTGTTCTGGACATGATTAGCTTTAGTCTGGATACATTCCAGCTCTGGGAAGGCAACATATTTGGATATTGTTGCTTAGAAGAGTAGAGATTACTTAAAACAGTGGAGACGGTTTCCTGCAACATATTTCTACCATAAGAAAGAGAATCCCAGGGGCATGTCGTCTCCATCCTAGCCATATCACTCGTGTAAAGCCCAGCCTTACCATATGTATAAAGCTAGTGGCAGCTCGGGGACTCCGGGCCAGCTTTATTTCTGAAAGCAGCCTGTCCTAATGTACACACAAAAGAAAACCAAACTTGCTACATTTTACTGGTGGTGGGGCAAATTTACTGTTAATGATATTAAATTGAAGAGTGAATTTGGTTATTGTTTGTACATTCCCTTGAGCACAAATTATGACATCAGTTATGGTTATAAACAGCATTGTGATAACTACTCTGTGCTTCATTTCATCCTCACAGCAGCTCTGTGGGATGCATTTGCCTTACAGATGAGGAAGCTGAGGTACGGAGAGGTCAAAGGCTTTGCCTGGGGATGTACAGGCAGGAAGTGGTAGAGACACATAGAATCTAAACTAACCGAGACCTTACCCCTAACCGATAGTCTGTCAAATCCAGCCTTGTGTTTCTGTTACCTGGGTACGTGACTTATCCTTTCCACTGGACGGCAGGCACTTGGAAACCAAGACTCAAGTCTTACTCTGTTCCCCCACAAAAGTATTTGTCATAGTGTGGAGCAGGAATGTATCCTAAGATCAGGATGGCCAGACACAGATTTTGTAAGTCAGCAGATAAATGGATAATCAGTAGAGGGAGAGAGACAGACAGAGAGATGAAAAGTACAGTTATATGGAGAAGGGGAATGGGTGGTGGAAGAGAATCCACAAACTAGCAGAAGGTAGAAGAAAAGATATCTCAAATATAATACTTTAGTTCTAACATAGCAGCCAAGTAATAAGCTAGTAATAAGACATGTCCTTGCCGAGAAATAGCTAACATCTCTGCTGATTTACACTTAAAAGGATTTATCATTCGCCTTTCCCCTGTAAAGCAATGTAAGATCATCAGGATTACTGGCATTCTGTTGTACCCTCTGCAGAGTTTAATGCCATCGCAGACTATTAAAAATTTATAGAAATAAATAAGGAAGTCCAGCATCAGCTGAAGCTCTAAGCCCCTCGAAGAAGAGAATAGCTTCTGGGCTACCATTTCCCTTGCAAATGTAAATTCAAGGGATTTGGGTTCGCAGGTGACCTCAGCCTTCCTCTTGAGCCACAGCCAGAGCAAGCTGGCTGGACATCCATGGAACAGTGATGTAGGCAAAGGAGCATATCAGCCCATCCCAATTTTTTTATTTAATTTCTTTTCAGTGTAACAGAATTCATTGTTTATGCACCACACCCAGTGCTCCATGTAATACGTGTCCTCCCTAATACCCACCACCAGGTTCCCCCAACCTCCCACCCCCCGCCCCTTCAAAACCCTCAGATTGTTTTTCAGAGTCCATAGTCTCTCATGGTTCATCTCCCCTCCAATTTCCCTCAACTCCCTTCTCCTCTCCATCTCCCCATGTCCTCTGTGTTATTTATTATGTTCCACAAATAAGCGAAACCATATGATAATTGACTCTCTCTGCTTGACTTATTTCACTCAGCATAATCTCTTCCAGTCCCATCCATGTTGCTACAAAAGTTGGGTATTCATCCTTTCTGGTGGAGGCATAATACTCCATAGAGTATATGGACCACATCTTCCTTATCCATTTGTCCGTTGAAGGGCATCTTGGTTCTTTCCACAGTTTGGCGACCATGGCCATTGCTGCTATGAACATTGGGGTACAGATGGCCCTTCTTTTCACTACATCTGTATCTTTGGGGTAAATACCCAGTAGTGCAATTGCAGGGTCATAGGGAAGCTCTATTTTAAATTGTTTTTATGAAGTCTATAAACATAGGACAAGGAGGCAAGGGGTAAGAGTGAGATGGTCCTTCCTCTCCAAAGACGAGACAAAATTGAAGATAAAATAAAACTGCCTTATGGATATTATAGTACAAAATCATTCCCTTAGAGTAGATAGGCAAAATCCCTTGAAGGAGGCACAATGGCCATGGTATTTATTCACTCACCAATTTGTGCATCCATAAGATTAATAAGAAAATGTGCCTCTCAAAAAGATGATCATGAGTCATGGAAGCCTCCAACACCAAATGTTTCTAAGGTAAATATGCCTGGCATCCCACCTAGGAAGCAGGAAATCCATCCCAAAGATCCTGACCTGTCTGGTGCCAAGGACCATTCCACCTGCTCATGGAGAGAAATACATCAGGTCACTCCGCCATATGATTCATTTGATTCTCTGTTCTAATCATACATCACAGAATCAGAGACTCAAAGAATCCCATTCAAAGATGTGCTTTATTTTATATACCACTGACGAAGAAAAAGTAAGTCATGATAACACTATTCTATAGCTTTTGAGTTTCTATTACCTGAGCACTTGACTTAGCCCTTCCACTAGACTGCAAGCTCTTATAAAGGATCAAGTACTCTTATCACTGAGATTTGTTTTTATATTATTTTATATATTTGTATTTCTATTATTATTTTATATTATTCTAAAGCAGAGTACTGGTGTAAGCCTTATTTCATATATCTGCCGGTTGCCCGCTACCCTTGCAAAATCTACTCCCCACCTTTCTGCATGCTTGCTGTGTTCTGACCCAGAAGGCTGACCTGGATGGGCTACCTCAGCAGATCGCAAAGCGTGCCCAAACCCCTGGGCCTCCTCAAGACTTTGGCACCAGGTATACAAGGTCGAAACTATTTTTATAATAATACTAAGACATTATTTGCCCTTGAGTTATGTTGGCATTTGAACTGATGGTAAAAATCAAAAGTGGGCAAAACTGCTGGAGCCGTAGCAGAAATTAAGACATTGGCACCGAGCCAGACTAGCAGTCATTGTCTTCTTCTCTTGTCAACCACTCTCAATTAAAAAAAAACAAAACTGATTTCATTCCAGAAAGTCCACGATAAAACAGCAAAAACAGTACTAGTTTTATTCAAATCTCTGTGTCCACATCCACTTTTCATTATTATTTGATTTTATTTTGGTGGGGCTGAGAGAAAGCAAGAAGGGGCAGAGGGAGAGAGAGAGAGAGAGAATCTTAAGCAGGGGTTTGACCTAGGGCTCAATCCCATGATCCTGAGATCATGAACCTGAGCCCAAATCAGGAGTCAGTTGCTGAACTGACTGAGCCATCCAGGGGCCCCTGTGTCCACATCTTCTTAATATTCCACGTAATGAATTGGGAATGTGTGTAAACTGCTGCTATGTACAGAAGCATGATGGCTCTCTATAGGAGAAGCTTTTATAGATCTGATTCTTCCTAATCACTTTTTGCCAAAGAGTCACTAATGGTCTTCTTTTCCATCCCTTGTGCCATCAAGGTCGTGGTGAGCTCACATTTCTTAAAAGGGTTATCTGCATTTGTCTCCAGATTTTCTCCCATTTTGCAAGCTTTAATGTTGGCATTTTTTATCTTATGCATATGCAAATTTTAGTAAGCCACATCTCGATTGTTGTCTGGCCAGCATGACTGTTGAACTCCATTGTCTAATATATATCATAATTGGGGAAATATTAAAATGTGATAATATATGTGTCTTAGAATTAATGAAATATGATAGTTCAATTCCATGCTCAGCAAGCAACCTTCTAATTATCTAGCTTCACATGAAGCTTCATCCTCTCCCAAATCCTTCCATTATTGCAACATTGGTTCATTCATTTCACAGCTGCTTAGAAATCTAGATCAACTTGTCAAATTTTAAGGAATTTTGACATTCCTGGCTCTGGGGGGGAAAGAGGAGTTACTACTAGTCCGTAGCTCAGTCACCAACTTGCACTAAGCATGTTTAAGTTTCAGTCTGGAGCTTTCTCACTTCCGGGGAAGACAGGACCCCTTTTCCATGAGCCTTCAGGAGGCCTGGCCCCTTCAGGTGAGACCCAGTGGATCTCCTGTCCCAGACACAGCTCCAGGCCCCTAAGTGATTTGTTTATCCCTCAGGTGTCTACACCCAGGGATTCCCTGGCCCTCTCCACACCACATATCCCAGTCCTCGGACAGATTCCACAAGAAGAGTCTGTCTTGGAATTTTTCTCAGTTTTTGTGTAATCTTTACTTCTCACTTTGCCTTTTTTTTTTTTTAAACAAATCTGTCATCATTCTAGACAGCCAGTACCTTTGCTCCTCTTAATTAAATTTACCCTGTGTACCTTAGGCCTTCTTTTTGTAATCAGTTTGCTTTGCTGTTTCCTGGCATCAGCCACCTTTTCTCCTTATCCCTCTGAACCAAAGATGCAGAATCCTTGTTTTTCCAATTTTTGTTGGTACGTTCCTGGGCCATATTAAAGCTGTGATCCTCAAGGCCCTGTGTCTCATCAACACACATAAATTCATTTTTCGTGGAGGAAGAAATGAATAGGGGTATAGGGCACTTATAATCCAATATTGTTTTTAGCATTTATTCAGTACTTACCAGGCACTGGGAATTATGATGCCAAGAACTGTGCATGATTTTATCATGTAACCCCCCCCAAAAAAACAAAACAAACCCTAATAATAAACACTGAGGCCTAGAGAGGCTGATAATGCACACCAAATTCATATAACTAATAGACCCAGCGGCCAACATCGAGTCATTTCTGGCCCCAGAGCCTAAACTCTAGGCTTTTGTACTTATTTACTGAGCACCACTTTGGGCAAAATGCTGTTCTAGGCACTGAGAGGAAGATAGAAAAGCAGGAAAGATGGGGTCCCTCCTGTCAAGTGACGTATGTTCCAGCAGGGGACAACAGCCATGTCCATCACACTCCTAGCGCTGGTTCAGATGCAGTCCACCCTCTGTGAAGCCCACACTAACGCTGCTAGAACACAGAGGAGAATTCCAGCTGGGGAGATGGAGTGAGGCTTCAAGGAGGAACTGGCATTTGAACCGCACTTGAGTGATGGGCAGCATATAATGAAAAGCTGTTAAAAGGAGCAGAAAGTAAGGCCGGATGCCTGAGGGTCTAGGGGAGGGAAGAAAGGGAAGCTGAGAAAGAGTTATTTATTACTGCCTGTCACTGTTTGTGATTCTGTTTCTTAGATTCATGGTCGGTCCAAAGTCAGAACTCGGGGAGGCCGCCCCTGCCCCCTGGCAGCCTGGCCACAGCTTGGTTTGTTGGTTGCAGCTATGCCCCAGTGCGGGAGGGTGTCAGTGGATTCTTAAGGGGTTTCTCGTGTCCCCCTCCCCGTGCACTCTCCTCACTTCAGCTCACGCACTGGCTGTCATTTCAGTCTCCATGCCTGCCTGGTCTGAATGAGGTGGACTGCCCTGAACAATGGAGTTGTCACCAAGGATTGTCAGAACCAGGGGCCCTGCAGGGTCCTGGTGACCAGGCGTTAGGAAAAGAAAAACAGGGGGAGAAAAGAAAAAAAAAAACAACCCACTTGGTAGCCTATTCAAGGTCCCTGCTCAGCTGACGGGGAGTATTTAAAAGACGGGGACGCAACAGGTAGAGCAGATGTTCTCTGTTCCCCAAAATACCACCTCTGCCCTTGCCTTACACCCAGGGCCTTGGACACTGACTTCCCTGCAGAGGTCCTTGGGCCCCTGAGGGTTTGGAGTCCTGATCTCTGGCCTAATCACCACTCAACTTTGAGAATAAGAGAACCAATCCCCCAAAGCCTTGAGCAAGATAATACAGTTACTTACCAATGCTGACAGTTAAAACCCAGAATTTCCTCTCACTCCAGTGATTTTCCCAGCAAAACCATACCTGTCAACCTTGTAAGTGAAGCAGGAGCTTATAGGATTAGCAGAGAAATCTTAACACAATATTCAAATGGCCACAGATCATCTGCAAGGAAATCGACAAATGCACACCTTGTCTCCTTGTTTATGCAGACTTGCCACCCTGGTGACAAAAGTCATTTGATTTTGTTTATGGATACCCTGCTATATTCCAGAAAAGACTGGCATTACCTTTCAAAGATATATAAGGTCCATCAAGATAACAAATTAGAGAAAGAGGATAAAGAAGAGGAAGAGGGATCCAGCAGTAAGGAGATAAGATTGATACAAAATTATAATGAAGTAATATTTGCTGACCATAAGAGAGCGGCACAACTGGAGGAAAGTGCCTGCAAATTTTCCAACAGTTAATGCTCTTTCTCGTCCATCACATAATTCTGACTCCCAAAGAGAAAATCAAACTATCTGCCAAGAAGAAAAAACAGTAGCTTTTCCTAAATCGAAAAGTCTCCCTAAAGAGATGGGGGACTGTGTGATGTAATGAACCCAGCCCTTTAGAACCAGTACATTTCTTGATCTTCATCTGGTGATTACACAGCATAATTTACTCGTGTTACTCTGGAACTCCTAACTTGTGAACCACAGAGCCCTGGAGAACCTTGACCTTTTTGCAAGGGTTCCTGAAGTAGTGCCCGCACATTTATTCTATAAATAATCTTCTCACTCATCAACGTATGAAAAAGTTCCAATATTTATGGATGCTCCTGTGATTATAAGATACATTGAATTTAAATTGGGCCCACGGTTTGTGAAGGCTTATTTTCTCATTATCTATTTGACAAGGGACATTCCAAGGACACTTGGAATTGTCAGGGGGTGACAGTAGGCAGGGGGACTCCACGTGGCTTTGTGATATGGGAAAGAACCCCCACTTCGAAGACAGAGTCAAGACAATGTGGTTATTTGCCATCACCATCCCTTCACTGGTTGGGTTCAGTGCTGTACCAGTTGTCAAATATCAATGTTCTTGATTTTAATAAATACTAATGTTATTATTTCCCTTGTTAAGAAAAATTAGGAAGCATTTATCTGGAGGATTTAACAGATTGTCTATCCTATGAGCTCCTCTCTGTAAATATTCTCTCTCAACTAAGAGTTTGAACAGAACACCAGAGAATTCAGATTTGTAATCCTTGACAATTACCTGGCTTTGGGGCACTTTTCTCTTGCTCCTTAAATTTGAAATGGTATGTGTTTACTTGCAACTGAGGTAGGGGATCTATTGACATCCTTTGGTGAAATTTGAGAAGCCTAACATGGATATTCATCTCTCTTCCTTTCTGAGAGGGGATTCAGGCATTCTGTGGGAACACAGCTGAGTTTTTATTCATCCTGACACCTGCATCTCTCTCTGTTAACTCCATGGGCTAAAACCAGTCAATATTGCAGTAAGATGGCTGCATAAAACAGTCTAAAAACATCTAAAAACATGTCTAAAACATCATTCATGGAATGCCTAATTTTGAGTCATGTTATTTCCTGCTGTTCCCTTCAATGCAAAATATGTGCCAAGAGCAAAGAGTGAGATGACTTGCTATTTGAAATTATTAAATGTGAGCTAATTAAAAATTAGTTGCTCTCTGCAAACTGTTTTTCACTTTGGCATACCCTATCAGTAATCTTCCTCTTTTGTAATAACTAGATGGCATGTCAAGTTGTCGACTAAGATCTCTTCCTAGATCATGAAATTGAAAATACAGCGGCTTTATATATAAAAAATGTTCATCCCAATGTGTTATCAGATGATAAGAAACTAATTAAAATGAAGGGAAGTCAGGACATAGCCAGCCATGCTTTATCTCACTAGAAAGGCTTGCCTCTTTGATAAGGGGCATCCTCACTCACTTTGAGTCTTGTGGAATATTCGATTTCAGATTCTGTACTAACATCAGTAGCTGAGTGTTGGGGGAAGGGAAAAAAAGGTATTTTGAATTGGTTTAACTAACTTTTTGTTCACAAACTGAAAGCTAATGGAAGGTCAATAAAAATGACAAATAATTCTATATTATTCCTGATAGATTTCTGCATAAAATGAATATATCTCTATAGAATAGTAATAGCTAAACCCCACCTCCTCCTTATCTGCACTATTAGCTTGAGAAACTCAGACTTACCGTTTTAAGAAGTAAGTGGGCCAGATTTTAGCCCTCACCAAATTGTGCCACACCTATCATTTACTAACGTCAAATAAGTCAGCAAGAAGCATGGCACACCGTCTAGTATGGGTTCTTAATTTAGGCTGGTGCTGGCAGTATTTCTTAGATAACCTGTTTGGTTTGAGATTCATGATCACATGTACTAAGGAAAAACAGTGAGTTAGGGGTTAAGTAACTTGCTCTAAATGGACCACAGAACTTCCAGTACAACTTACATCTTCTGGAATGTAAGCAATGGTTAAATTTCCAAGCAATCCTATTCTTTCTAGGCCTTCCTTCCCTTGCTTTACCAAAAATACAGCATCACTGCAATGAGCTACCTCTTTATACCATTAGGATGGCTATTATTAAAAAGCAAAACAAAACAAAACAAAACAGAAAGTAAGAAATGTTGGCAAGGATGTAGAAAAATTAGAGCCCTTGTGCCTTGCTGATAGGAATGTAAAATATTGCAGACCATATGGAAAACAGTTTTTTGGTCCCTCAAAAAGTTAAACATAGAAATACCATAAAATCCAGAAATTCTGCTTTTGGATATAGACCCAAATGAATTGAAAGCAGGTACTTGAAAGATATGTGTACCCCAAAGTTCATAGTAGCATTGTTCATAAGGGCCAAAAGGCAACAACCCACCCGTCCATCAACTGGTGCATGGGTATACAAACTGTAGTATATCCCGATAGTGGAATATTACTCAGCCATAAAAAGGAATGAAATTCTGACACACACTACAACACGGAAGGACCTTGAAAACATGCTAAGTGAAGTAAGCCAGACACAAAAGCACAAATATTGCATGATTCCACTTACATGCAGTAGCTAAAATAGCAAATTCATAGACACAATAAATAGAAGGTACCAGGAGGAGGAGGGAACAGAGAGTTCCTGTTTAATGGGTACAGAGTATCTGTTTGGGGATGAGGAAAAGTTCTGGAAATGGACAGTGGTATAGTTACATAATTTTCTGAATGTACTTAGTGCCACTGAGTTGTACACTTAAAAATGGTTAAAATTGTTAACTTTGTTATGTATATTTTACCAATTTAAAAACATATACAGCACTAAAAGCCACCATGCTCACTTCCGACTCTCTCATTCCCCCATGTAAACAACGATTCTATTAGCATTTGTTGCATCCAATCTTAGAATCCCCGGATCTGCCTGTCCTGGGCAATCCTGGCAAATCCCCTGTGAGGACAAGCATGTCCCTGAGAGGAAACTCTTTGATGTCTCCCAGATGACAGTTTCAGGAGGCCACTGGGCTCCTGGGCTCCACTATAGTTGTAGGTCAGTTATTTTGAATCAGTGTCTTGGGCTGTATCTTGGCAAGAATTGTGTGACTATTCAAATTCAATCACTTTAACAGGGTTATAAGAGAATTTAGGTTATCAGTATGCACCTGAAGTAATAACTTAAATCTTTAAACATTCGAATGTTACTGCTTGAACGTATGCAAATTTGAAGCAGTTGGAATCCCCACACCTTCCAACCACCATCTCCAGAAAAATTCAACCATAAGGAAAAAGTTGTCTGTCAATAAACAAAAGCCTCCATTGAGGTGCTACATTGGCCTAAGCCAAACAAGCCTTTAATCATACCTACAAGGACAGGAAATGAGTGCATGGGTCTAAAGTGATTATCCAGTCCTATGGCGGTTAGAGACCAAGCCCATCCTTCAGACCAGTGACTGCTCCATCATGTGCCTGCCACAGAGAAAGTAGTTACCTCCTCTCTGATGTCCCCATTTCTCCTTCTCATCTAAGGGGTAAGAGGCAATGTCAGGGTCCAAGAATAATCACCAAGCACACAAAAGTGCCATAAGACTCCTGGCTACCGAGATTTCTTTTGCCACAACAGAGGATGTTTTCTGGTAAAATACTAAGTAAGAACCTAGTGACTCCCTTGGAGGTACGCAAACATCCGGGTGCAAACTAAAGTGTTGGCCACCCAAGTGATAACTGTGTGTCTTCTTCCTCATGTGGCCACAGTGGTAGTTGAAGCAGGAACAACTCCCCACCACATGTCGTGCTCTGAGGTGTTCTCACTTGGTGTCACAGCTTCTCTCAATGGGTAAGAAAATATCTGTAATCAGTTATAACTCCTGAACTGGAGTAAAATGACCCCAAATCAGCAGTTCTTAGAACCAGAAGGACCTCTCAGCCTATCCAGTCTACCTCTCTCATTTTACAAATGAAGAAGCTAAGACAAGGAAAACTGAAAAGACCTGCCTGGGGTCTCACTTTCATTAGTGGTAAATAAGGGACTGACCCTGAGAAGTCCCAGCTCCTTGTTTGGGGGACTTGCCTCAAGAATGTGCTTCTGCCACGGACACAATAGAAGCATCCAGCCTTTGGAAAGTCGTCATGGATTTGGTAGGTTGATTTCATTTGAACGATGACTCTAAGTGGAGGGAAAAATCTGTTTTTCTCTCTTAGAGCTGTTTACTCTGAGTCACTGCTCAGGACAGTGGCCTCGGTTTGAATGATTCATGTCATGACAGCCATTACAGACTTGAAACTCTTAAAATGTCATTGGGCCAATGATGTATTGGATTTTACTTAAAACAAGGAAAATGCTAATTGTTCAAAAATGATATTTTTCTATCCCTTTGAGGCTGGGATTTGATAAATAGTACCATAAGAAATTCCAAATGACAGCTTTCTTTTTTAATAACAAAATTGGACTAGTGATACGGATGTGACTCTCTAGTTTGTTCTGTAAATCCAGTAAAATATGGCCACAATTGATTTTGTGTCCTAGACTTCACCAGTTTACTAATGCTTTATGATTTGTTTTTCACCCCAGTGGACAGTCTTCTGAACAGTCGCAGATGTTACGAAGAAGCTGAAGCCTGGATTAAAGTCTAGACTTCACCTTCAACACCTCTGTAGCCTTAGACGAACCACCAGTTTTTCCGTACCTTGGTTTCCTCATCTCTGAATTTTGGGGGGTGCGGGGGGTGGTGTGGAGGGAGACAGAGAATCTTAAGCAGATTCCATATCTAGCACCGAGCCTGACACAGGATTCAATCTCATGACCCCAAGCTTATGACCTGAGCCAAAAATCAAGAGTCAGATGCTTAACTGACTGAGCTACCCAGCCGCCCCTCTCATCTTTGAACTTTTTATACCAATTCCAATCCTAGTTAACTTCATAAGAGATGTTGGGTAGACCAGCTGAGATTCACTCATCCAAAAATGCCTTCAGAAGAATAAAGTACTGTACACATTTAAGAAGCCAGATCTCTTAATCACTTCCCCACCACAAGAAAGACTGAGAAATTTATTCAGGCAGGTCATAAAGAACTCAAGCACTGTGGTTGAGTAGTTTCCCTGGGTAGAGAACCAAGAGGAAGGGTAACATTTTCAATATGAAATCATCTGGTGTAAAAGCATTCAGGGAAGCTGGACTGAGGTTGGGGTTTTTGGACAAAAAAGCAGCAGAGGACCAGAAGATAATGTAGAGCTTGAGTAGTAAGGTTACCCTAAATAAAAGACAACCAAAGGAGAGAAAATGGAAAAATATTTAATATCAATCAATGAATAGGAAAGCTAGGAGAATCAGGATAAACAAATAGATGGATGCCTTCACCAGCAGACTCCCTTTCCTTGGCACTTCTTAGTCTTTACCTCTATGTCAGTGCGTGATTTAATTAGTAAATATTTATTAAGAAGCACCCATTGCATGCTGGGTTCTGTTCTAGGCCTTAGGAAAATTAATTAATGAATAAACCATGAAATCTCTGACTTCACAGAACTTACATTTTAGCAGCAGGAGGGGGAGGAGAAAAGAATGAGCAATAAACAGAAAATTAGACATTTTCTGAAGAGCTAATTTCAGAGAGCAATCAGTGTTATAAAACATAAAATAGGGCAACAAGATAGAAAATGGCAGGTAGCACAAAGGGCACTAAATTAGCTAGAGTGGTCAAAGGAGGACTCTCTGAGGAGATGACATTGAGGTCACAATGCTTTCAGTTGCAAGTGATAAAAATCGGTATCAAACTACACGAAACAGACAGAGATTTTATTGACCCAAGAAGGGAGATAGGTTATTGGAGTAGCCTTGAGATTGAATGAGCAATAACAGGTCTGGGACCTTGATGCCTCAGAGATGGGGAAATCAAACCCAGAAAACACAGCCTTCTTTTCCACATCTCAGCCTCTCTAGTCTTTGCAGATCACATCTCCCCATTTGGGCATGCCCAGTAGAAAAGAGGTTTCTTTTCCTCAGAGATTATTTCTCGACCTCAAAATATAATTTTGGCCAGAAGCAAGTTACAAGGTCTTTGTTTTGGCTGGTTCAGAGTGGTAGGGGATGAAGGAGAAATGTGGGGGAAGGAGCATTTCACCAGGGAAGAAGGTGGAGAAGCTATAGGAACAACACAATAGCTATTACAGATGATTGCACTCGACCCCTTCACTTCCTAGCACATTCAAGGCACCTTCTCCCCCAACACTGAATTCAGAAATGCCCACCTATGGAAATACCAGTACCCTGTGTACAACAGAAAACACAGCCAACCCAAATGACATCATTTGCTAGATTGATTTCCAAGTCTCCTCATATTCTTGCCAAATAGGGAATTTAACCACCCCACCAGAGCCAATATAAAATTATGAAGGAGTACATAATTTCTGCAGTAAAAACTCCTATTTTAGAAAGCACAGAAAGGAGTAGCAACATCAGCTGTCTCTAGTCCACAGCATATAGATCATGTTTCTGAACCAGAAGATCAAGGACTCCCTTCCCTGTCCACACAGCAAGTCCTTGGATGAGTTTCTCCATCTGCCCCTGGATACTTGCCAGAAGAGTTGACCATGACCATTGGCATATTTGAATGCGCCTGAGACAGAATTAGGACTTGATTCTTCTTTTAGGTGTTGTGATGATTTATCCACTTCCCATTGGTACAGTTACAGCTGTGGTCATGACCCTTAAGTCTGGCCTCAGGTAACAATTTCTATATTTATCAGGACTCCGATTTTTAAAGTCGGAATTCCATTTAAACTTGGAAACTAAGGATGTGGCAACCTTTTCCCTGGACTTCAGCTGACTCTCCTTATGTCCCTAAAAATAAATGCACTTTAATCACTGCATTAGACAGATCTCTTTCAGTTGTAAGAAATAGAAATCAAATTCACACTGACTTAAAGAAAAAGTATTTATTGGCCTCCTAAGTAGAATGTATTCTGGGGAAAGGCATGGAAACACAACAACAACAACAACAACAACAACAAAAAGGTGTAAGAATCAGGATCTTAGGACCTTAGCTGGATTTTATTTGGCTTTCTGATTGGTTTCATCCATAGACTCTCTCTGAGATGGTAGACAAAGTGGTTCTCGGTGGTCCCAGATCCAAATCCCTCAATACAATAACCCCATCAGGAAAGAAAATGCTTTCTTCCGATCTCAATCCTGGTGAAGAGCCATAATGGGCTAGCCCTGGGTCCCATTCCCACCTCTCTGGTGGTTATGGGGGCAATGAAGGAGAGAAGACACAGATTAGCAGAAGAAAGATTAAGACAAATTTGTTGGACAGAAAAATATTTAACCACAACTGTGTTCACAAAAGTTATCAGTTAATTAGACACAAGTATATAGTAGAAAAGATATTGTGTGTTCCACAGTTAGAAACAGACATTAGGTGAATCCTTCTGGGCTTCAGCTGGACATTAAGGATGAAAGTAAAGCCTGAACCCCCATCACAATTTATTTATTTATTCCTTCCTTCCTTCCTTCATTCTTTTTTCAACAAACTTTTATCAAGTGGCTACCTTGATAAACTCCTGAGCACTGAGTTAGGTGCTCTGCATCAGTAAACAGTGAAGACATGGTCTCCACCTTCATAGATGGCGAGTCATACAATGAAACAAGTTATCCCATTAAGTGAGATAACAGGCACCATAAGTAATAAACCTGAATCTACAAGAGAACACTGCAGGGGTGCCTGTCCTATTCCGCGCATGAGGATGGAGCTGAAGTGTTCAGGGAAGCCATCTTGGGAGAAGTCACACTTAAAGCAACACCTCTAGAATGAGTACAGGTTAACCAAGTCTGAGGGACAGAGTGCTCCAGTTAAAATAGGCAAATGCTCAATGTCAATGAGATCATGGCACTTGTGGAAAAATGAAAGCGTTAAAGAGAGCCGCCATGCTATTTCTGCCCAGTGACCTGATTTTCACTTGCTGTGTTCTGAGAAGAGCAAAACACTCTAGTGTATCTATTTCCACCTGTCTCTACTGCTTTGTCTCCAGGTCCCTTTTTGTCATCCCTAAAGGCAGAAGTGGCACAAATGGGGAGATGTAGCAGTTTAGGAGTCAGTGGAAGTGACTAACAGGTTTGTTTTCCATTCTCCTCCAACCCAGTAACCCCAAGTACTGTTCTCTCTGCCTCTAAGTGTCACTGCTCCTCCAGTCCCGTGAAATGGCCTCTCAGTCTGGGAACAACAGATAGGCAATAGGGCTGGCATTTTCCCTAGAAATAGCTGGCCTTGCCTCAAATGTGGCTTTCCCTGAAGCAGCTTGATGCCCATCAGGGCAGTTGACCTGCATCAGAATTGTGTCCTTTCCTGTGTCTCCTTGCTGGATAGGAGATGAGCTGTTACTAAGCTCTGTCCAAGTCACCAGGGCCATGCATAAAAAATAAATAATTGAGCATGACTAAAATGAATACTCTATTATCAGGTGCATTTGCATAAGTAAGCTTGCTCCCAAAAATTGGCAGAGCACAAACCAGCAAAGTGGTGTTGCATAACATCGACCAAAAGCCCTGGAATGGGATTCTAGCAAAACACAATGAAGTCAGAGCTCTGTGTGTACAGATTAGATAAATGCATCAGCTCAGTGACCAGAGGACAAACTACATGCTTAGAATTTTTTTAATGTAGCTTCTTCTTTTTGTTCAGAATGATGTGACTTCTGACCAAGAAGAAGGGCTTGGGAGAGGCAGCTAACACCGAGAGCGGCCAGGCCAGCTGTCAGAAGATCTGGGACTCAAGCTCAGTGGCATCTGTGATGGGTTTCATGGCCTCTAGCCAGACACATTACCATGCTTTGCTTCCATTTCTTCACTTTTAAATGGTGTGACAGGGGTTCCTTTACCTACCTAATGGTTTGTAAAAAGCACAATGAAAACACAGAGCCATCTGCCCCGCTTCCCATCTCCCCATGGGGACACAAGGAGCCTCCAAGCCCACATCTTCATGCAGGAGTTGGTGGTGGGCACAGATGTGCTGTGTGCTCTACAGGAATTCATCATGAACCGGAAGAGCTGTCCTTCCGATCTTTCCCTCGGCCTGTTTCTCATATTGGAGAGAAGCATCAGAACCAGCCACAAGCAGAGGCCTGGGGCTCTAAATCAGTGTTTCTTTCTTTCTTTCTTTCTTTAATTTATTTTTTTGACTGACAGAGATCACAAGTAGGCAGAGAGGCAGGTAGAGAGAGAGGGAGGGGGAAGCAGGCTCCCTGCTGAGCAGAGAGCCTGATGCGGGGCTCCATCCCAGGACCCTGAGATCATGACCTGAGCAGAAGGCAGAGGCTTTAACCCACTGAGCCACCCAGGTGCCCCTAAATCAGTGTTTCTTATAAAGGAGTTTCCAAGAGGGAAAAATGGTCAAGAAAGGTGGGTGGCCTCCTCTGATAACCTATTAAACCAGAGGCTGGAGAATCAAGAAGAATCTCTCAGGGTATCCTCATCCTGAGGGGGAAACTGTCAGCACCAAGAAACCCCCAGATTTCTGTATTTTCTTTTCACCTTGAGACTTTCTGCAGCACACAGAGCAGAAAAGCAGGCAGCAGGCCAAGATTTATATTACCTCTCTTCCTGTTTGGTTTTGTGAGAAGAAATTCTACTCTAGGCCTGATCTATCGGTGACACCCGTCACCCATGGGTTACCAAGGCTGATTTAGTGTCTGTTTCCTTTCTCTTGCTTCCCACTGAAGCTGCCTTCTAGATCAAAGAAGATTACCTTCTCAAATAATGAGGACCTCTTTTCTATCAATACTGTGTGATAATCCCATGTTACTAATGTAAGTGGTATTGTTGTCTTCATTATCATCTGCTGGCAGGCCTCAAATTGGTGAAAATTTGTTTCACAAGAGTTCATCTTCAAGGGACTTCTTTCCCTCAATCTCTAATGATCAAATTCAATTATCCAAATCAAGTTGTGGTCTTTGGGATGGAAATATATATCCCTCAGTGGGGTGAGTAGTTGGGGGGACACTGCAGGGGGCCTAAGGAAAGAACAAGAAGCAGGAGAGTGGAGGACCACAGTGACGGTAAACGTGGGGTCTGCTCCTGCCATGCAGAACCTAGTGGGGAAAGTCAAGACCAGAGGAGCCCTGACTCTGGGGTCAGAGTTCAAAGGTCGGTACTTGGAGTCCACCAGACTGAATCTGTGTCTTACTGAGAGTGAGACAGGGTCTCAAGAAAGTGGCTGGCAAGACACAGCTGAAGAAATGGAATGGGCAAAGTAAAAGGGAAGAAAAACAGAGACGGATATAAGATGAGAAGAAAAGACACAAATATTGCTGATTTCTCCACAGTGCCTTTTCTCCTAGCGGCAGGCATTGAGAAGGGAAAGAAAAGCAACCTTCTGGTGGAGAAGGATAAGAGAAGGACACCGTTATATAAAGATTCACTGTGATGATCTAAATAAAAAGGGATACAAAATACTGCGTGGCAAGACGTTACATGGTAGGAATGCCTATTATTGATTCCACTGGGATGGACCCAAGAGACCTGTTTGCAGTAATTCAAATCCCTGGAAATAAGTCATTCAGTGTGCGCCACAGAGCATTAGAAAAATTGGACCTTGAAGGGAGCATTAAAAGAAAAAGAATGAGCCAATAAGAGAGCATCCTTTGAAAGCTAAGGTTAAAACATGGTTTTTTCTCTCCAGGGAGGAACAATTGCTGCAGGAGGCATTGTGACTGTTTTCAAAGGCATTATGATGGACTGGCAGTCTCAATAACGGGGTGGCTGACTGGGAGTCTGAACTTGGGAATGAAAAACTGAAAGGCAACAATGGGAAATGCTCACCAGACACTTTCAGCTTAAGGGTCCAAGATTAAAGCCATTATTAAGTACAGCACACATAGAGAGATGGGGCTTGATGATGATCTGAGAGCCTTGTAGGAACAGAAAAAATTTTTCTAGTGTAAAAAATATTCCTCCAAGTTTATAAAAAATTCCTTCCTTCTTAACACTCATAGTTTCTGGTTGATGCACAATTTACCCTTTCTTAGCTCTGATCTGTTGCCCTCCCAACTATTCACTGTGTTCGCTGAAGATCTTGGCTATAGTTCATGGTCTTTCTACCCATGTCATGACAGGCTATTGTCCTGAACAACTACAGTTGTCTCTAGACACCTACAAAGAAAATAAGCCCCTGCCCTTCTCAGTTCTGGTGACTTCAGCTCCTCCTCCATTCTGCCACACAGATCATATCCAATCATTGCTTATTATCATGATCGGAACTTTCTACCCGTGACATTTCAATCATTCATTTACTCATTCATTTTACAGATATCTACTGACTACCTACCTTGTGCCAACCACTGTGTCAGCCACTGTAATGATAATTATAGTTAAAAGAGACAACATCCTTTCCTCTGGGGACCTCATAAACTAGTGAAGGAGACAGAGAAACCAATAGGCAATTACAATAGAAGATCGTAGGTGCTTTTCTGGGGTATGCTGGGGTCCCACAGGAAGAGCATCTACTCTGGACATAGGTTGTCAGGCAAGGCCTCCTGGGATAAGCGTTATCTAAAATGACACTGTAAGAATGAGTATGAGTTAGCCAAGCAAAGGTGAGTGATATGTGGGAGAGAAAGCATGTTCTAGACAGAGCAAATAATATTCACATTGACAGATAAAAGGAGAGAAAGCATATCTAGGGTTCTAAAAGTTGTTCAGAATGGCCAAGCTTGGTAACTGATGGACTACATATGTTTGTTGAGGGAGAAGATATAGGAGAAGGATGCTCTAGTTTTGGCTTGAGCAATCAGGTGAGTGTTGGTGTCATCTACCAACAAGGGGATGCCAGAGGAAAAGCAGAATTTAATTTATTGTGTGTCAAGCCCTAACTATCAGTGTGACATCCCTGTGAATCTTCCTCACATCACGTCCCACATCCACTCACCCTCCTTCCCTACCTCCATCTGCCAAAACACAACAATGTACAAATGATTCATTACGGGGGTGCCTGGGTAGCTCAGTCTGTTGAGATCTTCCTTTGGCTCAGGTCATGATCTCAGGGTCCTGGGATCAAGCCCTGCTTTGGGCTGTCTGTTCAGTGGGGAGCCTGTTTCTCTCTCTCTTTCTGCCTGCTGCTCCCCCTGCTTGTGTTCTCGCTCTCTCAATCTCTCTCTGCCAAATAAATAAATGAAATCTTTAAAAAAAAAAAAAGATGAATAAACAAATGATTCATTACCTACCTCAGTCCTCTCATCCGTCAAGACTCAGCTTCAGTGGAACTTTCTAGGAAATACACTATGATGACCCCTGTCCATCCCTGCTAAATCCCTGCCATCCCAAGGTCACCTGTGCTGCATACTGAGCAGCAGTTTCCTCTTTGTTGTTTATCTCCCGTGCTGGTCTGTACATTCCCTAAGGAATGGAAAGGTTGTTGCTGGGTCTTTTTAATGCAGTAGCCTCAACAAATGTGTGATTTTTTTCTTTTATTATTCATAGGTTAGTTTTCTTTTTCAGCCCTTACATGAGCGGGCATTTCTTTCTTTCTTATTCTAAATCTTCCTTCTTAATACAATAAATCCTAAATCATAGCACAGCATGCTAATAGTGTCACTTCAAACACTGTTCTGACACAACTTTTGCCTTTCTTTTGCATCCCATGTTTAATGGATGCTAAGTAGGTACTTGTTAAAGTTTAATGAGTGAATGATTGCTTGCATGAATAAGCAAAGCAGAGTGAATAAACTTGCATTTTCATAGCTTTTCAGGAGAGAACTATCTTTGGGTAGGATAGGTGAATCTGGACATTTGCACTTTGGAAGGATGCACTGCAACAAAGAATTAGCTTAACTGTTACCCATACGAACCAAACAGGAATTTGGGGCTTTAAGACAGAAAGGAGGTAGAAGACGAAGAAAAGGAGGGGGACAGGTCGTTAAGCCATTCAATGAGAAAGGTGCCCAGTGAGGAAATCCTGTGGGTGGAGTAATTAGATACATTTGTTAAAGATAGAACAATCTGCTCTATGAGTTTGAGTCGCAACACTGAGGTAGTACAATCCCTCAGCTTCCCAACCCCCCTGCAGGGCTAGCTATCCTCAGATGCCTAACATGGGCCATTTTTGTGCAAATTCATTCCTCTTCTAGATCAAATTGGAGAGTAAGGAGAAGGAATAGCCATGAGAAAAATGTATGAGAGAGGTAAACATGTCAAGACTTCACTGAGAACAGGCACTCAAATCCCTAAGAGACCTAGGGGAGGTGAGCGTGAGCTCTGTGGGATCCACCAGGACGTGGATGCTTACAAGATGTTGACGGGCAGCTGAGGCAATTTTATTTAACTTTTTATGATGGTTAACATTATAGGTCAGTTTAACTGGGCCACAGGGTGCCCAGATATTTGGTTAACATTATTCTGTTTGTGTTTGCAAGGATCTTTCTGGATGGGATTAACATTTGAATTGGCAGAGTGAATAAAGCAGATTGCCCTCGCCAATGTGGGTGGGTGCCATTGACCATGGGCCCATCTGTTGAAGGCCTGAATAGAACAAAAAAGGTTGAGTAAGATAGAGTTCACTCTCTCTGCCTGTCTTCTGACTGAGATGCCGATCTATCCCTGCTTTTGAAGTTGAAGCTTACACCAAGTGGAAGTTTATACCACGGCTTTCCTGGGTCTCCAGCTTGCCTACCACAAATCCTCAGACTTCTCAGCCTTCATGACCACATGAACTAAATTCCTTACTTTCTATACTTAAAAAAATAAATATAATATATAAATAATGTATAAATATATAGTATAATAAATATAGAAATTAAAGAATATATATACAGTAAAGAATATATATTCCATTTCTCTGGAGAACCCAGACTAATACTCTCCTCCTTTGTAATCTCTGAACCTACAAAGTTCTACTCAGACAATTTCCAAAAGTGAAGGGAGACAAGCCAGAGCACCTGATTAAGCAAGGATCTCATTCTCTCAGCCCAAATGAAGGTGTAGAAGACACACAGGCCAGTAAGAATAAGACAGACTCTAGGAACAGTTTAACGAATATAAAGAAGAAACTTCATATTCAGAGAGGGAAATAAATAAAAGGAAAGGAGGAAGAAACTGGGGGTGAGCAAGAGCTACATAAGAAAATGGTAGGGAGAAACTTCTTGTTGAAGAAAAAAAGACAAAAATACCTGCCTCCGTAGGAGCAGCTTTGTCAAAAACCAGAGAAGAAGAATGGAAGTGAGAAGAAAAGAAGCAGAGGGATTAGTGTACAGAGAAATCAAAGATAACATGAGTAATGGGCCCCACTGTAGGTAGAACTTGAGTCCAGAAGACTATGGAATACCTGAACCTCAGAGAGGACAAGAAGCACAGAAAGACACGAAGAGAGAAGAGTGCTCAGAGGAATATTTGACAGAGTAAGAAAGATAACCTGAACTTGGGACGAGCACAATTCCAAAGAGAAACATGGTGCACAAGTGGCAAAGGAACTCAAGGGTACCACGTATTGCCTGAGGGACTCAGAAGAAAATACTAATGGAATTTTTGTGAAAAAAGCAAAATGGAACACAAAAAAGGGAATTTACTGTTCCCAAAGAACGATATTGGAGGCTCTTCACTTGGTAATAATAGGACTTAGCCACAGTTTTTCTAGTGGCAATAGAAAGCAATTCAGGTTGGCTTAAGAAAGGGGAAAAGTTTTTTTATTAGAAGGAGACTGAGTAATTTGCTGAGCCCAAGGATAGCTAGACCACAGGAGGGAATGGAAACAGTAAATAGTTACCAAGAAAATTAGCCAAGCTTTCCGTCCCTGCTTCTCTCTGAGTGTGTTCACTTCGTCTTCCCAGCACAGAAGGTGGTGAAAGATGGCTGCCTCGCAGTTTTATGAGTAAACATAAGCTCACTTTGAGGCACCCACACAGGCTGGCTCACCAAGAAAAAATACGACTGGACCTCTAGCTCAGCCATTTTGGTACAGGGGCAAAGGCAGATGACACACAATTGTTACAAAGGCCCCTCCCTTACTGGTGGGGATGATTGTCAGAGAAATGAAGTTGTTATGAGCCTAAAGGTCACTACTTCACTGGACAAATGGAAACATCAAGGTAAGAAGACAAAATATTTTTGAAGCACACATAGACAAGATCAGAAGAAGAGATGCTAGTAATAAAACACAGGGGAAAAATCATATGATGAAAATAAAGAGTAAAAAAGCACAAATTCTTTTTCTGCTTCTGCTGTCTGGGTAACTGTGACTCTTCAAATGTAACACAATTCTACTGGGTGAAATAGAACCTTTAATTACCAAACAAGAAAGACTGAGTACTTGCCAATGTCGACTCTTATTCTCATGGTGATCCTAGAGCAAGACTGGCATCTGTGGGCTAAGGACCTTTGCCTCAATGCAAACTATGCTAAAAAAGAAAAAAAAAAGGTCACAAGGGGCACCTGGGTGGTTCAGTCAGTTGAGCATCCAACTCTTGGTTGCAGATCAGATATTGATCTCAGGGTTGTAAGATCAAGCCCTGAGTCAAGCACCACACTCAGCACAGAGTCTGCTTCAAATTCTCTCTCCCTCTCCCTCTGCCCCTCCCACTCATTCTCTCTCTCCCTCTGTCTCAAACAAATAAATCTTAAAAATAGTTTTATACTTTCTTCATCATACTTAAGTTTCCAAATTTTCTATAATAACTATGTACTACCATTTTAATTAAGAAAAAATTATTCACATTTCTATAAAAGTCTTTAAATTCCCATGAACACAGAGACAAAAGAATAATTCAGTTCTACTCTACTGAGCACAATTCACTAAATATACCATGGAGCTCAAGCTAATTCCTTTTCTTTCTTTTTTTTTTTTTAAGATGTTATTTATTTATTTGAGAGAGAGAAAGAGACAGCATGAGTGGGGAGGAGAGGAAGAAGCAGGCTTCCCACTGATCAGAGAGGCCTCAATCCCAGGACCCTGGGATAATAACCTGAGCTGAAGGCAGATGCCTAACTGACTAAGACACCCAGGTACCCCAAGCTAATTCCTAATGCTGATATTCAGAGTAAACTATGTTAAAGATATATGCCACGCTAACCAACTAGAATAACTTGCTGTGGAGACTTACCTATTTACTTGGCCTGTATTTGTCACAAATCTATTCTGTACCAGGCTCTAAGCTAAGTCATAAAGTTGTTAATAATGAACACTTGAAACATAAGCCCAGCCTCACAAAATTTGTGTTCTAGCATGATGGACAAAAGCAAGAGAATTGAAAAACAAAATGACAACTTCTAACAAGTTCTGTGAAGGGGAAAGAGTTCATTGGGAAGTATTACAGGGGGCACCTGGGTGGCATGAAACTCTTGGTTTCAGCTCAGGTTGTGATCTCAGGGTCGTGAGATTGAGCTATGAGTCAGGGTCCGCACTCAGCACAAAGTTTCCTTGATATTCTCTCCTGCTCTCCGTCTGCCCCTCCCCCTGTGCACATGCTCTCTCTCTCTCTCCAATAAGTAAATACATAAATCTTTTAAAAATAGTATTGCAGGCTGACATATGTTGATGGTTAGTGAGGGTATCTTTTAGGAGGTGAAATTTAAGCTTAAGGGAAAGCATGGAAAGGAGGGAACAGCATATGATAAAGCTTGGAGGCAAGAATATGTTCAAAATCCTTGTGGAACCGAAAGACTAAGGCCCAGGGAGCAAAAGGAGCAGGTCTGGGATAAAACTGTAGAGAGGTAACCTCCATAACCAGCTTAAAATCTGAGTGTAGCTACCAAAATCATAACTTTGTTTTTAGAATGGTTGATCTGTGGCCCTTCTAGGGAAGCTCCTATGTTGACAATAAAGCCACTTTCTCTCTGTAAAGAAAGTGTCTGCCATGAAGAAGGTTGATCTTGATCTTGAGAGAGTTCTCATAGGTGGGCAGAAGGCAGATGCCTTGCCTTGGGTAAAAAGACTTAGAAAAAGACACAGAAAACAAAAAATAAAGAAAAGAGAGGGAACAGAAAAGTAAAATAATGAACACTTTTTAAAAAATCGAGCACTATATGAAAAATGACAGATAACCCTACAAGGCTAACTGGTGTGCACAAACTGTTTAACTATAATTGGTCTCATATAATGTTCTCATCTATCTTCAGTTTAATGTCCCTATAATATATTTGTTCTATTATTAGGAAAGAGGCAGAGTATAAATATTAAACGTGGGATATACAATGTTTGGCTTTCTTAAACATCTGGAAATGTAGAAGAAATGTTGAGTACATCATATGTAAATGTATTCTCCTTTAATCCTCTGGGAAGCTGCATTAAAAAATAAAATGGGACACATAAAAAAATAATTATCAAATGGAAAGGAAAAGAAAAATGAAGTGAAGACAGACATTAATTTTCCCACAACACTCTCCCCAAGTCTCACAACCACAAACCCTCTCAGGTACTTGAGCAAAGAACAGAGCCCACCCTCTCTAATATCCGAGTAATGTACACTAAATTCTGTAATAGAAATTCCTCGACTTGTCCAGTATTATTTTAAAAGCTTCCCAAGCTGTGCAAACTGTTGTTCAGATTCTAGTGTCCTTTCCCAGTCTGTCTTTCTAAAAAAGAAAGAGGAAATAATTAAGCTAATAAATTATATAAAAAGAGCTCATCTATTCATTGAGATCAAAAAGGCTAATTAGTGGAAAACACTGAAAGACAATGAAACTGATCTTTCTGTATTGTGCTGCCAAAAAAAAAGAAAAAAAATAATAGCATGGGCTCTTAAGTCCTGTGCCAAAGAGAATTCTCAGTTGGTTGGAAAGGAAATGAGACACAGATCTAAGTTTTCAGCAGAACATTCTCTTGCTCTTAAGGAATGTATAATCTATACTCTATGATGAAAGCTGTCTGTGGAAGCCTCCCAAAAGCAAATGGAACATGGGAACGGAGAAATTGGCTCATGACTCTACAGTCACTCCCACAAAACTGAAATCTTTTAAATGGAATAAGGAATTATTATTAAGAAATAATGTTACTAATCCTTTAGAGGCTTAATATTAATTATAAGAAAACAAACAGACCAGATAGCAGAGTACTTTCAAACCTCCCTTCTTCCCAGCTGCCTGCCAAGGCTCCAGAAGGCAGAGTGGCTGGGCATGGTCAGGCATGTATAGAAGTCTTTCTGTTACCCCCCCCCATAATTGCCTTAAAAACGATCATGAATATCATCCTGCTGATGAAAATCAGCCAGGCTGATATATTGGACCTCTGTGGTTTTGCAAATCAGAGAAAAATCTCCGGATGTGACAGGATTTCTGGATACGGTAGAATCTGAACTCACCTCTTTTCTGTTTGTATTATATGGATTGCCACAATGTGGGGAGGGAGAACTGGTGGAGGAATTGGAGAAGGTGGGTGGTTGGGATGTCGCAACATGCTGACTTGGAGATGAACGTGACCCAGGCCCTCCATGTAGGAGAAAACTGGGCCAGTCCAATCTCTTACGAATCTTTCATTCCATTTGCCGCAGGACCCCGAGTGACCACAGCTACTGAAACAGGAGGAGTAGGGACTACTAACTAAAAGACTGCCTGTTTCTCTATCTTCATTTCTCTTCTAGTACCCTCTTCAAGGCTCTGTCAAAGGGAACTCAATAAGGGAAAGATTAATGAATTTGTTGAGCAAAACTGACAGCCAATTTGCAGAATTCAAACTAGACACCTTTAGTTGCCTCCAATAAATGACATGGGCCCCTTGGCATGGATAATTACTTGTACTCCCCACTTTTCAACATTGACATGCCTCAAATGGAGCTGCCACAGGCCTAGACTTGAGCCTGATAATGCAGGTCACTTTGTCAGGAGGAGAAAGAAGCACATTGGAAGACCAGGGCAGGCCTATGTCCCCAACCTCACAATGGGCTGAGAATGCTTCAGGCCCTGGAGGTTTTGAATGTCCCCTTATAGTGTTTTAGGGGAGCACTACTCTATGAATGCCTTATATTGGTGGAATCCCAGCTTGGAAAGCCAGTCCATGAGGTACTAAGATACCATTGGATTCCTTGAAGTAACAGGCTTCTGCCATGCATTAAAAATAAGATTCCACATTTTAATGACAACTTTGGAAGATGATCTATATAATAAAACAGATTATCAGTGCCCCAATGACCATCTTGCCTACCTTAGGTAAATCTGATGTTTGACAGTCAAACATCTTGTTGCAAGAATACACAAAGAAAACCACCTTGATATTGACCACATTTGTGCAGTTATTCAAGTCTTGATGACTTCTAGAGGATTCTTCTATCCCTATGTCACAACCTCCAAAGAAGCTGCAGAGATCTGGTCCATATTAAGCCTCTGAAGGATTTATTTTATTCTTAGCTGCACTCATTGGTATAGGAGTCAGAGAGTATGTTTGTTTCTTTATGCTTTAATTACAAAAGGCAGTCCTTCATCGAAGAGTACAATACAAAAGTCCTTAAAAGAATTACATGAAGCCAAGGGCTAGGATCCTGAAAACTTACTCCATGGAAGGGAGAGACCCTTCTCAGTAGAAAAGACACTGAAGAGGCTCCAAATGTTGGAAGCTTAGCATGTAGTGGTACATGATACCAGTACCACAATAGAAGGTTCAGCCGTGCACCTAGAACTGTCTTTCCTAGAGCCCAGGGTCCCTGCGGGGGGAGGGGGGCGGGGGGGATCTTCTCACTTCCATTCTAATTCACTCTAAATCACTCAAATTCACTCTAAAGAGAAATTGAATTTTTAAGCTGTATGAAGTGGGTCCCAAGCTGTGGCTGTTTCCCTCGAGAAGAATTTCCTTTGTTCTAGATTCATTTTCTCTTGTCATGGCTTGGGTCCATGGATTTGACCAAGGATTAGAAGGTTCTACCCAGAGCTCTGTGACATTTTTCTGCCATTTAGGATCAGGTTACAATGTGAGAAATTAAATGGCTCACCAAACCAGCAGACCCTACCCAGAATACTTTCCTTCTCCTTTCCTGGTGAACGATCACTTCATTTGCAACAGTAAATTGGCTTATAAAGGAAAGCAATATTGACCCAAGTTCTCAGTGTGAAAAGCAGTGGAGAAAGGAAATGGGGAAATTCTTGCAAATTTCCCTCTAGCCCCTTATCTGCCAAATAGAGGCGAATGAACCGAGTCATAGATGGTGTTTTGCATGTGTTCTGTTTCTCTGTGCTTCGTGTTTATAGCTCGTAGCTGCCTTGCCCTGTGAGATGTACTCTGCCAAATTATTAGTCAGAGTTTAGCCTGATATTTGTTAAATGGGTTTTTTTCCACTAGCCTGCAGCTAAATGTAAATAAGTGTAATAGGATGCACTTATTTATGAAATGGGAAAATGCCAAAAAAAAAAAAAAAAAACCTAGTGTCAAATGACTTCCAGGGGATTTAGATTAATTTGCATCTGCTCATCCTGTGCCTGCTACGCATTTGGAATGTCTGGGTCTTACCTAGGGCTAAAAAAAAAAAAAGAAAAAAAAAGAAAAAAATCCTAAAAATTATATTAAGGTGTTTGATATGTTATCTATCTGAATGTACCTGAGAAAATTAATCGCCACTTTTTTAACTGCCTCATCTAAATAATCAAATGATTATAAGTTTTTTCTAATTATCTTATGTAATATGTTAAGATCTTTTGACTGAGAACCCGTGTCTTTAGACTTCAACAACAACATACTATTAATAAATTAAAAAGCATTATGGAAAGAAATTACTCAAGTTCGTTTCCCTCATCAAAGTATATTCTGACATTAATATACCAACATTAACTTAGTATTTAAATTGGCTTCTGTGCTCTTTTCTTGAGACACTATCTTGCTTTTACTTCTGTACTCAGAAGTGTATTTCCCCCCAGAGCATATGGTTTAATTATGCATTGGCATTGTTGATGGAAAAGGGAAAGATAGCACGTAAATTGCTATATAATCACAGTCTAGTAGCTCTTAAAATGGCAGTGGATTGAGAAAAATTAATAGCAATTTCACAAATGCAATAGAGTGTATAGGAAATGCCCCGCTAATGCTCATATCCACATGCTTTCCTTTTCTAGGCAGCATCTGGGTAGAAAGGTGGAATATTCTCTTGGACTCCACCACTGACTATACTATCCTGAATCCAGAGCTTGACAAAGAAGGGATCTACTGAGAGACATGTTATTCATTCAGAGAATATTGATGTAACACTAAATTATACCAGACTCTCTTTCATGAAGGTTCAAGAACCAACTTGTAGTAAAATCTAGAACCTGGCATGGAATCTGTTTCTGTGGCTAGTCTATCTTCTTAGAGGAGGGTGGGCATATTCTCAAAGTGTCATATAGAGGGGGGTGGAATTCCAACAAAAGCAAAATTGCTTAGCCCTCAATATTGTAGGCACAAAACCACAAGGTTCAACTCACTATTCTACTGCTCGCCAACTGAGTAACCTTGGGCAACTTGCAGAAACTTCTTGAGCTTCAGTTCTCCCATTCGTATGGTAGTAAAAGTAGCCACCTCTTAATATTCTTGAGCACGAAAAGTGACCACATACATTCTAAGATTTTTAGCTATTATTTTTCAAAATGCTTAATGGTATCCCATTGGATCCTGGGCCAATGAAGCTGAGCCCCTAGAGCTGTCTTCTTTCATGGTAGGTCTTTGTGTAGAGACAATTTAGACAGACTCGATAATGTCTGTCTTATGTAGCCTTCAGATCCTGAATTTAAACCCCTCTGGCGAGTTGGGGAACAAGGCTGGAGCCAGCCTATTAACCTCGGTAATTTTTATATGACAAAAGAAAAGGCTTGAACTGATGGGTAAGTGTAGAAAATGATGTGGTGTTCTATTATTTTGGCCCCTGAGCAGTCTTCAGCACAAACTCTTTCAGTTTTTAATCTCCCAAGCTTTCTGATTTTAAAAGGAGCTAAAAGCTAACACACATACACTGTAACAAAAAAACGTCAGCCTCAGGAGTTCAAAGTCATATATCTTCATCTGGATATAATTTTCTACAAAGGTTACATTTCATTGTCTTTACACAATAGTTTCACGTAAAGTTCAAAACCATTTCCATAAAAACTACATATTAGAATAGACTGGGCTGTGCGTGGGACACATCACAAAGGGTAGAGAACTTCAAGATCTATCCATATGACCATTTTATTTTCAACATTCTGAAATATGGCTTGTGGTCTTGACCATGGTAGTGGTATTTGTCATGAAGAAGAAAGAAATAGTCAACATAGACATAGACTTTTTCCACACATGCCCAAAAGGTGAAGATTGGACAATCACCTACCTCATTTTATTCAATAAATTCTTCTTAAACTCCTCTGTAAACTAAGTGCTGGGCTAAATTAAAATAACATGCAAAATCATACCTGCCTTCAAGAAGCTTTAAGTGAAGTAAATAAATGGAATATATATATGCATATATATTCCATATATTAATATTAATATATTGTATATAATATAATATATATAAACTATATATATGTAGTTCTACATATGTGGCTCATACAAAATAATCAACATGAATTAAGTAGACCAGAAATGCAAACAAGGAAGGACTCTTTGCTGATAGGCTCATATTAAGCTCAGATAAGATGGCAGCATTAACTGAGCAGTAAAGGATGAATAGTTAATCACAGAACATTGTAGGCTTTCAAACAGTACATGTTAAAAGAATTATTCTCACTACTTTTTACCAGCCAAAATGTAAGGTGGCCATTCTAAGCAGAGAAGCCTGTGGGGGCCAAAGCTTACAGAAATTGTAACCATCCTTTAAGACCCAACACCAATGCAGTCTCTCTTGCAAAGATTTCTCTGATCCCCCCAAACTATCTATCGCTGATTTCTTCCATTATTATGGCTTACTTGGTATGAGAGAAATGCCTATGCTTATTTTATCCCCCTCCATTCATTAGGACTTCATTCTTCCTTAAAAGCCACATTCTTGTCTTATTCATCTTCATCCATAAACACCCCTCTTGACATCACCAATTATTTGTTTAAAGATTTGTTTGAAGTTAAGAAACAAATTTCAAAGAGTGGTAAGTCCTCTAATGATAACCTCAGCCTTCCCCACTTCATGCTATGATGTAGCTGGTTTTGGAAGAACATAAAATTAAAGTGGGGACCACTGCAAGAGCAGCTGAGAGAATGGATGTGCTTATTCTAAAGCTATCTACTGAGAGATGAAATCTCCGAATGGAGTCCTTTCGTTTGAACCGGTTGATCCTGATTTATCTGTATTACTCTTGGCTCCATTTATACAAAGAAAAGAGAGGAACTGGGCAAAGACCCAGTAGGTTGAATCAATGTCAAAAATCAATTCTGTATGCCTTTTTCTTCCCCTTCAGTAGCAGATTATTTTTTTATTTTTCCCCTGGATTGCTCAAATGACGAGGTGACGTTTCTATTTCACGTTTCCTGTGGTTTTACAACCTAAGGGTCAGCTGATGTTACATCTTTGCCACATGGACACGTAACTGCACAGGATTCCAAGGTCCAAAAACACGTCTCAGAAAGAAATGAAGTGAGAATTGCCGGTAACTACAGGTCAGAAAGATCAAGAATATGAATTATTCAAGCCAAAAATATTATCTGTCTCCATCAAATGGTGAGAAAGGAGTGACGAGAAGCTGGGCAAGCAGGGGTTTTGTTTCTGCGCTGCCATTTCCCACAATCTGTAGGACCTGGGACAAGTCATTGAGTTATTTATTCACTGGGTTTCCCCATTGACCAAAGCCATCTCCCTTCCAGTGCGGAGGTTTTATGGCTCCAAATGGGAGCTCCCTCCCTGGGAGGTGTCAGAATCAGATCTAGAGCACTGGGCTTACAACATGGCAGTCCGGCCCATTTTAGCAAGTCCTGCTTTTTAATATCACCCCACATGAGGCTTCATTTTGGAAGCCTTTTCATCTGGAAGGTTTTAGAAACCAATCAGCAGTTTGGGTTTTTTCTTTATTTTGTAACTTTTTTGGAATTTGACGGAACAGAACAGGAAACAATTTTATGTAGCAGATAGCGGAGATGGACCTGTGTAGGCCTCAGCAAAACGATTAAATGGTCCCAATTCTTTTCACTGGGTTTCTCTTCCTCCTGTCACTGGGCATTTACGCAGATTCAGCTCTCAAGATACTATTTCTCCTAGTCTGCATTATCCTTCGCTTAACGCGTTAGCAGACCGGGGGTCCCCGTCTCAAATGTCTGCCAGGGCCAGGAAGGTAACACAGCCAGGTTGAGAATAATATGAGAAAAGAGAGCTGGGGGAGGAGAGCGCGGGTGTTGAGGGTGAAGCACAGACTGCAGACCAAACCTAAAGACATTTAAATCAATTTAAAATAAACAAAAGCATGCCAGCCAAATAAAACAATTGTTCTTGTGCAATTCGGCCAGAACTTTTAGTCCTGTTATAAACTCTTTAAAATCAAGGGTCATCTTACTCAGCTTTTTACCTCCAGCATCGTGGAAAAGAGTTTTAGCTAGAGCAAGCGCTCCCATTAAGTATTTGTTGAATTAAATTAATGGCAAAGGAGCAGCTCTGGAAGCTTAGATATGCTGACACCTAGTGGTGGGGGAGAGGGATTGCTTATGACTACAGGGCAGAAAACACAAGACTTTCTTGAGTCAACATTTGCTGAACGCTATGCAGGAGCTTCCTGTTGAATTATCATTTAATTCTCACAAAAGCTCCAAGAATTAAGTACCATCGTTACCACATTTAAAGCTGATGCAACCAGGTTTTCAGTTAAGAAATTTCCCAAGGTCATAAAAAGAGGGAACTGAGATTTAGTTGGAATTCTGGCTGAGAACTGAAATTTAAGTGGAAGGAGAAAAAAAAAAAATCTAAAGCTGTCTTGACTCAGCCAGTGTTTTGTATTATAATGAAAATATGTGTATTAAACAACTTCAACTTAGGTTATTGAATTCCATGGAATATTCAAAACAAATGTGCTTTTCTTGCTTTTTAGCTAATACTTCTTATGCCGCCTACTCTGACTCTTGTAACCCTAAGGCTTTAACAGGGTGTCAAGAGTTCCTCCCCCAAAAAAAGTTGATTGCAAATGCCTCCTGAGGCTTCTTTCATACCACAGGTGAAACTAGAGGGAGGAGGAACACGCAGCCATGAGAGAGAAGGAATTCCCGCCATTTGTAACAACATGGGTGGAACTTGAGGATCATTATGCCAGGAAAAAGCCAGATGGACAAATGTTGTGTGGTGTCATTTTTATGTGGAATCCTTAAAAAAAAAAAAAGTCAAATTCATAAAAACCGTGGAAAAGTGGTTTCCAGGGGTACAGAGGGGTAGGCAGTAAAAGGAAGAGGGAGAGGTGAGTAAAAAGGGATAAACTCTCAGCTCTAAGATGAATGAGGTCTGAGGATCTCATGGAAAACACGGCGGCTGTCTAGAGTTGAGAGCACTGTATAGTATAATTAAAATTTGCTAGGAGAGTGGAACTCAAGTGTTCTCATCAAAATAAAAAGATAAATATGAAAGGTGATGGACGCGTTAATTGGGACAGGAGGGGTCCTTTCACAATGTATACTTGTATCCAATCGCCATGTTTAAATATCTTATAATTATATATGCCAATTATACTTCAATAAAGATGAATTTAAGAGAGAAAGAAAAGGGAGAAGGGAAATAGAGCCTTTCATGACTTGTCTGATTTTCCTACTAAGTTAAAATGAACACGTTGGTCCTCCAGACACCTCCTGCCTCTGGAACATCTGTTCACACAGGTCAGGATGCCTTTTCTTGGGTCTTTCTCCTACTGGACTCTATTAATAGAAGTTGTTATTTTGGTCGCAAGGCTCACATCTCATTTGTAGAATTCTCCAGTCACAGTGACCCTCCTACTTTATTCTTCCCTTTAAAAAGAGACGGTCGCTCCTGATTTCCCCCCTCCTACCTGCTACTTAATCAGCAGACAAGGATGGTAGACAATTGAACAGCCTGCCTTGGCTTCAGAGCCCCCATGAACAAAAACCCCAAGGAGTTTCCCCCCTAGATGCCCCAAAAGGAGACAGTGTAACATCGTGGGCATGAAGGTGGACTCTTGAGTCAGGCTGATGTGAGGTTGTGCTATAACCCCCCTTATTTCCAGAGTATATGACCTTGGAAAATTCAGTTTCCTCCTCTGTGAAATGAGACTATGCTATCGCTCTCTCTCTCATAATTATCGTGAAGATCAAATAAACTCAGATAATGCTAATAAAGCTCTCCACAGAATGGCTGGCCCGACAGAATGGCCTGGGCTGTGTTTCAAGAGTTAACAGTTAAATGAGCAAGAATAAAAACTTAAAAGTAAGCGAAAACAAGATCCCATCCTGTTGGAGTACAGCAACAGAATACAACACTTTTGAGTGTTTGGGAGTTCTGGCCAAAATGAAGTTGATGGTCATGGGTTCTGCTCTGACCAGGAACATGCAAAACCCCTTCCTCTCATGGGAAGTGCCCTGACTTGGTTGCTCATGGTCCCAGGAGGTCAGAGAGCAATGCCAACATTTCTGGACTGTTCCCTGCTGCTTGCCTCAAGGTATGAGCATGGCTCTCTCCCCTCTCTCCCTTAGATCCTCTCCCTTCCTACAGCTGCTTGACATGAGAAAGCTGCCATTTCTTTACTCACTAGGCTGTTCCCAAACCCGTGTAGGTGATCATTTTTGTGCCAGGCCTCCATGTTCTTTGGTTTTAGAGCCAAGACAAAGATGGATCGCTTCTTCACTAAAACTGACCACCTCTCACTGCATAATCTCCTGGCTGTTCTATGCATAAAAGCCCTTTGTCCACCATGACAGAAAAGCTCATTTTGCCACAGTTCTCTTTAGGAGCATGGCCCGTTGTGTTTCCCCCCAAGCTTTTACAGGGTCTTTCTTCCCATTGCCCTCATAAACAATTTTTATTTCAGTTCTGTTTTCTGGGAGGCAGCAGAAGGTGGTTAAGAGGATAATTCTAGCTACAAAAAGACATGGATTTGGGTCTTGCCCTTCACCTCAGATGTCTCCCCTATAAAACCTGGCATGGCTGTGTCCAGACCCCAAAAGAGACCATTTTGTATTGGGGAAGAACCCTCAAATGTCCTGATGGACAGAGTGTGGGGAGTGGCACAACAGCTGGATTTCATGCTCTGCTTACTTCTTACCCAACTGTGTACAGCCATCCTGAGAACAACACAGTACTTTATAGGACGTGTGGAGAATGAAATAAGATAATAGATATAAAATAAGATACCGGATATGGTCTAGTGCCTTGCTCATGGCAAGCACTCAACATATAGCTACTTCTTTTATTATTTCTATCCATCAGACACAGCACTGCCCTCTTCTCTAATCTCCTCTCATCTTGGTCCTCCATTTCATCAAACAACCAATAGAAGGTTTTATTTATCAATTCATCTGAAAAACAAATTCAAAATATTTTGAATGTCATGAGGTAAAACTGGAAATATTTATAAAAGGATTTCATCAGTATATCCCCCAATTAAATGGCAGTGGTGAACAGATAAGGAGTGTTTTTTGTATCACTTTCTGGACAGTACAAAACAACCTGATGTTCTCAAAAGAAGACCATTTGGAGATCATTCAATGGCTTCTTGAAACAAAAGTTTTCTTGAACAAAAGTTCTTATATGAGCTGAATATTAGATTTGTTAGGCATGACAGGTAACAGCATTGTAGGTATGCCGGAAAATAGGTTTTGGAGATGCATGCTGAAAAATTGGGGGATGAAGTATCATGATATCATTAATTTACTTTAAACTAGTTCAGCAATAGTGTATGTCATGTCAGTTAAAAGTTTACATAAAAATAAGTAAGCCGAGAAATGATTATGTTAAAAATGCTAATATTTGTTGGCTGTAGGAGATAGATACCCTGTTTTGAAATTTTTCATTAACCAAAAAAAAAAATAATAATAATAAGGTAAGAAACCAAGTGCCTAGTAAAAAGAAAAAAAAATTAAAAAGAAATCAGTTCTTAGTTTCCAACTCTATCTCAGAAAATGTTCAAACAACTTTGATCTACTTTGCACAGAGGAATTAAGATTCTCTCTCTACAGGGGTGCGTGGGTGGCTCAGTTGGTTAAGCGTATGCTTTGGCTCAGGTCATGATCCCAGAGTCCTGGGATCGAGCCCCACATCAGGCTCCCTACTCAGTAGGAAGTCTGCTTCTCTCCCTCTCCCCCTGCTGTTGCTACCCCTCCTTGTGTTCTGTCTCTCTCTTTCTCTCAAATAAATAAATAAATAAATTTTTTTTAAATTATTAACAAAAAACAGAATGCTCTCAATGGTGAATCTTCATGATCATTGAAAATGAGCAACAGTGACCAGATGGCCTCTAATATTATTTGATTTTTATTATTGGCTCCATTCTTCTCAGGAGAAATTTATTCTCTGGCATGTATTTATATAAACCAGTTTAATGTAGTAATACCTGAATTCCACTATTTATTTTTTTAATTTCCGTATTTTTTAAAAATTTCAGTGTGGTTGACACATAATGTTACAACATTAGTTTTAGGTTCACAACTTAGTGGCTTGACAAGTTCATGCATTGTGTTATGTTCATCACAAGTGTAGCTACCATCTTCCCATTACAATGCTGGTACAATATCATTAACTATATTTTTTATGCTGTGGTTTTTATTCCCTTGATTTATTCATTCTATAACTGGAAGACTGTACCTGTTTCCCCTTCACCCATTTTGCCCTTTCCCCTACTGCAACCATTAGTTTGTTCTCTGTATTTATAGGTCTGATTCTACTTTTTGTTTGTTTATTTATATGTGGGTTTTTTTCTTTTAGATTCCACTTATGAGTGGAATCATATGGTATTTTTCTTTCTCAGACTGACTTGTTTCACTTAGCATAACACCCTCTAGGTCCATCCATGTCATCTCAAATGGCACAACCTCATCTTTTTAATGGACATAATATTCCAGTGTGTGCGTGTGTGTGTGTGTGTTTGTGCGTGTGTGTGTGTTACATTTGTGTTACCCATTCATCTACTGATGGACACTTAGGTTGCTTCCATATCTCGGCTATTATAAATAATGCTGCAGTAAACATAGGGGTGCATGTGTCTTTTTGAATTAGTGCTTGGATTATTGGATCATATGGTATTTCTATTTTTAATTTTTAATTGTTGTAGTACATTCCCATCAACAGTGAACAAGGATTCCTTTTTCTCACATCCTTGCCAACACTCGTTATTTCTTTTCATTTTGATTTTAGCCATTCTAACTGGTATAAAGTGATACTGTGGTTTTGATTTGCATTTCCCTGATGATTAGTAATGTTGAGCATCTTTTCATGTGTCTGTTGGCTATCTCTACGTCTTTGGGAAAAAATGTCTATTCAAGTCCTCTGCCCGTATTTTAATCTGATTGTTTTGGGGGCATTGAGTTGCATAAATTCTTTCTATTTATGGCTATTAATACCTTACTAGGTATATCATTTGCAAAGATCTTCTCCCATTAAGTAGGCTGTCTTTTAGTTTTGTTGATTGTTTCTCTTGCTGTGCAAAAGCTTATTATTTGAATGTCATCTCAGTAGTTTATCTTAGCTTTTGTTTCCCTTGCCTGGGGAGAATACCTGGAAAAATGTTGTTCAAGCTGATGTCAGAGAACTGACTGCCTATGTTCTCTTCTAGGATTTTTATCGTTTCAGGTCTCACATTTAGGTCTTTAATACATTTTGAGTTTATTTTTCTGTATGAGGTTATAAAGTGGTCTAGTTTCATTCTTTTACATGTAGCTGTCCAGTTTTCCCATTACCATTTATTGAAAAGACTGTCTTTTCTCCATTAGATATTATTGCCTCCTTAGCTTAGATTAATTGAGCATATAATTGTGGATTTATTTCTTAGATCTTTATTCTGTTCTGTTGATCTATGTGCCTACTTTTGTGCCAGTACCATACTGTTTTGATTATATTTTTTTAATTTCTAAATAACATTGCTTCCTTCTACTTAATTTGATGGTTATTTTCCATTTATGGCAAGTGATTCTTAAATTCCATTTATAGTCATTTCCTTTTCAAATAAATTTATTTAAGTAGAAAAGTGAGTTGATTTAAAGAAAATTGTTAGCGGAAATTATGACGGTCATAACTGAATGGCGGAAGTTTGGAAAATATTGGGCTAAAGAAAAGAAAAAAATTAAAATGAGTTTAAGCAAATTGTGTTCCTTAAAAGATTAGTTTCAAAATATGCTCCCAGAAAAAAAAAAAAAAGAAAAGAAAAAGAAAAAGAAAAAAAACCTACTTTGCAGTAAAATGGGTTTGGGAAATACCATATACTCTATCACTCCCTAAGAGATTCACAGTGCATATTAGCATATTAAAAGCTTGAAGAAGTTCTGTAATAAAGAAACTCATTTCATTTTAAGTCAGCAGTTCCCAAATGTATTTGACCAGAAAATTTTCTTTCCCCTAAATAAAACTATTAACATTGAGATTCATTTTAGGAAATGCTGGTGGTAAGGAGTTTTATGTTTAGGGAAGAAGGACTTGCTAGGATTGATGAGAATAAACATCAGCTGGAGCCTGCCTTTCTTGCGCTCTCCTTCCTTGGTCCTTTCAGAGGATCAGAGGGCAGAGGAGCTGACAAAGCAACAGGGGAGGGCTGATATGGAAGAGAGAAGACCCAAATAACAGATGAGACGTTGAGTAGCTCAACAGCAGGTCAGATCCCATAACAGAAATAACTCAGCAGGAATCTTGGAGGCAGTCAACTCTGCATAAGCAAATGGGAGGGGAGAAGATTTTAAGGCTGAGTTAAGAAAAAGGAGGTGTTGTGTAAATTGCAAAAGTAGCTCAGAAGAATTCAAGCTTGAGTTTTAGGAGTCCTGTTTGCTTTCAGAATGCATTCTAGACATTAACATTCAAACTCGGGTTACTATTTTATTTTCCGACATTTCCCTACTTATTGTTGTGTCCTGGAAAATAACCTAGGCAATTACAATTACTAGGTAAAAGGTGAAAGAGTGCTTCATGAAATTAAAAAGGCACTTTAAAGAACTATTTTTCAATGTCTGCTTAACATTTCCAAATCTGCCTGTTTAATAAAGATGGTTTTAATCTGAAAAGCTCCATAATTCAGAGAGAAATGTGTGAGTAGAATGAAGAAGGAGAAGATCATCTTAATCAGAGAATGGGCTCATCTTCGAAGCCCAAGATACAAAACACAAAGGAAGACATTGAAAAAAGTGTCATTCTATTAACCCAGCAATGATAAACACAATAGCATTGGACCTGAGACACTGAACCTCTTTGGAATAAAGACTAGCACTCAACTATGAAGAGCTTGATGCATTTCTACAGTAAAGAAGTGGAATAATTGAGGAGGCAAATTTTGCATTAAAACCCAAAATACATCTACATGTCTAACATAAAGTAGGCATGTTGTAAATGTCAGCCATTAATTCCTTCACACCAACTATTTTGTCCATTCACTGCCCTCAACATTTCTCAGTGTGCTGTGCCTGGGAGGGCTTATATTCTTTCCTTATGTTGTCAAGAAAAAGGAAATAAAAGGACCTGAGAAATTCAAGCTAGCTTATTATAGTAGACAATAGCTGAAGAATTGGGGAAGGAAAGCAGTATTTTCCCAAAACACGTAGATTGAAGAAATTTGAAGGATAAAGGAAAAAGAGTCTAGTGTTCCCTTGATTTTCTAAATATGAGTGTGCTAGAAGCAGACCACACTACAAATTACTGACAAAGTGAGAACCAGCAATGTTAATGAGGACAGCCTGCTTATGGTGGGGCTTATGGTGAGAATGTATCCTGCCTCTCCTACCTGCTTTGATGTGGTTTTCTTCTCATTTGCCCACCCAATGCACTGTCATCACTCAGGCAGCCCTTAAGTTTTATTAAGAGGAAATTGTCCCTAATGTATCTGTAGACTCAATGTGTCCATAGGAGGAGGTGAGTTCAGGATCTTCCTATTTGCCATCTTGAACTGGAACGTCAAAGAAAAAATTTTTTTAATTAAAAAGGAAGGGGCTTGGTCTGAATTACAGATTTTTGAATGTAGATTCCATACGGCCACCAGGTTCATAAAGCCCTTGAAATTACACACATATGGATTTTCTGGGGGAGAGGATCCATAGCTTCTATTAGATTCTCAAAGGGAAACCTGACCCAAAAAAGGACAAGAACTATTAGACCAGGTTATTTCTAAGCCTAGCCCAGGTGAATATTAATTCAGAACCACTTAAAAAAGAAATACCTTTATTTGATTGTTATCTTAATAGTAGATTATTAAACCATATGTTCACACTAGTTTAAATAAATGGTTCAATTGAAAGAAAACGCTTAATTCTTTCTTTAAAAGATCTTAAAAAGCTAAAATTCATTTTCTCCTCCATGCTAAAAAACTCCCAACAGATTTGGCATGATTGGTAGAGTAATAGAAAACCTAGAGCTCAAACAATTATCTAAATGAGTGCAGAGTTGATTTCGAATTCACAAATTAGAATTAAGGTTGCACTGAAAATCTGGAAGTGATTCTACCCTTGAGTGTTTAACTGATTTCATTTTAGGCCTTGTTTAAGAAGAAGAATACTAAGTTGAGTAAGTGAAGAATCTTCCCAACTCAAAAAAATATTCAAAATGTGTCCAGAAAGGAAAGGACTAAAGCAATGATGTAAATATACAAGAAGTGGTTTAAACAACTTAAACACTTGTCTTAATTACACACTGGACAAAAATCAGTTCTTCTTTAGGGGCTCAAATTGTCCAGTTGAGTTGTTTGATTTTAATCCACCTGATTAAATTAGACAAATAGATATTTGCTCTCTACCTTACTCTTCCATGACAATGACCTCAACAAATGTATTTTTATAGATGTTTCTTCTAAACTTTTAAAGATAAGCTATATTGATTGGATAGAGAAATATTTCTTTATTTAAACTCAATTTCTTCATTTCTTAGATTCTGACCAGAAGAGTTATTTTTGGAGGCTACTGACAGTGGCTTCTTTGGTATCAACTTGAGTAGCCAGTAAGTAGGATGTGAGATCTACATCCCAGACAGTATTATGGGTTCGGTTTTATTCCTGATACCACTGCTTATCATTTTTTGCTTCAAGTCCTCTTTTTTCTTTCTTTTTTTTTTTCATGTTATGTTAGTCACTATGCAGTACGTCATTAGTTTTTGATGTAGTGTTCCATGATTCATTGTTTACATATAACACCCGTGCTCCATGCAGTCATGCCCTCCTTAATACTCATCACTGGGCTCACCCATCCCCTAGCCTCCTCCTGCCTAAAACCCTCAGTTTGTTTCCCGGAGTCCATAGTCTCTCATGGTTCATCTCCCACTCCGATTTCTCCCCCTTCATTTTTCCCTTCCTTCTCCTAATGTCCTCCATCCTATTACTTATGTTCCACAAGTAAGTGAAACCATATGATAATTGACTTTCTCTGTTTGACTTATTTCACTTAGCCTAATCTCCTCCAGTTCCATCCACGTTGATGCAAAAGTTGGGTAGTCATCTTTTCTGATGGCTGCATAATATTCCATTGTATATATGGACCACATCTTCTTTATCCATTTGTCTGTTGAAGGGCATCTTGGCTCATTCCACAGTTTGGCTATTGTGGACATTGCTGCTATGAACATTGGGGTGCATGTGGCCCTTCTTTTCACTATATCTGTATCTTTGGGGTAAGTACCCAGTAATGCAATTGCTGGCTCCTAGCATAACTCTTTTTTTAATTTTTTGAGAAACTTCCACACCATTTCCCAAAGTGGCTGCACCAACTTGCATTCCCACCAACAGTGTAAGAGGGTTTCCCTTTCTCTACAACTTCTCCAACATTTGTTGTTTCTCGCCTTAGCAATTTTTGCCATTCTAACTGGTATAAGGTGGTATCTCAATGTGGTTTTGATTTTAATTTCTCTGATGGCTAATAATGATGAACATTTTTTCATGGGTCTGTTTGCTATTTGTAGGTCTTCTTTGGAGAAGTGTCTGCTCATGTCTTCTGCCCATTTTTTGACTTGATTATTTGTTTTTTTGGTTGAGTTTGAGAAGTTCTTTATAGATCTTGGATATCTATAGTCTGTAGTGTCATTTGCAAATATCTTCTCCCATTCTGTGGGTTGCATCCTTGTTTTACTGACTGTTTCCTTTGCTTTGCAGAAGCTTTTTATCTTGATGAAATCCCAAAAGTTCATTTTCTTTTTTGTTTCCCTTGCCTTTGGAGACATGTTTTGGAAAGAAGTTGTTGTGGCCAATGTTGAAGAGCCTTTGTTCTCGTCTAGGATTTTGATGGATTCCTCTCTCACATTGAGGTCTTTCATCCATTTTGAGTTCAATGAGAATTAGATCCTGTAGCTTCACCTAATAGGGATATCAACAACTGCTCCTGGTTTAGTGGGATGTGAAGATCAAGTAGAGGTTATTTACTACTTTCTTAATCTTCACCTTCCACTAAACAAAGACCAGTTGCTGATATCCCTATTAGTTGAAGCTACAGGATCTTATTCTCATTACTCTCCCACACAATAGTCTGCATTGATTCCTGCAGAGGTCCAATGGGAACCACCTGGATAATGATCACATGTTTCCTGTCTCCTCTATGGCTGATATGATTGGGTAAGAAACTGACTAAGGTCTCTTCGCAAAAGGCATATTCTCACTCTTCAAGGCATACTCCTCCTTAATTACTTTATTTTAAGAGCTAGAGAAACCCTAGTGGTTTTTAGAAGGGATGGGTATAATTGGTACCTTGCCTGTTGTGCTGCCACCAGCTTTGCATTGCCAGAAGTACACCGTCACATCCCAGGAGACTAAGAGCAGGAACTGGCCATGTGAAGCCAACAAACTGGGATGGTGATTCTTCAGCTGTGCTAGATCACAGGATGCATTTTATCATGGGAAAGCCTCTTCATGATGGGGATTTTACCCTGCTGGAGAAAGAAAATCAGGTTTAGAAATGGGCAAACAGATGGTGATGATCTGGAACCCTCAAAAGCTGGGATCTAGAGGATGTCTTGGATAGTCAGCAGCTCAGCCCCCTCAGGAAAAGGAGGTTCCCCAAGAGAAGACCGAGTTGGATTGTTTCTTGCAATACTACTTAAATGTCACTTGAATAAGCTTACCTTGAACACACTATTTAAAATCAGACCTACTGACACCCCTGAGCGTCCATTGTTTGCTCCACTCTACCTTTTCCATAGCCCTTATCTTTTCTATATACTATAGTCAACTTATTAAAGACTTACTTTAATTTTCATCATCCTATGTCTCTATCAGAATGTAAGCATCACACAGGCAGAGATCTTTGTTTGGTTCATGAAAATTCAGTTGAACCATATAAAATGACATTTCCATTTTGGGGGGGTTAATACAGAACTGTGTCCCAAGAATACAGAATAGTGTCTGCTACATAGTAGGCCCTCAGTGAATATTTACCAAATGAATCGTGGAGAAGTAGCACTGATTCTGCATGTCAGTGAGATAGCAAGAAAGATTATGTGGGAAATATATTCATTTATGGTTTAAATTTTCCACACAAGCTCTAAGCATCCTCTTCCAGGGAAAAGAAGGGCTTGAAGAATCCATTCTGCAGCAAATATTTTATGTATGTTAAGGTGTATAAAGTGATATGGGAGGAATTGACATCAGCACCCATACCTACACCTCTTCTAAAAATTCATTTCAAACATCCCACTCTAGCTGCCAGACTGCTGCCTCCCTCATTCTGGCACTTCTGCTGCAACAGAGAATAGAGGGGCTCCATTCCAGTGAATCTACATCTTTTTCCTTATTCATTTACCTCTTACAGCCTTACATCCCTCCTTATCTCCCCGTGGCTCATGATGATGATCAGTCCATTATAAATATTCTCTCTCCATCACACCTTCCTGGTAAACCCTCCTTACTGCCTATAACAAACTCTCCACTTCTACCTAAGAAACTGAATCGATGTCTGTTTGTTCATATAAGGAAACCAGAGTTTCAAATTAAGAGATTTGCACAAGGTATACATAGTTAACCATGGGAGTAATCTTTTTTTTTTTTTTTTAAGTAAGATCTACACACAACTTGGGCTAAAACTCATGACCCCAAGATAAAGAGTCCCATGTTCTGCTGACTGAGCCAGCCAGGTGCCCCACCATGAGGACAATCATAATAACACCCAACATTCATTAAGCAAATGTTTTATATCATACATTGTCAGAAATGTGATGTCCTTCATTTTCATAACAGCCCTCTTCCCCTATAGATCAATATGCTGAGGTTCAGGGAGATTAAGTAAGTTGCCCAAGTCACCCTGCTAGCCAGTAGCCTACATTTCAGTCATTCAACCACTGTTTATTAAGCTAGTAATCTCTGCAAGGAAGGTACTGGGGACTAAGTCTACACTTGTAGACAGAAGACACAGTTTTTGCCCTAATAATGATATAGTAAAGGCCAACATTTACATGTTTACACTCTTACAAGGTCCTTGGCATTATTTTGTTTTACTCGCACCAAAACTCTGTGATATAGCCATAATCAACAGGATATACGGTATCTAATGAGAAACTGAGTTTTAAAGAAGAACCTTCCCAAGATCCTAGTGCTAGTAGATGAACTGGCAATATCCTAGCCAGGTGTATGGATTCATAAAATCTGATTTCCAAATTCACTTTTCTTATCACTGTGCTATGCTTCTTCCTGGAGCTTGAAGTCTAGTGGGCAAGAAGGACACTAATAGTAAACCGCAAATAAACACATGAGCATTTTCAGGCCACCTTATAGACCCCTTGGAAAGATAATCCAGAGCCAATGGACCTCTTTTTATACTTTGATAACATCCCCTTCCTCTGGCTTGCCACATCCATGGAGGTTATGGAACTGTATGTGTGGATGTCTGCCAGGCTGTTCATTCTTATAATACGCATGATGCCAAGCAAACCCTATTTTTGTATGATGGTTTCTATTGAATTTTTTTTAAAAATCCTGTCAAGTTAAAGAGAAAGAAAGTGCTTATAAACATTCCAAACATTTGTTTTGTGTTGGCTGGAGTTGGAGTCTAAATACAAGCTGCAAGTGTGACTAATAATTATAATCTAATTTAGTGCACTGAATTGGAAAGGAGTAATTACTGCTTAGGACTTTTTGGAGTAAATGATTTATGGTTGACCTACAGTAAATTATTATTGGAATTAATAGTGGGAAAGGGAGGAATTTTAATGCAAATTAATTAAGTTTGGAGCCCTTTCTGTTTAGGTTGAGAGAATAGTGGAAAATTCCAGGGTCTTATGTTATCTGGCTGAATCTGGACTTGGGATATGGGATAAATATTCTGCTGCTGTCTGTAGGTCTTGGGTGTAAAGAGGTCTTGAGCCTCATTCCAGGCCCAGGGCTTTTCTGACCTGATCAGAGAAGAGCGCTGTAAGAAAAACTCTCTCCTTTTCCAAAAGAAAAATGTATCCTCACTGAGTCAATGCCTCAAGACTTTTGTACCCTCTCCAGTGTTGGTCTCTGGAGCCACCAAAGCCACCGTCACCAGTATTTACTGAGTGCCAACAGTGAGCCTTATGTTATGTCCAGGGATTTCCAACCTCCCCAAGATGGACATTTTGTTGTGGGATGTTGTTCTGTGTGTGTAGGATGTTGAAAAGCATCCCTTGCCTCTACTCACTAGATGCCAGTTGCATCCCCCAGTCATGACAACCAATAAGGTCTTCAGATATTGTTGAATATACCCTGGGGAAAAGGGCAGAGTTATCCCTAGTGAGAACCACTATGCAAGATGCTTTATGTGCATTATCTAGTTCATTCCTTACAATACCCTGTAAGACATGTGTATTAGTACCCATTTCACAGATGAAAACACTGAGGCTTAGAGAGGTTATACTTGGCCAGAATCACAAAGCTAATACATGTGGAACCTAGGATTTAAACATATCTCTATTCAAAAACGAACAATGTACTATATGTTGGCTAATTGAACATAATAAAAAAAATTAAAATTTAAAAAAAAAACACACATCTCTATTGACCAAAGCCCCCGTTTTTAAGTAAATGGTATTTTTGAGATTAAGTCACCTCTCTCATTTTTAACAAATAAGCAGCAGCTAAGTGATTTGGTCAACATCAGACAATTAATTTGTAGCAGAGGTTGGTTTACAAATGAGACATCCATAAACCAGCTTGTCATAGGAAGAGGAAATTCAGCTGATAATTGAAAAGCATATCCACAGCAACCTTGTTGTGTTGCTGGTCTTAAATTCCTCCCCTCTTCTGAATGTTGTTCTTTTATTTGTACAATTTAGCTTGAGTATAAAGGGGTCTTTCAAATCTCTGTCAATTAACTCTGAAACACATACTGAGATTTTAAAATCTGTTTCTTAACATCGGAAAGAAACAGACCCTTGGGTTGTTCCTGCTTTATAATTATGTATAAAAGCATTCCAACCCACTCAAATGTTTTACCAGCCCATTTTTCCACCTGCAAGTAGAAAAAAAGCCAAATAATCCAGTGAAAATTCTGTTACTAACATACTCTGGTCCTGCTGGTGGGCCAGTGGCTAAGGGGGTAGCTAGCTACATGACTATAACAAACCAGCAACAGACAGCCTTGGACTAGAACCTTGCAATGGCCACTCCAGCCAGCATTATTATTCAATTCCACGTGTAACACAGTGGGGCCTGATCTGAAATTTCTGCCCAGTAGGTGTCTAGTCACAGAAATCAATGTTTTCTCTACAGTAGATAGGCAAGTGCTTTCAGAATCTGTTAAGCTGAAGAAATCTAATAGGGAAATCAGCATAATTAGCTCTTTGACTAATCTTGCTCTTGCCTTGGGGTAAGAGACAATTAAGACTGCAAAACCAGTTTCAAATATTTGAACTATAGGGGGGAAATGTACAGAATTTTCAGATCTAGAGTAAGAAGCTATTCTCCCTGAAAGGTCTTCAGCCTTTTGGGATATAGAGCTTTCCTGGTAGCAAGTAGGTTTCTTTGGTTCTGAGGTACTGCTCGTTTCCAAGAATCTATGCTCATGGATTTTCTGAGGCCAGGGATCCCAATCATAGATGTGGTCAGTGAGTAGTACTGGACCAAGGAAGGGAAATTGACAGGGCAGAGTGAGAATTAGCATCACAGCAGGCAAATTACACCTATCTGGTAATAATAGAAGATGTAGAGAACAATTTCAAGATTTAGAAATACAGGGTAGTACATTTTTTTAGACTTTCAGCTTGACTTTACTAGAAAGAACTACTACCAGCATAGAGTATAGAGTTCAAAAGCCCATCCATGGACTCAGATCATCTGGGTTCTGATCCTAGCTCTCCCACCTACTGGCTGTGTGACATGGGATGAGCTGTTCAATTTCTCTTGGCTTTGTTGTCTTCATCCTAGGACAGGTTCATAGTAAGAGCAATCTCATAGAGTTGTTTATAAGGCTTATCTGAGACAATACCAACCAAAATTTATATCTGAGCATAACACATGGCACTTAGTGAATGCTGGCTGTTGTTGTACAATCTAGCCCACTTAGTAATGGGGTAACTAAGGCTCTGAAAAGGTGTGGCCAGAGCTGGACTCCATGTCTTCTCCATCCCTGGAATCAAAGGGCTCTCCTATGATACACTGCAGCCCCTCATAGTACCTTGACAGGGTGGGGAAATGTCATGGCAAGACTCTAGCTATATAGTGAGTCTGGCACAGATCGGAACTTTTGGAGCTCCTGAACAGCAGCACAATCTTCTCCCCATCCGAAGAATGTCCTTCTTCAACACAGTGATATCTAGGACATCTGTGAGCCATTGCTGTTGAACACAGGAAAAGAATCATTGCTATATATCTCATCTTTGTCTGTTCAGGATGTTGTTACATACACAAATGTGTGGTTTAAGCCTTAGGATAAAGCAGAAAATCCTAATAATGTCTCTAAGGGGATATAACTATCAAAGTATTGAGATTATCACACCTTGAGAAGAGGTCAAATGAGATCCTTACAACATATGTTTAGGGTTAGGTATTGAATACATTTTGATTAATACCACACCTCTCTGGGTACCCAGATTAAATACAGATTTTAACAAAGATTTTAACTCATCATATCATGTCCATAAATGGTTTAGGTTTCACTGTCTAATAAACTTGGTCTTTCTAAGCAAGATAAAGAAGTTGAACTAATAATCACTAGACCTTCTTTGAACAGTCACTTAGAAATTAAGTCAGTTAGGAGTAAACCTTAGTTTTGCCCACATTAGCGGAGACGGACAAAGAAATTAGCCTGTTCTAACAGAAAGAGCTAGTGGGCCAAGAACATGGACTGGATCATGTAAGGACTATATGACAGTCCTTGGAAGTCAATCAAATCCATCCTCTGAGCTCCCGAGACCCAGCCCTTTTCTTCCAACTTTTCTCTAACCAAGTGCTTTGTCATGCAGAGCCCAACACAAGCTCATTACAATTTAGAGGCCATCACTGCGTCCATCACCAGCCATCTTCATCTTAAGAAACAGAAAGCCTAGGGGCACCTGGATGGCTCAGTCTTTGGGCATCTGCCTTTGGCTCAGGTCATGAGGGTCCTAGGATCAAGCCCCACCTCAGGCTCCCTGCTCTGCAGGAAGCCTGCTTCTCCCTCTACCACTCCCCCTGCTTGTGTCCTCTCTCTCGCTATGTCTCTCTCTGTTAAATAAATGAATAAAAATCTTAAAAAAAAAGAAATAAAGAAAGAGAAAGCCTGTTTACCTGTCATTTGCTGAGACTAGGACAAAAGAACAGGAGAAATGGATGATTAGTGTTGCTTTTTTTCTCTGTCCACTTTCCTCTTGTAAAATGCTCAATTTATTAGACCATGTAAAGAGGGTTAAAGATGCCCCAGATCAATTCCTTACTAACTCAAATGACATTTGTAACAAGATTATTACACACCCGGGGTGCAGATAAACTCTTACAGAGGCTGAGAGAAAAGTAATCCCCTTTACCTTACCAGGCTCCAGTGGTGCGGCTGAAGATTATTAGAAACCTGGGGTATTTATGAATGAGATGACACTTTAGTTCCAGGAAACTGGAGTTTGGGAAAATGATGTCATTTTTTTTCTGACAGCTGGGACAGCTCTTGAGGCCTCTGCACATCTCTGATATGACTGTTTGGTGCTTTGATAAAAGGAAGGGTACCGTATTCATATTTTTAACCTTTCCTATCTCCGATTTCATCCTTCCCTGTTAGGTTAATGACTTTCCCTCTTCAGTATTGAGGATGAATTAGATTGTGTCACAGGGAAAAACATGCAATCTGCAAATTCATCATTTTTGGAGACTATGAATTTCAACAAAATTACTGACTTTCAGAAAACATAAAGAAAGAAAATTATTTATGTTATATAAATTCCTTAAATTGAGCAAGCACCCTTCTGAGTTGCTCTTAACCTTAGGAAAGCAAATTGAAAATTTTGCAAAACTTAAAGGCAGCTTATACAATTGAATTTTTTTTAATGGAATTTATTTCTTTCTGAAAGAGTTTGAGGTGTTTCATCATGGATCACATGGGAAGAGCCAAAAAATCATTAGTAATCCTTTAAGTACAGAAATCCCCTGTGCCCTGTGTTAGTGAAATAAGTGATACACTAACTTATTGCTTAATTCAATCATAGTAAGTTTTCTCATCCAAGAAAGATAAGGGTTTTAGAAGTAAAAACATATCTAGTTTCATATACTGATAAAAATGAAACAGAACATAAAGATAACTAAATTAGAAATTTTCATTAGGAACCACATCACTTTCCTTGCAATAAAATACATTTGGGTTCTGACATTTTCAAGTTATGTGACCTTGGGTGAGGGGCTTAATCTCTTCATGCTCTACTTTCCCCATCTGGAAAATATTGCCAGAAGGTTTAATTGAGATAATGTATATAAAATGTCTGGCACTGTGCCTATCCCAGAGTAACCACTCTATAAGTATTAGTGATTTTTTTTTCTTACTTACTTGAAATTTTTGCTATCTTATTCAACTTTTAAGTGGCCATAAGCCACCTTTAGTCTTTTTGGAATAAGCAAGAGCAAATTATAAATTAATATGTTCATTGTGTGGCAGCCACAGAAATAGATAATGACCCTTGGATGTGGAAATGACTATTGTATTTTTACTTTGCAAAATCCACCTCTATTGACCCAGAATCAGGGACTTGAGCTAGGGAAGGGGATAGGGACTGTCCTAAACTGTGGGATAGCTCAAACTTCTGAGAGGATAGGATAATCATAGATCTGCTTCCCAGTAACAGTCAGGGCTCATGCTCATTGTCTTGGCACAATTATTTATAGATCCCTTTACACTAAAGCGTTCTGATTGGACGATGAAATTTACTGTCACCATAATGATTGCTTCATTGAGATCTCCCTGGAAAGAGGACAAGTTGATACTGAGTGAGACAGGGGCTTTGAGAGAAGCCAGAAAACTGTTCCCGAGGTTTTGGTCCAAAAGTTGACCTAGGTCATCTTACAGAAAATATCTTTTCAATGTTTTGGTCCTAATAAAGATTAAAGGAGTTTTTTTCATGATTTCATTAAATATTTAAAAATATATAGCTTTCTAAGCACAATTTGATTAATTAAATCATCTGGGCCTTAGGTCTCTGTTTTTCTCAATGTCAATATATTGAAGTTGAGATGATGACCAAAAAGTCACAGATGTGAGTAAGCTGTTTCTCGGGGTCCACTTGGGTGACCAAGACTCGTGGAGGTCCCTGGAGTTTGGTGTCTGGTCCTAAGCTGTGTGGATCCACAGATTGAATTTTCTAACAGGCCTCTCAGAGCCAAAGACTGAGTACAGCAGGGAGAGAGCTGCTGGTCTCAAGGACAATGAAAATAAGGATAAAAACAATAGCTCTCATAAGACTGATGAATCACAGGCCTGTACCTCTGAAACCAATAATACATTATATGTTAATTAATTGAATTTAATTTTTTTAAATGTTTAAAAAAATAAAAAAACAAACAAAAAAGAAAATTATAACTCTCAAATGTCAAACCCTATTCTGAACACTTTGAATAGGTTATTTGAACTCTTTCGTTTCCAAAGCATAAGGTACGAAACAGAGTTTTCCCGGAGTTTGAGCTGTCTTAATCCTGTAGCAGATCCACAAGATCATGGGTCATGCTGTGACCAGGTCATGCACAGGATGTCTCAGTAAGAGAGGAGTCCGCATACTCTATTTAAAAAATGCATATGTTCTGTGTTTGTGACCTGTAGGGTCCTTGAGTGGGGGCCCCCCTCATGCTCAGGCATAAGGATAGAATCAGAGTTAAGGATTATTTTACAGTGAAAGGACTTGAGCCACAATGAGATTAAGAATTTTGTTCAGAGTGACACAGACAGGTAATTAGAGAAAAGGTTTATAATCCCAGCCATCTCATTCTGAAGCCTGTGCTTTTAGCCACTTTGCAATATTTCTGCCTTATGCACCTCTGCATTGCTGTTACTATATTTTATATCCCTGTGCACACACAGTCTTTGGGCCATGGGAAGCCACAGACAAGAGTAAATGTTTGTCCAAGACAATTCTGCTATAAACTTGTGTGTCCATACTCTGCTCTTTTTCTGGCACACATTGTTCATTATTGATGGTCATTCATTAATTCAACATAACTGTGCACCTCTATCTTCCGGGGACTCTTCTAAGTTTTGAGGAAGTTAGCAGGGGACACAGAGACAAAGTCCCTGCCCTCAAAGAGTTTATAATCTATAGAAAGGAAAGAGATCATGAAAACATATGTACAGACTAGATCACTGAATTGTAATCATTTTCTTTTTTACCAAAGAAATTTTGATCTTAGGCAAAAGTTACCTAGAACACCAATACTATATATATATAGATAGATAGATATATATATATATCTATATATATATATATATATCTCAACATATCAAGAAGAATACTGTGTGGTGGAAACAAGTGCAGAGCCGAGAGGCCACTCCCCTGGCAGTCTTCTGTCTGTCTGCCTCATCCCCCAGCACTTATGGAGGGCCCTCTAAAGAACACAGTTTGAAAACCATTGATCTAGAATATCTGTTGTCAAGGAAACATTAAAAAAAAAATTTCTCCCAATCCATAAACTTCTCCACAAAAGGTAGAAGAGAAGGAAAATAATTTTCTTACTGAATAAGCATTCAACCCAAACATGATGCACATCACAGGGGGTCACCAAGAGATTGCAAAGACAGAAAGAGATCTCATCTTCTGATAGTGCCAAGCAGACACCGCCCTTTACATACATGCCCATAAGACAAATGATAACTAGCCCTCAGGTAAGAAGTCCTGCCAGCAACATTGGTTACTCACAGGTCATCCTAGATGCACCTGTCAGCTGGAACGACTGTCTAGGTTAGCTGATTGGCTCTATCCAAACACAAATGTCTTCTGTTTTTCTGTACTCTTATCTTACAGCTTGGAGCAAGGCGCCCGTTGAAATTAGGCTCCTATCTTCCCATAGAAACTGGGAAATAGGGGGTCTATTTCCCTCCATGTTTATATTTAAAAAAGATATGTCAGTAGGTCCTTGAGAAAGATATTCCTAGATCACAAGGTTGACAAAAGTTTTATTTAGTTTCTAAAAAGATTGATACACATTTCAATGAGATAGAAAGAAATAATTACATTTTTTTTTTTTTTAAGTATATGCTCTAGTAACAGGTTCTGGGGAGGAGGAATCTCTTCGCTTTTCCACAGGGGAAATTAAGCTTCGTATTTTTAGTTTGTATTTCTCCCTACACCATTCAGATATAGGCATGTGATTTTAAAAATAAAGACAAAAACAGGGGCACCTGGATGGCTCAGCCATTTAAGCGGCTGGCTCTTGGTTTCAGTTTAGGACACAATCTCAGGATTCTGGAATAGAGCCCCGTGTTGGGCTCCGTGCCCAGCAGAGAGTCTGCTCAAGGATTCCCTCTCTCTCGACTTCTCTTTCTGTCCCTCCACCTACTCATGTGCGGGCACACTCTCTCTCTCGTTCTCTCTCTCCCACTAAAATAAATAAATAAATCTTTAAAAATAAAAAATGAAAACAAAACAAAACCAAAAACGTTGTTTTCCAACAGAAGGATGTAATTGATGGTTTTGAAGAAATGGGTTTACAGAAAATAAATGCCTTCCTGATCTCAGTTCACATCCATTGGAGTAAAGCAGATGTTTCTGACCCTACAACCAGTCTGTGACAAGCCTGACTCATGCCTTTGGCCCAAAGTGCCCAAAAGCATTACCCAAAGAGTGAAACTTTTCTTCCTCTGGCTCTGAAGACCCAGAAGTATTACCATATCCCACAGAGCTAGAATAAAAGAGTCCAGAAATGAAGGTGTTGGCTTAGAATCATACGTTGTTGAAGCCCAAAGGTGTCTTAGAGATCGTACAGTCCAATATTTACCTAAGGGGACACGGATGTCCCGCCAGGGTACATGCATGTCTGAAGTCAATTAACCTACAAGCTAATGTCTGAAGAGAACAGAAGAAACAAGTAGGTTATTTCTTGTCTTACAGAGAAGCTCTGTGCCCAGATACACTGTGGAATCTGGGAAGAGGTGCAGAAATGGCGTGTAAGAACAACTGCATTTGGGATTCAGCGTCCTCTTCGCTCCGCATTGACTGCAACCTCACCCCCTGCCCCGTGATGTAAAGCAAGCATGATGAAGCCATTCTGCTGATAGTGATTATAGAAGACAGTGACATCAAAGAGGCTCTGTCTGAATCTGGAAGCCCAAACACAAAAGAAAACCAAACTGAAACAAGAGAAGGAAACTTCTATAGCATTAAAAACCTGGAAATGCCTGAGGGGTGTCATCCATTCCCCACTTTCATCTTGCAGATGGGAAAGTGGATGAAGAGAGAGTATCTCTCTGCCTCAGCAGGGGAAGGTGGTGAATGGCTTTAAAGGACAAGGAGACCTTGGCTTGTAATGTCAGAGCATTCCAGAATATCTGTAAGGTTGTTCAATTTCACTTGAACCGTTACTTGTTTTCTCTTTACTTTAGTAGTTCATGCCCCGTGGGGGAAGCTAGGCATGTTTGATAAGATGTATACGAACCCACATGTTGTTACCATATTGTATGCCATACGACCAAAGGGACCCACCTTACTGAAGACACCTTGAGTTATATCTATGCCAGAAGACCAGACTGATTGGTTATTGGAAGATTATAAGATTTTATGGGGGTAAGAGGGCATCACAAAGGGCTCCTGATATCTGAACTCAAAACCCAGGGTTTCTCCCCAAGGAACAAAGGGTTTGAATACCACATTGGGCATCCCAACTTTTAAGACATACACTTGAGACACGATCCCGCAGAGCCTCTTAAAAACCAGTGGGGTTTGTGTTCCAAGACCCCCAAGACTAGTGATCTGAGTCACTGTTCTTAGAGGGTTTCTGGGCTCAGACTCACCATCCTGGCTCAGAGGCAGATAATCTGTGCCTTTAAAGCAAAGGAGGCTCACCTGCTTATATTAAAACATCACCCTGAGGGCAAGCATCTAATTTAACCTATGTATCTCGAAGCCTGGTGGAACACTCTTCAGGGACAAAGGCTGGCAGGCTCTCCTTTTGCCATGCTCCAGAGCATCAGCACTATTAGAAGGGAGCTTTTACATGAGTCTGTTGCCCTAATTTGTGTGGCTGCCACTTAAAGGACACCTTTTAATTGCCTGGCTCTGGAGGCCAAGAGAGCTTGCATTCCTGTTTCCATAGGACGGTAGTAATTGGTGTCACCAAGAAAGGAGCTCACATCCCTATCTGGCACCCCAGTTTTTGCAACTGCTACCAGGGGACACCTCTAAATCACCTGGCTCTGGTGGCCAGTGAGGCTTACTTTCATGAGCCTCCCAGGACTGTAACAAACAGAGAGTTTTCAAACAGCTTCTACCCCCAGGGCACAACAAAAGGCTGCAGACCCAGCAGCTCAGTCTTTCTGTGAAGGAGGTCTATTAGCTAATCCATCATGACTATGGCTTGAAAGAACAAGCTTCTAATTAAACATGATAATAGGGGTCAACCCATGAAGCCATATGTGTGTGTGTGTGTATTTGTACATATCTATGGAGCCAACATAGAAGTACCTAACTATGTAAAGCAAATATTAACAGACCTAAAAGGGGAAATAGACAACAATACAATAATAGTAGGCAACTTTAATACCCCACTTACTTCAATGGATGGATCATCCAGACAGAAAATCAACAAGGAAATATTGGCCTTGAATGATACATTAGACCAGATGGATTTAACATATGTCACAGACTATTCCCCCCAAAAGCAATAAAATATACATTCTTCTCAAGTACACGTGAAATATTTTTCAAGATAGATCACATTTTATAGGCCATAAAAACCAGTCTTAATAAATTTAGGAGGATTGAAATCATATTTTACTTTTATTAACATAGTGCTTCCCAAACTTACTTGAATGCAGAACAATATTTTGCAGACATACCTATTTATTTATTTATTTATATCCCAAGGACACCAGTTGGAGAAACACTGCATTTGGTGCTCAGGCACATGTTATTATTGCCTTCATCATTCATTATAGACTCTTGAGCTTTTGACAGTAGTGTTAGTTGATAACCTTATGTCTAACATGGGTCACATTTTTTTTTCTTTTCATTTGAAGTTTCAAGGGCCCAGGATGGCATCAGGTCACATGCCCTGGAAAGTCTTCTCAAGTTCTCCTGACCCAAACCTGGAGAGGTACTATTCTACAGGGATAGCTGTCTAGTTACATATCATTGTGTAACAGATTATCACAAAATTTAGTGATTGGAAACAACTTACTATGGGAGTTGACTGGATTTTGCTGAGCAACATTTTCTTGGGATTGAACATGCTGTGGCAATCATAGAGCAGCTGGAGCTGGATCATCTGAAGACTTGACTGGGTGGAAGATCAAAGTGATACACTTACCAGACTGGAAGTTGCTGCTTACTATCAGCTAAAAGCTTTACTATGCTGACAACCAGATTACCTACTTGTAGTTCCACCAGTCAATGTGGGTTTCCTATAGCATGGTGGCTGTGATCTGTGAGGGATCGTCTATCTTCTAAGAAATCCAGCCAGAAGCCACAAGGTTTTGTAGGGGAGGAAAAATTTTCCTTCTACTCTTCTACGTTCCATGACTGGTCTAACAATTAAAATAGCATGAGACAGATTAACATGAGAAAAACAAATTTAATTATGCACACACTTCTGAAAGCTCTCACGAAGATATGAGACTCAAAAGGCAGCCAGGCAGTTGAGGCTTATATGCCATCTTGAGCTAAGAAAAGGGATAGGGGTCTGGGGCAGCCAAAGGGGAAAATAGGCCATTTATAGGAAGGCAAGAGGAAGAAATGCTTGGAAAACATCTCTATTGCCCAATTACGCAAATAAGTTTCTTAAGTAAAAAGTTACCACTGATAATAGGTCTCTTTCTGCTACAGACCCCTTTTTCAATGTAAGTTTCCTTTATAATTAGGAAATTTATATATTTTTTTAGGCAGTTAAGCAGTAGGTAAAGAGCTTTTCCTGAGTCTGCTGGGTGTTGATTACCTTTAGCTCAAAATAATCCTCACACCAAAGTGGCATATTTTGGGAAACTTGTTCTGACCTCCTTCAGTTTCTTAACACCTAGGGTGAAATCCCTGAACAACACTTCCATTATGTTCCATTGGTCAGACAAGTTCCTAAGGCTAGTCTATATGCAAAAGAAAGAAATTAGACTCTACTTCTTGATGAAGGGATAGCAAAGAGTCTGTAACATTTTATTTTATACCTATCAAAACACTTGTTACTTGTTACTTTGTATTACAATTGCTTGTTTACTTTATCTTCTATCCTGTTACATTATCATCTCTTTCAGGGTATCATTCTTTTGGGTGTCTTGGTTATTGCTGTATCCTACTAGTTAGGAGTCAATACATGTTTGTTGAACAACCAAATGAATGCGTGAGTGAATAAATAAAGCAAAGAATGTAAGATTGCCTTTACAAAGTTTAACTGTGTGGGAGCTATAGATCTTTGAGATATTTTTACATTTTTTTTAAGTGGAGCCCAACACAGGACTTGAACTCATGACCTGAGACCAAGACCTGCACTAGATCAAGATCCGGACGCTTAACCGACTAGGCCACCCAGGTGCCCCAAGATTTTTTACATTTTTATTTATCAAAATGAAATACACTGGAGCACATACATAAAGAAAAGAGTTAATAGAGAAATTGAAATTACAAGAAAAAGAATGGGTGGTGGGTAGAACCAAGTTCTTTATGAGATCAAAGGGATATGATTCATACCAAGGTGAAAGAATTGGCCTTGGGAAAGGGGAGAATGATTTCTATTAACACATAAAGGAGAAAGGGGAGGCTACGTGTGGTACAGATAAGCTTGTGAGCAGAGGGAAGCACTGAGGGATTATGTCTAATGTCCAATCCTCTGAAACCATGTAAAATATGGGAAGAAAGTAGACCTGCATTCTAGCTTTAAATGCTCTTATTTCTTCAGTGACTTCTTTTTTTTTTTTTAAGATTTTATTTATTTGTCAGAGAGAGAGAGACAGTGCAGACAAACACAGGCAGACAGAGCGGCAGGCAGAGGCAGAGGGAGAAGCAGGCTTCCTGCCAAGCTAGGAGCCCGATGTGGGACTCAATCCCAGGACACTGGGATCATGACCTGAGCTGAAGGCAGCTGCTTAACCAACTGAGCCACCCAGGCGTCCCTTCAGTGACTTCTTCATTCGATATCGATATATCGTACCATCTCAATATATCGTACCATATCGTACTATATCGATATATCATACTATAGCATGTAGACTGTGCAATAGGCTAGTGATTTCCACTAATAGTGGAGTGAGCATATCAATTCCCAAACATTTTAAGGTACTTCTCAAACTGGACTATAGAAATAAAAAAATGTTTAAACCTCACTCTGATTATTTAAATATATGTTATTTAGAAATAAAATTAATTTGGGGGAAAATCCTAAAGTACCTCACAACTGCCTATCATTCACCCTCCTCATGACTCCAATACAATACCACATAGCCACAAAGAAATTTAAACCTAACAGTAGCTTCAGAAAGAACACAGGAAATAAATGAGGGGACTTGTTGAATTTGATTAATGACGAATGACACTTTGAAAATAAAATATATACACTAAATTCTTCCTTTTAGAGCCTAGAGTCAGGAAAAACTTTACATCCTCTAATGAACTCATATTTTTTTTTAATCGGTTAATGAAGTAATGTTATTTTCTTATTCCATCACCAACAATAGCATTGCTTAACTTAGAACTTGATTATAATAATTATCTCATCCTGAGTACTTAATGCATATATACCTCTCCTTATTGTGTTTTATTTCTGATGTTTTAAAAAATATTTTTATTGTCTTGCTTATTCAGACGAAGTGTGGAAGTTATTTTAAAATTGCATTGGAAGTAGGCAGGTATACATTAATTTTTAAAGAAATGCTGAACAAAAGTGGTAGAATGATCTGGCCACTAAGATAGTTGATCCATCAGCCCTGAAGCAACGCTCATCTTAATATAATTCCACAAAGCTGAACACGTAAGAAAAATGGATGAAGTAAGACACTGAAATAGCAGCTATAGGTTGTACAAAAAGTTAATTCATAGAGCCCTCAAGTGTAGTAAAATTAAAAAATCCTCCAAAATTCTAGATAGCCTTTGAAACAATGCAAAATGAGCTGTCCCAGGCATGATGCCATATCTTCATACAAATGTTGGTCTGATCCTATAGAATCCATAGATATTCTCCATTCAGTTATAAGTAAAGTAGATTACTTAAGGCTAAGGCTGAAAACTAACTCTGAACATAAAGAAGCAATTATGCACATTTCATGGATTTATTTATTTCACAACCATGAATTGAGTATTGTACCGGAAACTAAGGATATATCAAGACAGAAAAAAGACATGAGCTTCACCTCATGGATCTTAAACACTAAAAAAGCCAGATATTTTATAGGAGGGATGGTACACCCAGTAGGCTAAATGGTGGCCCCAATGATATGCCTAGGTCCTAATCCCTGGAACCTATGAATATTACCTTATACGGCAAAAGATATGATTAAGTTAAAGTTCTTGAGAGAAGGAACTTATCCTGAATTAGCCGAGTCATCCCTAAATTCAGTATGTGCCTTTATTAGAGCAAGGCAGAGAAAAAGAAGACAGATGCACAGAGGAGAAGGTGATGTAAAGATGGAGGCAAAGATTGGAGTGGTGGCCACAAGCCAAGGAACACCAAGGAATGTTGATAGCCCCAAGAAACTAGAAGGGACCAAGAGCAAATTCTCCCACAAAGCCTGCAGAAAGAGGGCAGCACTGTTAACATTTTGATTTCCAGACTCTGGTCTCCAGAACAGGGAGAGAAAAAGTTCCTCTTATTTTAAGACACCAAAGTGAAGGTAATTTGCTACAGACACTAATGCAACACATAAATTACTATATAGTTAGAATTTGTGGTAAATGTCAAAAATGAAATGCACAAGATAATATAAGAGTATAACATAGAAATCTACTTCTCATTGAATGCAGTGGAGTGGGAACCATGGAGAACAATACAATTATAGACTCAGTGGATGGAATTTGGGGTAACTAACCATAGTGCTAGACACAGGCACACATTGCGATGTGGAAAATGCAGAAATAGCAATAATGATAATACATTGCTCTGAACACAATACAGTGAAACTAGAAAACCCAAAAACGGACAGGTTTTTCCACCTGGCATACATACATACATACATACATACACACACACACATACATAAGCAATGTGTGTTAAACAATTCTCCTGACAAAGGAGAGATACAAAACAGAACTTCCTAGAATTCCTAGAAAACAATAGTGAAAACAAAACATATCAGAATTCGTGGGGTATAGTTTTCAAAAATGCTGAGGAAAATTTCTAGCATTAAATAAAAGTTTAAAATAAAATGGCTAAATGTATAATTCAAAAAGCAAGATATATAACAGCAAACTATAATAAAAGCCATCAGAAGGAAGTAATTAATAAATAGAAAGGAAGAACTTAATGATCTAGAAAACAAAACTAATAGCCAATCAATCAATAATAAGCTTTGGAGGGAAAAATTCAACAAAATGTGCAGCAATAACTAACTTAACATTTTAAATGGTAATATACAAAATAAGAATAGAAAGACATGGGGCGCCTGGGTGGCTCAGTGGGTTAAGCCTCTGCCTTCAGCTCGGGTCATGGTTTCAGGGTCCTGGGATCGAGCCCTGCGTCGGGCTCTCTGCTCAGTGGGGAGCCTGCTTCCCCCTCTCTCTGCCTGCCTTTCTGTCTACTTGTGATTTCTGTCTGTCAAATAAATAAATAAAATCTTAAAAAAAATAGACATAACTACTGGTACATATTTTTAAAGTTATAAGTGAAACCCTACTAAAGACAGAAACTGCAGACCAATTTTCATTTTAAAAATTGAGAATGTTTTCAAAAAACTCCTTTTTGGAGTAGTGTTTATGGAGGTCAGAGGTCCAGGGCAGAGCACTAGAATGAGAGCAAAGACCTGGGTTCCGATTCTGCCTCGGCCACTGCTGAGCTGTGTGGTCTTCAGCTGGTGGATTCACCTCGCTAAGCTTCAGGTTCTTCATTTATGAGGAAATCTCTCAGACCTCCTCCAGCTCTTAAATGGTGTATGTCCAAATTCTATATTTAAAGGAAACTAAGAAACATTGTTAGAGCAGCAATAAGCAAAATGAAAGGAAAGGACAGAGGGGAATCAGTTTGATAAATTGTCTAGCATGGAATAGCTAGGCAAAAATATAAGAGAACTGTCCCTAATAATATTCCTCCATTTCCAAAATCACCTTAGCAAAAGAAAGCAGGCTTTCTGAAGTATGTAGGACCAGGGAAGAACTGAATTCAAAGTATGATGATTTTATCCTCAGACCTCAGAGTTAAGTTCTGGATGCTACTAGTTCCCCAGTGCTTCTCGAATTTTCCATCCAAGGTACCCCTAACTCTTGATAAGGATGAAAGTCCAGCCCTAAGAGAATAAGGACACAGGGCCAGAACACTGGCAATAAAAGCAAAATGACTTTATAATCTTCTGATTCATTGTAAATTTTGAAATGCTATTGAAATTCCATTCTGTAATATTCAGATGTTTGCCTTGATTACAAGCCATATTTTTAATTGCCAGCCTTAGAAAATGCTCTTTGTTTACCCTTTTTTCCCCATACTCTCAGTACTCCCCAGGGAGTACCTCAGTGTACCCCAGTGTGGGAACCGACATACTCCCAGTACTCCCCCTGGAGTATCTCAGTGTACCCCAGTGTGGAAAACAACAACCAGTTGAGAAATAAGACCAGACCACTCACAGGCTGGGAAGAATCCCACAGGGATAAGGATAGAAAGGGAAGCTCCAAGGCAAAATTGTAACTGGATCCTCTCCTATGCAGTTTGAGAAGTTGTTCTCAGTTTCCACTTAGTCATGTCTGAGACTGTCTCGTGGCCATTAAACCTCCCAAGCTTGTGTTCACACAGCTTGTTCTCAGAAGCAAATCCAATAGTGTCCCTTTGCAGGGTTGAAGGAAATTATAGTTCCAAAGAAGGCAAATTATAACCTCTTTGACCACCCCTCTCCCCGCCCTCTTGTGCTCTCTCTCCCTATTCAAATGTATTTAATTCAACCAGGAAAGTTTCCTACTGAAGTTCTGATGGGCACTTAATAAAGTATTTTGAGTCCTTTAGACTGATTGCATTCCACCAACAACCTGATGAAGACATGCTTCCGGCCAGCAAAGAACCTACAGAAGGACCATGCCCTGCTAACCTTGAACAAACTCTGTCTGTGGCTTCCAGTTTCTTGACAATAAAATGAAGAGTATGGACAATTTAACTCTAAGATCTCTTCTACAAGTGGTCACATTTGTGCTAGAGGGATTCTACTTTCAAACCCTATGAAACCTCACCTCCCAACATGCACATAGCACCCCTGCTTTAGGTAATAGAAATGGACACATGGCCCAGATTATTGCCAATCATAGGACCCCAATCCCTGATTTTGTGAGTAGTCCAAGGAGAGGTCACCTGATCAATTCCAGTGTCATTCCCTGGAAATTTTCAAGTAGAAGCTGAAAGAGAGGGATGCTCTCTTTCCTCACTGATTTCTAAGCAATTAGTGTAAAGCCCTGGAAGCTGCCAGTAGCTGTGACCTATGCCATAAAGGAAAAGTTGTTTGATAATAGAAGGAAAGTAGACCAACAAGCAGAGATAAGAGACAGGCAGAGAGGAGAAACTGGGTGGTTTTCAAGGCCTAAGTTTTTATTCATTGATATCAAGGTCTTCTATTTCTTTCTTCTGTTCTACAAACTTCTCTTAGTGTTGAGAAAGGCAGGCTCATGCCTGTCATTTTTCAACCCCCGTTCAGCCTTGGACCTGGAACACTTCCTTACCAAGAGATAAAGAGTTCCCATAGCTGGGGCTGGATTTACCACTTTGTGTAGTAAGAACTTTCCCTGTTTCAGACTCAATGTGTACTCCTTTGTCTTGCTGAAGTTAACACAAATGGTACCTGATCAACCCAAATATTGCATCTGTCCCCTGTGGGGAGGAGATGGAATCCTTCTACGGTAGCACAAAAGGAGTGAGTGCAAGCCGGCTGCCCTGTGTTGGGGGCTAGGAGGAACCTGTTGGCCATGGGAGACTGGCACCAGCTATTGGAGCTGATCTTGTTCTGCCTCTTCTCTGGGGAATGAAGTGATGTTCCCTCTTGGGCTCAACTGTTGCTTTCCTTGGCGACTCCGATACCGAGATGCAATGAGTGGAAGTATTTGGACCTCTGCTCCTAATAACAGGCAACAAACAAATGTCCTTCGCTTGACACATACCCCTTCCTATAAATCCCAATTTGGCCTTGAGTAGATTAAGCTAGTCTTTGCTTACAACTAAAAGAATCCTGACACACATACCTATTCTTCTTTAGTAATTTCACTGCTTCTAGAACTCAGAGGAACTGAGAGAAGGTTCTCTCTACTGGTCATTGAGAGAAGTATTTGTTTTGTGCCTGTTTGGTGTAGAGGTAGAGGTTAATAAAGATAATATTAATCATAATTACTATCATTTGTTGAGAACTTCCCATAGATCTATATGTTCATATATTAGCGCATTCAGATTCCTACTAAGAAGGTAATATTATAAATTACATTTTACAGATAAGGAAACTGAGGCTTTGGGAGTTTCCATAACTTACTCAAGTTCACACAGTTCATGAATAGTAGAGTTAAAACACAAATCTTCCTCATTTCAGAGCCTTGGTTGGTGTTGAGCTACTACTTTATACTGTACTCAAGGTGCCTATATAAAGTGCTTCCATCATTCTATTGATAATTGGCAATATGAGGGAGTTTGAATAGTTTTCTACAGGTATGGTAGTAACGCTCAGGGAAGAAAAATCAGTGAGCTGGGATGGCACTTTATTGTGTAATCACTTTGTCTTTAACTTTTCTGAAAACCAACCAAAGCAAAACCCAAAAAACAAAACAAAACAAAAAACACAGTCCTTCACCTTGCCCAAAGAAGTTCCAAGTTTTTGCAGGTTAATATAAATTCAGGCAAAAGGGAAAGAAAGAAGACTCAAAGGGCCATTATTGTTCACAGGCCAAATTCTGTCCTTGTTTAGGGAAATGTTGAAATTAAATATTAGAATCCTGAGCTATTGTTATTTTATTCAAAGTCAATTTTTTCTGTCATTGACTTTTGGAAAGATGAGTCTCAAGAGAATATGGAACATCTAGTTAAGTGCTTTCTCTAGGAAGGATTGGGAGTAATCAGAGTGATTTTAAACCAAAGAGACAGCTTTGCTCTGAGCTAAGCGTCCTGAAGTGATCCCAGTGATTTACTGTGCTTTAAGTCTACATCCTAACACCAAGTTAAATTAACAGAATGAGATAAAATGGAAGCATCTGTCTATATATTCCGGCTGTATATGCCTGCATTTGTATATAATATATAATGCTACTATGTGACTTTACCAGCTTTGCTACAGCCAATAACTCAACAATAACTTTATGCCAGCTGAGGGGACAATAAATAGCAGACCTCAGTATGTTTTATGTTTTATGCTGCATTAGTGCATTGCTTCAGCCAACTAATGATCCCGACTTCCCAACCTACCTCCTTTATTAATGAATCTGAATTTATAGACCACCTCCTTCTCCTAGAGCGCAGAGCAGTTCCTGTGGCCCACAGTATGTTGTAGCTTCACACCTAAATCAGTCACAGGGACAGGACTTTCACAACTTGGAAACTAACCCACTTAACTTTTTCAGTACTGATAACAGCTTTCTCCTTTGTGAGAAGTGAGCTATTTAATTAGAACCCTTCTCTTCCTACCTTTTTCCTAACACTCATTGCAGCTCTAATTGTCTAAATTCTGTTTTCCTCATTAGAATGTAAGGCACAAGGGAGTGGAAATTGAGTCAATCTCATTCACAGAATGTGGCACCTTGCCTGGGGCATAGTAGATGCTTAACAGAAAACTGGGTGTGGTTTTTACCATTAGGTGATCATAAAAATGCTTGATCACAAGAGCTGTCCATTCAGAAATACAGCTGTGCTCTTAGTATCCCGTGAACACTCATGTATTTCACGCCTATCATGTACCACCCACCGTGCAGTGGGAAACAGATAAGTAAGATCATCTCTTTGCTTGAGTTGCTTCCAGGTTTAGGAGTAATGAGCCTATGGTAACAGCTCTAATCCAAAGTGAATAATGTGGGCCCATCAAGTGCTCCAGGAATTCAAAAGAGGTGGATGGATATTGGACCTTACTATTGCGATCCAAGAAGGAGAAAGGTGGCTTTTAAATGGAAGAGGGAGGATGGCTAGGAATTCAAAGATGGGAAGAAAGGAAGAAACAATCTAGGGAGGAGAGTAGGAACAAAGCCACACAGGTGAAAAGGTGCAGGATCTTTTCAGGAAGGTCCAGCTGACAGAAAGTCTGACTTGTCTGTAGGGAGCTGTAGTCATAGTGTGGGGGTGAAGTTGGAGATCTGTGTGGAAGCTTCCTATGTCAGGGCAAGAGTGAGGAGCTGGGGGATAAATCAGATGCAAGCATTATCCTGCATGATAGTGGCCTCTGGGAGTTTTAGTCATCCTCAAAGCTTTGTTGTACCTGGGTGGCCCAGATTCCCTTTCAGTTGTTCCCTTCAGTAACAGTATTTCTTCCTAAAGCCAGAGGCCTCGACTTGCTATGTTCGCCTCCCCACACCAGCAGTATCATTGCCTTTCTTTTCTCCTTTTTCAAATTTACCAGTAGTTCTCAACCTCTGGATGCCTCCCTGTTCTTTCTTAAACTGCTATGCTAGTAGTTTCCTTGGAGATGGGGAAGGGTTCACTGTGGGTCAGGCACAGAGCTACGAGCCTTATTAAGTTTGGTTTCTTTTAATTCTCTCAATGGGCTAATCACTCAGATACTCCCATCATTCTCCTTTTGGAGATTTAAAAAGAAAGGTCAGACAGCTGGTAAGAATCAGAGATGATTCAAGGTCAGGTGTGCCTGATTCAATAACTGAATCCAATCACTATACCCTACTGATTCTCTCAAAGAGCTGATTCCTAGCGACTTCCCGTCAAAATGTGGTGCTTTGTCCTTGGTCTTCCATGTCCTCACAATTATCTCTACACAGGGATGGTATTTCCTTGATTATATAAAGAGAGATTAACTGCAAATGAATTGGTTTCTTCTGCCTACCAAAGGACGCCACTTTGGTCTTACTGCTCACACCATCAAATATTATTTTTAAGTCCAAGCAATTTTTCACATCTGAAGCACTGCCTTTGTTTTCCCCAAACCAAATAATAGCAACTGTCTTGCTTCCAACAAAAATAGAGTGACAGAATTGTGTTTGCTTCTGGTTTTTATTTTTCTAGATTATATCGGAAAACACAGAGGGAAACAATAGTCTCAGAGTATATTAGGCAACAGTGTTAGACAATACATTTCTGAAAAATAGTGGAAACATAGCCTGGCTATATATATTGATTTGGCTGACTTATTTATTCCTTATAAACTAGAAACACAAAAGGCTATCTATAAAATGTAATAACCAACCCAAACATAATACTTGATTTAATGTATTCTCTCAGTCACTGAAATTATCAAGAAATCCAATCCTGAAATAAAGTTTTACTCTTGGAAGCCAAATGTTTTTATATTAAGATAATGCTCTCAGCTGACAAAGCAGATGATACTCACTTTGAATCATAATACAGAATTCAAATATTTACTCTTTAGAATGCAAATTTGTCACAAGAGAGCTTTGTAAATCAAGAATTCTAAGGGATGGGTTAAGGGGTATTCTTGGACTCTCGTGACCAATCATACAGGGACATCAATTTAGCTTTTTTTTTCTTTTTTTAATTTAAATTCAATTAGCAGACATATAATACATCATTAATTTTTGATGTAATGTTCAATGATTCATTAATTGCATATAACACCCAGTGCTCATCACATCATGTGTCCTCCTTAATGCCCATCATACAGTTATCCCATCCCCCCCCACCTCCCCTCCAGCAACCCTCAGTTTGTTTCCTGGAGGCAAGAGTCTCTCATGGTTTTTCTCCCTCTCTGATTTCTTCCCATTCAGTTTTCCCTTCCTGTCCCCATGACCCTCTGTGCTATTCATTATATTCCACATATGAGTGAAACCATATGATAATTGTCTTTCTCTGATTATTTCACTCAGCATTATACCTTCCAGTTCCATCCATGTCAATGTAAATGGTAGGTATTCATCCTTTCTGATGGCTGAGTAATATTCTATTGTATATATGAACCACATCTTTATCCATTTGTTTGTTGAAGGGCATCTCAGCTCCTTCCATGGTTTGGCTACTGTGGACAGTACTGCTATGAACAGTGGGGTGCAGGTGTCCCTTCTTTTCACTACATCTGTATCTTTGGAGTAAATACCAAAATAGTGCAGTTGCTGGGTCGTAGGGTAGCTCTATTTTTAACGTCTTGAGGAACCTCCATGCTGTTTTCCAGAGTGGCTTCACCAGTTTGCATTCCCACCAACAGTGTAGGAGTGTTCCCCTTTCTCCACATCCTCGTCAACACTTATTGTTCCCTGTCTTGTTAATTTTAGTCATTCTGACTGGTGTGAGGTGGTATCTCATTGTGGTTTTGATGGCATTTCCCTGATGTCAAGGGATGTGGAGCATTTTTTCAAGTGTCCATTGGCCATTTGTATGTCTTCTTTGGCTTTATACCTTGGGATCATGTTATGGTTAGCCATGGAGGAATGGACATACATTTGGAGGGAAAAGAATGGTGAATTTTCTGTAAGAATTCTTTTTTTTTTTTTAAGAATTCTTTGGAGAGTGTAAGAATGTCCTATTTTATCAGAGTCCAGAGTTGAGATACCCATGGGAAATAAATGATTGATAAAATTTTGCCAGGAATTGCATGCTGGCAGAGGGCTGGGAAGCAAGGTTTTCCAAGGCCCTGACCTGATTATGGCACCCAAGTTTAAAATCCTACCTGAAGATCTCCTGAGGAATAAGCTTAATGCCTTATCCTGACACTTGTAATCACCACGTTCAATATCTAGTCAAGCACAGGAAATAACTCTGTAGGTATTAATATTGAATAAAATAAATGTTTGCTGAACATCCATCTTTACTCTTCAATTAGCTAAATGTGGCTTGAACCCCGCATTGACAATTGGATTTAGCCCTAATCTTCCCCAGATTTCCATTAGTTTCATTCATCTCATGCTTTTCTGCACCTCTTGCTCTTTTTGAGGATATTTTGTGGTTATTCACAGGCATCTTGAGTTTGATGCTAGTCCATTAATTTTTTATCTTTCTTATTTCTGAATATGTGCCTTTAAGTCTATAATGTTTCCCTGCAAAATACTTGCTTAGCTGCATTCTCATTTTCCTGCTTTGGCATTCCAGTCTATGCTAAATATTTTATAACTTCCACTTAGCTTTCTTTAACCCATTAAGTATTTCAAATCAGGTACCATAGTTTCCAATTGTATTTGAAGGAGGGAGAAATTTCTTACTTTGGCTGTTTTTAAAAATCAATCTCTGATTTATTACATTGTGATTTAAATATATAGCTCATAAAATATTTGGGGGGATTTGTCGAGACTTCCATTGTTGCCTAAAATGTGATCAGTTTTTTAAAAGCTGTTTCATGTTTGTTTAGAAGAATGTGAATTTTCTATATGTTGGGTACAGGATTTTTTGTGTTTATATCTATTAAATAAAACTTGCTAATTGTGTTATTTGAAAGGTGTCTAGCCTTTAGTCATCATGGTCTTTCAGTTTCTCAAATTTTCTGAGAAGTTGCATTAATTTCATCTTGCCATTCCCTTAAATATTGCCTTATATATTTTAAAGATGCGTTGTTCAGTGAATCCAAAATCATTGTTGCTACACAAGCCATGCAATATGCAACACTTCTGTCTCACACTGTTTTTAACTTCAAAAATGGTTATTATTTGTTATTAATGCATACTTAAATTGATCAACACATTTTAATGACTTCTTACCTAATCATGGATTCTTTTTTGCGTATCTTTTTATTTTTCAGTAATTTCAAAATTATTCACAGAAAAGTTGCAAGTTCAAAAAACTCACATATACCTCTCACCCAGATCCCACGATTCTTAGCAGTTAACCATTTTTGCTTTCTATGTATTATTTTTCTGAAGGTATCACCTCACATCTGTGGGAATGGTTCTTTTCAAAAGACAAAGGGTAAATACTGGCAAGGATGGGGAGAAAAAGACCCCTGCTACAGTGTTGGTGGGTATGTAAATTGGTATAGCCATTATGGGGAAGAGCATCATTTTTTCTCAAAAAATTAAATACAGAATACAGAACTACCACATGATCCAGCCATCCCACTCCTGGGTTTGTATCTAAAGGTATAAAATCAGTATCTCAGAGAGATTCCTGCACTCCCATGTTCATTGCAGCATTACTCACAGTAGCCAAGAAAACAACCTAACTGACCATCTACGGATGAATGGAGTTAAAAAATGAGATTACACACACACACACAGAGACATGTACACAGGAATATTACTGAGCCATGAGAAAGAAGGAAATTTTGACCTGTGTGACAACATTGGATGAACCTTGAGGGCATTATGCTAAGTGTAAAGCAGAGAAAGACAAATGCTTTATCAGTTATACGTAGAATCTAAAAAAGCCAAACTCATAGAAACAGAGCAGAATGGTGATTCCCAGGGGCAGGGACTTGGGGGGAGTGGCAAATGTTGGTCAAAGGGTACAAACTTTCAATTATAAGTGCTAAGTCCCGGGCATCTAATTGTTGGGGTCCATTATCAAAGGAATGAGACTGAGACAACGTGAAAGTCATGCAAAGCTTTATTCTATGCCAAACATTAGAAGTCAGACTGACCGGCCAGGGCCGCCTCCGAAGAGAGGGACCCCGTCCCGATCTCACAAGCTAGTTTTATAGAGCATAACTGCAGACCTCAAAGTACGTGGCTTCTATTGTTAGGGCATTTACTCCCAGAACCGATACCAGGAACTGCTGGGATGTTTGGAACGCTGGGACGTGCTGGGGCATTTAGAACTGCTGGGGCGTTTATTCCTGGAATGAAGTCCATAGATGTAAACAACAATATGGCTACCCAGGTAATATGGAGGCGCTCTAAGCAGGCCCTAATAGTTAAACAGGTTTTAACATTAAATCAGCCATAACACTAATGAACAGCATGGTGACTGTGGTTGATGCTACTATATTGTATACTTAAAAGTTGCTAAGAAAGTAGATCTTAAATGTTGGCACACACAAAAAGAAACAGTAATTATGTGAGGGGATGGAGGTGTTAATTAACCTTACTGTGGTCATCATTTTATACTGTATAAATGTATCAAATTATCATGTTGCATATAAACTTATACAATGTGATATTTCAGTTATTCCCCAGGAAAGCTGGGATGTAGGGGAAGAATAACCTATCAGTTCAATGAACGGCTCCGTTATTGGATCTTTTCTAAGTGTTGGGACAGAGTGGTGTGCTCATTTGGGGGACCAGGTTGAAAGCATTCATTATGTCTACATAGTATGACTGGGACTATCTTCCGGTGGGGGATGAACCCACATATGCAGAAAAAGACATAACAAAAATAATGAATAGAATAATAGAAGGTAATTAATAGAAGGTTTGAAATCACCTAGGTGTCCACCAATAGGAAATGGAAACCAAAATGTGTTCTATGCAAGTGATGGGGGTAATAATGCTGAATGTAAGAAAGTACAAAGCAGAGTAAGATGTTTAACATGATAACACTTATTGTAAGTGAAGGTACAAGAGTGGATGCCTTTGATGGGGAGAGATGAAACTGGAACCAGGGATGATTAGTAGAGGAAAGAAAATAAATAAAAACGGAGATATATATGGATATATGATACCTTTCCACAATGTAGAATTATGAGTAATCCAATTTGGTGCACCTGAGGTTCATTTTATTAAAAAAAAATTAGGGGAGCGCCTGGGTGTCTCAGTGGGTTAAAGCCTCTGCCTTCAGCTCAGGTCATGAGCCCAGGGTCCTGGGATCCAGCCTCCCCCCCCCACCCCCCCGCATTGGGCTCTCTGCTCACAGCAGGGAGCCCGCTTCCCCCTCTCTCTCTGCCTGCCTCTCTGGCTACTTGTGATCTCTGTCAAATAAATAAAATCTTAAAAAAAAAAAATTAGGTGTAACCACTAAAAGAACACAGTACAAAACCATTTGCTTGGAAGCTGCTGGTGCCTGTCTCATGGGAGTAGGCTTGCTGTAAGTGATCAAGAAATAGCCAGCATTTCCTTGCTTCATTCGCAGACTAATTTGTCTCATTATAGCACTGGCCACTGTTACTAATTTAGGAGATGATAAGAGAGAGATGTTCTTAATACCTGAACCATATACTGGAAATAAAATGGGGATCTGGCAGTGGTAACAATGGAATACCACAGCCAAGCACTTAGCAAAATAAGCCCAGGATATAGACCTGGGAATAAAATTTATTTGGCTCTCTCAATATTATTGAAGCCTCTCATTTTAGAGAAAATGTTTAAATGTCAACCTCAGAATCACCAGTACGAACGTTTCATGACCTACCGAACTTTGTGGAGTTTTCAAGTAGATAGAACACTAGCCAATTTTATGATTACAATGAAAAAAATTGGACAAATGTCAGCTTCCAGTAACTAAACTTGTTTACTAGTAAGCTTTCCTCCTGAGCTTGTCACACACAGCTGCAACACTTACCTGCTAACACTCAGCAGGATACGCATCCTCAGAACAGGAAGGTGGAAAACAGGCTCGGGGCTTCCGCCCTCCTTTTTGGCTCATCTGTCCCCACTTACCTTCATTGATTTCATGGCAGTCTTCTGACCTCTTCCTGCCCCAAATCTGCTTTCTGGTTATCCTTGTCATTTGGTTTAATTGAAACTCATTCCTGGCCTGTTTGTTTTGCCACAGTTGCATAGAAACCTTCGACTCTGAACTTGACCCCCATTACATGGGCCTGCATGTCCCTAAAATAAGTAACTCTACTCATGAATACATTGCAAAATCTGCAACATCCCAGCCTCACCCAATTCCGAAACCTAATTTTATTCTTCAATGCCCACCATCTGGCCTTATCAAACTGGCCGACTGTCTTATTTTTTGTGTGTCACAATGCCTATGTGCCCGAGTTATTTTTTTTTTTTTAATTATCAACCCTGGAGAGTTAGGATTTAACTGTGTGTGTTTGAGACTGTGTATACCATCTTTCTCCAGAATGATTCCCCACTCTTGCTAGACAGGAAGAAAAGAAAGGGAGAATTTAAAGAACATGCTTCTGTTCCAAGTTTAGACAGTGACCCTAACACATCATGAATAAGGAGTAATCAGACACTCCCCTCTGTCTGGGTCTTAAGAGAAGATAAACCAGTAAAAAATAAAGCCCGTGCATGCACACACAAGCATAAGCACATTTCTTCCCTTCTATGGTGGGCTCGTGAGAAGCTGGGGTTCCAGAAGGAGGGTGGGGTGGGGAAATATGGGTTGGGCTCCACAGTTGCTTTTGCTGGCTCCCCTCTCAGGGCGATGCCCTGGGCCCACCCTCCCTGCCCATGATCGGAAGTACAAGCATCCACACTCCAAGGGTACCATAACCACTGTAGCCTATATCTTTTGCAAGAGGACTTGTGTTCAGACCTGTGAGAATCTTCTGCCAGGCATTATTCCCATCCCTATCTTTACTTTCCTATGGGTGGGGGGTGGCTTTGCGGTTTTGTAAGTGCATTGGGTCAAAGGACGTTTGGATACACTGAACCGTGCAGGCGAACTCAACAGAAATAAAATAAGCTGTAAGCCATTGACTTTAATCAGCAGCAATCTATGACACAGTACGCGTGCAGACACAGCCTCAACCAACTCAGATTTGTCTTGGGGCTTGCTCCACTTCCTTGGACCTTCGCAGAGTTCTAGCCGGAACCTGCCAGTCGTGCTCCGGAGAACACAAAGTGATCTTCAGCCTCTAGGCAGTGTCCAGTCTACCCTGAGACTCGTCTCCATTTTAGACTCTGCAAAAGCCTGCATCCTGCCCTCTTGAGGTGCTTGTTCCTTTCTCCTCTCTTTTTAATAATGGCCTGTAGTAGAGAGGCCATCTTCTTTGCTCAGAGTTTGCCTCACATGTGTTCCGAGGAGGGCGTGATCCCTAGTAGACTTCTCCTCCCAGTTCCTCTACAAGTCTGAGAGTGATAGGAGAGTTCATGCCATTCGTTCCTTCATTCATTCTTTCATTCATTCATCACCATTTAGCAGCCTATTATGTGACTGGTTCTTTGCCCAGTTGCTGGGTGTGCAAAGAGGAAAAGAAGAGCACAGAATGCTGTGGTTACGGGATTGTCTCTGTTTAGAACCCACTTGTTGGCATGAGGAGCAAAAATGTGTTTGTGATTATAGTATATTTAATATCCTGCTACATGACAGTGCTCTACGGGTAAGCACACGCCAGAGAACTTTGCATGTGGGCTGATGGTGCAGAAACCTGTGCATGCATGAAGGGGACTCCAGTGGCTTTTTGAAAGAGCAACTCAGGGGACCAAGGAGTGTCCTGAAGCAATCCTGATGGAGACCAGAGTCCTAGATGCCAGTCAGCCTCCCCTGTTTGGCAGACCTCCTCTCTGCAGCTCAGAAGCCAGGGTCTCCCTTCAGGAGGGATATGTGTTTATTTTTCTGTTGCAGGCCTGTGCAAATGCTTTGTGTTCAGACTGTTCTGTGACTTCAAAGAGGTTCGGGAAGCCAGAGTTAGCACGGTCAGCTTTCAAATTGCAATTTGAGGATAATACTTTGAAGGAGCTATACATGAAAGCAAAGGCAAACCTTGGGAAATGTTGTGAAAATATGTTTTTCTCCTCACCAGCTAATTACCTCCTACTCATGGGAGCCCAGGGAGAGGGCTCCAGGTAAATGTTTATTGCCGTGGATGCTCCCTCATCACAGGGAACTGACTGTGCCTAATCCAAGTGTGTGCATTGACAAAGCAGAAATGCAAATAGATGGTTCACAAGGCATTTGATTTTCTTTCTGGTTTTCATGCAAAATCTGATGTGACAAGCCACAAACATGTAAGAACCCTGAAGCTGCAGTTACACCTAAGACTAGGCCCTCACACTGGCTCCTCACCAATGCCCTGACCAGTTGTTAGGCAACTGGGTTGGGGGGAGGGGGGAGGTTCCAATGCCAGGGGTTGTGCTAAGGTTGGTCTCATGGGGACAGCCACCAGCCCCATGTGGCCATGGAGCATTTGAACTGTGGCTGCTCCTATGTGTGTAAGAATACATCCTGGATTTTGAAGTCTTAGTACAAATACATCCGTGTAAAATATAGTAAATCTTACATGTGTTGCAGATTGAAATGCTAATATTTTAAATATATTGAGTTAAATAAAATAGAATTGAATGTGTTACACTAGCTTTTTACTTTTTACTTTTTTTTTTAATGTGGCCACTGGAAAATTTAAGATAACATATGTGGCTGGAATTCTATTCAGGTTAGACAGCAGGGCACTACAGTCAAAAGAAGGTAGTGGCAGAGAAGACACGGGTTTGCCTTTAAGGAACATCCCATCTTACCCATGTGACAGATTAAGTCAACAGACAACTAGGGCCGCAGTCGTCGGCACTCATGAGAAGGGCACCTAACCCCATCTGGGTCAGAAAATGCTTCTCCGGTGTGGTAGCAGAGTAACACCCCCTCCCCACCAAGAACCTCCATGTCCTGATCTGAGGACCCTGTGAATAGAGCGCCTTACCCTTCGCGAAGGGTTTGCAGGTGTGATTAAGTTAGGGTTCTCTAGATGGGGAGAGAGCATGGATTATCCAGGTGGGGCCGATGTAATTACAAGCGTACTTACAAGCGTACAAGGGAGGCGGAGGGAGATTTGACTACAAAGACGAAGTCAGGCAGACATGATATGAGGAAACCTGAACCCGCTGTTACTGGCTTTGGAGATGGAGGAAGAAGATCACAAAGCAAGAGCGCAGGCGGCCTCTAGAAGCTGGGAAAGGCAAGGAAGTGGATTCTCTGGAGCCTCCAGAAAGGAACACAGCCCCGCTGACACCTCGACTTTAACCTAGAAGACCTACGTAGCACTTTGAAATGACAAAACTATAAGGTAACGCATTTGTGTTGTTTTAAGCTGGTCTGAGGTAATTTGTTAATGCAGAATAAGAAACTTACCCACCAGGCAAAGTAATACCTACTCTTACAGCTGAACAATTAAGAGGAGTGATACGGGTGCAGAGTGAGGACATGCGAGGGTCGAGAGCTCCAGCAGGGAGAGTGAGCCTTGTGCACCTTTCCAGCGTCTGCCGGTAGACTGGACACAACCCTCCTGGGTTCAGTAGCTGTTTTCAGATCAGCCCTCAGTGTTTTGTGACAAGTATCTGTTGTCTATTTTGGGGTTCCCTGTTTTTACACCCACCAGATGCTCCAGTGCTTCCCTCTTCTCCATCCCTTGCACACACGGATGCCCCGCGGGTTTCGTGGTGGCTGGTCGTCTCTGGGGTTTGTGAGGATACCTTGTCGCCCGTTTATCGTACATGCTGCTGCCTATGGGGTTTTGGGTCCTGTTTCGTTTTGCTCTCTAGTCATCACTCTCTCTGTTTATAGGAGGAGTGGGAGCGATTGGGGAAGATTATAGAACTATGAATGGTTGCGCCCACCGGTTTTGAAGAGTCAGACAAGGAAACTGAGGCTTAAAAGTGAAGTAATTTGGGCCACATCTTAAGTAAAAGGCAAAATTATGATGGAATGCCAATCTGACTCCTCTTTCTCCTGAGGTCATGCAAAAAATCACCCAGTTCTGACTTCCACAGTTTGAGACGGATATTGACAAAGCACAGAATGATCCTAAGTGAACTGTCACATTCCTTCATTTATTTTGCAGAGACTTACTGAGCCCCGCTCCATGGGTCTGGCTCTCTATCAGGGGCTAAAAACAAAACAAGAGGAGGCAAACAAATCGGTCCCTGCCTTCACAAAGCTCCCATTTTACTCGAATATGAGGAACGGCTAAATGCAATTAATGTGCCTGCTCCCTGATGCCCCAGCCGAGGCAGGGAACTCGTGCATTCTTATCAAATTATAGCTATTGTTACTATATTTTACTTTTTTTTCTACCGGTCCTAGTAAGTATCCTGCTAAATGCATTTATCTAAGAGTCCTCCAAGTTACCCAAGTTCTTTGCCTCTGGCTCATACAAGGCATCAGAGAGAAGTGAAATAGTTCATTAAAAAACAGTAAGAATGGGGGCACCTGGGTGGGTCAGTCTGCTAAGCATCTGCCTTCAGCTCAGGTCATGATCTCAGGGTCCCAGGATCGAGTCCCGCATTGGGCTTCCTATGGAGCAGGGAGCCTGCTTCTCCCTCTACCTCTGCCTGCTTCTCTCTCTGCTTGTGTTCTCTCTCTTTGTCAAATAAATAAATCTTAAAAAAAAAAAAAAAACCAGCAAGAATACCACTCCCTATAATCTCTTTCTACACATATACATATCCTATTGGTTCTGTTTCTCTGGAGAACCTTGATTAATTTCTTCTAAGAAATTTTTTTGAAGGTTTTATTTATTTATTTGTCAGAGAGAGAACACGCGTGCACAAGCAGCAGGAAGCAGCAGGCAGAAGGAGAAGCAGGCTTCCCTGCTGGGAAGGGAGCCTGATGTGGGACTTGCTCCCAAGATCCTGGGATCATGACCTGAGGTGAAGGCAGATGCTTAACCTACTGAGCCACCTAGGCATCCTCCACAGAAATTTTAGTAGCCATATTCTTTAAAAAAAAAAAAAAAAATCTGGAGATTGAACATCTTGCTATCCAGAGCTTTGCCTAGAGGCAACTTCATAGAGTGTGCAGATTAGGCTTTAAAGGTGGATGTAAATTTGAATTCTGGTTATGCCATTTGCCATTTGACTAGACTTGGGTGAGTCACTTCAAATCTCTGTAAAACCTCCCATCCTCAGCTTTCTCAGCTGGAAAATGGGAATCCACATCTCACTCAGAGAATGGGTGTAACAATTGGCCAGAAAGCTTGGAAAGCTTCTGGCGCACAATAGATACTCGATAATTTGTATTTAGACATTACTAAGGAGTAAAAATGAGATTTTCTACTCTTAGGTGGTGACAGCTGTCATTAACTTTTCTAGGCCTCACTTGAGCTGGAAGAAAAGTACACTTCTTGAATCTCAAAGAAATCCTGGATTTCCTTCAGTAATCAATATTCAGCCAAGGACTCTGACCTATTTTCGTCATTTCTCTGAATGCTGTAAACCTCAGGTAATCAACCTCATTGTGTAGCTGCATTTCTCTCCACAAAGTTATTCATAACAAGATGACAATTAGGTGCAATTATCCCCAGAGACTGAATTGTAATCACCACAGAATGGAATTAAATTTCCATAGTATAAGGAAATTGAGAAAGTGAGGTGTCTTGACACCTTTGGCAAACTATTCATTTGCTTGTCTTTTTGCACAAAACTGTAATTTAGAAAACTGTTTTTCCAACAAAACCCAATGGGACAGCTTACAGGTTTTCCCCTCAAAACTGATATGTCCCTGGATAGGACTTCTCACAGGGGAAGAATTTAGATTTCTTGAGCCCAGGCTAAATTCCGGGCACTGTGATCCTAGGGTCACCTCTTTCATCTGGCTCCATAAAATTGGCATTCAGAATCCCATTCTAGGGATTTAGAAATTCAGGCTCAAAGAGATGAGGTAAATTACCCAATGTTTTCAGCATTCAGATTCAGTTTTTGTCTTACTCCAAAGTTCACTATTATCAACACCACACTGTTTCTGTCAGGCAACATATTCTTTCTTCTAAAAGCTGATCAGAGGCACCTGGGTGACTCAGTGGGTTAAAGCCTCTGCCTTCAGCTCAGGTCATGATCCCAGGGTCCTGGAATCAAGCCCCGCATTGGGCTCTCTGCTCGGCAGGGAGCCTGCTTCCTCCTCTCTCTCTGCCTGCCTCTCTGCCTACTCGTGTCTGTCAAATAAATAAATAAAATCTTTAATAAATAAATAAATAAATAAATAAAAGCTGATCAGATCTTGAGTCTAGTGAGAATTCCACAACATGAGCAAAATAGTTGGTTCTTTCTCATTGTTAGTGAAGTTGCATAAGGATGATGTTTGGCTGTTTCCCTCCTGTTAATATAATGGAGTATAGTATAATTAACATAACATAACAACATAACGTAACATAATGAGATGTATTATAATATAAAACATACCTAGATCAGGGCCTTCCTCCCCAGATCAAGTCCTCCCATAATCCTGAGTCTATAACCACTTGGACATCCCATCCAGCGCTTACATTTCCTGATTTCCTCACCTCCAGTGAGTTTTCTCCAACTTCAGCCACACAGTCTTATGGCCGTGAGACTTTGTTACATAAAAACTATTATACCAAGCAATCATTAACCATGCATCCCACCATCTATGCACTTCCTTTTGCTTTAACAACAACTCCTACTTCAACCATTCTTTGACCCCCATGTGATCTTCTGTCCATTAATCCTTCTGATTTCCCCCATTCATTATCTACTTCCTTTTTCCCTTAATTAAATTAGAGTCAAGTGTCTATCATTTTCATTACACTCTTACTGATACCCTAAGTTCTTTTGTCTCTATAAATCTATATAAACTTAGAAAAATGATGACAATATAATAAGTGAAAAAGTAGATTTAAAACTCACTATGAAGAATAGCATGAATTTTATAAAATAAAATTGGATTTTATTTTATATGTATATGGATGACTGTGTGTATATATAGAGAAAAATATTCAGAAGAATATTCCCCAGAATATTAACCAAGATTATGTGGAGATTTATAAGTAAACTATATTCTGACTCTCTTTAACAAACACATACCAATCTTACAATCAGGAAAAGGATATTATTTTCAAAATGGAAACTTTTTAATAAAGAATTGTGGAGGGAGGGGTGCCTGGGTGGCTCAGAGGGTTAAAGCCTCTGCCTTCAGCTCAGGTCATGATCCCAGGGTCCTGGGATCGAGCCCTGCATCGGGCTCTCTGCTCAGCAGGGAGCCTGCTTTCTCTCTCTCTCTCTGCCTGCCTCTCTGCCTACTTGTGATCTCTGTCAAATAAATAAATAGAATCTTTAAAAAAAAAAGAATTGTGGAGGGATGTCTTGACACCTCTCTTTCTTTCTTGGGGAGTCAGTACTCTTGTTAGAAATGTGTTTGACTAAACAGGCAGAATTCCAAGAGGGGTCTCACCCTGAGTTGTGGCTGTCAGACAGGCAGATGGAATGTTGTCGTTGTTCTTACAAGAGGTAATGCTGTCCCATGATGAAGGTAGGGGGCCTAGGCTTCTACCATCTGTTCCTCAGTGATCCGGTTAGGGCAGCCTTTGCAATCTTCATGAAGAAGACTTTGGGTTCCCTAAATGTAACCTACCTGGGAACACTTCTGCTAACAGATCATCCTTGGATAGAAAAATTTAGACATTTCTCATTCCTTGGAAGCAAGCTTTCTCACATCAGGATTATACCCATACATATAATAAAACTTAGAAGCAGAAAGGACTAGGAATAAAGTCTGTCCTTTTGACTGAAAAAATATAAACCAGCATCCTTTCTCAAATAATATGAATGAGTCATAGAATCAAAGAATAATTTGTCCCTTAGCTGACATGAGAGAATAGAACCTATAACAGAAGCTCTAACTTTTATCAATATCAAATAATGAGAAGAAAAAAAATTGCGGGATCAGATGGACCTGCATTTAAATTCTAACTCTTCTAGAGACCAGTTGTGTGAACTTCTGAAAGTGTCTAGTATTCTTTCTGAGCCTCATTTTCTTCATTGACAGAGTAACTAAGACAGCATTCACTTCAGAAGGCTTCTGTGAAAATAAAAGGAGGCAATAGTGTAAAACTCCCCACTCAGTGCAGGGTGCCCAGTGTACATTCTAGGTACCTAGTGCACTATTAGTCCCCTAGCATTTTCTGTTCGGTCACTTGTCTTGAGAAAGCCTCAATGTCAACATGTGATAGATGTCTCGCTACCCAGAGATGGGAGGTTGGCTTGACCCCTTTATCACTACTAAATGTCTCTTTTGAATCCCTGTAATGCTTCCTGCCTTTACAGTTTCAATGATCGTAGTATAATTATACCAGTGTAATTTTGGTTTACATCATATATCTTTTTCTACTTTTTTACCCTCAATATTTCTATATAATTTTATTTAAAGTGTTCTCCAGTAAGTAGACTATAACTGGATTGTTACTTTTATCTAGTTGGATAGACTTAGTCTTTAAGTTAAAGTATTATTTCATTTACATTTAATATAACTACTTGAAGTATTTGGATTTAAACATTTATTATTTGTTGTCTATTTCTCTATCTCCTTTATATTTCTGTCTTTTGTTTTCTTTTGCATTAATTTTTTTAAAGATTTTGTTTATTTATTTGGCAGAGATCACAAGTAGGCAGAGGCAGGCAGAGAGGTGGGGGAAGCAGGTTCCCTGCTGTCCAGAGAGCCCGACTTGGGGCTCCATCCCAGGAGCCTGGGATCATGACCTGAGCCGAAGGCAGAGGCTTTAACCCACTGAGCCACCCAGGCGCCCCTGTATTAATTTTTTAAAATCTCCCTCTCCTTCCATTAACTTGCTTACTATGCTTTATTTTATTATTCTTTTAGTGATTACTGCAGAGATTATAACCAGTATTTTGGCATATTTTAGTAGAATATAAATTAGTATTTTTTTTTACCATTTCCCAGACAGTGCAAAGACCTCTTTCTCATCTTTTATCATTTTTGTTTTGTTTTTCAATTCTCTTCCATTATTGCTATTTCTGTACAGTCAACATACATTTATATTTGCTCATGTTTCTCCTTTCCAGTATTCTTCATTTCTTTCTGCATGTTTTTGCTTTCTCTACCATCATTTTCCTTCTACCTTTACTCTATTTCTTACTTGTCCACTGGTGACATTTTTTGTCAATTTGTGCTTGCTTGGTTTTATTTTTTCATAGAACCCAGGTTGACAATTACTTTTCTTTCAAAACATTAATCCATAATCCTACTGTCTTTTACCTTCTATTCTTTTTAACAACACATTAGCTGTAATTCCTTTGAAGATAATATATCTTTCTTCTCTCGCTGCTTTGAAGATTTTTTTTCTTTTTGTCTTTGTTTTTCATCCGTTTTACCATAATGTGTGCAGGTTTGATTTTCTTAGTTATTATCCCATTTGAGTTCATAGTGGTTCCTGGATCTGTGACTTGATGTCTAAAATTAGACTTGAGAAAAAAATCCAGTCATCACCTCTCCATTTGTTGCTTCTGCTTCATTTTCTCATTTCTTCTTCTGCAACTATAATTATATACCTACTAAAATTTTTTGCTATGCTCTATCTTCCTTGTATCTATTTTTTGGAATCTCTTATTCTTTAACTTCACTTCTCTTTAATCTGAATATTTTCTTCTGATCTTTCAGTTCATTAATTTTTTTGTTTAGCTGCTGAATTTAAGTGTTAAACATGTTAAACATACCTATTGACATCTTAATTTCTGTTACTATGTTTCCTGTTCTACAAATTTCCATTTGAAATAGAAATTTTACAGTTTCCTGTTTTCCTCTATCTTTTATGTCTTTGTACATATTAAGCATAAAAAATTTTAAATCCCATGATAAAGAACTTCATTATCTGGATGCCTTCTGGAATTATTTCTTTTTGTTGGTTTGTTTTTAGTCAAGTATTCTATTTTTATGCATTTACAAAATTGCTGGATATTATATATATAAAATTTGTGGAAATAATATGACAAGAGATATTGAAAAGGTTTGAGGATTTCCACTACCCAAAAGTCTTTAAAGTTACAGTAACCAAGGCAGTGAGTTATTAGCCCAAGAATAAGCAAACAGACCAATGGAATAGAATGTCCAGAAACAGATCCTCACATACAGATATTTGATTCATGATAAATGACTGCAGTGGAGTGGTGAAAGGATTATATTCTAATAAACTGCACTGGGTCAATTAGATATTTATATTCAGGGAAAAAATGAATCTAGACCCCTATCTTTGTGGAGTGCTGGTAATATTCTATTCTGGGTTTGGGTGCTTGTTGCATGGTGTTTGTTTTGTGAATATTCATTGAGGTGTATACTGTTTGTATATATTTATACTTTAATGAGTGTTTTTAAATTACCTGTGAAAACCACTTTTTTAAAAAAAAGATTTTATTTACTTCTTTGACAGAGATCACAAGTAGGCAGAGAGGTAGGGGGTTAGAGGGGGAAACAGGCTCTCTGCTGAGCAGAGAGCCCAATGTGGGGCTCAATTCCAGGACCCTGAGATCATGACCTGAGCCTAAGGCAGAGGCTTAACCCACTGAGCCACCCAGGCACCACGGTGAAAACCACTTTTATACAAAGCCACCAGTTCTCTTTAGTGCCACATTATAAAAGATAAATAAAAATTAAAATAAAATTTAAAAGTAAAAATATCAAATATTAGCTTCCTGAGCATGACCTTATCATCTTGACCTGAGTTGTCCAATATGGTAGCCACTAGCTACATGTGGCTATTGAGCACTTCAAACATGGCTATTAAGCACTTCAAATATGGCTAATCCAACTGAGAAACTGTTTGTAAATTTTTATTGAACTTTAAAACTTATCCATAACATAGTTATTGGTGGGGAAATGAGTGTGGAACAACTTGGGTATGTGAATTTACTTTTTCAACTGTAAGTTTTATAAAATCTTAAACACAAAGCAAGTATTTCTGAAATGCTAAAAATTTAGCAGCTGAATTGAGATGTACTCTAAGATACATGAGATTTGGTGTGGAAAAAATGTAAAAATCTCATTAATTTTTATACTGATTACATGTTGAAATGATAATGTTTTAGACATAATAGATTTAGTAACACATTTTGTGTGTTACTAAAAAGGTATAAAATAATATATATAAATATATATATAATTTTATATAAATATATATTTATATTTTATATAATATTTATATAAAGGTACAGTATTACATTGGTTTCAGGTATACAACATAGTAATTCAGTAATTCTATATATTACTCAGTGCTCATCATGACGAGTATACCCTTAATTACCTTCACCCTTTCCCCCACCCACCTCCCCTCTGGTAACCATCAGTTTATTCTCTATAGTTAAAAGTCTGTTTCTTAGTTTGTCTCTTTTTTTGTTGTTGTTCATTTGCTTTATATCTTAAATTCCACATATGAGTGAAACATAAGATATTTGTTTTTCTCTGACCAACTTATTTCACATAGCATTATACTCTCTAGATCCAACCATGCTGTTGCAAGTGGCAAGACTTCATTATTTTTATGGCTAAGTAATATTCCATTATGTATAGATATAGATAGCACTTCTTTGTCCACTTATCTAGTGATGGACACTTGGGCTACTCCTATAATTTGACTATTGCAAATAATGCTGTAGTAAATATAGGAGTATATATATCTTTCCAAATTAGAGTTCATTTTCTTTGGGTAAATACCCATAGAATTACTAGATCATATGGTAGGTCTATTTTTTATTTTTTGAGGAACCTCCATACAGTTTCCCACAGTGGCTGCACCAGTTTGCATTCCCACCAACAGTGCAAGAGGGTTCCTTGTTCTCCACATCCTCACCAACATGTGTAGTTTCTTGGGTTTTTTATTTTAGCCAATCTGACAGGTATGAGGTGATATCCCATTGTAGTTTTTGATTTGTATTTCCCTGATGATGAGTGATGTTAACCATCTTTTCCTGTGTCTGCTGGCCATCTGTATGTTTTCATTGGAGAAATGTCTGTTCATGTTTTCTGCTATTTTTTAATTTGATTTTTTTAAGTGTTATTGTGTAAGTTCTTTATACTTTTTGGATACTAATCCTTTATCAGATGAGTCATTTGCAAATACATTTTCCCATTTAGTAGATTATCTTTTAATTGTGTTGATAGTTTTCTCTGCTGTGCAGAAGTTTTTATTTTGAGGTAGTCCCAGTACTTTACTTTTGCTTTTTTTTTCTTGCCTGAGGAGACATAAGTGGAAAAATGTTACTACAACCAATGTCAGAAGAATTACTGTCTGCATTCTCTTCTACATTTTTTATGGTTTCAGGTCTCACATTTAGGTCCTTAATCCATTTTGAGTTTATTTTTGTGTATAGTGTAAGTGGTCCAATTTAATTATTTTACATGTAGCTGTCCTGTTTTCCCAACACATTTGTTGAAGAGACTTTTTCCCTTCACATATTCTTGTGACCTTTGTTGAAAATCAGTTGACCATATAATTGTGGATTACTGGGGTCTCCATTCTGTTCCATTGATCTATGTGTCTATTTTTGTGCCAATACCTTATGGTTTTGATTACTACAACTTTGTAGAATATCTTGAAATCTGGAATTGCAATACCTCCATTTTTGTTCTATTTCAGGATTGCTTTGGCTATTCTGGGTCTTTTGTGGTTTCATACAAATTTTAGGATTGTTTGTTCTAGTTCTATGAAAGTGCTGTTATTTTAATGAGAATTACATTAAATCTATAGATTGTTTTGGGTAGTATGGACATTTTAATAATATTTGTTCTTTCAATCCATAAGCCTGGAATATCTTTCCAGTTGTTTATGTCATCTTCAATTACTTTCGTCAGTGTTTTATAGTTTTCAGAGTACAGAACTTTCACTTCCTTGGTTAAGTCTGTTCCTAGGTTATTTCGTTATTTTTGATGTAGTTGTAAAAGGGATTGTTTTTTCTTTCTTTTTTTTTAAAAGATGTATTTATTTATTTTAGAGATAGAGCACATGCACGTGTGCAAGCATGACCATGGGCTGGGGTGGCAGTGTGGGGAGGACATAGTTTGGACAGAGGGAAAAGAAGAGGGAGAAAAGAAGACTCCCCATTTAGTATGGAGCCTGATATGGGGCTCACTCCCATGACCCCCAGATCATGACCTGAGCCGAAATCAATAGTCAGACACTTAACTGACAGCCACCCATGTACCCTGGGATTGTTTTCTTAATTTCTCTTTAGGCTTCTTCATTATTTATTTTACATAAATGTAATGGATTTCTGTATATTGATTTTGTATCCTGTGACTTTACTGAATTCATACGTTAGTTCTAGTATTTTTTTTTTTTTGGTGGAATGTTTAGGGTTTTCTATACATAATATTATGTCAAATGCAAATAGTGAAAATTTAACTTCTTCCTTGCCAATTTGGATGCCTTTTATTTCCTTCTGTGTCTGATTGCTATGGCTGGGACTTCTAGTACTATGTTGAATGAAAGTAATGAGAGTGGTATTTTGGTTTCTGCTAATGTGGCTCTTAGAAAGTATAAAATTGCACATATGGATTGCATTGTCTTTCTATGGGACAGAACTGACCTAGATGAAATAAACGTGGGAAAAACATGAGAGAAAGGGTCTCTTTCTTGTCTTCACTCATAAAATGCATCAGCCTAATTAAAGATAATAAACATCAGTAAATATTCCTCAATTTGGATTTAATCATAGGTCAGATATTTTCTCAAACACTTCTGGAATTGTTTGTTAAATGTAAAAATACTTTTACAAAGTAAAAAAAGTAAAAGTATACAAAAACAGGTAGAATCTGTTTTCAAGTGCATTACTGTCTCCTTTGCTAGACAGCAAGCTCCTTAAGACCTGAGACCAAGTCTTTTACCTCTATGCATCCTTAAACACTGGCTTGTCTGAACAAGTGTTAGACACTCAATAAGTACTTGATGGTTAATTTCCAGAAGCCCTTCTGTGTAAAAGCTGAAAAACATCCAGTCTGTGAGAAGTGTTTTATTTGAAAAGCTGGGCTTTCATTCTTTGTTGCTGCTAGATTGACTAGAAATGGAAAAACCAGTATTTGTTGTTTTTGTCTAGACATTTATCTGTTGCTGCTTTAGATCCTGTGAACTATAAAACTCCTACTGAAATCAAAGCCAAGGTGTAAAAGTAGATAATTGGATAATAAAGAAGACCTAGTAAAGATCTATACTCTGGACTTTGTTTAAAATGTTTACAGATTATGGGGTGCCTGGGTGGGTTAGTTGGTTGAGTGTCTGCCTTCGGTTCAGGTCATGATCTCAGGGTGCTGGGATCCAGCCCTGCATCAGGCCTCCTGCTCAGTGGGGAGTCTGCATCTCCCTCTTCCTCTATGATCTCTTCATTTTTACTCTCTCTCAATAAGTTAATAAAAATCTTTACAAATTAACCTGTAAACATTTTATTTAATTATTACTCACATTTACCATTCCTCTTTCCTAAAACACCACTATATTCCAGAAAAGGGATAAAGACATACACCTGTGAGGATAAAAAGAACAGAAAACAGCAGACAAAGATAGCAGGTGCAGAACTCAGAAATTGGTGGAGATGGGGCAACTGTCTTGGCAAAATCATAGAGTACAAAGCTAACTACGTAAGGAGCAAAGCCAAGAAGCAAGAGGGTTTATGGTAAAGAACTCCTGAAATCTCATAAATTGGAGGTTCCAGTGACCTCTGAAGTATGGTAGGTACAGAAAAGAAGAGAGTGGTTGAAAGTCTGCGTAGGGAGACTTGAGTTTCTTTTCTTCATGATCTCATTTTCAGAGGAGAATGCGTTTACCTGATATTATACAAAAATATAGCAAGTCTTGGCCTGATAACCCTATAGTAAATCCAACCACTTAACCACACATATATGCATGTGAACTGCTTCTGGAAGAGAACATCAATCTTAAACATGAAATTACAGCTAAGAATCAGAAGACATTTAAGAAAACCCTGCGTATAAAAGACAGATACTAAACGGAAATAAGTCTGACAAAGAGACAAAGCATAAGAGAAGAAAATTTACCCCAACACACTCACAATATGCAAAAGAAAAAAGTTTCCTTCTCCAGAAAAGAAGAGGAGGAAGCTATAAAAAGGAACATCAGATTTTTTTTTCAAGTTTATAACTTTTGAGGTAAAGAGAAGATTCTAAGATCTCTCAATGAAGGAAAAACAGTCACCTTGAAAGGATCGGTAATCAGAATTTCATCGGATTTCTCAATCACGATACAAGAAGCTGCCATGTAGATGACCATGTGGAAGACAATGGGATGACACATTCAGAGTCTTCAGGAACAAGATGCATACTGCATTTCTAGATGCAGCTAAACTCTAAAATGAGAGCGGTGGTAGGAAAAGAAATATTTCCAGATATGTCAGGTCTCAAATTATCTCGCAAGAACACTTTCTCAGGAAATCAATGCAAGGTATCTGACACCTGAATGAAGGTACAGTCCAGGATGGAGGGAAACTGAGCTCCCAGAAGACAGGTGGTCTACCCAGCAGAGTAGGGAACAGAAGTCTCTGGCCAGTGGAGAAGGAACAATCCCAGGATGAACACTATGCAGCAGCCCAGATTCAAACAGGAGGACAGTGAGCTCCAGAAGGAGAAGATAACACTGGGAATGTTCTAACATATAGAGATGAGGTTTACTCTTCTAGTGCAAAGTTTGGCATGAATGATTGATAGGTACAGTAGAAATTCACACAAAAAAAATTTTAAATGAAGCAATTGGTAAGTTCAGGCAAAACAAAGTTTAGTCATCGCAGGAACTGCATGACTCAGCTCTGAATAAGAAGGTAAACTATGAATAATGATTTAACCATAAAGATGACACAACTATATAGGGGTCAAGGAAGTGTGTGTGGTGAGGGAAGAGCATAAGACAGCAAATTCTCATTTGCCAGGCAGTTTTTTTTAATAGATGTTAATATTGAAATATTAAGATATAAGTAGATATCTGATACTGATTTCAATAAATATTAATAGAAATATGCTATTTAGAAATCAGTAGATAGGGGCTTACTTGGTTAAGCATCTGCCTTAGGCTCAGGTTGTGATCCCAGGGTCCTGGCATTGAGCTCCACATTGGGCATCCTGCTCAGCAAGGAGTCTGCTACTCCCTCTACCCTTCCCCTTGCTCATGCTCTCTTTCTCTATGTCAAATACATAATCTTTCAAAAGAGAAAAAAGTAATCAGAAATTCCAGAATATATACTCCCCAAAAACTTCATAGTGATTGCTTCCAAGAAATCACCCCTGGAAAATGAAGGAAGTATGGAGGATAAGGGACTATTTCTCTCTCAGCTATGTGTATGCATTGATTTTTCTTTAAAAAGGAACAACTAAAATTTACTTTTTTAAGTAAAAAAATATACACTTTATTCTTCAGCAGTTTTGAAATCATATACGTGTCTCATTTGAATGTGACTCCACTCCTTGGCTCCTTGGCGTCCCAGCTTCATCAGTTTAATCCTGAACATGACCCATGCTCCTGGTGCTGGGAGAGATGCTTTCCTGATATTCACTCATGGAATCCTCACAACAACCATATGAGGAAGTTCACTGAAATTCTGTTTTCAAATAAAGAAATAGAGAATCTGAGACAGAAATAAAAAAAAAAAAATTCTCAGCATTCCTTGGAGTCACTGCTGATTCAGTGACCTATTTCTGACCAAGAAGATGTAAACAGAAGTCTGATGTACTTCATCTTCCTTGTAGCAGAAACACAGGTAAGGTATGCTGCAGCCTTCTTGAAACGAGGAACATACATGCCACACACAGAGAATGAAGGCTGGAAAAAATGGAAAAAGCTTCTTAGTGAGCCACCAAACCATTCATGAGTATCTACCTCCAGACTTCTTAAGTGAGAAAAATAAAAGTGTTTAAAATACTTGAGCCACTCCAGTAAGATTTCTGGTGCACAACCCAGTAGATACAGTCTCCAAGCCTCTTCTCTTTCCCAGATCCTGTTGGCCCTCAGATGCCAAATTAAAACTGTCAGGGGAGAAGAGCGCAGTTCCAAGTACAGATTTCCCTCTTGGAGATGTTCTTTCACATTTCTGAAGGTGCATGAAGGTGGGAGGCTCCTGAGAAAGTGCTGGTGAACTGCAAAGTCACAGAAGCAGCCAACTTCCTGAAGCATGAGTCATTATTTCCTTGGCTCAGTGGGCTAATTAATCAGTGGAAACCTTCCTTTGGAAGCCTGTTGCTGGGATCACTTAGGATGGCAGAATGGCATGAGGACAGCTGTAGCCCAGAGCTAAGCAGGAATCATACTGGACTCAAATGGCTTTTTTTTTTTTTGCATCTTTAAAGTTAACTTATTTTGGCATAAGTAACAAACATAGGAATGATATTAAAAAGTAAAGAAAAAAATCACCTCTACCACAAATGTTTTCATCTTGAGTTTTGAGTTTATTTAGAATCCAGGTACTCATGTATGCTTACTTTTCATCACTATAATAGTATATACACATTTTCACATTGCCTTAACATTATCACAACAAACCCTAAAAGTTTTTCCACACTCCTTTTAGTAACATATTCATTTAATAAATACCTACTCTGTGATAGGCAGTAATGTGAAAACTACAGACTGAAAAATATTTCATCAAGTAGATGTATCATGGTTTACTCAACCATTCCACTAAGAATGGATATTTAGTTCTTTTCTCCAGTTTTTCCTTTTATAGATAAAAGATGCTGCTGTGATCATCTTCATAGGCAGACATTTTGGCTTCCGATCATTAGTTCCAATTGTGAGTAGTGAGATTACTGGATCAAAGAGTGAGAATATCTGAAGACTCTTAAACATAAATATTTTCAATGGGGACCTCAGCTACCTTCACCAGAGTTGCACTGTGCTTCCTTTTTCAGGTCAGCATCTTTTGAACCGAAATCTTAAATGGTTGACTTTGATTAGAAGAACCCAAGTTACGTGTGTTTGTTGTAGTAGTGAGGAAAGTTGGAGAAGAAGTGACTATCCAATTTCTACCTTGAGACACTGAGATATATGGGGGAAATTTCCCAACATAGAAATGTGTTTAGAAAGTATTAGCCCCTGGGTGGCACCTAGGTCACTCAGTGACAGCTCAGGTCACAATCTCAGGCTCCTGGGATTAAGTCTCACATTCGGCTCCCTGCTCAGCAGGGAGTGCTTCTCTCCCTCTCTTTCCCTGACCATCAACCCACTCGTGTGCACACTTTTTTGCTATCTCTCAAATAAAAAATCTTTAAAAAATAAGAAGTAGTAGCCAGCCCAAACTCATGCTATCTTTTCTTATGACTGAATTGACTAGGACAGTTCTCCCAGTAGACCCTACAATATGGCTTCATCTTTTACCACTCAACTGACATTATTCTTAAGAAGGTCCCACTTGACCTTATATCCACCAAATCTACTAGTCACTTTTTAGCCTTTCTCTTGCCAAGTGCCCTAACTTTATTTTGGTAATTCCTCCTTTTCTTTGAAACTTAATGCTTTGGTTCCCATCGCATTATACTTGACGAGTTCTCTTTCTTCATATCAGACAGTTCCTTCTTGGTCTCCTTTTTGATCTTCCTCCACTGATCCCCAAATATTGGTATTCTTTGATGTTTCACATGTAACTGTATCTTCTCATTACTTTACTTTTCTCAAGCAATATCAATTTCCTTCATCAATTTAACTATCACCTTATATCAGTCAGGCTTTGGATAGGAAAAAAGAAACCGCTTTATGTATGTCAAATATAAAGGGCTTAAAACAGGAAACAACAAACCTTGAAAGGACTATGGATAGTGAAAGTTAGAGGAGCCACCACAGATGTTCTCAGAGGTCATTTTGGCTCTCTTGACTTGCCTGAGTAGTTATAAAGAGTTCTCCTACAGGCTGCTTTGAACCTCACATCTCTCCTATATCTGCCTGCAGTTGGCTCTGGAAAGTAATGGCCTCTTCTCTTTTGTCTTCCAACTCTCTAGTGCATCCTGTCTTAAATCTCTGTACTATACTTTCTAGAGCAAGAGTATCCACCCAGTCACAGAATCCCCAGAAAAGATGAGATTCACTGTGTTTGGACTCTTCTAGGTACACATTCAATTCTTAACCCAGCTCTCTAGGTGACACACATGACTTGTCTATGCTTATCAGTACATGCCATTCTCCCAAACTCAAGGTGATTGGCTTAATCTAAGTCACATGCTCTACACCCACGGAACCACAGGTGGAATCAGCTTCCCAGAAACAGAGATCCCAGTTGAAATCAAAGTCTCTTGTAGAGGGGGAAGAAGGAAAACAGGAATCCCCAGGTGTCCACTGTCCAACCCTACTTCCACTGTCTTCATTTTCTCCTGTAAAACCACAGGAGTCTTGTCATAACCAGTAACTCCTTCCCTACTCCATGTTTCTCACTACAGCCAGTCACTTATGTAACATGTAAATCCGGCCCTGTCACTTCTGTCCCCTTCACCTAATTCTAGATAAAGTCCCTGTGATCTGATCCCATTTACCTTACACTCATCTCTCTCTAATCCCAGCCTCACTTTTTATGCTCCAGTAGCCTCCAAATACAATATGCCTGCCACTGTGCCTGGCATGCGGTATGTGCTCTACCAGTGGTTACTGCGTAAGTAAATAAATGAATAAATGAAATGAGAGGAGAGTATTGATTTTCATTCTAAAATAAAACTAAGGCTAAGGTAGACTTCTGGTTCTTTTTGTATCTCACTTCCCTCCCATCCTGCACAGGGGCTCTATGCACAGTGGGTGTTCAAAGATGCTTGTTAGTTGACAAAATTAGCACATTCATTTTACCACCCAAGAAAGAGCTCCATTGAATTTTGATTCCTGGCAATTTAAAAAGATTTTCTGGGTGTTATAATTATTGGCCCGTTGTAGGAAAAAAAGTGGGTGAAAGAACTCATTAGCTCATTAAAATACAATGAAAGGAACATAATTAAAACATTTAGCAATTTCTGGATCACAGAAAATGAATAATCAAGAGGTACAAAACAAACTCTCTACCAGTCCTTGGCTGCGGCAAGCGACACTTCCTGCTTTCCCTTAACACTGTCAACTGGCTGGCTTAGAGCCCTCTCCTCTACCCCTCCTCTACCCCTCCCCACAAGAGAATGGGTTTTAATGAGCTTTATTCTTAGCCCAGAGCCTGGAAGTAGGGGCAGCATGGAGCTTGGCAGGGAAGCCCTTGAATACCTCACAGGAAGAGCTGGGCTTTCCTACCTCTGTCCCTGCTCTTAGAAGTTTGTTTTTTGGCCCAACAACTCTATTGGCCACTGGGCTGAGCACCTTACACATACCCCACTGAGTCCCCACAGATGAGATACATATAATTCTTTCTTTCATGGATGAAACTAAGGCTCAGTACTACGCCCAAAGTCACACAGGCTGCTGATAGAGTCAGAATGCCCTTAAACAGTACCAACCAGTCTCAGGAGCTCCTGCTTTTAATCACTGTGCAAACCTGAATAATCAGAGAATTCTCCTTCTGTGACTTCAGTAATGTTTGGTCTTGCAGGGCCTAGAATGGGAGGATTCAGTCTGCCCCACCAGTCCCACACCAGCAGGCACAGCGGCCAGCTCTCTGCATGTTGATGGGTGGCTGATGTCATTTCTGTTGTCCTCACAACCCTACTCCTTGAAGCTTTCACCCTCACATCTTCTATTGCCCCATCATTTCCTTACTCCCTCATGTCTCTTCACCCTGCCCCCACCCACAGGTTCCCAACAATCACCAAATGTCCTTGAGTTCCTCCTAGTGACATGGACTCTCTGGAGATCTGATGACACAGAAGGAACAGCAGTGTCTCATCTGAAGATGCTCAGAGGAAGAACACAGGATTACAAACCTCTGGCAGCAAAACCCAAAGGGAGAAGTACTGTCAGGCAGGTAGGGTGGGACCAGGAAATGGGAACGAGTTTGATTTTGACTTTAGACCACAGTCTTGAGTACATCTCATATAAGACATTATGCCAGAAGTTTTCATATTCACTATGTCATATATTCCCACTATGAAGCCACATAGCTCATCTACTTACTCACTATCCACATTGTGCCACAAACTGAGATTTTGACCCCAGGTCAAGCCAATCAAGTCAGTTTTCTAAACGAGACCTGGTTCTCCGTGGTTTATTTTTCTTTTTTAAGATTTTATTTATTTGACAGAGATAGAGAGATCACAAGTAGGCAGAGAGGCAGGCAGGGAGAGAGAGAGGAAACAGGCTCCCCGCTGAGCAGAGAGCCCGATGCGGGGTTCGATCCCAGGACCCTGAGATCATGACCTGAGCTGAAGGCAGAGGCTTAACCCACTGAGCCACCCAGGCACCCCTCTCAGTGGGTTTTAATAAAATTTTTTATCTTCTCATTTAGGTTAATTATTCTTGCTAGGGAGAAACAGGGTATGGCTCAAGGCAGTATGTAACAAAATTTTTAAGTGTAAAATACTTCTTTAAATATTAAAAAATTATATGACTCTATTATTTATGCCCATATATCAGTCTGAATCTCAAGGCACAGAATAGTGACTGGCACATGACAAAGATGGACTTATTCCCCTCAGCTTGACCAATATTTATACAGGTTTTTTTCTTGACCTCCCTTTTCTTAGGGCATGGACATTGGAAAACTTGCAATTATAAATTCTTTCTCTGGCTCTTTGAGATGTAAATCTTCTCCCAGGTTTTTACCAGTTTTACAACCCAGGAGTGACAATCTCAAGAACCTGGGAGTTATCCGTTTGGAATGTAATCATGGAAAGAGCTAGTACCCCTATCTCCCGGTCTCTGTGAGATGGTAGGAGCCAGTGTTAGTCAAGGTTCTGCAGAGAAACAGGACACAATCCAATCCATAGAATATATAGACATACCTTTCACACTCTTCTCCTTGACACAGTCCCAAAACATTCAAGAGAATAGATGGGAAACCAAGAGTGGAATTGGGAGACAAGTTCAATCAATCATCGGAAAGGCCAGAGTCAAAATTGCAGCTGCCTGAATTTCTGCCTGAAGTCTTGAAAAAAATAATGTGTCTGAAGAAATAATAGAGCTAATATCATAAATGTTCAGTGAAGGGAGACATGCAGAAATGGCAGAAAGAAAAATGTATCAAGGTAGAGGGTGAACAAGACTCTATTCTTCCAGAAGCACTGAATAAAAGCAGACTGGCCAGAACTGCCCAGCCAGGGAGGGATCCCTGGGTTCCATCAGTGTGAAGAACACCTGGGCCTCTTGCTTCTCTCCTTTGTGTTGTTTCCCCTATGATGTAGCACCCATTAGATGCTAATCGCTTCAGCTCAGAAAGAACAAGGAAAGGAGAGAGGAGATAAAAGGGATGATGAAATTCAAATCCTTTATAACAGTTCTGGGCAAGGACCAAACTTCCTGTTAACCAGGACAAAGGCAAAGCTAGGAGAAAGGGGTTTCCTTCCCAGTAGATCTTGGATCTTCCAGTTGGTGGAATCCAGGAAGAGACCCCTGTTACCCATTTTCTGCGAGCCTCCTTATGTCACATTCCTCTGGCCCAGTTAAGCCTCCCCGGGCTCTGACGGAGATGGTGGGGTGTGTGCCTTTCTCTAGGAATCATCTGATTGTTTGGCATCCATTTCCTGGGTCTCCCCTCCCTATTCTGGTGGCTTAGCACCCCCCAGAAAGTTTGGCTCCCTCCATAGTTCTTTTTTTCTCATTTTCTTAACTAAGGTACATGCATATAATTAAAACAAAACAAAACAAAACAAAACTGAAATATCCCCCCAATCCTCCTGGTTTTCCTCTCCAGAAATAACCACTATTCCTGATGCATCTGGACAGAGAAACTTTGAAGTGCTTAATAATCAGTGCATTTTACATACAATTATACAACAATCTGTGCCCACAGGCAGTGGGTATATGTAGACCCCATATTACCATTTACTTCAGGGTTGCTGTAATTTGTTTTACTATTATAAGCAGACACTACCAGGGTGAAGTACATTAAGGTTATAGCTATGAATCAACTTGACACTTTCAAAGTGCTAGACAAATGTGTTATCATTTGTTGTTTGTTTTTATTAATAGGATTAAAATTTTATTTTACTTGCCATAAGGAGTTCTACACAAAAATGAATAGGCTCACCCTGCCAGCTCTCGTTTAATGGCACTTCAGTTAGCTAGAAGAATCATGAAGGGGGAAACTGTTTGCCACAGTCCTCCCAAGCCAGGCTTCATAACTGAATGGAGAAGTTTATAAAGAGCAGCATTTTCATTTATCATGTGTAGTAAACAAAAAAGACAGGGGTACTGACTTCCCATGTTCAACATACCCTACCCCTGTTCAAGAAAAGGGTACCTGTATAGATCTAAGATTCTCTTCTTTACAGTGTGCATGGTTGGTGACCAATGCATCTTTTATAACCCTTCCTAAAACTTAACTCAGTTTTCCCTGCAAGGCTCCTGCTCAAGAAAGGGAATCAGAAAAATAAAATCACGACTCAGAGCAGGAGGGGTACCTGGGTGGCTCAGTTGGTTAACCATCTGCCTTTGGCTCAGGTCATGATCCCAGGGTCTTGGGACTGAGCCCCACGACAGGCTCCCTACTCAGCAAGGGACCTGCTTCTCCCTCTCCCTCTGCCTGCTGCTCCCCCTGCTTGTGCATTCTTGCTCTCTCTCCCTCTTTCTGTCAAATAAGTAAATAAAATCTTAAAAAATAAAAAAAGTCAGAGCAAGAGAATGAGATACCTGAGTTCAACAGAGTGTCCTCACCTGGGACGGCTGGCTCTGAAGCCCATTCATAGGATAAAAATTGTATATCACCAAATTGTCCTTGAAAATCTATTATAAAGGCATTACCTTGTTGTTGTACAATCTCTTAGTAAATCCAATTAGTGATCCAACGCATCACTCATTCTTTAGTTGAGCTCCCGTGGAAGTCTTTGGTTTGTGTTTAGAGGCATATTCATGAGGAATGCAAATCACCAAACGCTAGAATCACCCTCCACACAGTGGTTCACTCACACTGGAAGATGCACTTGGGGAACGAGAGAAAAGCAGATTCACAGCTCCCATTCCTTCCTTCTCTTGGGTGTAGACTCACCAAGTGCAATGGGCGGCAGAATCACCGGCACTGTGAAATGACTTCTCTCCTGAGTTCCTCTTTCATCCACTTTCAGACTGCTGGCTGAGTCTGGCTGATTACCTAACAGTTAGAAGCTTAAAAGAGACAGTGGCACTTCACAACAACCAACAACCCCATACTTGTAACTATGGCTCAGATATTTTACAGTGCTCTCTATACATCCTGCATTATTGCCCACCAGATCCCCCAAGAACTGCCCTCTCCTGAAACTGCAATATAAGAAGAGTGCTCACTTCTCACTGGCATTCTATGAGCCTCGGATGCAAGTGGCAGCCTAATTACTAGTGGCTGAACAGCTGTGTCTTCCTAACGAGAAATCCACTAATTCTAAGAATCAGCATTTTTATAACCAGGTAGGTCAAGATAACTAGTACCAAAATCATTTCTACTTTATTTGATTTCTACTTATTTATTTCTCATTAAAATAACTTCAGTACATTTTCTACTCCTTTCCCCTGACAAAATCATCTTTGAGTAATATTCTGAAGGGACCTCCTTTAATTTCTTCTCCTCCTAATGTGAAATAATCACAAATGGAACTTTAGGAAATCTCCCATACAGATGCAAGAGGGATTCTGTGGTCATAGGAGTGTAATACCAAGAGAAGATGTTTATTTTCAAAGTACATTTTATTCTCTGCTAGATCTGACGACTATCAGTAAATCTCGCTTAGCCTAACAAACAGAAAACCTAATATAAGCTATGCTCTGTGACTGCATTTTTCAAAATTTGTTCTCTGGAACACTATGTCCATAGAATTCTTACAGGTATTAGAACAAGTCACTTTGGGAAACGTTTTTGGTTTTGAAGAGTTCATTTATTGCGGGACTTCTCAGAGCCTTCAGTGTGCTAATATTCATGGTATATATCCAAGAGGAAGATACACCATGTTCCCAAATGTATATGGTCATAGAACCCTTTGCACAGAATATCTCATGGGACTAGTATTCCATGGAGCATACTTTTGGGAAACGTTGCTCTTTTTCTACTGTTTTTATTATTAGGGAGAACACTAACTTAACATGTGTGGATTTGTGGATTTCATAATTTGAAACAATCACTTCCATTTCCAAGATGAATAAGAAGAAAAACTGACAGTGATGGAAGGCCTGCATGTCCCTACTGTACAAAGCCAAGTTGAAAAATGATTATTGATGTCACCTGACCCACTATTCCTCTGCTCCTAAGACTTCCTTCCTGAAAAACAAGAATCATGAAAGCAGAAAGCAAAAGCAAACCAGAAAGTGACATATGGTTAGCAATAAACCATGAATTGAAAAGGAAGGAAGGCTTAAAGGACAGGGGAGATATGCAGAGATTTGCTGGGAAGTAGCTACCAAGCTGGCTTGAAAAAGTCCCTGGCCAAATTAAAGGCAGATTCAGTTAAAAATTGGAATATATGAGTCACAAGTACAATGATGTTCTTCAAACATTTTGGCCATGATGGAACAAGAGAAAAAGAGCAGTTGAGAGAAATTACAGAGTTGTAATGCTGTGTTGGGGTAAGAAATTGATACCAATAGTCCTGGGGGGGTGGTATTTGGTTTGTTTGTTTGTTTGTTTGTTTGTTTCCCCATGTATAGCTTATTCCCAGAGGCAGAGAAAGGACTTTTATCCCAGCTATCAAGACTTAGTATCCAACTTACTTTTCCAAAAATCCATTTGTCCAAATGGACTTTCCCCACCCCTGTCTGTAGACACCTAAGAATCCTGGCAGGAAAGAGAGGACTGAGGGTCACCTGGTCTCATGGCTGTGCTGCTCTGCTCTCCAACCCCAGGTGAGGCAGTGGCCACTGAGCCAGGACAGGCTGAGGGCGGCTAGCCTCGGCACCACCTACTACAGCCAGGACACCCAACACCGTGTCAGAGAGCTTCTCCCCTCTCCCCCTGCTGTTTCCATACATGGCTTGTGTTGGGCCAATATATGGATGATGAAAACAGCCCCTAGAAGAAGAAGAACAAATCTCATATCTTGCACCTGTAGTCCAAGCATGCCTCCCCCCACCACCACCACAGAGGAGAAGGTAGGATGCTTAAATCTCGGGCTCTTCAACAATTGTTACCAGGCTTGCATACTTTGTTTCCTTGCTCTGAGGCAAAGTCCCTGTTCACTCTCTAGTAGTAAAATGTCTAATGTTTTCAACAACTTTGGCCCCGTGCAATTTCCCAGAGCTGGATTTGAACACTTCTTAAAATGCAGTAAACAGTTACTCAGAATTCCCTAGAGATATGTTTGCAGGTTTTCTGTTCCAATGGCTGTCACCTTAATGCAGGTCCTAATCAGCCCAGGCCTGACACTTGCCAGCTGCCCCGAATAAGCATGTTGGCTAATGGGTTGCTCAGCACAACCCCACAAGAATCATCTTTCCAACCAATACCTTTGGGGCCTTCTTCACGCACATCCCCGGACTCCTGGCTCACACTCCTCACCTCCAACATCCCAACACCCTCTCTTATCCTCAGTGATGCAGACCTCCTTCCTGGCCACACCCCCTTCCCCTTCCACCTTCTGTCATTGCACCAGCCAGCCCCCAGCCTGTGGCCAGCCCTTACCTTCCCACTTCTCCATCAAACCTCAGTCCCCATGTCTTCCAAACTCTGCCTAAGACTCATCTTTAATCACAAGTGAACTTCCTCTTTTCTGCACCTTAGAATGGCATATGAGAGCCTCCGAACTCCAAGAGGGTCTGGGAGACTTTGCTCCAGTGGTTCTCAATGTATGCTTGCAAACACCTGCATCAGAATCACCTAAGAATTGACTAAAAATACAGATTCCTTTATCCCAGACATACTACATCAAAATCTTTGAGGAAGAAGCCCCCAAATCTTTTTTTAACCATTTCCCTAGATCCTATGCCCATTTGATTTAAGGACCCTAGATTGTTTCAACCTCTTCATTCGATAAACAATGACTTCCGTTCACTAAGCACAGACTATCTGCCAAGCATGTGACATGCTTTCATTTATTTAATCCTCACAACATCATTATGAGATGTGTACTATGCTCCATTTTACAGATAAGGAGTCTGGAAGTGGCAGAGACAGAACTCTAACCCAGGTATGACTGAGGCCCTGAGAAGTATAGTCCTAGACCCAGAGGCTGCAGAATGGAAGGTACACTGAGCCTCATTAGACGTTTACTTCAAAATTTATATTCTTCTGCTACAAAAGCAGCACTGACATGCTTGCATTCACCCAGGAGGAGAAGAGACTGAGAGCACTCAATGGGTTCCTGTAGATCCTGGGCCTGAATCACTCTGAAAAAATCATAATGTCAGTGTTCCTTCAACAACAGAACCTTTGGTCTTATTCATTTCAGATTCTTGCCTCTACTTCTCACTCCCTGGCTACATAGAAATAACCTCAAGGAGACTTAAAAAGGAAACAAAACAAAACACCCAGCAAGTGTTTCCATAAGGATCTTCATGCTTGGGAGAAAGTGTTTTTGTAATGATGAACAGTTTCATTGCCTCTTCAGTAAGGCCCTTTATTAGTAATGGCTTTTGAGAAAATTGCTGACTGGGGTTCAACTCAAGCACCACTCAGAGATATGAGCCAGGTGCCCAACTCTGATTCAGACGGTTCTCAGGAAAGCAACCTTTCTGATAGGAAGCCCCTCTGGAAATTATTTAATGCACGCAAGTTTTCTCCAATGACATAGTTTTCATCCCAACATACCCCTTCCTTATGTCTCCTAAATACTCTTTGATTGAAAAAGACAGAACAAAGTAATTTGGTAGTTGTTTCATTAATTTAGTGGGTAGATACCAATATCCCAAATACTTGAATTAGGTATTTACTGACACAATGGTTCAAACCAGAATGCTAGGAATTTTTGCCTATAATGAATTAAAACCTGAAAACATGACTAGTTGGGAAGGGCGTTGGGGCTCAGTGAGTGTTATTTTTATTTGATGGAGAGCAAATAAATCATGTCCCTGTGGAATCTGTTTCTGCCCCTGAAGGCGAGGAGGATGAGATACTCACTCCCTTGATCTGAGTATCACCGTCACAAGATGAACAGGGTGTGGTGGGACACAGGCATTAGCCAGAAGAAAAACTTTGGATCTGGGAGAAAAGAAGCCCAAATTTTAACAATTTCTTTTATCATGGCATCTCTGATAATTATACTTCAATTATACTTCAAATATACTTCAAATATACCTCCATTATACAGAAATAAGACTTTCTCCCCCCACACACTTATGATCTCTTTTGTGAATTTTACTTCCTTTACTCTCTCTTAAAAGTCAGAGGGTTTGGGCTTCATTTTTCTATATAGGGACCTCTTGGGAAACTTCAGATGCACTCATAGGATATTAACAAGTCCCAGTTAAGGATGCCTGAATATTTCCAGCAAAATCTTTATCTCCTGAGCTTCAGATCCAAACATCCAACAAAAATACTTTATGGGCATTTTTGCACTGCCCWTAAGGCCTTACTTTACCACATCTGAACCATCTTTTCCCAAATACACTGCTCCTTTCTGATCCTATCACTGTCAGCAGCTGAGCCAGGAATCTGGGCATCCCAGAAAATGCCCCCACCCCTTACCAAACACATCTTCCAGCCAACCCCACACATACTGGCTTCCCACACCTGCCTCCCCGTCCTTTCCATCCCATTAGCCCCAGTCCTTAGTCCTGCAGCTCAGGACTCATCCTGCCCTCACTAAATAATTCCCCAGGCCTCTCCCTGATCTCTGCATCTCTGGTCTCTCACCCTTCAGGCCATCCTCCTCCACATGGCCCTGGCCCTAGAGAAAGTTTTCTTTAATAACAAATTTATATATATAAATACATAAAATATATAATGACACCCATGTATAATGATCATTATGTAAGCACTTTATGCAAATAGTAAAAACTTCAGAACATACAAAAATACATGGATTGAGAAGTGTAATGGATTGAATTATTAGCTCCAATACTTCACCCTTGTGTTATGTGGCCAAACAAGCAGTGTTATCTGGCTTCATTATCCTTCCCGAAAAGCACAGTGTGATCCCCACCTGATTTTAGGCTCAGCCAGGGGGCTTGTGGTGAATGAGTGGAAGTCATCAGGTGGCCATGTGGGACCTAGCCTGACAAGGCCCCTCATGTTACCTCTGACCTTCTTGCACCAACATCATGCCATAAGAAGACTATCCAAGGAAGGTGAGAGACTTGTATAGTCTACCTCAACCCAATTGGCAGAGTTGCCCAACAACATGTGAATGAAATAAGAGCTTATTATTAAATTGAGTTCTTATGGTTGGTTATTGGCTGCGATAGTCAACGTGGTCCAAAACTACATATAGCCCTCTTTATTTGCCTGTCCATATATATTTATACAGATACCTATTTTTCTAATGGAATCTTTTTGTTCCTTTTCCATCTATTTCATTTTGCATATCTTTCTATAGTAGCAAAAAAATTAAAAATAGGGCACCTGGGTGGCTCAGTCTATTAAGCATCTGACTCATGATTTTAGCTCGGGTCAGTCTCTGTGCTTGGTGGGTAATCTGCTTGAGGATTCTCTCTTTCCCCCTCTCTGTCTGCCTCTCTTCTCTCTCTAAAATATATAAATCTTTAAAAAATTAAAAATATAAATGGAGGCTTTATGGCTGCCATATGTAATAATGAAAACCAGGCCTTGCTATAAGTACAAATTAAACAAATTTTCTCTATCAGTCAGGATGCTTTTGTTTACAAATTTTAAAATACTGAGTCAAACTGACTTAAACAATAAGGATATTTATTATCTCATATAGCAAAAGGAGCAAAGATGGGACAGGTTCCAAGGACTGTTGATCCTACGGCTTAGTCATGTCATCTAGCACCTAGGATCTTTCCATCTTTTGACTCTGCCATTCTTAGGGCTGGCAAAATGAAACAAAATGGCCAAGCAGTTCCAAGCATGATACCCAAAAATATCCAGAGGAACAGCTACATCATTTCTTCCTGCTGTCTTTTATAAAGTGAAGAAATGTTTTCCACAATTACCCCCAGAAGACTTCCCCTCACATTTTGTGCCTGTTTCTAAACCATTCTGCCAGCCCACTGCTCAGCTCCAAGGCTATAGACAATAAAGTGATAAAGCACAGGCCTGACCTCCAGGAGTTACCCTCTACACCCTTTACTATTTGCAAAAATTATTTATATAATGATTATAAGTATAATCATTACATATATGTTTATAAGATATATATATATATATTTGTTACAAAAGAAAAATTGGATGACAACGTGTTACTTATCACAAGAATATTAAATTTTTTTTATTTTATTACACATTATGATTTCAAATCAGTATCTAGTTTAGGAAGGAAATAAAAAGAAGGGAGAGACTACAGTTAATATCCAAGAAATCATTAATAATACTGGAAATTCAAGCACCAGGAGTTAGTTTCCCCTAGTTCTCCCATAGCAACAGTTAACGGCAAGTTGACCCTACTCGAAACCAGATCCAGGGCTCCAACCTGGAGTCCAGTTCTCTTTCTCTCCCTTAGAAAGTGGAGGAAAAAGAAATGTGTGTTGAGTTTGGGGGATGGAGAGCACAGGAGAAGAAATCTCAAAAGTTTAGAGGAGATCACAGCTCAAAGGACAATACAAAAGATTCATTCTTCATACCACCCAGGAGAGATGGCACAGGATTCCAGATAAAGACCTTTAGTCTTGATTCTCAAGAGAAACTAACAGCACCTACTTACACAAACACACACACACACACACACACACAGAGTAATATTCAAAATCATCAGACTCAGATGCCAGCATCAAGGAGTATCCCCTCATGCAACATTAGCATGCGTGGCTCTATAGGTGATACAAATAAAATCAAAAGAGAGCAGGAAAAACAGCTGAAGTGTTGAGTGAATCAAAAGGTCTGGGCTTGAACCTGGATCCCACTTCTCAGAAGCAGTTGTCCTTAGGCAAGTCAGCTACCACCTCTGAACCTTCTGAAGTCAGCTACCACTTCTGAACCTAAATTTAGGAAAATCCCAACATCAGACTTTTTGTTTTATTTTGTGAGAACAATGAGCTAGCCAATGTGAAAACTTCTGGAGAACACCAGCTGAGTGTTCTTCCTGGTTTGAGTAGAAGGCCAGGAGTAGGCTACACAGACTTGCTTTTTTTTTTTTTTTTTAAGATTTTATTTATTTGACAGACAGAGATCACAAGTAGGCAGAGAGGCAGGCAAGAGAGAGGAAGGGAAGCAGGCTCCCTGCTGAGCAGAGAGCCCGATGAGGGACTCGATCCCAGGACCCTGGGATCATGACGTGAGCTGAAGGCAGAGGCTTTAACCCACTGAGCCACCCAGGCACCCCACAGTCTTGCTTCTATTCTGGGCCCAGAATGTGATCATAATTCATGCCCAGGGCTCTTCCCCACCTTGGGGACACCATCCGTTCTGCAGAGCTATGACCTCCCTGACCTCTGTGGTCCCAGCACATCTATGCTACCCGGATACTGCACACAGTTCACACCAGGGGAATTCTCTTGTTATCATCATACGGAATGTTTCCTGGGTCATTTGTTCCAGGAGAGGGCTGGAGCACAGTCCCAGTCCTGGAAGAAAAGAACGAGATTTTATGTTGTTTACAAAAGAGAGGGATGACTTTTGCACAGCAAAGGAAACAGGCAACAAAACCAAAAGACAACTGACAGAATGGGAGAAGATATTCGCAAATGACCTATCAGATAAAGGCTAGTATCCAAAATCTATAAAGAACTTAGCAAACTCAACACCCAAAGAACAAAGAATCCAATCAAGAAATGGGCAGAAGACATGAACAGACATTTCTGCAAAGAAGACATCCAAATGGTCAACACACATGAAAAAGTGCTCAACATCACTCAGCATCAGGGAAATGCAAATAAACCATAGTGAGATACCACCTCACACCAGTCAGAATGGCTGAAATTAACAAGTCAGGAAATGACAGGTGTCGGCTAGGATGCAGAAAATGGGGAACCCACCTACACTCTTGATGGGAATGCAAGATAGTGTAGCCACTCTGGAAAACAGTATGGAAGTTCCTCAGAAAGTTGAAAATAGAGCTACTCTATGACCAAGCAATCACACTACTGGGTATTTGCCCTAAAGATACAAATGTAGTGATCCAAAGGGGCATGTGCACCCTAATGTTTATAGCAACAATGTCCACAATAGCCAAACTATGGAAAGAACCTAGATGTCCATCAACAAATGAATGCCTAAAGAAGATGTGGTGTGTGTGTGTGTGTGTGTGTGTGTGTGTGTGTGTATATATATAATATATATATAATGTGTGTGTGTGTGTGTGTATATATATATATATATACACACATTATACACACACACAGGAATACTATGCAGCCATCAAAAGAGGAAATCTTGCCATTTGCAATGACGTAGATGGAACAAGAGGGTATTATGATAAGCAAAATAAGTCAATCAGAGAAAGACAATTATCATATGATCTCTCTGATATGAGGAATTTGAGAGGCAGGGTGGGGGTCGTGAGCGGTAGGGAGGGAAAAAATGAAACAAGATGGGATCAGGAGGAAGACAAAACATAAAGGAATCTTAATCTCGTGAAACAAACTGAGGGTTGCTGGGGGGTGGGGGGTAGGGATAGGATGGCTGCATTATGGACATTGGGGAGGGTATGTGCTATGGTGAGTGCTGTGAAATGAGTAAGCCCGATGATTCATAGACCTGTACCCCTGGGGCAAATAATCCACTATATATCTTAAAAAAAAAAAGAGTATGGTGACCCTGACTCCATTATAATTCAACACAGACTGAAATCTTTATTGTAGACTACCACCATCTCCAGACTTGTCTTGGGTAATCTTGAGAAGTTTATCTTAAAAGGCCAGTTGCTCCATATTCTTCCTTTCTATGAACTGCATAACTCATCACATTTTCCAAAAAGTAAATATGAAGTTTATGTATATCTGTATCATATTGGCCAGCTTCTCCTTGACTTTGATGTCAGGGAAAACTGACTTGTATGAGGACTAGATTAGCTACTAAGAGCACAATACAGACATTTACACCATCTCCAACCACCCACACATTGGTCAGAAGATCAAACAATGCCAAAGCGTCTTTACAATACAGAGAAACTTTACAAAATGCTACTGACTTTCCATATTTCTTTTTTTTAGTATTTTACTTATATATCTGACAGAGAGAAAGCACAAGTAGGCAGAAGCAGGCTCGCCACTGAGCAGAGAGCCCAATGTGGGGCTCAATCCCAGGACTCTGGGGTCATGACCTGAGTGGAAGGCAGATACTTAAACAATTGAGCCACCCAGGTGCCCCAACTTTCATATTTCTATAGCTCTCTACCTGTTTCACATCAAGAAAAAAGAGGTCTTTTTAGAGACAACTCCTCCTAACATTTGTTATGTCATAAGTTTGGATTTGCTAATATTTCATGGCTTCCTTGCTCTGGAAGGCTAGTTCTGTAACTCAAGCGCTACTGGTCAAGGACCATAGTCTGAGCATAACAGGATCATGGACAACAAAGCAAATGTTTCTATTCAATTATGCTTTTTAAAAAATATTTAATATTTTAATATTAATTAGTCTTAACTAATTAAACCTCTTAGTAAGATGTTTACTGAGAAGTTTCACCTCCTTGGAGTATACACGTGACAGGATTTTATTTTTGTCCAATAATCTTCCCAATTATGGTATGTAAAATTCCCATTGCCTGTCCAGCAATGTCATTTGCAGGGGGATTCCAGAAGTTTCTAGTCTAGTTTAATTTCATATCCTATCCAAAACACTCTCGTCATCCCTACTGCAGGCTAAACATATAATTTGAGTGACTCAAAATGTCTTACTTTTACATGCCTTCTTTTCCTCGCTCTTCTAGGCTCTAACTCTTCTGGGCTTTAAGGCAAGAAAGAGGGATAGGAAGTGAATTGTATGGCTGGATAACACATAACCCTCAACACAAAGTGATTTAAAACTATCACAATTCTATATTACCTTTCAGAGTTTCTGTGGGACAAGAAGTCAGGAGCCATTTAGCTGGGTGTTTCTGTCTCAGCATCACTCATAAGGATGAGGTGGTGGTCAGATCTTGGCCAGGGTTGCCGTTACTTAAAGGCTAGACTTGGGCTGGGATAGCCCACTCCTATGACTGGCATGTTAATGCTGGTTGTTGGCAGGATGCAGCAGTTGCCCTCTTCACAGGCCTCTGAGAGCTACTTGAGTGTCTCACAGTATGGCAGCTGGATCCTCCAGAGTACACGATCTAAGAAAGGTGGAAGCCGTAATGTGTCTTGTGACATAGTCTAGCAAATCTCACACCATTTCTTCCACAGAATTCTACTAGTCACACAGATAAACCCTATTTCCATGTGGGAAAAAAACTATACAAGACCATGATTATTAGAAGGTGGGGAATTATTGGGGACTATTGAGGAGGTTGGCTACCTCAGTTGGAAAAGACCAATGTCTCTTTATTTTTCTGAGGGAGGATTCACTTTTCTTCTTGTTGATTTTCTCTTATAACACTCTCTGACCATCAGTATCTCCTGTGTGGTCGGTATCCTAATAATATCTTGTGGAGTCCTGGCTAGGGTTGTCTGGAGGGCCCTGTGGGACCTCCGCACTGCAGAGTAGCTTGACACAGGAGCTTTGACTCTGGCTTCACCTTTTAATCACTTCCTCAGTATCTCTCACCAGCAGTCAATACCACAGTGTTCTGCTACTGAGGTCCCTATTCCCAGAAAGCATCCCTCCCAGGTGAAGATAGGCAAACTGGACTAAGCTGCCATTTATTGTGTCTGCTCAATCCTTGGAAAACTCCTGTCTCCTTGACATGCCCAATGTCAGCATGCAGGTTTTCTGCAACGGTCCTATCCCTCTGACCTGCCTCCTCCCTACAGTTCTCATTTCCCCTGCTCAGACTTGCACAGAAGCCTAAGATGCCATTGTCATAACAAAAGGAATTCAGTCTTCTCTGCTGGAAAATACCTACTATCTTCACAGATGGGTATCTTGGAGTGTCATCTCCCCACCTGCAGAGAGGAGAGGGGAAATTTCCTCTAAGTCCCAGAGGACTAGTGAATCTTTTCCTCTCCCCAGACTTCTTTCACAGACCAGGAAGGTAATGGTGATTAGTGGTGGAGACTAATTTAATGAATTCTTAATAACCCTGTAAGGAAATTTCTGACTTCAGTTCTAGTTTATTCATCTGAAGCTCTCTCTTGAATGTGGGAGTATTTAGCAACTTCGGTGTTCACTTTTGCCCTGGGCATAATTTAATGCCTATAAGAAAAGTTTCACCCAAGTTAAGCATAAATAATACTCAATCAGCTATGTAAAAGGATCATATCCAATTTAAAGTAAGATTTTCTTTGTACCTGACCTTCTCTTTCTCCTCCTATGACATTTTGGAGTCCTCAGATACTTGGACAAAGAAGGCTTTCAAGCAGACTTGGTGGTGACTTCAATTGAATCAAGAAGATGAGTAAGTTGTCTCTCATATGTCAAATTGTATAACACTCACTGACTACTTGGAAAACTATATTGATCTTTGAAAAATTAACTGTAGGCTCAGTGGAAAGGTGAGCCTTGATTAATTAGCAGTGTTTGCTAGGGGTACAGATTGGAGGGAACAGGCAAAATTCACATTGAATATTTGCTAGTCATAATCAATACTCCTCTGATATTCCAATGGAAAGTTCATGGTTTACTTTGTCTTTTTGTTCTTTTATGAGCCAGCATATGTGCAGACTATTTGTCCTAGAACAACCCCAACCCTGTGTCTGTGCCCACCAAAGTCCACAGTTTTTGTTTTTTCTTTCAAATTTTTACCCAAAATTCCTTTGGCTTTTATTTCAAACCCAATTATATATTCTACATATCTTTAGCCTGAATGCAGGAACCAAACTTAAATTCAATCAAGTCGCAAGGAGTTTCTAAAATGATGTTCCAATTATCTTGCACAGGATTGTCAATTATGAAGCCCATGAATAAACCCAAAGGTTTATTTCACCTTGACATCAGTCTGGAGTTTATTTTAACATATCTTTGGGTTCCTTTTAAAGAGAAAGTTTCCATAAATATGAACCCCAGGAAAAATTTGCAAGATTTCCCCTTGAATAATTAAAGAAGATACAGGTTTCACTACAATAGGTTTTAAGCAATCCAGTGCAAGAGCTGAGTGAGACATCAATCTGTAAGATGTTTCAAAATTGGGGATATACTGTTTCTCAACCTTCTGTAATCAGAACCAAATAATATTCTGCCTTCTTCCTCCATGTAATAGACATTATCAGCAACATGAGATCCAGAACCATGTCTTCCTTCCCCCAACTCACTTATTTTCTTCTCATCACTCCTAGTTGGGAGGGCTTTTGATGAGAGTGAAGAGAGTGCTCTTGGGATAGTAGAATAACTCATCAAAGTTAAGCAATGAGAGCCTTTCAAGAGGAAGATTAGATCTTATAACTGTTCCTCTCTGAAGGCTTAAATGCCTAAAACCTATTCCTTTGATAAACAGCAAGGGTCCAATCCCATCCAGGTCAGGCCCAGTGATTATTGTGACCCTGAGAACCATGTGGCTGCCTCCAAGATGGAGCCTGGAGACCACTACTGGGGAGGGAAGGGGTGCAGAAGTATGAAAAAGAAGGTGAAAAACCTAGAGAGGGACAGACAAAAGATAGGAACCAGCAAGATAAGGGATTCCTGTATACATACCAATGATAAATTCTGTAAAAGGTTTACTTTAAGGGGAAGGTATTTTGTTTTTTGTTTGTTTGTTTAAAGCCACATATTTTGCACCATTCTTTGGACTGATTATGTTTTTGGCTAGGTGGTAGTATGATTCTTTTCTTTCATTTAACCATCTGTATCTGTTTGCTCTTCTAGAAGTTACAGGCATAACTCAATTGTTCCACAAGGAGCTATCATGCTAGATTCCTTGAGGTCTGGATTTGACTGTGGAGATGCACTCTGAATGGGTTCCAATTGGCTACAGTCTTTCATAGAAAGAGCTCAGCTCCCTCAACATCCCCCATCTCCCCACAGTCAAGGCATGGCAAGTTCTTAAAGCCTCCCTCCCACAGTGCCCACTTACTGTATCATCTTCTTGCCTCAATCTTTTCAAGTCTCCTACTTCCGTCTTTCCTGACCCATGTTAATCCTTTATCTTTGGATCAGATCAAGTTTCATTTCGGGCCCCTCAGATTTGTTGCCTAGGAACATCTTTTGATTCCCCAGCCATTATTTGGTTTCTAGATTCAATTCCCCTTTCCTCTGCCCTCAGCTGAGGGGTAGCCCCACATCCAGGCACCCTAGCCTCGGCACAGTCCAAGGATCTCTTTTTAACAAGAGGGCAAGTTCAGACACAGTCCTGAAATATTGCAAAGTTCCTCACTTCTACATCTTCTGGGCCAATACTGTGAGAAGGAAAAGAAAAGTAGAGGACGAGAAGAAAGAGGAGGAGGAGGAAGTGGAGGAGGGAAGGGGGAGAAACAGAAAGCTTAGGAGGGAGGAGAAGAGAAGAAGAAAAAAGAAAAATTCAACCAACTATTTGTTATTCCTCCCCCTAGGACCCACACAGAGCATGGATGAATTAGGTGAGTGGCTATTACACTCATTTTTTCCAACAGAATTGCTTTTTGGGGCTCATTCTTCCAGTCATTGGGTCTGTTAGTCAGAGACTGTGTCTATACAGCAGTGAGTTAACAAGTTAGAAAATGAATCCATCAGTTGAAGCATGGTCTTTGTCTTGTCACATCGGCCAGTTTATTGTTTTACACTAAGTTGACTGAACTGGCTTCTTTTGACAAAGAGACACGGCTTGAAAATGACTTTTCTTTGTTTGGTGACATGATGGGTTTATTACAAAACCAGCTCTGAAAGGAAAGAGAAGCAGCATGGATTTCAAACCCACCCTCCTCCCAAAATAGCCCCTCGTGACTCATGTAGAATGAGATGCAATCCTGGTGTTTATACTCAGAGAGAACGTGGGGAGTTTTTCCATGCAATATAAGAAAATTGTAATAACATCATGGGGTAGAACTGGTCATAGAAAGACATCCTTAATTAATCCCATTCTACAACTGAGTCATTTGAGAGTCTTCAACTACTCATGTGGAAAGAAGTCCAAGAATTATGACCAAGCATCAACCAACAGTTGCTGAGAGCTTTCTCTGTAACAGAATTGTAATAAGAGTTCCTGTGGGAAAGGGAAGACCCAAACTCTGACCTCAAATTGCCTGCAGTTTCTTGAGCCAAGACAGGCAAAATGAAATATTATAAGAGAGGAACACAGGATTGTATAGACCTCATGTGAATACAAGTTCTTCTTTACAAGAAATTCAGCCTTAGGGAAGGAATGTTTCCCAGTCCTGGAAGCCTGTAGATGGCATGTCCTATGTTTATTCATGTACATATATAGGAACTCTTCACCATACAAAATAGAGGTGGCTGCCATTCATTCTCAGTTTCTCTCAGCCTCTACTTTCATTTATACTGCCTTTCTGTCTTCACACAATGCCCAAAATCCTGTCTTTGTGACACAACCACCCAAAAAGTCAAAACTGTTGCATGTGTCTCTAGGCTGCTCTGTACTTTAGAAAGCTCTTTACACAAGTAATTTCATGCAATGCTCTCAACAACCATTTGAAGATATAAGTAAATTCCCATTTCACACATGAAGAATTGTGACTCAAAGACTCTGTTAATTGTTCTCAAAACTGGCTGAGCATTAGAGTCACTCAGGAAGTTTTAAAAGAAATTAAAATTCCCAGACCAACTGCAAAGACACATTAAGTTATTTTGCCATAAATTACCAGTCTTTGGTGAGGGGGGAAATGGTTGTCCAAGACACACAAGCCTTAATCTGGCAAAACCAAGAATCAAATATTTATCTTTTGCATCCAAATAAAACAAGACCATCTGATATCCCTGCAAGTCCTATAACTTTCAGCTATACCTCATGTGATCCATTTCATGCCACACAGTGAAGGCTAATCAAGGCACATTTTGGTGGCTTGTTGTGGGAAGGTTTGAGAGAGTGTGTGTGTGAATTTTATCAAACCCAGAGTTAGAAGGTGAAGGCCCAGATTTGCAAGGCCCTGACAGGAACAAGATTTGTTCCAGTTGGTCAGTATTTTATTGAAAAGCAATGAAGGAGAAAGAATTCCGCAAGCTTCCAATGAAAAGAAGCTTTTAAAAATCTTTGAAAAATAAGGCTGCCAATGATGTAGAACTGTACTTAATTTTAATCTTCTCAACCCCATCTCATCAAGAATTTGGAGCATGAATGGGCTTATGCATGACCATGCCAATCAAAGCAACCTTATATCCATATGCGCTGCCCAAAGGAACACAGATATGGGAGACATTACAACCACTATCCTTGACCGTTATGGCATTTCCCTAATTGTGCCACCCCAAGGAGACACTGTTTCCTAATTAACATTAAGTGATGGACGTATTAATTAACCAGATGGTAGAAATCCTTTCACAATGTCTATGAATATCAAATCACTGTGATGTACACCTTAAGTTTCTTAAAATTTTATGTGAATTATACTTCAATAAAGCTGAAGAAATAAATTTTATGTGAATTATACTTTAATAAAACTGAAGAAATAAAAATTAAAAGTTTTTTAATTAAAAAATAATCAACATTAAGAGACAAAATAAGTTAGTGAGGTACTTCAAAACTCTGTTATCGTGAATTATCTGGGGAATTTGTTAAAATGTAGCTTTTGATTCAGTTGGTCTGAGGCCCTGAGACTCTGCATTTCTAACCTGATCCCAGTTGATGCCAATGCAGTGATAGGTCTGACCACATTTTGAGTCATAAGTTGCTAACCTATACCCGGATGCTGTTTCACATGAGAAATGGCCACTACAATAGCTAAGGCAACACAATGACAGGAGTCAGAGGCCACCAGACCAAAAAAAAAAAAAAAAATCAGAAAAGAAATTTAAACAGTTCTTGTAGGGAAAAAAAAAAATCCTTCACACGTTGGTCTGTTGAAAGTGTAGAGTGGGCTAAAAGTGTTTTCGTGTCCCAGATTGCCAGGGAGGGCACTGGGGGCTAAAAAATTAAGGCACTTTTCCTAGAACTATATATACAGCTGGCAGAAATCAACATCTCAAGCATCAACTGATACCCATGTTTCAACACTGTCTTTTATTGGATCCCCACTGTGACTTATTATTGTGGTTCAATGTGGAGACAGGAAGGAGAAACGTCTCTGGGACCAGGAAGTAAGAAGGACCAGGAAGCAGGGTGGGATTGGGAAATAAGACATCCTCTGAGAGTTCAGCCCTAGGTGAACTGAAACAGTGATCCATGAAGTCACCTTAAGAAGACAGGAAGCTTCCTAAGCCAGTAACACTTGACCCTATTCTAATTGTAGAAATTGTCACATCTAAAGAAAGAAAGTTCTTAATCATAAGAAGGCTGGTCATCACAGAGCCTTGCAAAAAGCCAAGTCACAGAGACTAATTCTGAGTCTGTTAACTAAGGGAGGGACAAAGCCTGCTTTGAGAATATTCAGTCTCATGTAGAGAGACAGTGTCTATATCAACAGCTAAAGATGGATATATCAGACATTCGGGACCTGGTGCCACAGAACAGGGGCTGGTCAACTCAGCCTGTGAGCCAATTCCTGTTTTTGTAAATAAAGTTTCATTAGACTGCAGGCACATCTGTTCATTTACCCATTTTCTGGGGCTGTTTTTGCACTACAGTGGCAGAGTTGAGGTCTTGACAAAGGAGGCAATATGACCAACAATGACTAGAATCCCTACTATCTGACCTTCTACAGAGTTTCCTAACCATGTCAAATATCTTTTCAATCATGGAGTGAATTCCCTTTGCTCTGAGTCTGAGCTCGCCAAGCAAACTTCTGATTATAATTTGGTTTTCTAGGTAGAATACCAGTGAAGGAAACAGTGCATTGGCCATTTCATATTTCTAGCTATATTTGCATCCTGGGGTTTTTTGGATTTTTTTTTTTTTTACATCAATGTCTGGGACCTCATCTTATCTGAATCATCCCATAGTGATGGTTCCTTTCTAAATTTGCTTAAAAAATGGGGGGGGGGAACACTTCATTAAGCCCATAGGACAAAGGGCTAAACATCTAGATGGTGGTGGGTTCGCTTTTTTTCATGTTAAAGTACATTCTTAATAATTCTGGTGAAGATCCTTGAGAGTAAAATGCAAGCAGTAAGCCTGGGCCCAATTCCCCATCCCACAAGGAAACATTTCCTTTGTTAACCACAAGAGCAAAAGTCACAAAAGCTTACTTCTACACAGGAAGCCTCATTCACTGCTTTGTGATTGTGTTCCATTTCTGATCCATATAGGTGTTTACCTGGCTTTACCATTCAACCTTGCCTTTTAATCCCTTTCTTAAATTTGTATTTTATACTGTCTCATATATTTGGAGCAAAAGGGGAGTGCCTTGCTACAAATATGCTATAATATCTTGACCAAAACCACCCCTTGCTGACCTCCAATAGGATTCTTTTATTGAGTTTAATTGACTGGGTATTTTACCATTCATTATTCAGCTGACATTTATTGAGTGCATACTATGTTGCAGGTACTACCTTCCTCTCTGGGCATTCAGAGGTGACATTTACCTGCATGTGCTGTTCTTACAAGTGCACAATTGGAGGTGAGCTAAACCATTTGAATATCCACCTCTAAGACTGAACAAAATTGCCAAAGTGATAGCTCCCCAGCTAAGGCTCATTAGCCATTAGGAGAAAACTAATCTTTCCCCTTTAGTTAAGTTCATGTTCCTCTTTGTTCCTGATAAGCCACCCATCCCATCACAGTTTACTTGTCATCTAAATTATTCTCATTTAGGAATGTCCTAAATACATAGTTCTACAACACCTTTGATAACGTATCCACAAATTAATGCTTCAATAACCAAACTAAAAAAAATCAACAATACTGAGTCATTAAATCAACCTCAGTGTCTTGGAGAAGGATATTTGTATTTGCATTTTGTGGTTCATTTATGGCCTTCTGCAAAGTTCAAGAAACAACAATTCTCCCAGCGCAGCATCCTTGAGCAGGGTGGGGAATAACCAGGTTCCCCTAGAGTGTACCCAGGCAGTTCTTTCGGGCACTCATTTGCTGCACACATAACCACTGTCTTATTGTCTTCGGCTCCCTCCTGGGAGAAACCCACAGAGCCTTTGCTCTGGCTCCCTGTTGAGGTTGGCACATTGTTGACTATTAGTACATCCCGCCATGGCTACAAACCAGTAATTTTGTTTTTAGGGCACAGAGGTGGCCGTTTACTTTGCAACATCATTCAGAAGCTCAGCAATAACTTTCCTAATTTAAGAAAAATAGAAGGAGCATGGTGGGCCCTTACTGGAAGCATAGTTGAATCAAATATGATCTCTTCTAGGATTTTCCTACATAAAATAATGAAAAGGCCTTAGTTATTAAATCACAACATATAAATCAAAATGCATGAAATTGCTTTTCACCACATGTCTTTACTGATATGAATAAGGCCCACACTGTGTATGTTTCAAATTAACCTTAATGCCATCTAGTGGTCATTGAGAAATTTCTGTCTCAGAGAATTGGTAACAATTTTAGAAATTTAAAAAATTATTAGTAATAACACTGCTGCCATTCAAGAAACTTACTGAACACCTACAATGTTCCAGGACATTATGCTCAGCACTTACTATGTTTTATCTCATTTTTTCTTCACAATAACCTTAACTGACACCGTATCTCCATTATACAAAGAAATGAAGGCATAGTGGTTTATACTGAATAACATGCTATATTCATGGATGTAGCAATCCTAGCTGGAGTTCCAGTAGTCATTTCATGGCCTTCATACTCAGCCAGAATGCTAAAGTACTTCTAGACCTCAGCTACGGTTAAGACTAACACCCACCCACATGCAAGGGCACACACTAATTAACGTGTTTGAAGGAAGGCTCAACCTTCACTTTTTCACTACACCACTGACTTCCACCATGTTCAAGTTCTCCCTCAAGCAAGATTTCAATTGTGTGGGGATTTTTATACATCTGAAATTCACATCTGGCATCTCTAAAATAAATGGATTCATCATTCATGCAAATAGGTATTGAATTCTCATGCAGGAGACTCAAGGTGCTGACAGCACAATAGGGAAACAGCCACTGTCCCTCCTTTCATGGAGCTTAAAGGGCAGTGGAAGGATGGGTGGACATAAATTATGTGGAGGTATAATCCCATTGTGGGAAGGGCTCCCCGGAGAAACCCAGTGCAGAGCTCACTTCGGCAGCACATATACTAAAATTGGAAAGAAATGCAGTGCAGCTTTCCTTTAGGACCTGATCAGTGAGTAACAACAGAAGCAATGGAAGACTTCCCTAAGAGAAGGACCTCTCGGGCTCCTGAACAAGTGGGAGTGGGAGCAAGTTGGGTGCAGGGAGATGGGAACAGGGCATTCCAGACAGAGGACCTCAACTCCAACCAGAAGGGTGTCTTCCATCACCATGTTCCCCAGCATTATGCTCACACAGTGCACATCCAACAGGAAGTCAACATGCAATCTAGGCAACTCTCAATTTTTTAGCCATAAATGGAATTTGGATAAAAGGCCATAACTAAACCGTATTTTTTTCATACTTTGAGCAAATTGCTTTTACTGAAGATGCTAAAATTGCATGATAGTGGAACCATTTTGAATACCCAAGCATAATGGTGACTCTGCTAATTGAAGTTTCTGTTGATTCTAATGAATAATTCATATGTTTCTCAAATGAAATTTTTTACCTTGGTTATGAAAATAACACTAATGGCAGATAATATGAATAAGAGCGAGAAGAGCTAAAAAGGAGGAGGGGGGAGGGGGAGGGGAAGGGGGAAGAGGAGGGAAAAAAGCTCACGCTCATATCTTGTAACCCAGAGACAAGCAATGTAACATTTTGGAATGTTTCCTTCCAGGCTTTTTTCTATGGATATTTTACAAAGATTAGATTGTATAAACAATTTTTTAATTTAATGTACTCATTTAATATAACTGTTTCACTTGTTATTATAAACTCCTCATTAATATCATTTTAACAGCTACATAATATTTCATCATGTAAATATATCTCAGTTTACCTAACTCATTTCCCAATGGTTGAGCATGTGGATCATTTCCAATGTTCAATACATAACAAATAATATATGATAATAAATAATATATAACAAATAATAGAAATAATACATTGCATAAAACTTACTTCTCTAAAGCATAAAAAGTTCAGAATAGAACTCAGTAAATAGTAGACATAATTGTCAAGTAATTAAGAGCTCATTTGTATATCTGAAGAGAACTGAAGATAGTTATAAAGCAGATTATAAACCACAATAAGCACTAGTGAACACTGACCTTCAACCGTACCCACTCCCATCTTGAACTATTAACTGGTTTCTAAATCAATCTTAAGACAGGCTGCAGTAAACATTAATGGGTGTTTTTGTCATGTTGGAGAATCCAAGCAAGTCATCCTAACATCCCATTTGTGAAATGATGTGCCACATTAGCACATTTTATAAGCTTAACCTACCTCATTGAATAATGTAATATTTATGACACTAGCTTGACTTACACAATTACACACACATAGACACACATATCCATACACACACACACACAAAGGAGTTATAATTTATTACATCTTGGTTCTTCTTTACTTTGAACATGTCCTAGTGTTTTTCAAATTGATATTTAGTGACACTTTGGTGAACTCAAGAGCCATTTGAGTTGCCATTTTTCCATCTCTTTGACATAGGATATTTATTTAATGTGAAAGTAAATTTGAATTGAAACTTTTCTTCTTCTAATTTGGTTCTGTTGAGCAGGGAAATGCCTATTTTCCAGATGCTAAGACCCTTGGACAGACTTTCCACAGAGGGGCATTTACAAGAGACAGACAATACATCCACTGGGCCATGAGTAAGGATGGGGCTAGATGAAAGGTGAGCTTTGAACAGTGGTGACTGGACCTTTCAGACGCTTCAACAACACTCTCATTCCATGCCAGCATCTGAAAAGAGTGACAATGTAGTCTGATGCATAGTGACCACACAGATGGATGCCACTTAGCCTGAGTCTGTTGGGGGCAAACGATGTTTGGGGCTAATACCGACATTTCAGAGTCAAACTCACTAGGTTTGGTTCTGGGATCATCCATATACTATTAATGCCCTGGGACAAGTTTGTTTTTTTGGTTTTTTTATCGTTTTTTTTTTTTTTAACTTACTTTCAGCATAACAGTATTCATTGTTTTTGTACTACACCCAGTGCTCCATGTAATCCGTGCCCTCTCTAATACCCACCACCTGGTTCCCCCAACCTCCCACCCCCCCCACCTCTTCAAATCCTTCAGATTGTTTTTCAGAGTCTATAGTCTCTCATTGTTCACCTCCCCTTCCAATTTCCCCCAACTCCCTTCTCCTAACTCCCCATGTCCTCCATGCTATTTGTTATGCTCTACAAATAAGTGAAACCATATGATAATTGACTCTCTCTGCTTGACTTATTTCACTCAGCATAAATATATATATATATATATATATATATATATATGACAAGTTTCTTAATCTTTTTGTAAGTCACTTTTTTCTCTTTTCTCTCTTTTTTTTTATGGAAATGACAATAGTGCCTACTGTATGCGATTGTTGAGAGAATTAAATGAAATAATCCACTGAAAGCTCTTAATGCAGTGTCTGGCACATGGAAAGCACCCAATAAATTATTACTATCATTATAACTATTATTCATTTATATCAATGAGATAAATATTTTTATTCCATTATATCAATCTCATGAGGAAAATAATTCTTAAAAACTTCCTTTATTCTTCTTTAATACCCTGTCAGAAATCTGTTCACCCTGCTACAAATCTACTTGAAACATACAAGTTGTTGGAAGAGCAGAGAATGGGTAAGGAATACCTTAGCATTATCTCCAACCAAAGAAATATTTCCCTCCTTTCATCCCAAAGCTCCTTGAAAGGAGGAACTTTGTCTGCCTTGTTGACCAGTAGCAAGTACAATGACTGGTACATAATAAGAACATGCACAGTCTATCTTTAAGTGAGTAAATAAATAATCCTAAAATAACTCCCCAATTTTACAAATGCCTATTTCTAAGCTCAATTCAAGTGAACATGGTTTCTTTCTTTTTATGGAAGCCACCAAAATGGAATCTTTTCAACAAGATTTTCCTTGACCTCGGATATGCCACTGCCCTCAGTGAACACAGGTAGTCTTTGCTTTCTCAAGAAAAAGTACCATATGTCAACCTCAGAGAACTCCATGGGCCTGGCCCAAGATCCATAACTAACTCTTCAAACAAGCATTACTCAACTTTTCAGAAGTTGCCAACTTAGTAAGCACCTCTCCATGCAAACTGGAGTTTGCATCTGAAAGTTGAAATTTCATCAGATCTGCTGGTTTCTGAGCCCTCATCCAACTGGGACATTTGTCTGTAGCACCAAAGGGGATGAAATCCCCAAATTGTGGCTGGATTTTTATTCAAACAATTACAAGGTGAATTCATGACATTTCCCTCTAGCAACAGTCTAATCTATATTACTTTCCACGTCTCCTCTACTCTAGCCAAACAACCTTCCTCTTCCCTTACAAATCTCTCCTGTTCTGCATTTTTTAGAATGCCCATGCCAGAGCAATTTACAAAAATATCTAGAGCACATTCCAGGAAATCACCTTCCTTCCATAAATTCTGAAATAGATCTCCTGTGATAATATTAAAGATGCCCATATCTGGGGTGGCTATAAAACCTAGTTTGTTTAGAACAGTCTGACTTCATGACAGCTGTCCCAGAATTCCATCCAGCTTAACATATTTCCAGATTTTTTTTCATTTGTAATGAAGTACCATTAATAGTAAGAGTTGCTTTGAAATAGGTCTGGATTGCTCGAACTTCACTTTGAGTTTCCAACTTCTGCCATGCTCTCATTTAATAGCGTGTGAGATGCATTTGCAGAAAAAAAGACCTTTCATCTTAACTTGTGGTTAAATCTGGAGGAAAATCAACAATCAGTCTCTTTCTTTTTCTGACCCTTTACAGACCCTTTCAAGGACAGCACACAGGGTGCTAAAATGAAGTGTGTTTACTTCTTCTGGTTTCAGGAGGTGGCATTTCATGTATTAAGTGCCAAAATTTTTAGCTTTTGAAGCTTTTAGCAAATTGCAATTATTGAAAACAAAGCTGTGAGCAGGAAGACATTTAAATTGATCCTTACAAAAGAAAGGAACAAAAAAATGGAAGCAAGGGGTCAAATGGTGTAGAAGATTTAATTCTGAAATTCTATAATTGCACTTTGGAATATCTTTTTTTTAAGGTTTTTTTTAATTTTATTTTTAATAAACATAGAATATATTTTTATCCCCAGGGGTACAGGTCTGTGAATCACGAGGTTTACACACTTCACAGCACTCACCATAGCACATACCCTCCCCAATGTCCATAACCCCACCCCCCCAACCCCCCTCCCCCATCAACCCTCAGTTTGTTTAGTGAGATTAAGAGTCACTTATGGTTTGTCTCCCTCACAATCCCATCTTGTTTCATTTACTCTTCTCCTACCCCCTTAACCCCCCATGTTGCATCTCCTCTCCCTCATATCAGGGAGATCATATGATAGTTGTCTTTCTCTGATTGACTAATTTCACTAAGCATGATACCCTCTAGTTCCAACCACGTCATCGCAAATGGCAAGATTTCATTTCTTTTGATGGCTGCATAGTATTCCATTGTGTATATATACCACATCTTCTTTATCCATTCATCTGTTGATGGACATCTAGGTTCTTTCCATAGTTTGGCTATTGTAGACATTGCTGCTATAAACATTCGGGTGCACGCGCCCCTTCGGATCACTACGTTTATATCTTTAGGGTAAATACCCAGCAGTGCTATTGCTGGGTCATAGGGTAGTTCTATTTTCAACATCTTGAGGAACCTCCATGCTGTTTTCCAGAGTGGTTGCACCAGCTTGCATTCCCACCAACAGTGTACGAGGGTTCCCCTTTCTCCGCATCCTCGCCAGCATCTCTCATTTCCTGACTTGTTAATTTTAGCCATTCTGACTGGTGTGAGGTGGTATCTCATTGTGGTTTTGATTTGTATTTCCCTGATGCTGAGTGATATGGAGCACTTTTTCATGTGTCTGTTGGCCATCTGGATGTCTTCTTTGCAGAAATGTCTGTTCATGTCTTTTGCCCATTTCTTGATTGGATTCTTTGTTCTTTGGGTGTTGAGTTTGCTAAGTTCTTTATAGATTCTGGACACTAGCCCTTTATCTGATAATTCCTTTGCAAATATCTTCTCCCATTCTGTCAGTTGTCTTTTGGTTTTGTTAACTGTTTCCTTTGCTGTGCAAAAGCTTTTGATCTTGATGAAATCCCAATAGTTCATTTTTGCCCTTGCTTCCCTTGCCTTGGCGATGTTCCTAGGAAGATGTTGCTGCGGCTGAGGTCGAAGAGGTTGCTGCCTGTGTTCTCCTCAAGGATTTTGATGGATTCCTTTCTCACATTGAGGTCCTTCATCCATTTGGAGTCTATTTTCGTGTGTGGTGTAAGGAAATGATCCAATCTCATTTTTCTGCATGTGGCTGTCCAATTTTCCCAACACCATTTATTGAAGAGGCTGTCTTTTTTCCATTAGACATTCTTTCCTGCTTTGTCGAAGATTAGTTGACCATAGAGTTAAGGGTCTATTTCTGGGCTCTCTATTCTGTTCCATTGATCTATGTGTCTGTTTTTGTGCCAGTACCATGCTGTCTTGATGATGACAGCTTTGTAATAGAGCTTGAAGTCTGGAATTGTGATGCCACCAACTTTGGCTTTCTTTTTCAATATTCCTTTGGCTATTCGCGGTCTTTTATGGTTCCATATAAATTTTAGGATTATTTGTTCCATTTCTTTGAAAAAAATGGATGGTACTTTGATAGGAATTGCATTAAATGTGTAGATTGCTTTAGGTAGCATAGACATTTTCACAATATTTATTCTTCCAATCCAGGAGCATGGAACATTTTTCCATTTCTTTGTGTCTTCCTCAATTTCTTTCATGAGTACTTTATAGTTTTCGGTGTATAGATTCTTAGTCTCTTTGGTTAGGTTTATTCCTAGGCATCTTATAGTTTTGGGTGCAATTGTAAATGGGATTGACTCCTTAATTTCTCTTTCTTCTATCTTGTTGTTTGTGTAAAGAAATGCAACTGATTTCTGTGCATTGATTTTATATCCTGAGAATTTACTGAATTCCTATACAAGTTCTGGCAGTTTTGGAGTGGAGTCTTTTGGGTTTTCCACATATAGTATCATATTATCTGCAAAGAGTGATAGTTTGACTTCTTCTTTGCTGATATGGATGCCTTTAATTTCCTTTTGTTGTCTGATTGCTGAGGCTAGGACTTCTAGTACTATGTTGAATAGCAGTGGTGATAACAGACATCCCTGCTGTGTTCCTGACCTTAGTGGAAAAGCTTTCAGTTGTTCTCCATTGAGAATGATATTTGCGGTGGGTTTTTCATAGATGGCTTTGATACTATTGAGGTATGTGCCCTCTATCCCTACACTTTGAAGAGTTTTGATCAGGAAGGGATGCTGTACTTTGTCAAATGCTTTTTCAGCATCTATTGAGAGTATCATATGGTTCTTGTTCTTTCTTTTATTAATGTGTTGTATCACATTGATTGATTTGCAGATATTGAACCAAACTTGCAGCCCTGGAATAAATCCCACTTGGTCGTGGTGAATAATCCTTTTAATGTACTGTTGAATCCTATTGGCTAGTATTTTGGTGAGAATTTTTGCATCTGTGTTCATCAAGGATATTGGTCTGTAGTTCTCTTTTTTGATGGGATCCTTGTCTGGTTTTGGGACCAAGGTGATGCTGGCCTCATAAAATGAGTTTGGAAGTTTTCCTTCCATTTCTATTTTTTGGAACAGTCTCAGGAGAATAGGAATTAGTTCTTCTTTAAATGTTTGGTAGAATTCCCCCGGGAAGCCGTCTGGCCCTGGGCTTTTGTTTGTTTGTAGATTTTTGATGACTGTTTCAATCTCCTTACTGGTTATGGGTCTGTTCAGGCTTTCTATTTCTTCCTGGTTCAGTTGTGGTAGTTTATATGTCTCTAGGAATGCATCCATTTCTTCCAGATTGTCAAATTTGTTGGCGTAGAGTTGCTCATAGTATGTTCTTATAATTGTCTGTATTTCTTTGGTGTTAGTTGTGATCTCTCCTCTTTCATTCATGATTTTATTTATTTGGGTCCTTTCTCTTTTCTTTTTGATAAGTCTGGCCAGGGGTTTATCAATCTTATTAATTCTTTCAAAGAACCAGTTCCTAGTTTCGTTGATTTGATCTATTGTTTTTCTGGTTTCTATTTCATTGATTTCTGCTCTGATCTTTATGATTTAACTTCTCCTGCTGGGTTTAGGGTTTCTTTCTTGTTCTTTCTCCAGCTCTTTTAGTGTAGGGTTAGGTTGTGTACCTGAGACCTTTCTTGTTTCTTGAGAAAGGCTTGTACCGCTATATATTTTCCTCTCAGGACTGCCTTTGTTGTGTCCCACAGATTTTGAACCGTTGTGTTTTCATTATCATTTGTTTCCATGAATTTTTTCAATTCTTCTTTAATTTCCTGGTTGACCCATTCATTCTTTAGAAGGATGCTGTTTAGTCTCCATGTATTTGGGTTCTTTCCAAATTTCCTCTTGTGATTGAGTTCTAGCTTCAGAGCATTGTGGTCTGAAAATATGCAGGGAATGATCCCAATCTTTTGATACCGGTTGAGACCTGATTTAGGACCAAGGATGTGATCTATTCTGGAGAATGTTCTATGTGCACTAGAGAAGAATGTGTATTCTGTTGCTTTGGGATGGAATGTTCCGAATATATCTGTGATGTCCATCTGGTCCAGTGTGTCGTTTAAGGCCTTTATTTCCTTGTTGATCTTTTGCTTGGATGATCTGTCCATTTCAGTGAGGGGAGTGTTAAAGTCCCCTACTATTATTGTATGGTTGTTGATGTGTTTCTTTGATTTTGTTATTAATTGGTTTATATAGTTGGCTTCTCCCAAGTTAGGGGCATAGATATTTAAAATTGTTAGATCTTCTTGTTGGACAGATCCTTTGAGTATGATATAGTGTCCTTCATCATCTCTTATTATAGTCTTTGGCTTAAAATCTAATTGATCTAAGGATTGCCACTCCTGCTTTCTTCTGATGTCCATTGGCATGGTAAATTCTTTTCCACCCCCTCACTTTAAATCTGGAGGTGTCTTCAGGTTTAAAATGAGTTTCTTGTAGGCAACATATAGATGGGTTTTGTTTTTTTATCCATTCTGATACCCTGTGTCTTTTTATTGGGGCATTTAGCCCATTAACATTCAGGGTAACTATTGAGAGATATGAATTTAGTGCCATTGTATTGCCTGTAAGGTGACTGTTATTGTATATTGTTTCTGTTCCTTTCTGATCTACTACTTTTAGGGTCTCTCTTTGCTTAGAGGACCCCTTTCAATATTTCCTGTAGAGCTGGTTTTGTGTTTGCAAATTCTTTCAGTTTTTGTTTGTCCTGGAAGCTTTTTATCTCTCCTTCTATTTTCAATGATAGCCTAGCCAGATATAGTATTCTTGGCTGCATGTTTTTGTCATTTAGTGCTCTGAATATATCATGCCAGCTCTTTCTGGCCTGCCAGGTCTCTGTGGATAAGTCTGCTGCCAATCTAATATTTTTACCATTGTATGTTACAGACTTCTTTTCCCAGGCTGCTTTCAGGATTTTCTCTTTGTCACTAAAACTTGTATATTTTACTATTAGGTGATGGGGTGTGGACCTATTCTTTTTGATTTTGAGGGGGGTTCTCTGAACTTCCTGGATTTTGATGCTTGTTCCCTTTGCCATATTGGGGAAATTCTCTCCAATAATTCTCTCCAATATACCTTCTGCTCCCCTCTCTCTTTCTTCTTCTTCTGGAATCCCAATTATTCTAATGTTGTTTCGTCTTATGGTGTCACTTATCTCTTGAATTCTCCCCTCATGGTCCAGTAGCTGTTTGTCCCTCTTTTGCTCAGCTTCTTTATTCTCTGTCATTTGGTCTTCTATATCGCTAATTCTTTCTTCTGCCTCATTTATCCTAGCAGTGAGAGCCTCCATTTTTTATTGCACCTCATTAATAGCTTTTTTTATTTCAACTTGGTTAGATTTTAGTTCTTTTATTTCTCCAGAAAGGGCTTTTATATCTCCCGAGAGAGTTTCTCTAATATCTTCCATGCCTTTTTCGAGCCCGGCTAGAACCTTGAGAATCATCATTCTGAACTCTAGATCTGACATATTACCAATGTCTGTATTGATTAGGTCCCTAGCCTTTGGTTCTTTTTCTTTTACTCTTGTTCTTTTTTTTGTAATGAATTTTTCCACCTTGTCATTTTGTCCAGATAAGAGTATATGAAGGAGCAAGTAAAATACTAAAAGGGTGGCAACAACCCCAGGAAAATATGCTTTAGCCAAATCAGAAGAGATCCCAAATCGTGAGTGGGGAGAAAGGGGATAAAAAGGTTCAGAAAGAAAAAAAAAAGAAGAAACAATTTAAAAAAGAAAACCAATAAAGAAAAAATATAAAAAGGAAAAAAATATATATATATTAGATAAACTAGTTAAAAAACATTAAAAAAGAAAAGGGTAAAAGTTAAAAAAAATTAGCAGAAGAAGAGAAAAAAAATTTGAAAAAGAAAAAAAAATTAAATTAACTGCAAGGCTAAAGAATCATGGGGAGAAAGCCATGAGTTCCGTGCTTTGCTTTCTCCTCCTTTGGAATTCTGCTGCTCTCCTTGGTATTGAAACTGCACTCCTTGGTAAATGAACTTGGTCCTGGCTGGGTTTCTTATTGATCTTCTGGGGGAGGGGCCTGTAGTGATTCTCAAGTGTCTTTGCCCCAGGCGGAGTTGCACCGCCCTTACCAGGGGCCGGGCTGAGTAATCCGCGCTCGGGTTTGCTTTCAGGAGCTTTTGTTCCCTGAGCGCTTTCCGTAGAGTTCCGGAGGACGGGTATGAAGATGGCGGCCTCCCAGTCTCCGGCCCGCAGGAGCTGAGAGCTGGGGGCCCCACTCCTCAGTGCGCCCTCAGAGAACAGCGCCCAATTACTCCCGTCACCCTGCCTCCGGCCGTGCTCTGAGCTGACCGAGCCTGGGACCGGTTCACGGTAAACCCGAGCTTAGAGCTCACTCCTCAGCTCTGTCTCTGTAGCCGGCTTCCCCGTTCTAATACCTGCAAGCTCTGTGACACTCAGACACCCCGATCCTTCTGTGACCCTGCGGGACCTGAGGCCACGCTGACCCCGCGTGGGCTTCACCCCAGTTAAGCCTCTGGAGCGATGTCCCTCAGCGGAACAGACTTTTAAAAGTCCTGATTTTGCGCTCCGTTGCTCCGCCGCTTGCCGGGAGCCGGCCCCTCCCCCGCGGTCTATCTTCCCGTCGCTTTGGATTCACTTCTCCGCAGTCCTACCTTTCAGAAAGTGGTTGATTTTCTGTTTCTAGAATTGCTGTTCTTCTTCTCTTCAATCTCCTGTTGGATTTGTAGGTGTTTGTAATCTTTAGATAAGCTATCTAGCTGATCTCCCGCTACCTAAAGTAGTCTAAGCCTGCTATTTCTCCACCATCTTGACTCCTCCGCACTTTGGAATATCTTGACTTAGGAAAAGAAAATTTGACAAAGTCCTGGCAAGAAAAGAAGAAACAGCTCACGTACCAAAAAGACAGCTAACCAAAGAACAATGGACCTCTTGAAAGCAATATAATTCTGGGCAGAGATCATTTTCGATCTAGAAACTGAAACCCTAAAATATTATCAGTTAAATAGGAGATAGATTAAAGTCATTTTAAGGCAAGTGAGCTCTTAGAAAATTTACCTCCTATGCACCTTCCCCTGGAGGCTACTGAAAGTATGCTTCATCAAAATGAGGACCAAGCCAGAGAGAGAGAGAGAGAGAGAGAGGTGGAACCCAAGATATACAGCATCCCAGATAAGAGAGGGACAAAGGGAATTCCTAGGATAAGAAAGAGCAGACCCAGAACAATAGTGTATAGTTGGTCTCAAGAGCAATTAGTCCAGACTTGATGATGCAGGAGACTTGGGGGTGGGCCACACTCCAAGGAAGAAAAAAAAAAAGAGCTGACAGATGACTTGATTTGTTGCCTTCATTGTGAGATATTTTTTGAGAAGTTTGAGGCAGATTTAGTTAGGTAGAATTAAAATAAACATTAAAACCTGAGGCATTTATTAACTCAGAAAAAAATAAAAGTTGAACAAGAAAGGAAACATATGAGTATGTTTGCACCCAGTGATGATAGTCATTTCGAGGATTTAGCAGAAGTGTTGAGGGGAAAAGTAGTGATTCTCAGCTTATTAAATTAAGTTAATGGAAAAACAACTGATAATGTATTAAAATCAAAAAGGAAAAATAAGCAGATTATTTAGAAATGGAGGTAAACGCCAGGAGAAACTGCTAAAATAGTTGTGTCTGGGTGGCACAAGAAGGAAATGAGGAAGGAAGAAAAGAAGCAGATAACTTTTTGTTTTTAGTTAACCTTGGAATACTCTTTGACTTAAAAAAGTTATGTATGTGTATTATTTTGATTTAAAAACTAGTACCTTTCCAGTTTCTACCTACCCTGCATCTCTAACCCTTTTTGAACTATCATTGGGTGAGACATCTTGCACAGGTCTGGGGAAAGAGGCAGGAGAAGAGTTGGATGAAAAAGAACTTTGGGCAGCCCCGAGGACAAATGAAGGAAGAAGGCAATTGACGCCACACTTAGCTCAAGGCCAAACCTGCAGAGAACAGTCTCAGAGTATCCTGGCTCAGAATCCTGGGCTTGGCACACTCATCACTAATGCCTTTCACGATGACAGCTAAGACAGGAGTTATAGCATGTCATCAGAGCTCCTCCTGCCAGTGATCTGGAAGAGGGAACAAATATCTTGGCAGGCTCTGGCAATAGATAACTGTTCTAAGGTTGTCAGTCTGGTCAGGGACTCTCTCTTTTTTGTGATAAGTTCCTGCTTGTGTAGCTCTCTTCGGTTTCTACGTGTCCAATAATTTAGGAGACAACTGTTGAAGAGCTAGTTAATGGGAGATGAATAGGTGCCTGTGTCTTTAGCTCAGCTGTCATCCTTCTCACAGTTCTAGGTATGTTTTATGCATTTTCATTTTTCCAGTGATTCTTCATTTCTGTTTTATTGCAGGTACTAAGGGGATAAGTTTCCAATATTGAAGGAAGACTCAATGGGAATATTCGAGAGCCCCTATGTAGGAGATTCCATCCCATTCCATTAAGACAACATGTAATAAGCATTATCTGGGCACTGTAAGACATTTAAAACATGAGAATCTGACCTGCATCCACCTCTCTGAGAAGGTACCACCTAAAGAGAGACTTGTATAGAATTATCTCTATCCACCAAACTCTCTTCAGTGCTAAGAGAAGGTGGCTGGCCAGAGGCTCTGGGTGAGATCCCAGCAGGACCTTGAAGAATGGGTAGTATTTCTCAGTGGGGATGAGTTGCATGGAAACCAAGTAGAAGGAGTAGCATGGAGAAAGACAAGGAGGATGAGAATGCTTTTGGAAAAAGAGGAGTGGAAGGGTATTGTAGGACCACGGTGTATGCAAGTACATGGGAGTATACGTTGAAGACACAGAGAAGCTGAAGACAGAAATTTTGGGAGGAAAGAGAATGACTTCAGTTCCCCCTTCATTAAATTTTTCTTTTATACTGAAGTCTTGTTGCCTGGGAGATTGAAAGAATGCCCAAGACAGATATAGATGAGTGGGAAATGGGAGTGGTCTGGAACTCAACTTGAGCTATGTTGATTTAGAGAGCATGGCGGTGCTTTCCATGCAGAAAGCTCCAGTGTTTGTAAATGTGACATGAAGGAGCAGGTGAGAGGGCAGAGGTGAGTTTAAAGATATAAGCAGTGCTATATAGGGGAAATGGGCTCCCATGAGGAATGAGCACAGAGGACGGAAGACCAAAAATAGAGGCTGTTCATGGACAGGAGCCAATAAAAAAGGACAGAGAGGTAAAGATTAAAAGGGTCACAGCACTGCAGGAGAGAGAGAATGTGTTGTGGAAACCCAAAATGCAGTGACCAGTGGGTGGTCAATGAAGCCCTTCAGGCACAACTGGGTGATGACAGGGAAAAAGGCTGTCAGCCTGGCAATGAGGAGGTCACTAGTACATGGTGAAAGCAAATGTCGTTGGAGCAGGAGTGAGGCATCAAGGACAGTCTGGAAGGAGATGAGAAGAGCAAGCAGTGTAAACTTCTTGCTTAAGGAAAGATAATGTTGATGGAAACTAGACCAGTAATTAGCCCCTTGGTAACTGGGGTTAATTACATGAAGCCTGCGGGTTCAACGACAACTGTCAGCAAACAAACAGATGTGTTTTCCTGTGGTGATAAATACTTCTACTCGGTGTCTCTATCTTCTTACTTTATTGCCTTCTCTGATTTTACTTGGCATTTATTGATTGACTTCAGAGAGACAGAGACTAGACAATTTGGGAAAATAATGTGTTTACTTCCTCTTCTATATATCGCCATTGTTTAGTCAATTAAAAGGGAGTAAGAAATTATCTGGGTAGTAATGATTAGCAGTACAGTTAGCAGCACTGGGGACTTGAGATTGGTTTTCAGATTTGTGGTCCAGCACCCTATTTGAGGATGGCTGGCCAGTGTGCCTGGAAAGTGTGAATAAGTGTGGCTAGAACAGAGTAAGCAAGGGGAGAGGTTCAGGAGAGGAGGTTACAGAGGAAAAGAGGCCCAGGCATTGAGGGAGAGCCTCACGGACCAACCTAAGGACTTGGGCTCTTATTCTGAGAGAGAGCCTGCCTAGCCATTTCCTCAGCCACATCTGTCTTTCATATCATGTCACTCATACCTCTCTAGCAGTTGTTTTTTTCAATATAGTTTTATTATTTTAAGTTCTTAAAAATGGCCTATAACCCTGAAGTTTATACTTTATAATTAATAAATCAGAAGTTGTTGAAAGTTTCAATGGACTCTTGTTTATCATCAAGAGCTGCAGCAGTTTTAACTGAGAGAAGACTATCTGGCAGTGCTGGAGTGTTCAGTAAGTTACATGTCAATTCTGCTAACGGTGACATTTTCACCTCTTGTTTTCTTCATAGTGAAATTTCGAGTATTTTCATCCCATATATTTTTGCAAGTTTATCTTTTTGTTTTCATTCCTATACATGTTCTTTGACAAGTATTTTTATAAAACAAAAGCTGTTGAGCAAGTTGTCTTTAATTATGACTGTTTGGAATCTGTTATCATAGTTAGACACTCCAGAAGTGTACACTGAGTCCATATCATTTCATTCCGGTATAAAATATATGGCTTTGTCCTGTTTAACTGGAAGTCCTTTAACTTATTTTTTTAGCAACAATCTCTGCTAGTCATTACATTACTTCAATGGCTTCCTAGTGATTTTTAGTATCACAATTGACTTTAATGTTAATTACCAGGAGTTAGGTCAAACTGGGTAAGGGCACAGTACTCCACTAGTCTTGCCTCACTTCTGACCAGTTACAAGATATGTTCCCAGGCCACATTTTTTTGACTGACTGGTTTGAGAACATATATGTCTGGTTAAGAAGCTAGCAAATTCAATCCCTTATATAGTATTTATTATGACTTCCAAGACTGCTCTTTTTATGATTCAAGCCCTTTCTGTCTCCCTAAAAAGAGAAAAGAGTAGGAAAAAGGTGTCTTAAATGTGTATAAAATGTGCACATTTTAACTCAGATTTAGACCCCTTTCTCCAACACACATTTTTGCCGTCTTCCCCAATTCCCTCTTTCCCACATTGTAGCCACCCACATCTTCTGGTCATGGATCAAAAAAGGTCATTATTCAGAGACATACACAGACTAACTACTGCAAATATCACCTTCATCCCAAGAGAAACCAGCTCACCAGCTTGCTAGCTCTTGGTATCCTCAGTGACCCCTTAAGGACATAGACTTTTATGGACATCTTTAGGCTTCTGGACCTCCCATATGCCTGGCAAGAAAATGCTCAGAATTCACAGATTCTAGAGACAGGAGAGTTTCTACAGATGCAACAGAGAATTGCTGTCTTGTGATTTATAGATTGTCTATTACAGAATGGCAGTGAATAGAAACACTGAGTATTACTGGAGCAGCAACTTCTTCCAATCCCCAGTGCTGAACTGGAAAACTTCAGTGGTCTTCTGGTTCTGTTGACACAATCACCACATTAGCTGGCAATTGTATTTGCCATGAGTAAAGTGCTCCACTGATGAGGGCCCTTGCCATAATTGTCCACTATGATAAAGTCACTCTTTAAGAATTCAAAATTCAAGATTCAAGAAATTGATGCTAGAGGGAGAATAGAATGATTCATCTCTCATACTTCCTGCCCCACAGGTTACTGTTTTAGAGCTTTAGGATTCAGAAGGCAAGAAGCTAGCTACCCTAGAGGCACACAAAACCTCAACTCCCACTCCCTGACCCACTGTTGCCCATGTTGAGATACCAAAGGGAAAGGGAAGAGCCCTCTGGAGAGACATTTAGGGTGGACATGGAGGTATATTTCAACAACCACCAAAAAAAAAAAAAAAATGTCTTCTTTGATTTCTGAGGAGGAAAGTAACATAGAACATGAAAGATCAAGGTGACAGTCATTAAGAAAATACCTAAAGAAATTTGACTTTTACTTTGACATTATCCTTTTTAGATGGAGAATATGTATAGGGCCTCTCTGAATACTGTCATCTCGGAGCATCACATGGCAGATTTTCTCTTGAGGAGTCAACCCTCCATAATCCATCACCATTGTGAATTAGGCTGACAATTTTTGCCTGACACCAATCACAAAGGACTCTGACACAACTACTTTTAGCAGGTCCAGGAAAACACCAAATGCTGTAAAAGAACTGTTTGAAGAATAAAATATGACAATTCAATTATATGTCACTTTCTGATCATTTTTTTCCTGGTTAATTCAAAGTGCTTGTATGGGATAAATATCTACTCAAAACTGGAAATATGTTAAATATATCATTTAGTTTCTTCCCTAGAAATGTTCACTAAGTATACTGAGTCTATATCAGCTGGACAAACTATCAAAAAAAAATGAAGGCACACTGTTTCCCACCGTCCCTGCCCCAACCCCACTACAGACCCACAGATGAAGAAGAAACTTCACCAAAAATACTTTTGAGGGGGGAAAAAATAATTTTACTGTGAATGAATTCTTTAGAACCTGTTCTATTTCAGCTTGCCTGCATAAACACAGCCACTGGATTGTCATGGAATTTTTTAATGCATTCCCTTGAGCTTAAATCTTATCACTTGGTAATAAGCAACCAAAGAGTCTGAAGTCCCATCTGTGAAGCTGTCCCAACAGGCAGCCACTGCAAGGCTCTTTCACACACACAAATTCTAAGCCCACCGAGTTGGCCAGAGTCTAAAAGTGGTTTAGTCAATCCTCATATAAAAATTAATCCAAAAGAAATCATCAAAGGGGGAAAATATATATATTCAAGGAGATTCAGTGAACATTTTCGTTAATGGCAGCAGAGTTAGAAACTTCTTAAATGTCAGAAAATAAATGATTGTTAAAGAATGGAGAAACCAGACAATGGAATACAGTGCAGCCTTCATCAATAATGGTACAGAGATACACTTACTGATCTAAAAAGCATTTTCTATTACTAAGCGGAAAAAGCAAGGTATACTTCAGCATGCTCCTGTTTTTGCTATATGAGTTTGGTTTGTTTTTTCACATAGAACACATCTGAAGAATGCATATAAAATTAATATGATTTTACAAGGTAGAAAAATGGGCAACTTTTTTTCCTTTTACTATTCTGTATTTTCCAATTTTTCTGCAATAATTATTGATTCCTTATATAATGAAACTTTTAATATATCAAAGAAGGATTAGCAATATCAAGTAAAATTACAAATAGCTCATTTGGGGGCACCTGCAATGGCGCACTCAGTTAAGAGTTCAACTCTCGATTTTGGCTCAAGTCATGATCTCGGGGTTGTGAGACTGAGCCCCATGTTGGGCTCCACACTCAGTATGGAGTCTGCTTGGGATTCTCTCTCTCTCTGCTCCTCCCCACTTGCACCCTCTCTCCCTCTCTCTCTCTAAAAAACAAAACAAAACAAAACCAAAAAACGGTTTCTCCAGAGAAGATGTATTAAAGGATTTCTTTCTTCAGTGAGTGAAAAGTAAATGTGGCCTTAATAGGAAAAGACCATTCTTTTGCTACTTGCACTGAAAAGTGGAAAACTAATGTGGAAAATGCTGCTATATCTAGTAAGGATCATCAACTGCTTTATGCCTTGTTCAGTATTTATTAGCCACTCGCTGAGTCACAACCACTGACCGGATGGCAGTGGGGAGATGGCAGCTGAGGGCTGGTGGCCCTGAGGCACTGGTGTCTTCTAGGGGTGTTGCTGGTCACCAGGGAAAAATTGTCTTGGGCAAGGGCTGCATTAGATCAGCATATTCTGAGCTTGGCAAATCCCAAAGTTTGTTTCCATTTTGGGTTTTTTTTGTTTTGTTTTGTTTTGGTTTGGTTTGGTTTTGGTTTTCTTTTTTTATGATACCCAAAGTTGACCCAACCCTAAGAAGACATCTATTTGCTAAAATTTACCCCAAACTGCAAGAGATACAAGCATCTGATTGATTGATTTACAAGAAAACCAGCCAAGCAGAGCAGAACATTCTAGTCATTAGAACAGTACATGCTTTCCCCTTAGGCACACTATATGGGAGAGCAAGTGGCGGGGGCAGACAAGTGTTCTAGAAAGCACACTCTGACAGCTGTGCAGGGTAAATTAGGGGGTGTCCATATGTCCTAGTTTGCCTGGGACAGTCTTTGTTGATGCCTGCTTTCTGAGTGTAATGTTTAATAAACATCCTGTTTCACTTTCAAAAATGTCCTGGCTTGGTTGACATTATACGTCAGCCTGACTGGAGAATGCTGTAGTGGGACCTGGGAAATGAGTTGTTAGAGAACGATTGAAAAATCCCCCAAAGAAACAAGGACAGCCCAAACCTATGCTGCAGAAACAAGATTAGAGAGAATGAGATGGATGGAGGTAAAGCAAAATTAGGTGGTAGAAGCTGTAGGAATCTGACGAACTAATGCAAACAAGTGAAGAAGAGTAAGAATCTGATGTGACCTCAACATTTCTGCCTTGGGGAACTGACATATGGGGATTCTAGAAGGAAGTTTGGGAAGAAAGGCTTTGAATCTGATTTTGTAATGGTGGGATCTGAGGTGTTTGTGGGATGGAGGGAAGAGGTTCCTAATAAGCAGCCAAGGTTAGGTGTCCTGAGGTCCGAAGGTGAAGTCTAACCAGAGCCAGGTTTGGAAAGTCCTCTGGGACAAAGCACATGCCAGGTCTGGTGTGGGAGTACACTCTTACACATGGGAGTGGAGAACCACGCGGTCAGAGCCTTACGGAGAAGGAAAAAAAAGGAATTGAGAAAGAGATACATGAATAATAAAAAATATATTAAATATACAGCAAAAAGATATTAAATTAATTATTAATGTATATTGATCACTAGTATGTGCCAGAAAATGTTTATACATTTTACCCATAGTATCTGATCTCATCTCAAGACAACTCTCTAATGAAGGTATTATTTCATGAAGAAAGAGGCAAACAAAGAAGACTAGAAACTTGATCTGGATTCACTTCAGACAGTCTTGTCCCAAGCCCAGACTCTTCCCCACCACTCAGAGGACATCTCGGGATGTAACGCATACACTGTGGGGCCGCCTTGCAGAAGTGGACTGCATCACCAGTGTGCTTCTGCAAAAGGCAAAACAAATAAATAGTAGCCTGTCACTTCTCCAAAGAGGATATACAAATGGCCAACAGGTAAACAAACTACTGTCTACCAATTGTCAGGGAAATACAAATCAAAAACCCAGTAAGTGAACACCTCATACCTGTCAGGATTACTGTTATTTGGGAAAAAGAGAGAGAGAATGTGTGTGTATGTAACAAGCTTGGCAAAGATGTGTAGATTTTGGACTCTTGCTATAACTTTTGGTAGGAATACAAAATGATTCAGCTGCTATATGGAATTTCCTTTAAAAATTAAAAATAGAGCGACCATATGTTCCAGTGGTCCCAGTTCTGGCTATTTATCCGAAAGAATTGAAATCAGGATCTCAAAGAGGTATCTGTAGTCTTATGTCCCCTGCAGCATTATTCACAAGAGCTAAGATGTGGGAAGAATCTAAAATGTCATTGACAGATGAACAGATAAAGAAAATGTATGTATGGAACAATGGAATATTGTTCGGGCTCCAGAAAGAAGGAAATCCTGTATATGTGACAACATAGGTGAACCTAGAGGGCATCATGTAAATGAAATTAGCCAATCACAGAAGAACAAATACTGCATGCGAGCACTTATATGGGTGGTTGAGGTGGATGGTGGTTGTCAGGGACTGGGGGGAGGGAAGGGTGAAACGAGGAGCTGTTATTTACCAGGTGTAAAGTTTCAGATATGGAAGATGAATAGGTTCTAGAGATCTGCTGTCCAATGTCATGCCTGTAGTTAGCAATACTGTATTGTTCAAAGGGTAGATCTCCTATTAACTGTCCTTACAGTTATGTGCGTGATACGTACATATATTATATGTATATATAGTAGAATCACAGTGGAATATTATTAATAATATATAACAACTGATATAATACAACTGATATATGTGTATATATATAAATTATACATATATACATATAACTGATTTTTGTATATTGATTTTCATCCTGAAACTTCACTGAATTCATTTGTTAGTTCTAACAGGTTTTTGGTGGAATAGTCAAGGTTTTCATTAAGATCATGTATTCTTCACGAAATCAGAGAGGGAGACAAGCCATAAAAGACTTTTAATCATATAAAACAAATTGAGGGTTGCTAGAGGGGAGGGGGAATGGAGGGATGGGGTCCAGGGTGATGGACATTTAAGGGGAGCACGTGATGTAATGAGCACTGGGTGTTATATAAGATGAATCACTAAAATCTACCTCTGAAACCAGTAATATATTATATGTTAATTAACAGAATTTAAATTTTGAAAAAAAGATGTCTTCTGCAAGCAAACTCTTTTACTTCTTTCTTTCCAATTTTGATGTCTTTTACTTCTTTTTCTTGCCTAATTGCTCTGGCTGGGAATTCCAGTAATATGCTGAATAGAAGTGGTGAGAGTGGACACTCACCTTGTGCCAGGTTTTAGAGAAAAAGCTTTCAGCTCTTCACCATTGAGTATGATCTCAGCCATGGTTTTGTCATATGACCTTTATTATATTGAGGGACATTCCTTCTGATGTTGGATGGAATATTCGGTATATATCTGTTCAGTCCATTTTGTCTATAGTGTTATTCAAGTGTACTACTTTCTTATTGATTTTCTAGCTAGATGATCTGTTATTGAAAGTGGGGGGCACTTATGTTTCATAGATTTTTTTTGTTCAATTTCTTGGTATATAACTTTGTAGTAGGGGGGTTTATGGACCAAGTATTTGTGTCCCCCTAAAATTAATATGTGATGGTATTATATAGAGATGGGGCCTTTAGGAAATAATTAGGTTTAAATGAGGTCATGAGGTAATTAGGTTTAGGTGAGGATTTGTGTTCTTGTAAGAAGTAGAGAGACCAGGGGCACCTGGGTGGCTCAGTGGGTTAAAGCCTCTGCCTTCAGCTCAGGTCATGATCCCAGGGTCCTGGGATCAAGCCCCACATCGGGCTCTCCGCTCAGCAGGGAGCCTGCTTCCCTTCCTCTCTCTCTGCCTGCCTCTCTGCCTACTTGTGATCTCTGTCTGTCAAATAAATAAATAAAATCTTTAAAAAAAAAAAAAAGAAGTGGAGAGACCAGAACTCCCTCTCTGTCTCCATCATGTGAGGACACAGTGAGAAGGCAGTGTTCTGCAAGCCAGGAATCAAATCTGCCAACACCTTGATCTTGGACTTCTAGCCTCCATTAACTGTGGGAAATGCATCTGTTGTTTAAGCCTCCCAGCCTGTGGTATTTTGTTACAGCAGCTAGAGCTGACTAAGACAGTGTGCAGTCATGAGATTCTAGGCCGTAAAAGGTCTCATAAAAGGAATATGCGACCTAGTAACGGCTCTGCATAACTATAGGGGAATCCAAAAAAGAAAAAAAAAAACGGTATGGTGGCTTGTCCTACATATACAAAGCTGAAGGCTTGAGTGAAAATGAGATCAGCTAGAACATGAATGTAGGTTGAGAGGAGAAGAAGGCTGAGGCTGGGACCCCAGGAAATATCATTTAAATAGGAAAGAGCCAACAGGAGTCCTTCAAGAGTTACAAGGAGTATCCAGAAACATAATTGTCTAGAAATTGCAGACATTAAAATATGAAAATTAGGTTTGTTTGCATTATAAACAGAAGTCAGCCAAAGTTTGCTCAGTGGATGCTTTGATCCCCTGGCCCTTTCAAAACTGAAACACTCTTTCTCCCAGCTTCTCGAAGTGTTGACAGCTGACAGCTCACCCCAGAGCCCCACTCCTTGTGATTGCTCCCTGGTGATTGTAAACCAGAGCCCCTTTTCAGGGGTCAGCTCACACTGCAAAACTAGTTCACACAGGGGTTCAAAACCTCAGAACTTCTGAAAAGATCAGCTGAGGCCTTTGTCCTATAGCTGTCCTATAGTGACACCCAAGCTTCTCCCTCTGACCTGTCCTGCTTCCTCCACTTCCTCAAGATGTTGATCCCACAGGAGACCACTGGTTGCCTTCCTGCACATGCTCTCAGTCTTGTAGCCCTCTTCCCAGGAAGTCAGCCTGACCTATAACAGCTGCCATCTCCTTTATTACAGAACAAAAATGTAACATAATGTGATCTTTTTTCCTTATGAAAATGAGTTACTACAGGTAAATGAATAGAAGAGCTCCAGGCAACAGCAAATGTGCAACAACCATTAGGAACAATAATCGTAATGGCGGTAGCACTTCCAGTGGTAGATTTAGCCCCTGACTGCCTACTAGATAAATTTCAGTACAAGGTAAGCAATGCAAAAGGCAAGGTGGCCACATTTATTTTCTTTCTTGTTTCTGGAAATTGGTAAGACCAGGTAGTCTCATTAAGAAGATTCAAAGTGAACTACACTTTATAGTGTATTTCTATCTGAGGTCTGGAAGACTCACAATACTATGTCCCACCCCCTCACCTTGCAGTTTCGGGACCCCTTTCAAATGCCACCATCAGAAATACCAGGGGAAGAGAATGAGCTTTACTTAAATAACTCAAAACCAATGCATTGCTCTAAATACCTGATATAAATGGCTTCACAAACAAGATCCAATTGTAGTCACATCACTTCTACTTTTCCAGAGGATCACTGGAACCCCATCCTTGCCACCATACCCTATTCCCTTTACTAAGCACAGAAAAATTTCAGGATGCCATCCTTCTCATGAATTGCCCAAGAGCTTGGAAACCTAAGTGGAATAACAGAGGCAATCAATCCACCTACTCCACCAGGGTGAGATACTTTTAATTTTCTCTCCAACATGGAATCACTCATCGAAACAGATCCTGAATCAGCTTGACAGAGTATCAGAAAACTGACCCTTTTGAAAATAAAGAATGAACACATGCCAAAATCTTATTCAATTTATTCATGGGAATTCTGGGTCCAAGACCACTTGAGGAATTTGGGATGTTTAGGATTTGATTTTCTTTAAATGTTAGAATAAGATACTCAGTTGGATATAAAACTGGTAATGTCTGACAAGGTATTAAAAACATGACCCTTAGGGTTATCTTTTTATCTTTTGCACAAGACAAATCCATTTTCATCTGTACCAAACAAAAGGCCCATTCTCCTAGATAATTAAGTAATCTTGGGTGAACCTGTTAAGCAATGCCTTAAAATGACATAGAAAAAACATTATTCCCTCCCTCTGTTATATATCCAAGGTTTTGAATATTGTCAACAGGTGCATGGCCAGCCCAGCTCCCTGCCTAGACCACGTTCATTCATGGAGATGAAACTCCCAGTCTCTTGGTGCTAAGCTTAGTCCATAATGACCCATGCTTGGGATCCCCAGGTTTAATGACCCCATTTTTCTACTTCACATACCCATCCCCATTCAGAGCATCAGCCCACCCAAGAAGACTGTGCCACCATTTCATATACCTGAAACCAAAGCCATTTGCTCTCCATCACTGATGAACCCACAGAAGCAGGTAACTTCATCTCAACACAAAGGATCTAGCTATACTCCACTTCCCTGGATAATGGAGCTACATACCCTATACTGACCCCTGGGGAGGCTGCCCAGAAATCCCAAGTTATTCACATCTTCTAGTGTGTGGAATGGATTGTGGATGCCTTCAGTGATTGTAAAATGATTTTTCTGGAACCTCTCTCACTAGAAGGAAGAGGAGAAAAAACTAATCTCTGGAGGCACACACTGCTAATGAAGGGAAATGAGGTTGTCCCCTGATTGCTCAATAGCATATAATGGACCAATAAAGACAAATGGAAAGCCAGAGATACTCCTGGGCCAGCAAGATCTAACTTGTAACTGAAGTAAACAATTAATATACAGTAGAAGTTCCCTGTACTAACCCAACTTCCCTAATGCTAGGTCTAATGTGTCCAACATTACCCCAGCATGCTGAATGTGCACTTCTCACTGGCTAGCTACTCTCTAACATACCAGGTTGAGTGTAAGCATTAAGAGTCAATTATGGTTTGTCTAAAACCATTTATTTAATTAAACATTTTGCAAACAAATGAAATCTGTGAAAAGAATAATTGTTGTTTCTATTAAATTTAAAACTTTGGAAAGACTAAAACAGTTGAGTAGGAAACAAACCGCTATCAGATTAAGTGCATGTAAGAAAATTATAAGAAACCCTATGATGGTAAGAATCATAAAAATCAAGGCGGAAGGAGCAAGATGGTAGAGGAGTAGAAGAACTAAATATAATCGGATTCCAGGGGTTCAGCTAGACAGTTATCAAACCATTATGAACACCTATAAACTCAACAGGAGATCAAAGAGAAGAGCAGCAATTCTAGGAACAGAAAATCAACCACTTTCTGGAAGGTAGGATGTGCAGAGAAGTGAATCTGAGGTAATATATGGGAAGATAAGGTGGATGGGCCAGCTCTCAGGAAGTTAAGAGAGCAGCAGAGCCCAAAATCAGAACTTTTAGAAGTCTGCTCCACTGAAGGACGTCATTCCACAGGCTAAGCAGAGGATGGAGCCCTTGCAGGGACAGTGTGGTCTCAGGACCGGGGGGTCACAGAAAGACTGGGGGTGTCTGAGAGTGGCAGAGCTCTCAGGTATTGGAGAGAGGAAGCCGCTGCAGAGACAGAGCCAGGGAGTAGGCTCTCAGCTTAGTGTTACCTTAAACCATAATCTGAGGAACAGTTGAACCACTACTCTTCCAGCAGGGACCCCACAATGGCAGATCTGGGGAGACTCGCTTTCCTCCTCTGGGAGGAGCGGCTCAGGAACATGCTTCAGGAATCTTCTGGGATTAGGGACTCCAAACGGAGCCGTGCACCAGAGATAAAAATACTAGATCACAGGCTGGGGGAGCATGGAGTGCAGCCAGAGACCAGGGAGATGGGAGGGATTGACTGCTTTTCTCTGAGGGCACACTGAGGAGTGGGGCCCTGAACTCTCAGCTCCTCCCAGCCAGATACTGGGAGGCTGACATCTTCATTCCTGTCCTCCAAAGCTATTCGGAAAGTGTTCAGGGAACAAAAGCTCCTGAGAGTGAACCTGAGCAGATTACATAGCCTGGCCCCTGGCAAGGGTGGTGCAATTCTGCCTCCAGCAAAGACATTTGAGAATCACTACAACAGGCTCCTCCCCCAGAAGATTAGCAAGACCATCCAGCCATGACCAAGTTCACCAATCAATGAGAACTGCAAAACTTCAGAGCTACAAGAATATAGCACAGAGAATTCATGGTTTTTTCCCCATGACTTTTTAGTCTTTCAAAATTAAATTTTTAAATTTTTTTCTTACTCTATTTTTTAAAATTTTTCCTCTTTCTTATTTTAATGTTTTAACTATTTTACCTTATCAATACCTTTTTAAAAACATTTTTAAATTTTCATCATTATAGTCATATTCTAACCCTTCATTGTATTTAACCTTATTTTTTGTATGCATATGGTTTTTTTTTTCTTTAAAACATTGGGATACAATATCCTCTAACAGATCAAAATATACCCTAAATCTAGTGCATGGCTATGTTCTACTTTCCAGCCTGATTGCATTCTTTCTTCTTTTTTTTTCTTTTTTCAACCAACTTCTTATCTTATCAATTCCTTTTTTAGAATCTTTTTTAATTTTCATCTTTACATTCATATTCCATCCCTTCATAGTGTTTACCCTTATTTTTTGTATATATACATATATATATAGGTTTTCCCTTCTTTAAAATTTTGGGAGGCAGTTTCTTCTAACAGAGCAAAATATACCCAAAATCAAGTGTGTGGCCCTGTTCTATTCACCAGTCTAATATATATATATATTTTTTTTTTTTTTATATATTTTCTATTATATATATTATATATATTATATATATTATATATTATATATAATATAAATCATTTTATTTTATATATTATATATATTTATTATTTTTTATATATTTTATATACACATATTTTTTTTTCTCCTTTCTTCTCCCCCTGGTTTCAGGTCTCTTATGATTTGATTAGTGTATATTTTTCTGGGGTCATTGCTACCCTTTCAGTATTTTGTTCTCTCATTCATCTAGTCTTATCTGGATAAAATGACAAGGGGGAAAAACCTCAAAAAAAAAAAAAAAACACGACAAAACAAGAGGCAGTACCCACGGCTAGGGACCTAATCAATATGGACATTAGTAAGACGTCAGAACTAGAGTTCAGAATGACAACTATCAAGGCACTATCTGGGCTTTAAAAAGGCATGGAAGATACTAGAGAATCCCTTTCTGAAGAAATAAAATAACTAAAATCTAACCAAGTTGAAATCAAAAAAGCTATTAATGAGGTACAATAAAAAAAATGGAGGCTCTCACTGCTAGGATAAATGAGGCAGATGAGAGAATTAGTGATATAGAAAACCAAATGATGGAGAATAAAAAAGCTGAGTGAAAGAGAGACAAACAACTCCTGGACGACAAGGGGAGAATTCAAGAGATAAGTCATAGCACAAGATGAAACAATTAGAATAATTGGGATCCAGAAGAAGAAAGAAAGAGGGAAGCAGAAGGTATATTGGAGCAAATTATGACAGAGAATGTCCCTAATTTGGCAAAGGGAACAAGCATCAAAATCCAGGAGGCACAGAGGATCCCCCTCAAAATCAATAAAAATAGGTCAACACACCATCATCTACTGGTAAAACTTACAAGTCTCAAAGACAAAGAGAAAGTCCTGAAAGCAGCTTGGGACGAGAGGTCTGTAACATACAATGGTAAAAATATTAGATTGACAGCAGACCTATCCACAGAGACCTGGCAGGCCAGAAAGGACTGGCATGATCTATTCAGAGCACTAAACAAGAAAAATATGCAGCCAAGAATAGTCTATCATTGAAGATGATAGGCTGTCATTGAAAATAGAAGGCTGTCATTGAAAATAGAAGGAAAGATAAAACGTGTCCAGGACAAAAAAAAAAAAAAAAAAAAAAAAAAAAAACTAAAAGAATTTGCAAAAACTAAACCAGCCCTACAGGAAATATTGAAAGGGGTCCTCTAAGCAAAGAGAGAGCCTAAAAGTAACAGACCAAAAGGGAACAGAGACAATATACAGTAACAGTTACCTTACAGGCAGTTCAGTGGCACTAAATTCATATCTTTCAATAGTCACCCTGAATGTAAATAGGCTAAATGCCCCAATCAAAAGACACAAGGTATCAGAATGGATAAAGAAACAAGACCCATCAATATGCTGTCTGCAAGAAACTCATTTTAGACCCAAAGACACTTCCAGATTTAAAGTGAGAGTGGAAAAAAATTTACCATGCTAATGGACATCAAAAGAAAGCAGGGGTGGCAATCGTCCTATCACATAAATTAGATTTTAAGCCAAAAACTATAATAAGAGATGAGGAAGGACACTATATCATACTCAAAGATTCAACAAGAAGATCTAACAATTTTAAATATCTATGTCCCTAACATGTGAGCAGTGAAGTCAAAGAAACACATCAACAATAATACAATAATAGTAGGGGATATTAACACCCCCCTCACTGAAATGGACAGATCATCTAAGCAAAAGATCAACAAGGAAATAAAGGCTGTAAATGACACACCGGGCTAGATGAACATCACATATATTTTCAGAGGATTCTATTCCAAAGCAACAGAATATACATTCTTCTCTAGGGCACATGGAACATTCTCCAGAATAGATCACATTCTGGGTCACAAATCAGGTCTCAACCAGTACCAAAAGACTGGGATCATTCCCTGCATATTTTCAGATCACAGTGCTTTGAAACTAGAAATCAACTACAAGAAGAAAGTTGGAAAGAACTCAAATACATGGAAGCTGAAGAGCATCCTACTAAAGAATGAGTGGATCAACCAGAAAATTAAAGAAGAATTTTAAAAATTCATGGAAACAAAAGAAAATGAAAACACAACAGTTCAAAATCTTTGGGACACAGCAAAGGCAGTCCTGAGAGAGAAGTATATAGCAATACAAGTCTTTCTCAAGAAACAAGAAAGGTCTCAAGTATACAACTTAATGCTACACCTAAAGAAGCTGGAGAAAGAACAGCAAAGAAAGCCTAAACCCAGCAGGAGAAGAGAAATAATAAAGATGAGAGCAGAAATCAATGAAATAGAAACCAAAAGAACAGTAGAACAAAAAAATGAAAGTAGGAGCTGGCTCTTTGAAAGAATTAATAAGATTGATAAACCCCTGCCCAGACTTATCAAAAAGAAAAGAGAAAGGACCCAAATAAATAAAATCATGAATGAAAGAGGAGAGATCACAACCAACAGCAAAGAAATACAAACAATTATAAGAACATACTCTGAGCAACTATACCCAGCAAATCTGACAAGCTGGAAGAAATGGATGCATTCTTAGAGATGTATAACTACCAAAACTGAGCCAGGAAGAAATAGAAAACCTGAACAGACCCATAACCAGTAAAGAGATTGAAGCAGTCATCAAAAATCTCCAGATGGCTTCCCAGGGGAATTCTACCAAACATTTAAAGAAAAATTAATACCTATTCTCCTGAAACTGTTCCAAAAAATAGAAATGGAAGGAAAACTTCCAAACTCATTTTATGAGGCCAGCATTACTTTGATCCCAAAACCAGACAAACATCCAATCAAAAAGGAAAATTACAGACTAATAGCCTTGATGAACACAAATGCGAAAATTCTCACCAAAATACTAGCCAATAGGATCCAACAGTACATTAAAAGGATTATTCACCAGGACCAAGTGGGATTTATTCCTGGGTTGCAAGGTTCGTTCAACATCCACAAATCAATCAATGTGATACAATACTATAATAAAAGAAAGAACAAGAACCATATGATACTCTCAATAGATGCTGAAAAAGCATTTGACAAAGTACAGCATCCCTTCCTGATCAAAACTCTTCAAAGTGTAGGGATAGAGGGCACATACCCCAATATCATCAAAGCCGTCTATGAAAAACCCACAGTGAATATCATTCTCAATGGAGAAAAACTGAGAGCTTTTCCCCTAAGGTCAGGAACATGGCAGGGATATCCATTATCAACAATGCCATTCAACATAGTACTAGCAGTCCTAGCCTAAGCAGTAAGAAAACAAAAAGAAATAAAAGGCATCCGAATCAGCAAAAAAGAAGTCAAACTATTACTCTTTGCAGATGATATGATACTTTATGTAGAAATCCCAAAAGACTCCACTCCAAAACTGCTAGAACTCATACAGGAATTCAGTAAAGTGTCCGGGTATTAGATCAATGCACAGAAATCAGTTGCATTTCTATACACCAACAGCAAGGCAGAAGAAAGAGAAATTAAGGAGTTGATCCCATTTACAATTGCACCCAAAACCATAGGATACCGAGGATACTGAATAGGATAGGATACATAGGATACTGAATCTCTACTCAGAAAACTATTAAGTACCCATGAGAGAAATTGAGGGAGACACAAAGAAATGGAAAAATGTTCCATGCTCATGGAGTGGAAGAACAAATACTGTCAAAATGTCTAGGCTACCTAAAGCAAATTACACATTTAATGCAATCCCTATCAAAATACCATCAATTTTCTCAAAGAAAGGGAACACATAATCCTAAAATTTATATGGAACCAGAAAAGACCCCGAATACCCAGAGGAATGTTGGAAAAGAAAACCAAAGTTGGCAGCATCATAATTCCAGACTTCAAGCTCCATTACAAAGCTGTCATCATCAAGACAGTATGGTACTGGCACAAAAACAGACACATAGATCAATGGAACAGAATAGAGAGCCCAGAAATGGACCCTCGACTCTATGGTCAACTCACCTTTGACAAAGCAGGAAAGAATGTCCAACGGAAAAAAGACAGTCTCTTCAACAAACGGTGTTGGGAAAATTGGACAGCCACGTGCAGAAGAATGAAACTGGACCATTTCCTTATACCACACGCAAAAATAGACTCAAAATGGATGAAAGACCTACCTCAGTGTGAGACAGGAATCCATCAGAATCCTTGAGGAGAACACAGGCAGCAACCTCTTCAACCTCAGCCACAGCAACTTCTTCCTAGAAACATTGCCAAAGGCAAGGGAAGCCAGGACAAAAATGAACTATTAGGACCTCATCAAGATTAAAAGCTTTTGCATAACAAAGGAAACAGTCAACAAAACCAAAAGGTAACTGACAGAATAGGAGAAGATATTTGCAAATGACCTATCAGATAAAGGGCTAGTATCCAAAATCTATAAAGAACTGATCAAACTCAACACCCAAAGAACAAAGAATCCAATCAAGAAATGAGCAGAAGACATGAACAGACATTTCTGCAAAGACATCCAAATGGCCAAGAGTCATATGAGAAAGTGTTCCACATCACTTTGGTATCAGGGAAATGCAAATCAAAACCACAGTGAGATACCACTTCACACCACTCAGAATGGCTAATATTAACAAGTCAGGAAATGACAGGTGTTGGTGAGGATGTGGAGAAAGGGGAACCCTCCTACACTGTTGGTGGGAATGCCAGCTGGTGCAGCCACTCTGGAAAACAGCATGGAGGTTCCTCAGAAAGTTGAAAATAGAGCTACCCTATGACCAAGCAATCGCTCTACTGGATATTTACCCTAAAGATACAAATGTAGTGATCCAAAGGGGCAGGTGCACCTGAATGTTTATAGCAGCAATGTCCACAATAGCCAAACTATGGAAAGAACCTAGATGTCCATCAATAGACGAATGGATAAAGAAGATGTGGTGTATATATACCTGATGGAATGCTATGCAGCCATCAAAAAATGAAATCTTGCCATTTGCAACAGCATGAATGGAACTAGAGGGTATTATGGTAAGTGAAATAATTCAATCAGAGAAAGACAATTATCATATGATCTCTCTTATATGAGAAATCTGAGAGGCAGAGCAGGGGGTTGTGTGGGGCAGGGGGGGGAAAAAATAAAAAAACAAGATGGGACTGGAAAGGAGAAAAACCATAAGAGACTCTTAATCTCAGGAAAAAACTGAGGGTTGCTGTGGAGTGGGAGGGTAGGAATAGGGTGGCTCAGTTGTGGACACTGGGGAGGGTATGTGCTATGGTGAGTGCTGTGAATTATGTGAGACTGATGATTCACAGACCTGTACCCCTGAAGCAAATAATATGTCATATGTTAACTTAAAAAATGACATTTGAAAAAAAATCATAAAAATCTAGAGAGATACTGCCCTCAGATTGCTTCATAAGTGTCCTTACAGGATTGTAACACACACAGCCTAGAAATTATAGACACTGAATAATGCATACCATTTATGCAGTCTAAAGCAGGAATTAAGAAAATGTGATAAGATGATCCTACATTATAAGACTAGGGAATAAATTACATTGGATACCTGTTAATTTTTTAATTAAGTATGTATGCATCATTTTTAACTATTCTTTAGTTTAGCCAATTTTATTGTTTGACTCACCATCTTCCATTTCCAATCTCTCCAGAGAAAAGGCGATTCTACCATAATAAAAGAATGTATCAATCCCAACAGGAGCAGAAGATCTGCAATCATCCAGAGAACTGTACAAGAAAGATCATCAGAGGACACAATGAGTGGTGCTGGTCTACACAGTGTCCAGAGGAAAATGTTCCATCATGGCTCAAGGACACACCCTATGTGTCTCTATCACTAAGATGCCTTCATTTAGGAAATGCATGCAACATGATCAGGTATGAGACCATCACATTTTGAAATAGGATAACTAAATACCCTGATTCTGATTCCATGACTTCAAACAAACTTCAGTCTACATAGGACTGTAAGGAAAGAACTCTAGTCAGGCTAAAAGAAATGTTGTGTCCAGAAAGGGTTATAATTCCCATATGGATTAATAAATTGGTATTCTAGATTTCTACATCAAACTCTTATAAGCTTTGTTAAACTGAGTCAGCATCACTGACTTAACTCTGGAACACTGAGAAGTCAGTTTTTGATATAGAAATACTGTGAGGCACTCCCTGGGACACTAGAGAATTCACCAAGGTAAACTTCACATTGTGAGGCCCCACATGGGCCTCCAGCCAGTCCTCTTGCTCTGATCTGCCGAGTGAAACAGTGTCCTTTTTATTAAAAGATCTATAGCTACACACACAATAACACACACATTTTCATCTAAACATACTCTTCTGTAACCCGCATCACATTTTAGTTGTGCAACTCCTGAGCTTATTGCACACTGAGCTTTGTGTTAAACCCCTCTGGCCCCTTCTATTATTATAAACAATTTAAGGGCACAGCTAGGTTTTATACATCTTTCTTATCCCTGAGTCCATCTTGCACCATACCCTCAACATGAAGAGTTGAATGCAAGTGAACTTGACCCTATGAATACTTTATTTTTCCCCTATAAGCTTATACCTCCAGTTAATAATGGAAATTGGGGGGGGAGGGAATGAATGTATATGAAATGTGTCTTCACATGTCTATCTCATAAATCTAAAGATACCAATATTCTTGGGCCACATTCTAGAGAGGGCTGTGTTCTTAAAAAACTATGATTTTTCAGTTCATCTTCCTCCCAGTAATGCCAAAATACCTTAATTTCTTGCTTGGAAAAAAACAAAAGGCTTGATTTATCCAACTATTTCCTGTATCACTTCTGCCTAAAGTATGTCAGTATAATTTTGTCTGGATAATAACACTCTTCATCTGCAAAGACATAAAATTATTCATACCCAACCCAGGGCCCTTAAGGTAGACTTTTCCCTACTTATACCTGGAAGAAATGGACTAAAGGAATACCAGCCCTTTAAAATCTGTGGCTATTAAAGAGTCCCCTATTGCAAGAGAACAGTGGCTTGTAGGTCAGTTTTATGGGCTGAGCACCTCAGCTATTTATTGTAATGCAATTACCATACCAACTCAACCATTACACGATACCAGGGCTGCTTCTCATTAGAGTGAAAACATTTAAAAATAGCAGAGAACTTTGCAAAACCTGAAATCTTTTCAGGAAAGCAAAAATTCACAGGAAACAATTATGTCTAGTCTCTCTCTCCACCCTCCCTACTGCAGTTCCTAGGTTGTGAGTTCATTATTTTGGCAAGGAGGCTCAGCAGAAAACAATGGGAACTTCTAAGAACACCACCAGAATCCCAAGAAATTAGCAGATTTCTTTACCAGGATGCCATCTTTGGTTTCTTTAGGAATGGCATTGAAAACAGCCCAGAATAAGCTGATATTTTCCAGAAGCTTCCTTATGCTCAAACAGCAAACTGGACTAAAGTCTCCACTCTGCTTCCTCTGGTTGATCTCAAAGGAGATATACGGAAAGTTCAAGAGCCAGAGCCTTCCTCATCAATCTTGGCCATCAAACCCAAACCAGAGAAAGAAGGAAACCCAGTGACTAGATGCAAATTAACACCAAAAGATAACTCAGGATAGATTCAGTGCTGGGAAGTATACATATTTGTCAGCTGAGGGTGTCATCTGAGAAGAAAGAAACAAGGACTGTAAGACTTTTCTCTGCACTATCCTCCCATCTTTATATATTCCTTTCAGATACCCATTTTGTTTCCAGTTTTTAACATTTGTTAATATACTTATGACTCAAATTCAGAAACAAATGAATTCTTAACATGTACTTGTCCTTTATAGATGCCACTTGGTAAAAGTTTGGGAATAAGAGTCTCCCTGGCTCATTTCTGGGCTGGGGCACAGAAAGTACAGGATGAGCCTGGAACATCTTAATTTATCCCACAAAGTAAGAAAATAAGAAAAAGTCAATGAATGAAAGAAACATGTCATGAAGAGGCTCCCATTGTTCAATTTCTGGAAAATTTGAGCATCAATAAATAATGAAAGTAAGAAATTACAAACCACTAAATAAAATAGGAATCCATGGGTAGTGGTTAATTTCATGTAGCAATTTGACTGTATCACTGGATGCCCCAATAAATGTTATTTCTGGGTATGTCTGTGAATGTTTGGGGAAGATATTAGCATTTGAATTGATCGAGTGAGTAAAGCAGATCCCCTCCTCCCCAGTGCAGGCGGGCATCACCCCATTCAAAACAACAGAGGAAGGGTCTCAAAACAACAGAGGAAGGTTGGATTCCGTCCTCTCTCTGCCTAATTGCTTGAGCTGGAACAGTAAACTTGTCCTGCCCTCTTTGGCACTCCTGGGTCTCATGCCTTCAGACTTGGACAGGAATCTATACCATCAGCTTTCCTGGGTCTCAAGCCTCCCAACTATAGCCCCCAGCTTTCCTGTGTCTCTGGCTTGCAGATGGCAGATTGTGTGACTCCTCAGCCTCCATAATCACATGAGCCGGTACATCATAACAAATTGAGAGGGAGAAGGAAGAGAAAAAGAAAGAAAGAGAGAGAGTTGCTAACTAGCTAGCTCTATATATTATCTATCTATCTACCTATGTTCTGCTTTTCCACAGAACATTAATATGCCAAGGGAAAAAATACACACACACACACACACACACACACACACACACACACACACATATACTCTAAAGTTCTGCTTTAGAATGGCAACTAATAACATAAGTAGGCTGATGGAAATGGGGAATTACCATTTGGCAGCCATCATAGAAGTGAAATAATATTGGTATGATCTTGGAATACTTCCCACAAAATTCAAATTAAGCACAGAGGTAAAAGCAATGGAGAGACATGGCAGACACCAATAGGACCAGCTGATCAAGGTTCACATCATCACTGGTGGAACAGGTCCAGAGCCCTGCTATGAGACCCTGAGAAGGGGCTCTTTCTGTCACATGCCTATCAAGAACGCATGACCTGAGTCTGGTTATGAGGAACATCAGATGCTTGAGTGTCATTCTCCAAAATGAAATGACTGCATTCATTAAAGTCATCAAGGATGTAGAAGACAGGGAAAAAACCAGTAAGTCTTCCAGCCTGGAAGAGACCAAGCCCTAATAACACTGCATGCACCTAGTTCCTGACCAAGAACATAGAGCAACAGAGCAAATGTGATAAAATATTATCAGATGGAAAATCTGGGTGACAGGCCTATAGCAGTTCTTTGTACTGTTCTGGCAACTGACCAGAAATGCTTATACAGACAGAAATTTCCTGATGGCAACCTGCCTTTCCCTCCCCACTCTAGACCTTCCAGCACTCAAGAGAGAGGGGTTTGTCCAAGAGGAGAGCTCTAAAGCTCAAGCTTCATTAGCTTTATGGCCGCTCTGCCTCTGATCAATAGACATTTCAGTGATTGCCACACATTTTAGAGTCCGGAAGGAAGCATTACCGGCAGGTGGAAAGTGTCCGGGCAAAGAGGGACGGGAGGCTTCTCTGTGCAGGAGCAGAATGGGCCTCACAGAGCACCAAAGACCAACGTCTCAGCATCTGTCACCAGTCTTGTACTCCCAGGTGCTCTGTACTCACAGGTGAGTACTAGTGGAAAACTGCCCCATTCACCTCCCTTTGCCCGTGGCCTTCAGCAGGGACATCGTGTCACATGAGACAGCACACTGTTTCTTGTGCAAACTACCTTATGCACTGCAGGACATTTGCATCTGTGAACTTCACTGTGGTCATTTTGGTGACCAAAACAGCAGCCCCACACATTCCCAAAAGCCCACGGGCCCAGCCAAAGCTGAGCACCACTGAGAGGCTCGGGGCTCAAACAAGAGCAGAATGACCTATGGGGTCAACCTTAAATGGGGATTCTGTGTGACTTCAAGGAACACACTGTCTCTAGAGCTCATAAGAACCTTTCTGCTCCTGTTTATCAATGCCTGGGACATGGTCCCAAATGCTCTCATCCCACTGTTGGAAGTCAAGCCAAAATATAAATACCACTGAGAAGGATGACACATTGGCTGCCCCTCTGACACCCTTAAGCATAACCCCATTGACTCTAAGAACTCAGTATGCATGAGAATTATCTGGGGACCTCGTTAAAAAATGTGGCTTCCTGGATCCCACCCTCAGAGATGAGTGGCTTTGGAGTGAGCCAGGAGTCTACATTTTCAGTAAGAACTCCAGGTGATTCTGATGAAAGTTATCCTCAGACCACATTTCAAGAGTCATTCCTTTGGTGTTTTAATAGAAGAAATTGGTTTCAATAATAATAATGACTAATAATTCTCACTTATTGAGCCTTTATTTTATATTCATATGGGGAAGAGGAAGTAGTATTACTACCACCACATTAGAGCTGGGGTTGAAATTCAAATATGTCTGACTCTGTGGCCACTCTCAACAATCACAGTGCTTCAAATAGCTCAGAAAACTGGGTAGCAGGAATTAGGAATTTGGGGGCATAGGGGAGGGAGAGGCTTCACAGCAGTCAAAGTAAACAAGGAGTACCAGGAAAAACAACTAGTTGACCTGAAACTCTTCTTACGATCAGTCATCTTTACCTCAAACTGTGAAAAAACAAACAGGAGCAGGAAAAATTTTATGACCTTTTTTGCTGAGTATAAGTGCAACTGCAGGGCCAACTTGGTTAAAATTAGTTCCTTTGGATAGTTTGGATAATTAAACCCCCTGGAGAAGGTCTGTGGATTTCCTGGCTGAAGTGAGGCATAATATAGCAAGGCCACCGCTCAGTTTCAGAAGGTTTTCTGCAGCAGTGTTCCCAAGGGGAGAGCAAGGCTGTGGGAATATGTCACAAGGGGCAGTATGATCACGTGCCCTTCTCTTGCTCTGGTTTCTTCAGAAGCATTAGAGCACCATCAAAGCATTCTTTAATACCAGCATTGGAGTAACACTGTGTGTCTGAAAAGCTGACTTCATCCACTGTCTTGTACCAGTTAGGTGAGAAGCACATTTCTCCCCTACATGTAGACTTGGTTTGCATTAGAATAATTGCTAATATTTATTGAGGGGGTGATATGTGCCAGGTGCTCAGCCCAGGACTCCATGTGTAAAGTTTTCTTTAATCCAAACAACACCCAGTGAGGCTGCCATTTCAAGGATGAGAAAACCAAGACTGAGAGGAGTGAGAAATTAGCACCAAGGCCACACAGCTGCCCCTAAGCAGCAGAGCTGGGATCAGTCCCAAGCTTGAACTGCTGGAGAACCTGGGTGGGTGACTACCACACAGTACTTCCCAGTCAGAGCCCCTGGAAACAGCCATGGGAGTTGATGGGCTGGGAGTGTGCTGCCTGCTATTGGTGTTAAGGCTGCAAGTGCGGGTACAGGATAGGACCTTGGTAGCTGAGCCAAATGTGTGGTCTTCTAAGACTCTCTGTGCCTCAGGAGACTTCTTGATGAGCCAGTTCACAAAGCAGGAGATGGGTGAGCCTCAGGCTCTGTCTAATGACTCTGTGCCCCCTGGTGGCAGTTCAGCAGGCTTCTAACTACCTGTACTGTGTGCTGGGTCTTCACCGAGGCTCTTAGTTGCATGAGACAAAATCCCACCTTGATGTAGCTTAGGCAGAACACAAGGAATTTATCGAAAGAATACTGACCTAGGTCACATAACAAACCACAGGACAGACAAAGAAATAATGGGGCATTGGAAACTGAGAGCCAGAGGCCTACATGTCCTTAAAATGCTTGCCCACTCCCTACCCATCCTCCTTTTTGCCCTCAGACTGGTATCCTGCAGTGACTGCCACCTTGAGAGACTGATTCACATTCTCTCCTGTCCCAACTCAAAAATCCCTGAGATAGGACAGGATCAGCCCAACTTGGACCAGGTATTGAGCCCTGAATCTGTTAGCTGTAGCCAGGATAGAAGTACCACTGGAGACTTCTGGAGGCCATCCACTGTGAGTGCACATCATCCCAAGGAAGGGGAAACCTTCCTAAGCTGGGCACTCACCCCTTGGTATATTCACTACAAAGCTACATGTAATTGATTATTTAACTTTGAGAAGTTCGAATTTAATTCCAAAATATTATGTCATTACACTGAGGCTTCACTCAGATTATTGGTAAGCAAAACATAATTAATAAAAACCATAATGGTGCACCAATGCCAAAGAAAAGGCCTAGGTTCTCTCTGTAGGGGCTATTGGCTCTCTCTGGTCCAAGAAAATATAGGTTCTCTCCCATATGAACCTCCTGATCAGAAGCCCATTGACATATGAGCTGCCTGAATGCTTTACTAACACACTGCTTTTAGAGAGCATTAACTCTTAGCATACGATCATTGAAATTAACCTAGGTTAACTATACCTGCAGACTTTCTTCACCCCTAAACCATGCAGATGGTGGTCAGACGATGGAGATAATGATTTAAAAATAAAATGAAAAATAATGAATGGAGAGGAGAGGAGTGACTGGTTGGATTAGGTCATGACATCTATTTCCAGGAGAAGAGACACCGAAACTGGCAACATGACCAAAGAAGAAATTGATGACAATTGATAATGCTCACACACCTTTCATGGATCACTTAGGCATCATATTCTCCAGGAAGCTTTCCCTAACCCCCCAGCTCTGGAATCAGCTGGTTTCTCACACAGTCTCATGGCCCATATCCTGTTATATTGCATTTGCCTCTTAATTTGTATGTACCACCTACTGGCCTGGATGCGGGCCCTATGTTGACAAGGGCCACATAGATACAATTCACCATTGTATTCCCAGGGCCTAATATAATGCCTGGCATATAGAATGCACTCAGTAAACATCTGCTATGTTATTAAGCTGGGTGTAGGTAACATAAATTAACTTCCAGGCTTAGGCAAGGAGAATTAGAGTCCTCATGGCAGCACAAACACCCATTTCCATGCCCCTGCTTTAGGAAAAATTCCTCTATCCAGAAATATTATAAGATAATTGAAGAAAAGTAAAATGAATACAACATTTGTGCAGGTGTTATAAAATACCACAGATTTACATGAATCAGCCCTGAGAAGTCTTGAGAGGTCAGCAAAGAAGGGAGGCAAAGTGTCTTTAAATGCCTTTGGAGGCTCTGGCTAATTGGGTTCATGGTCTTCTCCCTTGGACTTAGCAAGTCAGGAGATGAATATAATCTAACAATTTACTTAGTTAAAACGTCCCCTCTCTGTCCTGCCCCAGTGACCTCACAGGACCTGAGGAGACCACAACACTCCTGAGAGAGTGTCCTAATGCAATAAACAATTTTCAGAGAGCCAATGGCTGCTACAGTCCTGTGGGCAGAGGGTAAGAGAAGTAGCTCGTTAATGTCGAACAGGAAAATCATCAAAATTCCTTCTCTGCCGTTCTCAGTGGAATAGCCCACAGTAACCACTAAGTTTTGCAAGATAGTCTTTTGTTTTTGATTTATTATTCCCCCCACCAACAGCTCTAGCTGAAATAATCCCAATTCTCTTAACCTTTCTTCAGAAGGTCTGTTTAATCAATTTTTATTGCGCTCCTCTGGGCCCTCTCTGAGTCCATTAGATTTTCTTCAATCCTAAATTGGACAAAGTACTTTAATAAGGGTTGTCCCCCACTGCCCCAGGAGTGGGCAGTGGCAATGTCCTGATGTGAAACTGGCCTGAGATCCTGCATGTAAAAGCATTTTGCAAACTCACAAGCAGCACCCAAAGGGAAGAGGTGATTATGAGCCTGTACATCTCTAACTTGAGCTCCCCGTTCCCAAGAAGGAGGACGAAGAAATGCTTACGTGGCTTATCACCTGTGCCTTTAACAGAGATGTATGGCGCAATTGCTTGTGTCAGACACTGTACTAGGCACAAAGGATATAATGATTAATCACTTATGGCCTCTAGTCTCCGGAAAATAATGGCACTGGTAATAGAAGTACTCAAAAATAAATAAAAAATAAAGTGTAATCTTACCAGGAAACAATTCATATATTTTTGCAGCTATGATGTCATTCAAGCCTTCCAACAAGCCCACGTGTAGGAATTTTCATTGCTGGTATAAAGAAGAAGAAGAAACTGAGGCTCGGAGATAGACTACCTAGAGCTATATAGAAGAAAATAAAACATGAAGCTGTCCAGCTGTAGGTTTATTCCTCCGGGTGATGTCTTCCAGTCTGCTGCCAGGGTGATCTCTGTGCTTGAAGTATCCAGCACCCTCAGGCTAGTCCCCAGCACAGAGGCCACACTGGTCAGCGCCCCTCCTACACCAGCAGCTGCAGGCTCTCTGGGCCAAACCCAGTACATCCCTCAGTGTCCTGAGTGGAGGTCAAACATCTGCGCTCTGGGAAACCACACACAGGTGAGAGGGCTGGGCCTGAAGCCTACCCTGATGTCTCTGCGTGGCTGAGCAGGTGACCTGGGCTCTCTGTGTCTCTCTCTCCCCACCCGGAAAAAAGAGATAGTCCCACCGACCTCATTCTGTTGTGGTGGTGGTTCACAAAAGGCTTCATATGATGCCTGAGTGTTCATTAACATTAACTGTCACTCACAGTGTTGCTAGTACTGCTGTTCTTTATCATTATTAGGACCGCAGTCGTAAATCAGACAAACCAAAGCCTCGTCACATTTTCCTGAGTGACTCCGGACATACTTGGCATCAGTCTGTAAGAGGAGCTTATTAAATACTAATGTTATTATTATTAAACATTAAATATTAAAACACGTGTTAAATACTAATATTTCAAAGGCTTTACTTATTTCCTCTAAAAATTCTGTATGAATTTGGAAGAACAGCCTCCAGCTCCTTGCGGTCCAACCATTCCCAAATATGAATTCACTGAACGTGACGGAGACCCACCGGCTGTTCATCTGACTTTTTCCTCCAGGGCACACTGTGAGGCTATGAGCCCCAGCCTCCCTTACAGTTTGGTGTTCAGGTGACCATGTGAGTCAGCTTGAGAAGGAGGATCAGGCGAGAAAGTAGTTTATGCTTCATGCAGGCCCCGAGTACATAACCCTTGTAAGCATGAGTCTTCGCTCTCTGTATTAATTGTTTATCGCTGTATAACAAATCACCCTGAGCTTCAGCAGCTGGAAGCAGCACACATTTATTATCTCGCACAGTGTCTGAGGCTCAGGGATCCAGGAGTGGTTTTCCTGGGGGTTCGTGGCTCAGTGTCCCTCATGAGATTGCAGTCACGGCAACCACAGGTACCACGTGTCATTTCACCACTGACTAGATCTGGAAGCGCCACTTCCCAGACTGCCCCCCGATGGGGCTGTTGGCAAAAGGCCTCAGCTCCTCACCACACGAGCCTCTCTCTCCACACGGTTGCCTGAGTGTCCCTGTGATGTGGCAGCTGGCTTCCCCCGAAGTGAGCAGTTGAGGAACATGCAAGCTGGCAGCTGTCGTGCCTTTAGGATCTTGTCCATGGAGTCACAAGCCCTCACTTCCCTTTTCCTCTGCTCATTGGAGGCAAGTTCCTAAGTACATCCACACTTAACAGCAAGGAAACAAAGTGCCACCGCTTGGAGCACATCTGAAGTGTGTGCACATAAAAAGTCCGCCGAACAGAAATCAGTTACATTTCTATACACCAACAGCAAGGCAGAAGAAAGAGAAATTAAGGAGTTGATCCCATTTACAATTGCACCCAAAACCTTAGGATACCGAGGAATAAACCTAACCAAAGAGGGAAAGAATCTCTACTCAGAAAACTATTAAGTACCCATGAGAGAAATTGAGGGAGACACAAAGAAATGGAAAAATGTTCCATGCTCATGGAGTGGAAGAACAAATACTGTCAAAATGTCTAGGCTACCTAAAGCAAATTACACATTTAATGCAATCCCTATCAAAATACCATCAATTTTCTCAAAGAAAGGGAACACATAATCCTAAAATTTATATGGAACCAGAAAAGACCCCGAATACCCAGAGGAATGTTGGAAAAGAAAACCAAAGTTGGCAGCATCATAATTCCAGACTTCAAGCTCCATTACAAAGCTGTCATCATCAAGACAGTATGGTACTGGCACAAAAACAGACACATAGATCAATGGAACAGAATAGAGAGCCCAGAAATGGACCCTCGACTCTATGGTCAACTCACCTTTGACAAAGCAGGAAAGAATGTCCAACGGAAAAAAGACAGTCTCTTCAACAAACGGTGTTGGGAAAATTGGACAGCCACGTGCAGAAGAATGAAACTGGACCATTTCCTTATACCACACGCAAAAATAGACTCAAAATGGATGAAAGACCTCAGTGTGAGACAGGAATCCATCAGAATCCTTGAGGAGAACACAGGCAGCAACCTCTTCAACCTCAGCCACAGCAACTTCTTCCTAGAAACATCGCCAAAGATGCAGCAATCAAAAGAAATGAAATCTTGCCATTTGTGACAATGTGGATGGAACTAGAGGGTATTATGCTTAGCGAAATAAGTCAATCGGAGAAAGATAACTACCATATGATCTCCCTGATATAAGGAAGTTGAGATGCAACATGGGGGGGTTGGGGGGTAGGAAAAGAATAAATGAAACAAGATGGGATCGGGAGGGAGACAAACCATAAGTGACTCTTAATCTCACAAAACAAACTGAGGGTTGCTGGGAGGAGGGGGGTCGGGAGAGGGGGTGGGGTTATGGACATTGGGGAGGATATGTGCTATGGTGAGTGCTGTGTAGTGTGTAAACCTGGCGATTCACAGACCTGTACCCCTGGGGATAAAAATACATTATATGTTTATTAAACAACTAAAATTTTTTTTAAAAAGAAAGAAAAAAAAGAAACATCGCCAAAGGCAAGGAAAGCCAGGGCAAAAATGAACTATTGGGACTTCATCAAGATCAAAAGCTTTTGCATAACAAAGGAAACGGTCAACAAAACCAAAAGGTAACTGACAGAATGGGAGAAGATATTTGCAAATGACCTATCAGATAAAGGGCTAGTAACCAAAATCTATAAAGAACTGATCAAACTCAACACCCAAAGAACAAAGAATCCAATCAAGAAATGGGCAGAAGACATGAACGGACATTTCTGCAAAGACACCCAAATGGACAACAGACACATGAGAAAGTGCTCCACATCACTCTGGTATCAGGGAAATGCAAATCAAAACCACAGTGAGATACTACCTCACACCACTCAGAATGGCTAATATTAACAAGTCAGGAAATGACAGGTGTTGGTGAGGATGTGGAGAAAGGGGAACCCTCCTACACTGTTGGTGGGAATGCCAGCTGGTGCAGCCACTCTGGAAAACAGCATGGAGGTTCCTCAGAAAGTTGAAAATAGAGCTACCCTATGACCAAGAAATCGCACTACTGGATATTTACCCTAAAGATAAAAATGTAGGGAGCTGAAGGGGCACGTGCACCCGAATGTTTATAGCAGCAATGTCCATAATTGCCAAACTATGGAAAGAACCTAGATGTCCATCAATAGACGAATGGATAAAAAAGATGTGGTGTATATATACCTGATGGAATGCTATGCAGCCATCAAAAAAATGAAATCTTGCCATTTGCAACAGCATGAATGGAACTAGAGGGTATTATGGTAAGTGAAATAATTCAATCAGAGAAAGACAATTATCATATGATCTCTCTTATATATGGAATTTGAGAGGCAGAGCAGGGGGTCATGTGGGGCAGGAAGGGAAAAAATGAAGCAAGATGGGACTGGGGAGGGAGACAAACCATAAGAGACTCTAAATCTCAGGAAACAAACTGAGGGTTGTTGCGGGGGGAGAGACACGGTGGCTGGGTTATGGACATTGGGGAGGGTACATGTTATAGTGAGTGCTGTGAATTGTGTAAGACTAATGATTCACAGACCTATACCCCTGAAGCAAATAACAGATTATATGCTAATTTAAAAAAAAAAAAAAAGATCGCCAAGGATCTGTGACCATTTTAAGACCACCTCATTCTTTTTTCACTATCTTCCCTCTATCACAGGGTGGAGATGCAGGACGGAAGGAGCCCAGGTCCCCAAATGACTGCCTGCCCGGAGCATTGCCATCCTTCCACCCACCTGACACTGAGGAGGGAGAAATCAGCTTCCATTCTGTGAATCCCCTGAGTCTGAGGGAGTCCTGCCTCCCCTGGCAGCTCCCTACATTACAAAGAGTGGAACACGTGTTTTCCGGTAACATTTTGGTAATAACCTTTCATAGTAGGAAAATATGAGCTAATTACTATATTTATAAAAGTAATATGCAGAGAAAGAGCTTTAAAATTTGAGTTTGGGGAGCCTGGTTGGACCAGTGGATTAAGCAACTGCCTTCGACTAAGGTCATGATCCTAGAGTTCCAGGATAGAGTCCTGCATGGGGGTCCCTGCTTGGTGGGGAGTCTGCTTCTCCCTCTGACCCTCCTCTCTCTGTGTCTCTCTATCTCATTCTCTATCAAATAAATAAATAAAATCTTAATTTTAAAAAAATTTGAATTTGGCATAAAGGTTATATTTGTAACCCTTCCTGCCATTAGGAGCTCTGGCCCTTTCTCTTCTTTTCCTTTTTTTTCCCCACAAAGCCCTGAAGGGCCGAGACCCGAACTTGCATCCCTTCACTCCCCGGACCCGAGGTCATAAGGTTATAAGTGTCTGCAACTTTTCCCACCATGTGCAGTTTCTGTCTTCTCAGCCTCTGCCTTACTGAGTAATTTCCCCAAAGATTTTAGTTCAGCTGACTTCAAAGCTCTATATTCCTTCCATGAGCCTTGGCTGACAGAAAACACATTGGTTCCTAGAGTGACTTTTGCCAATAAAGACAAGAATTTCCTCCATCAAGCTGCTCCACTTGGTTCTCTTACCCTTTGAAGTGAGAGTTTGTAGAAATCTCAATTGCTTCAAACTTGGATTTACAACTTTTAAGCCCTGGTTCTCTTCATTTACTGATTTTTGCAGACTTAAAAACCTGCCATTGATTTTTTTTTTTTTTTTAGAAAGAAAACAATGCACATTTCTCAAAGCATTTTTTTAATGTGTGAAGAGAAAATAACATCATTACCAAATGACAAAAATGTTTTCTCCATAATTCCAGTGTAAAAAGTCTTAGTCCTTGGGGTAGATTGTATTAATCTACACCCCCCCACTCTTGTATCCATTCCCTTTGCCATACCCATCAGAGCCATTTATTATTAAAACTGAATAAATTATTGCTCTCTAAGTCAACATGTTGGGGGGTGGCTTGTTGTGCAACAACAGCCACATGATACAGAAACTGATGCCTAGAAGTGGGTGCTGCTGTAACAAAAACCCAAATTATGAGGCAGTAGCTTTGGAACCAAAGGGCATAGGGAGGCTGGGGAAAACAGCCAAAAAAGTTGTTAAAAAAAAAGCTAGAGAGCTAGTTAGAAAACTAAGAGGAAGCAGCAGAATGGTGGCCTGTATTATGCAGACATGAAATGTTCGGCTAAACTGTCCTCTATGGTAACGTGGAAGATAGGAAATGTATCTAATAAAGGTAACGTTGAAGATAGGAAATGTATCTAATAAACTTTGAACTTGTCCAAGGAGTTCTGTAGCCTGAATGTTGAAAACATCAGCTGGTTGCTTTTAGCTCTTTCTGACAGGGTACCATAAGAGAGAGAGGAACACAAGGGAGAACTAGCAAATTTGCAAAAACAACTGAGGGAACATAATCCACAAATGCAGGACCTGCCAGTCTGAAAAAAAGTGGTTTCTCATATCCAGTCTTTCCAAGCAGTAAAAGGTTCTCAAATTAAGATGAATCCTGAAAGCAAAGATCTGGGGCACTTCAGGAAGACATGCCCTCAGGCAAAGATCAAGTCAGGAGGTGGGTTGCACACCCCTCCTTAAAACCTCTGGAATAAAGTATCTTCTCAGATGCATGTGTGCACACACATGCACACACACACACTCACTCACACACACAATGCTTCTCTAAAGCTTAGAAGATGGTCCCACGGCAACCAGTTATGCCCAGATTAGGAGTAATTAAGTCTAGAGAAGAAAACCTCCCTTAAAAAGAAGTGCTGGTGTGGCCTTTGGTAGAGTATGAACTCAAATCAAATATATAGAAAAACCCTTAAGTTTATAAAAAATCTCTGTTGGTAGAAGCATTGCTAGCCTGAGCATGAGAAGACTAACCCAGCTCACATAGTGAAAAGGTCCTTGGGTCCCCAAATTTCTTGGGGCAGGAAGAAAGCTAAAAGTCTACTCAAAGGATATATTTCCATTCCATTTTCAGACGTGGCCAACAGATTTATGGAAAAGGAGAGACATTTCTGAGGGGAAAGTCAGGAGCTATAGAGAACAGTGAACTGGGAACCACACCAGAAGAGGAGAACCCAAGGCTAACCTAGGAATATTCCCCACCCTGAAAGTGGGAGGACCTGACAACATTAGAATGGTGGGCATACAGTGATCACTGGCTTACCGCAATTTTGAAATTTCACTGGACGAATGACAGCGTTTGTCCAGTGAAATTTCAAAATTGCAGTAAGCCAGTGATCACTGTGTGCCCACCATTCTAATGCTTTTGGAATGGGTGCATTTCTTGTATAGATCATTGTTTCACTATTGAATATCTGTTAGCCAGCAGAACATTTGTCTTCTTGGTCTTTATATCAACAGGAGTCTCATCCAGACCTCCTAAAACTATTCATTTATTCACTCATTACTTCATTGTGTGTATACATATGGAGGTCCTACTGTTAACAAGGTATTATGCTAGGAGCTAGAAATAAAGTCAGAGAGAAAGAGCCCATTTTGCTCCTCACGAGCAGTGTGGGAGACAGTTCCCAAGGTGTGTAGTTACCTTGCACGTCTAGCACATCATTTGGAACACAAGTGCTGCAGAAGGACCTTGGGAGCACCACCCATCAGAAAAGACCCCTCAGGGAAGACTTCTTGGAGGAAGAGACATCTAATCTGAGACATAAAATAACCAAGAAGAGACAGAAGCTGCATCTCCAGGGTGTAGATCTCTCTGGAGAAGAATCAATGATGTATGCATTCTACGACAAAACTGGTACTAGAAGCTCTAACAAATCTGTTTCTTGGTCTGTAGTAAGAAGCACTCCATCCTCAATAACAGCTTTTTTGGAATGACAGAGACTTGGTTCTCACAAACCTGACAAATTCCCCCACTGGCAGCGCCTCCTATGGAAAATATGAAGGCCATGGCAGTGACCCTCCCTTGGCTTCTACAGATCCATGGAGAAATTCCTAATTCTGTCATAGAAGGCTTAGGAAATCTCTCAGGACCATGAAGTCCTTGAAGGACTTGCAAATCTAAGTGGAGTTAATATATTTCAAATTACAGAATTTGAATATATTTCAAATTACAGAATTCCCAGAGAGTTGGGAATTTGCATGACAAAGGAAAAATGGAAATGAACAGGCAGCTACATGGGGGCCTGGAGGGTGCAAAATAGATTTCTACTTTCTGGACCTGGTCATGGAATAATGGGCAAAAAACATGCTGCATTACAAAAATGAGAAAAAGACATGTTTTCTCAGAGAGTTGCCAATGTGATTAAGAGTGACAAAAACTAAAAGTTAGGTAGGAGAGAAAAAAATACCCAGATCTTTGTAAAACCGAAAATAATGGGAATTTCTTTGCAGGAAAAAAAATAATAACTGTGGGAGAGAAATCAGGAATCAACAAGAAAATACAAGCAAGAATGGAGTTACACATAGGTTTTGGCCAGTGTATTGGAAATTGTTTAAAAATCAGCTCTTTGAGGGAAAAAAATGTGCATTTCCTATGTACTCATATTATAAATTTTACTTACACAAAATATGTATAGCTCACAATTTACAAATAATGATAAAATACATGATACTTTTTATTGTAAATTCCATCTAGCAAATTGACAAAATGTTTCTGTTGATTTTTGCTAAACTCTTGTATCTATATTCAACCTATGGTTGCAAATGACAAATGGACATAATCCTGAAATAAATTTTGGTTGATGTTTTCATTTACACTGGCAGGTAAGGACACAGGCAAAACAACAAAGACATATGCTGGAATTGTATTCATGTGCCAATGAGGTGAGCAATTTCCTTAATGAATTGGGAAATAGTTTTCAAATACTGGAAGGATATTTTACCATTTTTTACACTACTCCTAACGTAATGACTATAGATACATACACTTTTATGTTTAATGTGCATCTTTTACATCTGCTCTATCACTTTTTTAAGACTAGATAGCCAATAAAACATTAAGTCAATCCCTGACTTAGCATTTGCTGATTTCCATGGTGTAAATATTCCCAGCACAGCCAACTTCAAGCTACTAACCTGATGTAATAAACAGAGTTGGGAAGAGATGGGCAGTTGTAGCACACCATTAAATCATATTACTACCTTACAGGAACAATAGACACAGCCTTAGAATTCATATTTCTACTATATAGAACAATAGACATAGCCTTGAGAGTACAGATACTGTACAGTGCAGTAGAGTAAAAAATATAGTACAATAATTGAAAAGTGGTATGTTTTGAATCTTTATTATCTCTGATTTAATTTAATCCAATTAATTATGTTTATGTAATTTAACTTTTTATAATAACTATATTTAACAATCAACTTACAAAATTCCTAGAAATTCAATAGTCAATACAAACTAGCTCCAGCCATATCTATCTGTGGAACATAGACAAAGAAAACTTACATTTTCAACCCAACGAAAGAAATGTAATCATAAGGCTGCTACTGTGAATTACTGGGGTAGAACTTAGGACAAGAAACCTGCCAAGTTCCCTGGTTGAGTTTCAAGACTCTTCAAGATCTGACCTGAGACTGACTCTCTAGCCTCATCACCAGATACTCCCTGTCCTGAACTCCATTTTCCAACAACACCAAATGGCTTGTATTTCTCAGACCGCATCATGATGCTTCCACCCCAATGCCTTTGCTCATGGCTTTCCCTCTGTCCAGAAGACCTTTTCCTGATCCCCGTGCCTCACCCTCCACTTTTACATCACTAATTCCTACTCGGGGCTAATATCTAGTCAGGTCTCTAGGCTTAGCTTGAATATCACAACTCCTGGGAACCTTCTCTTATCTCACCCTACCAACCAAGCAGGGTCAGAACTGCCCCTAAGCATTCCCATGAGATTTTTGCCTCTCCTTGGCACTTAGAACACTGTATTGGAAATGCTCCTTTTGTGTATCTATCTTGCTGAGAGGTCATAGCTCCTGGAAAACAGGAAGTATTTTACTTATTTTTGTGTCGCTTTGCCTTGCACACACTAGGACTCAACAAATGTTTGTTGAATGCATAAATGAATGAATGGTATTCCCGATTTGGATTAAGAGAAACAGGCCTTTTTCTTAAAGAGGAGCAAAAAATGGCCCTGAATGTAAGAAGATCTATCTAAACCAGAGGATGTACCATTGGTTTATACTATCACGATACAGCAATAGCAGAATGCAGCAAGCTTCCCAGCCATACAGACAGAATGTTTGTGTCCATGGTGTAAATCACAATTCTGGCACAGAGACAAGATATAAAAGATGGAAATTATGTTCTGCTTAATAACAGAAATTCTCGGGGCACCTGGGTGTCTCAGTCGGTTAAGGGTCAGCCGTTGGCTCAGGTCATGATCACAGGATCCTGGGACGGAGTCTCACGTCACGTCCCCTGCTCAGCGGGGAGCCTGCTTCTCCCTCTCCCCACTGCTCGTTTTCTCTCTCTCTTTCTCTCTCTCAAGTGAATAAAGAAAATCCTTTAAAAAAATTATTTTTAATTTTTTAAATTTTTAAAATCTTTTTTAAAAAATCTTTTTCTTCTTTTTTTAAAATCTTTTAAGAAAGATTTTATTTATTCATTTGAGAGAGAGACAGCATGAGCAGAGAGAGGGGCAAAGGGAGAGGGAGAAGCAAACTCCTTATTGAACAGGGAGCCCGATGCAGGGCTCAATCTCAGGACCCTGAGATCATGACCTGAGCCAAAGGCAGAAGCTTAACAGACTGAGCCACCCAGGCATCCCTAAATAAATAAAATCTTAAAAAAAAAAAAAAAGAAATTCTCACAAAGGTTGGACCTGCTTGCTGTCACAGTACCATCCCTTTGAAGACAGGGGAATGAAAGAGCAAGAGTAACTTAACAGCTAATTTTATCCAATTAGGAGAGGCTGAAAGAAAACGAAGATGTGGTAGAACTTTAGGTGAAAGCAACCATGATGTTTGTAAGCTCACTCCTTGGCACGTCCAGGAGAGCCATGGACTGAGTCGGGCCGGTTTTGTCTTCAACAAGCAGAGAGAGAACAGATTTATAAACACTAAAATATAATACACAATGAAAGAAGGGGAAAGAAATGTATATCTCTTATTCTATGAGAAGTTGCACTCAAGGGGCACCTGGATGGCTCAGTCGGTTAAGCAGCCAACTTTTGATTTCAGTTCAGGTCATGATCTCAGGGTTGTGAGATCAAGCCCCGTGTCAGGTTCCCAATTCAGTGAAGAGTTTGCTTGAGATTTTCTCTCCCTTTCCCTCTGCTCCTCCCACTCATGCTCGCTTGTGCTCTTTTTTTCTCTCTCTCTCTAAAATAAATAAATATATCTTTAAAAACAAAACAAAAAAAAAAAAGTTGCACCCAATAGGGGGGGGGGGGGGGGCTTGAGAAGACTTCACCTAAACACTGAGTTGCATCTTGAGAAATGAATTAACTTTCAATAGAAAAGAGTACATAGGAAGTATATTCCAAGTTCCAAAAATGACAGAAGGAAAGTTAGACTGGCATGGAATTGTTCAGGAAACAATCTGATGACTAGAAGGGACTAGAAGACTAGAAACCAATATCTGTTTAACAAAATGTATTGTTCATAAATCCTTGAGAATCCTGCTGATTCAAGTTTCCTTTTATAAATGTTCAGTAACCATTGTTCAATAATTTATTCTAGAGCCCGGCCCAATAGCAGTCTCAAGGGCACCAGTCTTTGGTCTGCAAACTTCATTCTCTTCTCTCTTTTGTGACAGAATCAAATTTGCTCAGAAATTTGCTCTAATATTTTGGCATCTTTTCCATTTTATGTAGCTCCTCAGAGATTAGAAACAGTGGGGAAGCAAACTCATCTATGAGTTCTAGCAGAATTCTAGACTATAAAACCAAAATTAATTAAGAGGTGGACAATCCAAACACTGTAGCCAAAAATAAACAAAATACATCCTACTGCTTCTTGTTCTATAAAGAAGTTTAGATGGATGGGTGAAAGAAAGATAGCGAGATAGATATGTAGGTGATGCTATAAACAGAAATACAGAGAGAGATATATGGAGATGAGTTTAGTCTTAAGCTCCAATCCCCAAAATTCTAAAAATGTGCAAGTAAAGAAGTTCTCATAATTCACAATTAATGTATGAAAGTAAATATGCAACTATGGACTATTTAAGGAAAAATCCTACAAAAGAACAAACATATCCTTTGTTTAGTTTGAGACTAAAACATAAATAAATTCCCCACCTTTTTAAACGATAAACTCCATGATAATTAGTATTAATATATTTTGCAAGCACTGCAATCAAAAAACAATTAGGTCCAGTCAACAGTTTTTGAAATGAAAAGGATGTTTCACATTAATAAGTAGGTCATTTGAACAGCAACATAAGCAATACTTTGGAGATTATCCTCCACACGATATTCATTTTATCCTCTTGGAAGAAAATACTTTTCACTCTCCTCAAAGCTGTTGCTTAAAGCTTGAAATAAAAATAAACAGAAACGGAAACCGAGATTCCTTATCAGAAAAAGCAAATACAACACTAACAAACATTAATAAACATAATCAAAAATCAAATGTACATTAACCTCATGATTCTCAGTGAGTGATTGAACATGAGGAAACTCCCACAGACTTCTGTTCAATATTCTAAGAGTTCCACATCATGGAAAATGGACATTTTCTCAGACTTAGTAGAGACGTAAGTCACTATAAATGAGGGGACAAAAATATGGAGAAATTCAGGAGGCTGACCACAGGACCAGGAGGCCAAAGATGGAGTCAGAGCCCCCATCAGTCTAGCAAATGTCTATTCAGCCCCACACATCTTCTAGGCACCATGCCAGGTGGCCAGATTCAAAGGAGAATGAGATATAACCCCTGATCATGAGGGGTTTACAACTGAGTGTTTTGAATACTCTGAGCTGTAAACACTGGCGAACACAATGTACAATAGGATAAGCACTAGAGAAACACATGGTTGTAGTGAGGGGAGGGAGATCAAGGACGACGTTACAGCACAAAGCTTTAAGGGATGAAAGCTCATTTCCTGATGAGACCATGAAGGAAGGACACCACAGTCAGGGAACAGGAAGAGCAAAGGTTCAGGCTGAGAAACCCTGTTGACAGTGGGCACTATAAAGACGAAGAGGGTGCCCGCTGGAATCACTTTTCCCCTGCTGCACAACACAGCGCCTGGTCCATCATGGGGCCCAACACGTATCTACTGAATGGATGAATCCACACTAGCGAAAACCTAAAAACTATAAGAAAATAATAGCTCATTATTAGATGCTACTGGGGCTTTGCTCATCAAGCCAAGGAGCTTTAGGAATGTCCTATAAATGGTGGGGAGCCACCAAAGATTTGCAAATAGAGTTTGTCTTACTCTCTGAAGTATGAAGGATACTGTTGGTGATCGCTCACATCAAGGTAATTGTTAACAACTGAAAACAATAAGCTGTCGACAAATACATGCTCAACGCGCCACCGGGAAGTATTTGAGGAAATTTGGGTCTCACCATCGGCATGTAGTTGAGGAAGGTCGGGTCTCAGACCATCGTGTGACTTGCTGGATGGTCACCTTTCCGAATGGGCTTCTCCACTCCGCCCAAATCACGTTTCCACAGGGTACCGAGCTGGACTAGCCTGAAGACAGAATCAGGGCAGACTTTGTGCAGATGTGCTTTCATTTCATTCTCGTTCACAGAGGTACCATTCAACTCCTCTTTGAGGGGAGATGCCCTTCTGATAATGTGCTCCTTCAAGGACTCTTTGAGCAGCACACCTTGCTCAGGGGGGATGACGCGATGATTGACGAAAGCAGCATCCACACTAAATAGATACCAGTGAGCAGTCATTTGCAGTTGCCACGGGGCCAGGTCAGGCGTGTTCCCGCAGCTACACTGACAGCGCCGACAGGGCGCTGTTCTGAGCCGACGGCACCCACGTGAGCTGACGCGGCGTCGTCGGCGCATGCCCGCTGCTCCATTCCTGCCGCCCTCACTGAGAAACCCGGCAAGGAGAGGGCCCCTCTTATAAAAGTTTGGTTTTAACAACCTTCATAATCGCGACCCTGGGTACGTATTAAATTGTATTTTTGTGTGTGTTAAATAATGGGACAAATGGTTTGCGGGAGCATTCGGCCATTAACGAGGCAGTAAAAGGATCTGGAACCTCGTCCTGACTGTCCCCGAACGAGCGGCATAACTTGGGTAAGTCTCTTCATTTCTCTGAGCTGTTTCCAGAAAGGGAAAAAGACGCGGCTCCTTTTAGTGCTCCTGGCCTACGGTTTGCTTTTGCACTTTGAACAAATCTGGGTGAAGGAGAAAAACTGTGATCCTTTTTTATAACCTCAAAGCTAATCATTTTCAACTCAGCGGTTGAAATACAAAAGGTCTGTCTTAAGGAAATGTTCTGGGAGTGATCAGAGAAATGTGCTCGCGTGTCAGCCTAAGGAGCCTGGGGGAAACTGTCCCTGGGGTGCAGAGCACCACTCACGCCCCAGAGGCTGGGAGAAGCAAGAGAAGGGGCCTTGGTGTGGCCAGGACCCTGCGCTGGCCCTACCCTCTGGCACCCCCAGATTCTCCCTTTGCCTGGCATGATGTGCCACCACCATCACTAGGCAGGCACTTCTCCCCGTCTCTCTGAAAAAGCAACCCCTTCCTGCAGCCCAGGAAAGTCTCCCTGAAGAAATGTCTGTTTGGGTCACTATAATGCAGTTTTGCGTGTGTGTTGTGTTGAGGCCCTGGCTAGAGGCTGGCCGGTCAGTTTCCAGATTAAGTTCACATCCTCAAACACCTCCTCTGTGGGGTGCTTATGCTTCAGGTCACTGTACAACCACCCTCAGTGCCCCAGGACCAAGTACCAGACAACCAGCGGCAGCATCTGTGCCACCAGAACCCACTGAAATTCTTCGAATTGGCCAGTCCTCAGCTTATTTGTCCTGCCTTGCCCATTCCTTCTTCTAGGAACCACAGTAACATCCCTCTCTCCCTCTGCCTCGTGACCAACCCTGCATGGGTGTGTGTGTGTGTGTGTGTGTGTGTGTGTGTGTGTGTGTGTGTCCCCTCCCCAGGGAATTGTGAGAATAACCATTTGGGGTTTCTTCCCCTGACCTCACCACACCTTACTCCAACTAGTGTGATTAAAACAATCACTTGTGCTTCAACATGGCTGTGACAAGGAAGGATTTTCTGAGGCTTGAATAGCTACCCAGTGGTTTACATACAGAGCTATAGTTGGTCAACCCCTTGCCTCAAGATGGGACTAATTCTTTCCCAACAGTTTTGTGCTCCAGAACCTTTCTGGGGGATTGGATTGGAAATAGTCTCACACCTAGGTTGGAGGGAGAGGTGGGAGCAGAGAAGGGGGAGGGGGCACAAGAAGGGGAGAAGGAAAGGAATCGGGTCACCCAGTGAAAGCTGGGGGCACAGTGGGCCTCACAAAAGCCTGGATCTTTGCAGAGGTATTTCTGCTGCAATAGGTATTGCCCAAGGCAGAGAGGCAGAGGTAGACATACCCTGGCTTCTCCCTTCTTCCCCAGTACCATCTCCCACCAGTGCCTCCGGTGGGCAGGACCCAGGCCGAGCCGGCTGACAGGGGGGTCCAGGAAACACAGCCTCCACCATCAGAATAGAGAAGGGGGCAACGCAGGAATAGATTGAAGGGGAAAGAGGACTGGCTGCTGGGCGGCATCTTGAAAAACTCCGAGTTGGCAGCACGAGCCCTGTCATCATGCTAGTCTCTGTGGGCCTCAGCTGGCCAGCAGCCGCGGTCCTCAGCCCAGGCTCTGGCTCCTCACTGCCTCAGTTTACGCCCCTCCCTCTTCTCTCTGTACCTTACCTGCTTGGACTCTAGTCAATGTGTCCTGAGCCTGTGAAACACAGAGTACTGGGGATGGAAGAGGGGAACATCTAGTCCAAACTTACCATATTATAGAGAAGAGGGATGCCTGGGGAGAGGGAGGTGGGGAAGAGGGGGACAGAGTCACCTAATTGCTGGAAGGCAGAGCCAAGCTGCTTTTCCAGTTTGCTGCCCTTTCTTCTACACACCTATCTGTGGCAGGAGGGATTCAAGTCCTCCCTCTAATCACAGAGAGAGCTACAGGCAATGACTATATCTTAAAATGCAAAAGAGCGATTCAAACTTTTGAAGAAAATGGGTGGTTAAAATCAGGTTGAAACCCCATTTGCAAAATGAGTTTAATAAACAAACAAAAAACACAACCTTCCAAACCTAATCGAAAGAGATCTTGCCTTCCAGTTTTTGTACTATATCTGAAAGACATGTTCTTTTCTTCCTAAATGACTTTAGAAGGAGTGCCTAATAATGAAGGCTATTACAATGAAGCTTTTTTATGAATTAAAATAGCTGTTTTGTTGTTTCAGGTGGCTACCTGGGTTCTCTCAATGTCTTCGTCTATTAGGCGCTCTGGCTTTTATCTAAAACATAATAAAATGGGAGGAGGGAGTCATTTCCTAGGTACCTTATTTTTCTATCTTTCGCATGTTGCACCATACATAATTTGGAGAAGGAAGTGATCTGGGGTAGCTCAGGGAGCTGGATTTTAACAGCAAGTGTTGTCAGACTTCAGAATTCCCAAAGATGTGTGAACTGGCTTAAACTGAATCTTATTTGCTTTAGTTGAAGAGTTAAATAGTTACCACAATTCATCAGCTGCTCTCGGCAGGGTTCCTAAGCTTCTTCTCTAAACTGGCCCACTCCTGCCTTTATCTAAGCACAGCAATTTGCCAAGAGAACTTTCTGGAAATTCGGCACCAGGAGGCAATACTGCTAAAGTCTATCCTCATCAGAGCCAGGTAACCTCACAAATTCCTCTGTTCTCATTTTAACCACAGATCATTTGTGTAGGAAAATCATGCTAGCAAATACGATAATCCCACACGTTTTATTACTTTTGCTCTGCCTTGCTATTTCAACAATAAAATATTAACACTCATTTGGGTTCATTAATTCCACAGTTCCAAAAAGGGGTTCCTAGAATTTTAAAAACAAAATATTAACATGAATATTTCAACAGAAATAATTTCATATTAGAATAAAAGAAGGAAAAGATGCTGCTTAAAAGGAAAAGACTAGTTTTCCTTGTCTTCCCAATACAGGTTTCTCCACTATGCAAAAGTTTGCTTTACGCCATTTTTCTTTTACAGAAGACCTACCTTAGTACCTGTTTTCTCTAGCTGACAGAAATCCAAAGAGGACTTTTGCTTTCAGAAAATAGTAATTGCAGGACGCCTGGGTGGCTCGGTCAATTAAGCATCTGTGTTCAACTCTGGTCATGATCCCAGGGTCCTGGGGTCCAGTCCTGCACAGTAGGGAGGTTGTTTCTCCCTCTGCCTGCTGCTTCCCCTGCTCATGCTCCATTTCTCCCTCTTTCTCAAAAGAAAGGAAGGAAAGGAAAGAAGGAAGGAGGGAAAAGAAAATAGTAATCACTTCTTCCCTTTACACCATTTCAGCTTATGAAAGTTTCCATGGGAATATTCTACTTTCAAATAGCTTGAGAGAGTGGTCTCTTTTTCTTGGGCTGCAAAACCTGTCATTTCAGAAACAAGGTTACAAATGAGCTCATTGGTTTTCATCAGCAGTTTATCAGCCTGAGTCTCTTTAATAATCTCACTGTTCTTTCTCAGACACTATTAGCAAACTGGAGATCACACTGAAAGATAATTGACTTTTGCGTAGTAACATAGTCATGTCTTGAGGAATCTCTAAAAGAAAAACCTGCCCACCATCAAATAACAGTGGAGTCCTATGGTCCTTGAGGCTAAATTATGAACACTTCCGAGTCTCTCCTTTCCCCAATGAGCTTCCTATTCCCCACCAAACCAAAGCCAGAGCTCTCAGACTACAATATGAGACCTTATTTCTCACTATTCCCAGCCCAAACGATGCTCCTTTGAATAAGGAATGTTGCAGAACACACTGGGACTTGTTTTAATCAGGTAAGGTGACACACACAGACATGGAATGAAGTGTCATGAAGGAGGTTTCTATTCACAGATCCTTAGAAACAGGAGACATGGCATGGCACAGACAAGGGGGAACCTACTTGGGGAAGTGCTGGGATCATTTAGGAGGCAGAAAGAGCAAACCGACAACGTGGGTAAGAGCCTTTAGTGTGTTCCTATGGGAAGGAATGAGTGAGGCTAAGTAGGCAGGTTTAGGACTGACTAATTTGAATTATTTCAACCAGGCTGTGGAGTGTGGTGCTGTCTCTAGTTGTCTCATACCTGGTCCTAGTATGATTGGGGCAGGTGGACAGTGACCCAGAGTGGAAGAGTTCAATAAAGGAGATGAGGGGGTGTTGCGGGGAGGGAGTCTCTGTATTAATAAATAAACTATTCCACGTGCTTGCTGGCAAGTCATTTACTATCTCTAAGAATTGGCTAGCCCTAGGAGGGACAGTCTCTCCAGGTCAGCAAGGTCGCAGATATCAACACCTCAGAATAAGGAGACACACAGGACATAGATAGTCTCAACTCTTCTCAAAAGGTGATTCCTTTCTCTCTTATCAGACAAGTACCTAGCCAACCTTTCTGCCTTTACTTGTACGAACCCTCTTATTTCCCGGATGTTCTTTCCTTTCCTTACCGCCTGCCTTAATTCCACTCACCCTTCAGTTTCATTCTTTCATTCTTTCATATTCCACAGCCACTCTCGTCCTCACTGATCCCTCCCACATCTGAATCTCTACAATTCACACTTAACCAAATACACCTATCAGGAGGAGCAAGTTATTGGTAAGGTAGCAACTTTGACCAGACTATTTCCATGAAAATAAAGCAAGAAAAACAGATTTATAACCAAAACATGCCTCTGAGTTGAAACGAATATCCAGCCTCTTTTTTCTGAATAGCACCCCAGTTCTTTTCAGAGAGAGCAAGTGCCTAGTCCCTGAGGATTAGTGATGGTTGCACATACCAACAGTGGCAATCCTATTCCTCACTTGCCTGGCCTCCTGGAGACTAGACATGGACTTGTGACATAATTCTGATGTAGGAGATATATGTGAAAGTAGACTGATAAAAGACTGTAGTTACCCTGATTCTTCCCCCCTTTTCCCTGATGGCTGGGACTATTGCAGCCATTTTGCAACCATGAGGCAAATAAACAAGAAAATGAAAAACAGGGGTACCTAGGTGGCTCAGTCAGTTAAGTGGCTGCCTTCGACTTGGGTCATGATCCCAGGGTCCTGGGGTTGAGCCCCATATCCGGCTCCCTGCTCAGTGGAGCCTGCTTCTCCCTCTCCCTCTGCCCTGCCTACTTGTGCTTGCTCTCCATCTCTCTTTCAAATAAAAATAAATAAATAAATAAAAATAAAATCTTAAAAAAAAAAAGAAAAGAAAATGAAAAACAACTTGCTAAGAATAACAGCACAGAAAGATAGGAAGTCCCTGGATCCCTGATGGCATAGTTGAGAGGGTAAGCCTACACTAGTAGCCACCTACAACTGGAATGCCAGTTGTGGAGGGCAGGGGAGGAATCTAATAAACTCTATTGCCTTGAGCTACTAATGATGTTTCTAACTGCTATAACCTCATTTTCCCAGGAAAACCCTAGAAACTTTCTTTGAATTATTCTTCTGTTCACTCTACTATGAATAAAAGAAAGAAGACTTCTCGTTGTCCATCTTCCTATATTATTAAAACAAAATGCATAGGGTAAAGAGTTTCATCAGTTTAACATATTTGGTGAAGTGTTTAATTTACTATTGCACCTGAAAATCTTGTGGCTGCATCCAAACTGATTATTGGTAACATGAGCTGTTATTTGAGTGACTGTGTACTTTATTTCACAATTGCATTTTGTTTAATAGGTAAAATATCCATTTATAGAACCCCTGCTGCTATAAAATGGCTTATCATTAAAGATCTAGATCCCTTAATTTATTCATATACAATCCATTACAGTATATAATTTGGATGGGCTGGGGTCATAAAAATAAGTCTCTTTTAATGTGAGAGCAAAGCAAAACAAAGTGAAACAAACAAAAAAATCAATAGATTACAGAAGCAAATTTAGTTTGTCAGCCTTAATATTAAACTCCAAATAAATTCTGCTTTCCCCACCTCAAACAAGTGAATCAAGAGTGATTAGAAGATAATGAATTCATTGTGTAGTACAAAGTAGGTGCTACACAAAGTTAATGGCTCAAAATAATATAATCCTGACTATTCCAGGTACTAGTTTATAGTATTTGAAGTTAAATCAGCAAACAAGCTGAATCCAAGCTGACTCCCAACCTAACTATCTATACCTTAAATTCTGTAAAATGTGGGTTTAGTTACCCAAAATAGATTAATGAAACCCAAAGGAATGATAAGCACTGCATGACTATTTCACAAGCTGACTAGGCTTGCATAAAATCTTTTACTGAGGGGTGCCTGGGTGGCTCAGTTGTTAAGCATCTGCCTTCAGCTCAGGTCATGATCCCAGGGTCTTGGGATCGAGCCCCAGGAAGCCTGCTTCCCACTTTCCTACTCCCCATGCTTGTGCTCCCTCTCTAACTCTCTCCATATATATCAAATAAATAAATAAAATCTTTAAAAAATCTTTTACTGAATTAATAACAAAGTTGCGGCTAAAAATAAACAAGTCAATTCAAGTATCCAGCTTCATCATTTCATATAAAGTGTCTCCCAAGTAGAATGACCCGGAAGATGCAGTAAAGCAAGGGGAATTAAGGTTCTGGGCACTGCCCAGACTTCAGAGACAGTTGGACCTGGGTTGATGCCCTTATAGGCCACTACCCACTCTGCCTTCCTGGGCAAATCATTTCATTTTAGTAAGCTTCTCTGTCGAATGGAGAGAGTTATTGAATGGAGAGAACACCTACCTTTCAAGAATGTTTGGATGATTATTTTATAAACAGTGGTGGTCCCAGGGTCCCATCCCACATAACAGTCAAGCGTGTTTAAAAAAGGAGAGAGTAGGGGTTGTGACGTGGACGGTAGACTCTTTGTGGTACCTGCTGTTGCAGCTGCCATGCTGGACGAATTACCCTCATTGGCACAGAGCAAAATAGACTCTGGACTTGAGTGTGAAGTGATGGATCTGTGTGCTCGTCTCAGTCCCCATTGGTTAAAGGACCCAAAACAGTTTGCTTTTTTGTGGGAAGGACAGCACTGCCCATTCACTGTCTTGCCTCAAAGCAAATCACCTCCTGCTCTCTGTTGTAAGGAAGTCCAGAAGGACCTTGATCTTCCTCACTCTCTACAGAGCGTCGTGCTGGCCTACTCTAGGGACAACACCCTGGTAACTGGCCCTGGTGATGGCTAGCGGGTCGTCAACAGAACTCTTACACCGAAATCAGAACTGTTGCCAAATGCCATCCCCTTCTCGTAAAGGAAGAGATTTGGGACCTCAGGCCAGTTTTTTAACCTCATTGAGTTTCAAGATTTTTTTTTCTCTAAAGCTGAAGGAATAGTACCTCTCTTACGGAATTACTAAGAGGATGACATGAGATAATATATGTGAATATATCTAGTTCAATGCCTAGCACATAGTAGGGAAAAAAAATACCTAAAGAAATAAGAGCTTTATATGCTGATACATATTTTAAAAAGCCTTAAAGAGTCTTACTCCATCTGTTTCGGGTGTGTGTGTGTGTGTGTGTGTGTGTGTGTGTGTGTGTGTTTTCCTTCTAAGATTTTTGTGTTTGGTTTTTGGGGGGTTTTACTTAAGATTTTATTTATTTATTTGAGAGAGAGAAAGCACGAGCAGGGGGGAAGGGTAGAAGGAGAAGTAGGCTCCCCCCTGAGCAGGGAACCCTACATGGGACTCTCTCACAGGACCCTGGGATCAAGACCTGCGCCAAAGGCAGATGCTTAACCAACTGAGCCACCCAGGCGCTCCTGTGTGTTTTTAATTCATATTTCTTCTCATAGGTTTTACTAAATTAAAACCGGAATTATGTTTAAGAAAAAAACTCAAAGCGATGACAAATGTGGGTAGCAGTTGTAACCTTCAGGCATTGTTGAATGTTAATCTCTAATCATTTTTATTCAAACTGAAACTTCTTTGAAAATCCAGCCAATTTACAACCATAGAAGGCAAACCAATGTTTTTGAATAGTTTTTAAATGTCAAAGAGCTGTCTCTGCCTAGGGCACCAGCTACATAAAATTAACGGGCCCTCCCCTGACGTGTCCAAGTAGAATGATCTTAAACCCAGATAGTTCCTACATGAACACGCAAAGCTTTCAAAATATCATAGAACATTAATCTTGTAGCTCAAAAATAAATGTTCACACTTAATAACAAAAGATACTATTCTGTTTTCCAGAGCTAATATTCTAACAGCACACTAGTTCAGTATTGACCTTAATCACCATTTCAAAGATTAATGGATGCAGATAATTTATTCCCCAGTCCCACCCTAGGTGGTAGCAAGGAATGACAAGAAATAGAAGCAATTATATATCAAATAAACACAGCCATATAAGAACCTATTCTAGGATTTATAAAATCATTTTTATTTCCAGAAAAAAAAAGAACAAAGTAAATATTTTAATGAATTTTTAAATGCTTAAAGGATAGCTATACTGGGGTGCATCCAGGAAACAGTGGTATTAAACTCAAATAAATTATTTTCTTGCAACAGCTGAGCAGGTAGAGAAAAAAATTACCTCTGCTCCAAAAATGTTTTCAGGATATGGGGATATTTGAAAAGAAGAATGTAAATTTGAAAAAATAATATTAAATATGTTTAAGTGGAAACAAACGAAACTATTAATTCCTCAGATTAAGGCGTAGAATGTTCTTACAGTTTCGGTCTTTTTAAGTTATACCTTCTAGCACACGTATCTAAACAGTGTTACTTAAGTGTTTTTTCAGCTCAAAAACCTAAGGATACACTCTCAGAAGTAAACGTCTCAAAGTTGTTGAAATCTATTCAAATATTTAGAATGACAGAGTTCCTCCTGTGATTCTGGTGGACTCCCCTACTTTAAAGCAACCGGTTCTCCCATTCCAGTCACCACTGAGAATCACCGATTGTATCCCACAAAAGTCTATATGGTATGCAGCAAAATATTCTGTAGTAAGAATTTTTTTTTTATTGTAGAAGCATAGTTTTCCATACACAAAGAGCCAGACAGAAGACTTCATTTGTGAAGAATTAAATGAGATAATATGAGAGAAACATCCTGCACAAACAATTTTGACCATTCCTCATCTGCTATAATTTCCCCAATTGTTGTTTCCTTCCCCATTCCGTGCTCTGATTGTACCGCTCTTATCTTATGATATATCTGACTTATAACAGGAATCATTTGACATGTTTAACAGACAGAGTGTCTATGGCTGATGGAGAACTTTGGGCCAGAATGCCTTCATCCCAGACACAAGAGTTTGCAAATTTTTTCCATAAATCCAGATACAAAATACTTTAGGTGTTGAGGGCAGCCATCCCTCTTGCATATATCTTTGTTGTTGTTGTTTTGCTTGTGCTTTTTAATAACCCCGTGCCAACGACAAAGTACAGCAGACAATTAAGGTGATGGTTTTCTTCAGGCTGTTGGAACAGGATCAGTGTCTTTTAATGAGGAATGTCTCAAAGGAAGGAAAGGGGACCTGAGGTACACAGGGAAATCATCCATGAGTTTTAAGGAAATCTTGCAGAAGAATGGAGACAGGTCTTATCTCAGAATATGCCAGGATAGAGTGGTTGTCTACAATCAGCCTCAGGAAAATCAAAAGATGGAGAGATTTTCTAACAGTTGCTTTTCTCCAGGTACACAGGGCTCAGGTGAATTTCATACTACACTATCACATGTAAAAATGTAAAAACCATTCTTGGATTGTGGACTAGACAAAAACAAGCTGCCCTCCAGATTTGGTTCCCGAGCCTATATTTTCCCATACCGTGTTCCAGAGGCGTGCTACATTAACAGCGAGCCATCTTACCGTGCACACTCCCTTCCCCAGTCCACCTCATCCAGGCACTAAATACAAACCACTACTTGACATGAAGGGAATTTCTTCCATATCCATCGGTATGCCCAGTGCTTATGTGTACCATCTTGCCTGATCTTCATAAAAGCTTCGGAGATGGGTACTGTGTCAATCCCTGTTTTACAGAAAGGCCTGGAGTATAAAAAGGTAGTAAAGGCTGGAAAAGGGCAGAGCTAGGCTCCAACCCATGTGTTTTCAACTTCAATGCCAGATCGCCAAGCCACTAACACAGGTTTGGTCTAGAGTCTTGTCATGATTTGATCAGCCAATTGTCTCAGTTCCCTGCCTTTTTTCTTTTTTTTTCTATGTAGACTCAGCCCAAATATGACTTGGTTGTTTTTCTTTTTCTTTTTTTTTTTTTGTTTTTCCTTTTTCAATTTAACAGCTGCAAAACCTTAAAATGACTTCAATTTGAAAACATAGCTCTTTATTTCTTTAAACAAGCAAGAATTTGGTGCATAAGGCATTCACTCAGTTACTAACTTCAGAGAGCAGTGTGTGATAAAAGTCCCAAACTGCTCTGTAATTCTTGCCAAAACATCTCGGGTTTGGAGAGAGATTTACAGAGAATTTAAGATATTTATGAGCATTATTTGTAGAAAAACATTGCCCTCCGCAGGTTGTAAAATGTTATCAGGGTTCCCGATTCTAATCGTAAGTTTCTTTGAAGGACTGACTGTATCAGAGCTGAACGGCTGTGCTTGGCACAGTACCAAATCAGAACGGCTTTGGTTCGGAAGGGAACTGGATGCAATGATTTCTCAGCTTCTTTCTGATATCCACCAAGGAAGGAAGCCGCCCTGTGAGTAATGGCCGAAGTATAGCTGTCCAGGGCCGCCACCGAGCTAACTGAACACCACCTCTGAAGGCGTCTGTGGAAAACGGCACACCGGGCTGAGCATGAACAGAGAACTCTATTCAGCGCTGGGATGGGCAAGAAGGCTGTGTGAAGACATACGTTTTTCCAGGAACCTAGTGTGTTATGTGTTTTTCTTTGATTCTTGTATTGCAAGTAACACAAACCAACTCAAGCCAGCCAGGAAAAAAGACGGGAGGTGGGAATTTCTAAAAGGGGTACAAGAGAATCTCACGGAATCCAGTAGCGGGCCGACAGCTGGGTCTGAAGAAGGAACTGGTGAAGGGACGGGAAGGGCATTGGGACTCTTCCCACTTCTCATGCGAGTCTGTACACAACCTTCAAGCTTCTCTCCGCTCTTTCTTTGTTTCCCAATCTACCCAGTAGGAAATAAGCTCCCAAGTTTATAAGTGGAAGGTCCAGCCACATGAAAGGTCTCAATTTCAAATTCCCAGAAGAAAAGGCCAAATTTTCCTCCATTGAGTTTCTTCCCTTTGTCCAATCAGCCAAGACCAGGAGACCTAGGGTGGCGCATAACAAAAGTTGCAGCTTGGAAACCAGTGATTATGAATCATGGGAAAGAAGGCCAATTCTCAGGAAGGAGATGGTTATTAGCTTCTCAACTAGACAAGCAATTCCAGAAGTCTATATGCTGGTCACCTCCAGCATGTGTAAATTCAGAACCTACTCTGTACCCAGGTGTCAAAATGCTAGAACTACCCTGTGAAATACACGCACACACACACATATCTATATCTCCTCAAATGGTGAGCCTCTCCTCAATTATTTTACTGACGTGATGAACTCCTCGCCCCTCAGTGGCACTTCCACCGGCTTCTCCACCAATCCACCTGCTGGCTCACACATTATCATCAAAACTACGCTGTGAAAATTTTTATTCCACCTGCTGTGGACTAGACATTTGTGTCTCCTCATCATCTCATTCATTGACTTCTGCTTGCTTTACTTCCTAAACATGTCTTGAATCCATCACTTCCCTCCAGGCCCACCATCACAAGCTATACCACCATTCCTTCTCACCTAGATTTCAAAAGCCTTTATGCCTCTCTCCTATCTTTCCCCATGTCTAGGCATGCCCCCTTCAATCCTCTGTCCATTCTGCAGCCAGGAGGGCCATTCACAACCGCAATTCTGATCAGATCACTTTCCTGCTCACAGTTGTTCAGAGGCACCTACTGCATTTAAATTAAAGATCGAATTCCTTCCAATAACTTAGAGGTCCTCCAGAATCTGACTTCCTCATCCTCTCCACACTCACTCTCTGCCTCAGTCTCTTACCCTCCAGCCATGCTAAACTTCTTTCAGATGCCTAACCTGCCCTATTGTCTCTTCCCTCCAGACCTTTGTACATGCAACCGGTCTCTCTGACTTAAACACTCTTCAGGATTGCCCCTTCACTCACTGCTGTCCTCCACGGGGCCATAAGCTTCAGGACAGCAATACCCTTTCTGTGCTGTTCAGTGTTATCTCCAGAGTGTCTGTGACAGACTTGGTACTGGAATAGTATTTATGGCATGAACAGCCGGAAATCCACCTACAGATTTCTATTTCCCTTGGGTTGAAATCTTTCTAGAGTCTTTTACCTCCCTCCCTGACAAAGAAGCTCCCTGCTTCTCACTGTCCTCTGGGTATCCTTTCCACACACACTGACCTATGGGTCCTGCTCAGCATGGACATCAACGTGGTCAGCTGAAATGCACCCCCCCCCACCATAGCTAGAGGGCAGCTAATGGGAGAGATGTTTCATCCACCCTGTGCTTCTGTCCTAAGCCTCCCCGGCTGCCCCCCATCCCCAAGGCTGGGTGTTCCACGCAGCACCTTAGGTATCCCTGGATGCAAATAACTGCTCCTGAAAACATCAATTATCTCTGACTTTGAAAGCATCCTCAATGTCAGGGGTGCCTGGGCGGCTCAGTCTGTTAAGCATCTGTCTTCGGCTCAGGTTAGGATTCCAGAATCCTGGGATTGAGTCTCACATTGGGTTTCTTGCTCAGCGGGGAGTCTGCCTCTCTCTCTCTGCCTCTGCTTGGCACTCCCCTTGCTTGTGCTCTCTGTCTCTCTCTGTGTGTCAAATAAGTAAATCTTTACCTTAAAAAAAAGCATCCCCAGTGTCTTTTAAAGCCCCCTCAATGTCTCAGATATGGATTTGGGAGAATAATATGCATACACACCTAGGCTTAGAGCTAAAAAAAAAATCTGTGGTGTCACTTAGTTCAGCTCTTTTCTAGTTGAGGAAACCAAGATGCAGGGAAAGGATGTGTCTTGCTCCAGGTTATAAACTATCAAAATAAAACAACTGGGAGACCCAAGACTTGAACTCATGACATCTTTCTCTTTCAACTATAGTAGGACTTTCCCAAGAAGAAACATGTTAACATGAATCTTCTGCCCAAAGTGATCCCTGAATATCCCAGCCCCTCATTTCTATATGGGGTGCTCTCTCTTCCATGATATGGAGTACAGGCCCCTCCTATCCTCCTAGTCAAAGAACGCAGTTCTTGACCTCAGCTTTGCAAGCAGCTTAGTTTTAAAAACATTTTCTGATTGACAGAAACATTTTGCTGGAAAGTAATACAATTAAGGCGTACCCTGGAAACCAATTTAAAGCTGATTCTGCCAAATTAACCTTTCTTGACAAGCTGACAGGTCACCCCAGGAAAATAACCAGTAAATCTGACTTTTTTAAAACTGAATTCTCAAAGATGGAATTGGCTACCTCTTCTACCAAATTTCTTCCTTTGTTTTAATATCATATTAGCTTACTGTCAATAAAAATGAAGTACTTTATTTCCCAAATCCTCATCTTAAAATGGTTCCTCTTACACTCCAGTGGGTAACAGTTCCACTTTCTGAGACTTTTGAGGGGTTTACATGGCTCGTATCATTTTGCTTGGGATTTTGTTTTTTCTAGAATTGAAGAAGTGAATTGGATTGACCAGTAAAAGATTAAGCATTTCTGGAATTGATCAGGTTTGCACAGTACTTGCCATCTAATCTTGAAGACCCAAATAATTTAGCTGTGAACATAAATATGTAAATACATCTGCCTACACATATAAGCAACTAATCTTCCACCAAGAACTAAATATGGTACATTGGTATTCATGTATTCATTCACTCAAAAAACATTTTTCTTGGACATCAAATATGTACCCAGTGTTCCTTTTTATTTTAAAAAGAAAAAGATGAAAACCAAGCAATGCTTGTCCTCAAGGAGCTCCCTGTCTAGAGCCAAAAGATGATCAAACAACAATCAGATCCAGAAGAACAATTTGTCCAGGCTTCACTACAGTGATCTTTGACTGCACATTAGTCCAGAATAGGGGGACAAGGGCACTGTTCATTCTAGACCAAAACACTAGCTCACAGTGTGAGACATCACGCCCAGAGACACTACTTAGAGGTCTGACCTGTGGGAAAAAAAATAGCTTTGATTATATTTATATTTAGTCCTATCTCAGTTTTCCCCTGTCTCCATTCCTAATTCCCATGCAAAACTAGCCCTCTATTCCCATGTGGCCTTAATTAGAAATACTAATAATAACTAACATTTATTACTCTCTGGCAGGCACTGCACTATAGTCCTGACATCTGGTTGTGCCTTGCATCCTAAGGGCAACTACCAGATAGTGCTATGATCCTCAGGTCATACATAAGGAAAGAGGAAAGAGAAAAGCTAAATAATTTGCACAACAACTTTGGACCCAGGTAGTCTCCTCAGAGCTCAGTGACTCCCATCTCCTTATTTCCAGGAATCTGAAGTACTAAATCATTTCTCTGACTGAGCTGCTGGTTTCTGGTATCTTACTCTCCCCCTCACTGCTAACCCCAAAATCAATTTTCATTCTAAGGAAGCACTTCAATCATTGTGTTGAAATATCAGGCATTGTGGAATGATACAAAAATTAGTAGCTGGGGAAAGAGGAACAGATCCTGACACCGCCCCTCAAAAAACATCAAATAGTCATCTAATTTGAGCATTTTTCCAGTTTTATTGAGATATAGTTGACACACATCATGGTATAAGTTTAAGATAAAAATATTTTTTTTAAGATTTTATTTATTTATTTGACAGAGAGAGATCACAAGTAGGCAGAGAGGCAGGCAGAGAGAGAGGAAGGGAAGCAGGCTCCCTGCCGAGCAGAGAGCCCGATGCGGGACTTGATCCCAGGACCCTGAGATCATGACCTGAGCCGAAGGCAGCAGCTTAACCCACTGAGCCACCCAGGCGCCCCAAAATAAAATTTTTTTTTTAAAAATTCCTTATCATAACTCAGGATCTCCTCTCTTAACAAATTAGTTAACATACAAGAATATCATCCCTCAGTGTTGACCACACTCACCAGCTATACATCACATCCCTAGTACTTATTCATAGGTGGAAGGTTGTACCTTTTGGTCACCTTCCTGCAATTCCCCTGCCCCCAACCTGCATGACTGGTACTTTTTTTTTCATTCTAGTATAGTTAACATACAGTGTTACATTAGTTTCAAGTGTACAGTATAGTGATTCAACAATTCTATACATTACTCAGTACTCATCATGATAAGTGTATTCTTTTTTTAAAAAAGATTCATTTATTTATTTGAGAGAGAACATGCAAGTAGGCAGAGGGGCAGAGGGAAGGGAAAGAGAGAATCTCCAGCAGACTCCCCACTGAGCATGGAGCCCAGCACAGCAGTTGATCCCACAACCCTGAGATCACGACCTGAGCCAAAATCAAGAGTCAGACGCTTAAACAGCTGAGCCACATAGGTGCCCCTCATTGTGACAAGTGTACTCTTATCCCCCTTCGCCTATTTCACCCATCCTCCCACCACCTCCCCTCTGGTAAACATCAGTTCTCTACAATTAAGAATCTTGTATATTGGAGGTTTTTTTCTTTGTTCATTTGTTTTGTTTCTTAAATTCCACATATGGGAGACTTAGCTGGGAAGATGGCAGAGTAGGAGGACCCTAAGCTCACTTCATCCCATGGATACAACTAGCTAATGCACACATTAAGGTAAATAACCCAGAAAATTACCCAAATATTGGCAGAACAAACTCCACAGCTAAATGTAGAGAAGAGGCCACATCAAGAGGGTAGGAAGGGTAGAGATGTGGTGGAGAGCTAAAAAGGACTGAGGGACTGTCTGTGAGATGGACAGACTCACAGGTGAGGAAAGGAGTAAGAAACAGACTATTATACCAGTAACCAAACAAGGAAGACCAATATCCATAACATTTGTCTTTGAAAATCAGAGGGACTGAATTTCAGATGGTTACTGGAGGAGTGGTGGGTGGGAAGATGAGTGCAATAGGTAAAGGGAATTAAGAGTACACTTATCTTGATGAACACTAAGTGATATGTTGAATTGTTGAATCACTATATTATACACCTGAAACTAAAATAACACTGTATGTTAACTACACTGAAATTAAAATTTTAAAATAATTTTTAAAATACCACATGAGTGAAATCAATTATAATTGTCTTTCTCTGACTGACTTATTTCACTTAGCATAATATTCTCTAGATCCATCCATGGTGTTGTAATTGGCAAGATTTCATTCTTTCTTGTGGTTGAATAATATTCCACTGTGTGCGTGTTTGTGTATGTGTGTACATTACATCTTTATCCAGTCATCTATCAAGGGACACTTGGGCTGCTTCTATAATTTGGCTATTATAAATAATACTAAATAAACATAGGGCTCCATATACATTTTTGAATTAGTGTTTTCAAATTCTTTAGGTAAATACCCAAATAGCAGAATTACTGAATCATATGGTAGTTCTGTTTTTAATTTTTTGCGGAACCTCCACACTGTCTTCCCCAGGACTATACCAGTTTGCATTCCCACCAACAGTGCAAGAGCGTTCCTTTTTCTCCATATCCTTGCCAATACTTGCTTCTTGTGTGTTGATTTTAGCCACTCTGACAGGTGTGAGGTGCTATCTCATTGTGGTTTTGATTTGCATTTCCCTAATGATAAGAGATGTTGAGCATCTTTCTTGCGTCTGTTGGCCATCTGTATGTCCTCTGTGTAGAAGTGTCTGTTCATGTCTTCTGCCCATGTTAAATTGGATTATTTGCTTTTTGGGTGTTGAGTCATGTAAGTTCTTTATGTATTTTGGATACTAACCCTTTATCAGATATGTCATTTGCAAATATCTTCTCCCATTCGGTAGGTTGCCTTTTAGTTTTGTTTCCTTTGCTGTGCAGAAGATTTTTATTTTGATGCAGTCCTAATAGTTTATTTTTGCTTTTATTTCCCTTGCCTCAGGCATGTCTGAGAAAACATTGCTACAGCTAATGTCAGAGAAATTGCTGCCTGTCCTCTCTTCTAGAATTTTTATGGTTTCAGGGCTCAGAGTCATGTTTTTAATCCATTTTGAGTTTATTTTTGTGCATGATGAAAGAAAATGGTTCTGTTTCTTTCCTTCTTTTCTTCCTTCCTTTCTTTTTTTTTTCATGTAGCTGCCCAGTTTTCCCAACACCATTTGTTGAAGAGACTTTTTCACATTATATATTCTTTCCTTCTTTGTCAAAGATTAATTGACCATATAATTGTGAGTTTATTTCTGGGTCTCTATTCTGTTCTATTGATCTATGTGTCCATTTTTGTGCAAATTACATACTGTTTTAATTACTACAGCTTTGTAGAATAACTTGAAATCTGGGATTGTGATACTTTCAAGTTTTTTCTTTTTCTAGATTGCTTTGGCTTTGTGGTATCTTTTGTGGTTCCAAACAAATATCAGAATTGTTTGTTCAAGTTCTGTTGGTATTTTGATAGGGACTGCATTAAATCCTTAGATTGCCTTAGGTATTATCAACATTTTAATAATGTGCTCTTCCAGTGCATGAGCCTGGAGTATCTTTTCATTTTGGGGGGGCCATGACTGATATTTTTAAGAAGCAGGAAGCTGAGCAAATTTAGCTTTAGATCAATGTGCAAATGACTCACATCACAATCAACAAGAGATACCAAACTCTGTTCCTGACTCACTCCAAACTCTCTTGAGAGCTGTGTGGAAGGCTCCAGACACTCTAGCATAAACCTAATAATCTCAGCAATTACTGTGCACATGAGTAGCATGAGTCATCCTGGCTCATGCAAGATGAAAGGACTGAGGTAACAGCCACATTTTTAAGGCACTTTCAGCTCTTTCTTTCAAGCAAAATTTTTGTTTTTTATTGGTGGTGTTTTATAGTTTGGTGGGAGGGGGGTGTTTTGTTTTTACCATCATTATATTTCTTTCCAGGTTAGAAGGGTAGTTATTACAAAATCCATCCCAAAGATAAAGAATCTCAGGACCAGCTAAACCTTACCCAGTATCATATGATTATCAAATGCCAGAGCCTGTCTCTTGATAAGAGCATCTCTCCCTTGGGGTGCCTGGATGGCTCAGTGGGTTAAGTCTCTGCCTCTGGCTCAGGTCATGATCTCAGGGTTCTGGGATCAAGCCCCACATCGGGCTCTCTGCTCAGCAGGGAGCCTGCTTCCCCCTCTCTCTCTGCCTGCCTCTCTCCCTACTTGTGATCTCTCTCTGTGTGTCAAATAAATAAATAAAATCTTCTAAAAAAAGAAAAAGAAAAAAAGAACATCTCTACCCTGTAAGGTGCTCTCCTCCTTGTGAACTGTTTCTGATCCTTCAAAACTCAACTCAAATGAAATATCCTCTAAAAGCACCCTACCCCAGGAACAAACAGTCACTCTCTTCTGTGTCCTCCCAAATCTAGAGAAATAGTGGCTCAGGTATAGTTGTTCTGGTTGGAGGGGCCTTTTATACACCCAAAGTGCTTAATATAGTGTCTGTGTGTATGTGCATGTCTCTCTGTGTGTGTTGGCCTCATTTTATTAACTAATTCATTATTGATATGGTAATTTCATTTTTCTTTTCTTTTTTATTCAGGTACACTTTATATACAAAGAAATTCATTGATCTTGAGTATAAAGAGCAATAAAATCTGATAAAAAATACATCCTATCAAGATATGGAATTTTCCCAACATCCTGGAAAGGTCCCTCTTGTTCCTTTCCAGTCAATTTCATTCTCTATCCCCCCCAGCCAAGAGACAACTAATATTCTGATATTTTACCTCCATAGATTAGTTTCACCTGCTATAAGCTTCATATGAATCGAATCATACAGTAAATGCTGTATGAAATACTGTATGTAAAAGCATACCAGCTTTTCTACTCGGCATGTTTTCAGAATTCATCCACTGGTGTTCTGTAACTGACTAATATTGGTCCACAAGAGCTGACTGCCAAATTTTAAGAACTGGTTGGCTGTTAAAAACAATTATTATTAAAAACTAAATTATATAAACTTGCAATTAAGTAGATTATATTTAAAAACAAAGATAATAGTTAAAAATGCATTATTCCCTAATCTTTTACTACATTTCACTATTATCTATTCTCTCAAGGTTATTGAGGTCCTCTCTATCTGTGTAAAGGTATGCTGCTGTGCATTTCTTCCCCGTTCTGCGTTCAGTGTCAACACATTGGTAGCTTGAGACTGGCCATGGCAGGAATAATTACACCATGAAAATTGACAAACACCACAAATATGAACTTTTTTTTGACTTGGAGAACCAATTAAGCACTTACAAGCACATCACTAGAAAAACCTATGTTGCTACAGGCATCAATAGTTCATTCCTCTTTATTGCTAAATAGTACTCTATTGTATATTTATGTCACAATCCATTTTTACTGTTGATGGATATTTGTATTGTTTCTACTTTTGTGTGAAGAAAGCAGCTTTGAACACCCTTGTCTAAGAATTTTTAATTAGCTTATGTTCCTGTTTATTTTGCAGTTCCCATTTTATTTTGTTTTGTGTTTGCATTGCTTTGGCAATTTGAAGAGTAGGTGGTGTTTGACTTTATAAGTAAATGGCTATTCTGTTGCCAGAGAGGTTGTGCCATGTTCCAATTCCATCAGCAATACACTAGAGTCTCAGGTGTTCCACATTCTTAGTTACATCAGTATCGTTTCTGCCATTCTGCTAGGTGTGTAGTGATATTGTACTGCGGTTTCAACATTCCCTGATGACTAACAATGTTGAGAAATATTTCATGTGTTTATTGGCCATTTGTGTATCTTTTATTGTGAGGCTTCTGATCAAGATTTTTGCTGCTTTTAAATTGAGTTTTGCATCGTATTAATATTGAGTAAGAGTCCTTTATACATTCTCCATAGAAGCCTTTTGTCCGATATATGTTTTGGGAATATTTTCTCCCCATCTTTGGCATGCCTAACTTATTATTCATGATGTCTTTTGATAAGCAGAAGCTTTTGATTTTACTGAGTTCAATTTATCAATTTTCTCTTTTATGGATTCTGCTTTCTGTGACTTATCCAAGAAATCAGTGCTTACCGGAAATTCATGAAGATTTTCTCCTATGCTTACTTCTAGGAGTTTTATGGATTTTTCTTCTAGATGGTGTATGATCCATCTTGAATTAATTTTTGTGTATGATGTGAGTGAAGTAGGGGACAAGATTCATTTTTTCCTTATAGATATTTTTTCTAGCACTACTTTTCCCATTTAATTCCTTAGTATCTTTGTTAGAAATTATTTGATTATATTAATGTATGTCTACTTATGGTCTCTACCTATTCCTTCACCTATTTGCCCATCCTTATAGCAATATTATTACACTGTCATTATTGCTGTATATTTTAAAGATTATTAGTTGATTGGTTGGTTGGTTGAGAGAAGGGAGAGGGGCTGAAGAGGAGGGAGAGAAATTCTCAAGCACTGAACATGGAGCCCAACTCGGGGCTCAATCTCACCACCCTGAGATCATGACCTGAGCTGAAATCAAGAGTTGAACACTTAAGCAACTGAACAACTCAGTATTTTATAGTGAGTTTTGAAATTACTTCTTTTCTGTTTTTTTCTGTTTTCTGTTTTCAAGATTAGTTTGTTTATCCTAGGTCTTTTGCATTTCCATATATTTTTTAGAATCAGCTTGTTAATTCTAAAACAAAAAGCCTACGGAAATTTTAATTGAGATTGCATTGAATCTACAGATCAATTTGGAGAGAATTGTCATCTTAACATATTGTGTCTTATAACTTGTAAACATATTATATCTCTCCTTTAATGAGAAAGGACTTCTTTAAAATCTGTCTGCAGGGGCGCCTGGGTGGCTCAGTGGGTTAAAGCCTCTGCCTTCAGCTCGGGTCATGATCCTGGGGTTCTGGGATCGAGCCCCGCGTCGGGCTCTCTGCTCAGCGGGGAGCCTGCTTCCTCCTCTCTCTCTGCCTGCCTCTCTGCCTACTTGTGATCTCTGTCTGTCAAATAAATAAATAAAATCTTTAAAAAAAAAATCTGCAATCTTTTGTAGTTTTCAGCAGAAAATTCTACACAGCTTTTACTAAATTTATTCCTAAATATTTTTATGCCATTGCAAATGTTGTGTGTTTTTAATTTCACTTTCCAATTGTTTACTGCCATTATATAGAAATACAGTTAATTATATAATAATTTTGTATTTTGTGACCTAGTTAAATTCATTTACTGATTCCAAATTTCTTTCTTTTTTTTCACTTTTAGTAAATTTCTTAAATTTTTCTATGGGCATGATCATGTCAAATATGAATAAAGCAGTTTTACTTATTTTCCAGTCTATATCCCCTCTATTCATTTACATTCCTCATTATATCGTCAAGAACCTTCAGAACAGTATAGAAAAGACATGGTAGGTGTGGGTGTCCTTGCATTATCCCCAATCCTAAAGGGTACATATTCAATCATTCACTAATAAGTATGAGGTTAGTTGTAGGCATTTAATAGATGCTTGTTATCAGATCCAGGAAGTTTCCTTATATTTATATTTTGCTGAGAAGTTTTATCTTGAGTGGATATTGAGGATTATCAAATGTCTATTCCAGTCATATATTGGTACAACCACTATGGAAACGATGTAGAGGTTTCTCAAAAAAATGAAAATAGAACTGCCAAATGATCCAGCAATCCCTTCTCTGGGTATTTATCAGAAGGAAATGAGATCACAATCTCAAAAAGATATCTGCCTGCCTGTGTTCATTGCAGCATTAATTAATTCATAGTAGCAAGACAGGGAAACTGTAAGTGTCCATCTACAAATGAATGGATAAACTGCATTGTGTTTTTCCTCTTTCTAGAACCCCAGTTACATTTATGTTACACAGCCTGATATTGGCTCATAGGCCACCAAGACTTTTTCATTTTTTTTTTAAGATTTAATTTATGTATTGAGAGAGAGCACCAACAGGGGGAGGGGAAGAAGGACAGGGACAGAGAGAAGCAGGCTCCCCACTGACCAGGGAGCCCAATGCAGGGCTTGACTCCAGGACCCCAGGACCCCAGGATCATGACCTGAGCAGAAGGCAGACACTTAACCAGCTGAGCCACACAGGCACCCCAGCTTTTTCATTTTTTAAGCCTTCCTCCCCTTGTCCGTGTTTGCACCATTTTTGTGGACCATTTGTGAAGTTCTCCAATCTTCTCTTTTTTGGCGTCTGACTAGACATTAGACTTGTGTTAAGTCATTCCAGGGACTTTTTCATTTTGCATACATTTTTCAAAATGAGATTTCTATTTCATTCTTTTTTATAATTTTTATTTTTCTCTTGAGAATCCAATCTACTTTTAATGTTCTTCTATTCCTTTAAGACTTTGCACGTATTTGTAACAGCCACTTGAGTGGTGCATGGGTGGCTCTGTTGGTTGAGTGTCCAACTCTTGGTTTTGGCTCAAGTCATGATCTCAGGCTCCTGGGATCAAGTCCTACATCAGGCTCTGTGCTCAATGCAGTCTGATTGTCCCTCTCCCTCCCCTCCTCCTCCCCCTCCCCCATGCTCTCTCAAATAAATAAAATCTTAAAAAACAAAATAATAGCCACTTTAAATTCTTGGTTGCTAATTCCAACATATCTTTCACTTCTATTCTGTGTGTATTAGATGATCTTCCTCCTGATATTTTTCCTTATGTTTTTGCCTTTCTACAGGTCTACTACTTTTTATCGTAAGGTATATATTGTGGATGCTACTTTATTGAGGGTCTACACTTTGTTGTTCTCCCTTCAGTGGTCTTGAGTTTCATTCTTTTTTTTTTTTTTAAGATTTTATCTGTTTGACAGAGAGAGATCACAAGTAGGCAGAGAGGCAGGCAGAGAGAGAGAGAGGGAAGCAGGCTCCCCGCAGAGCAGAGAGCCCGATGCAGGGCTCGATCCCAGGACCCTGAGATCATGACCTGAGCCGAAGGCAGAGGCTTTAACCCACTGAGCCACCCAGGCGCCACTTGAGTTTCATTCTGACATGCAATTAATTCACTGACCGGTCAGATTTACTTTATTGAGACTTACTTTAGGCTTTGCAAAGGAATACCCAAAACAGCCTTCTGTATGGCAAGAGTTGCCCTATTCTTAAGATATGGCCTTCCTGGGTTCTTAGTGAAATGTCTGGAATGCTTTGCAAGGCCTCCCACTCCAGCCTTCCAGAGCTCCAGTATCTCCCAGCACCATGCAACCTCTGCAATTTCTAGTCAGCTCAAAGACCTTTAGGAGCAACTTTTTGCCAGGTCTCATGGAGTCTTGCCTTGCATATGCACAGCTTAAAATTTTCCCAAAGGCTGAAGAGAACCCCTCACAGATTTCTGGAAGTCCTTTTCTATTTCCTCTTTTCAAGCACCCCACCCAGCAAATTCCAGTCATCCATCAGCACCAGACTCAGATCTGTTCCATTCAGGGACACCATGGAGCTCCTTGTGGATTGGAAAGTGCCCCTCAGCAAAAAACTGAGGTGAAAGGGAAGCTCACCTCATACATTTCGCTATTCTCAAGAATCTACCCCTGTGGTTGTAAACCATTGGCTCATATTATTTTGATCATTTTATATTTTTTAATAACAAAAAGATAAATCTTCTACCTGTTATTCTGTCATGGCCAGAACAGGAAGTAGGTATCATCTGACCTTTTGAGAATCAGTTCAAGATTCTCCCTATCTCTATTCCCCTGATAAACTGTGGTTCCCACACTCTCTATTGTACATAATGGTTTATGTCACATTTATACGTATTTCTCCCTCTTATGCTGTGAGCCCCTGGTGAAAGTGGACATTGATTAGCATGTTATGGAATATAGTAAGCATTCAGTAAATGTACTATGATAATTTTTAAAATAAATTGGATAAGTACTTTCTGCTTAAACTATGGCATCCCTATTTATGGAATTAACATAAGTGTTCTTACATGAAAATTCTTTGAACCGGCTGACAAAAATGATGGGGAAAAAGTCTGGAGACTGGACATCAAGATTTACACAAAGGTCCACAGATACCGCCCTCAGTCTGAGGGTATAATGCCCAGGTAACAGCAAACTTGCCCTCAGGCAGGAAGGAGTTGAGGGAGGCTGGGCTCTGCTCTGGGACTCTGGTACTGAATGGCTGGAGGGAGAGGAAATTTGCTTTCAGTTAAGGCAGAGGGAGGTGTCTTTCAAAGTTGCTCTGACCCAACCCATGAGAACATTTTCACACTATTTATTGGAAATAATAGTGACACTGAAACAGCAAGTAAATCTGTCACATAAACTTTGGCACTAAAGACTCCTGAGTCAGACTTTGCCCAACTTCTAATACTTGTCTAGCACTTAGCACTTGCTAAGAAGGTTGTTGTTGAATAAATGAATGAGTGACTTAACAAAGGAATATTTAAACCTGACTTCCAGAAATGAGGACCTCTGCTCAAGGTGTGCCATCAAACAATAAGCACCTCTTCCTTCCGGAGGTGACCTTAGAGTCCCCAGAGTGCTTTCCTGGGCAGGATCACCTGTCCTGAGGGGAGAACCAACTGACCTGCCTTAGAACAATGAGACGGCGCTGTTCGATTCAGAATTGAACAAAATCTAGTGAACTCAGGGAGGATCCATAGGAGAGCAACTTAAAAAGGGTTTAAACAGAATTTCTGAGGAAAGGTTTTAAGAATAAAGATTATTTCAGCTAGAAGAATGGAAGGTGACTATAAATATTCAAACAATGAAAAGAATATCCTACGAACAATAGTAGTTAGCCGTGAGCTGGTTTCACCAAGGATAGAAAAAGAGGGAGCTGACAGCTTTAAAGAGGAAAATATTTCCATTAAATCTAAGGAAGAAATGGGAAAAACTGCAGTTTGGAACTAATGAGAATAATCTGGCGCATACCAACTTAAGGAAGTCTGTGTTTACATGGCACAAAATGACATAGATGTTTTAAGTCAGAAGAATTGTTGGTTATTTTTTAGAATGTTTTTCAGGTCCCAGTTCTACGTATGTGGAAACTTCTTTGCAACATAAGGCAATATTTGGACATGAGACTTCCAAGGTTGAGGCTGTCATATAATGAAGTTGCATTTTCCTTGTGTACCATAAGGTGACCACCCTCAGGAGAGACTCACCTTATTCTAATTTCCATTTTATCATGCATAATAACACTGTGGAAATGTCAGTTGAGTCACTACCATGAAATTCATGAGCATCAGGCTAGCGAGCCTGTAGCTGTCTATGTATTTGTTATGCTCGGAGAAAGATACAGTTATCTACTTTCGCAGGAAAATATATTCTACTGAAAAGTGCCGCTCATGTAGTTGCTAAGAAACAGATTTGACGGGGGCAATGAAAACAAGAATAAGTGATTTCATGCTGGAGAGGGAGGCAGCACATTCCAATCAATGAACTCTAGGAAAGGGTAACAGTTCAGACTGCCTTAGCACACTGGGCAGGCCGAACTTTGGAAAAGATTAGCCAAGTCTTTTACATTTCATCCAGATGTTCTGAAACCCAAACATGTTGGCCAGTAATTTAAGAGCAGCTTAAAATAAAAAAGTCTGGGAGACAAAACACCTGCCAGGTTTTAACATAAGGTTCCAAGTGCTCTGAAGGTTTAAATGAGGAAGTGATCACAGAAAATTCTGTAAGGCCTGAGTGGTTAGGAGGCTTTGCCGCAGAGGCAGTGCGTGGATACTTCCTGAGCAGTGCTGGCATGTTGTCAGGGTGTGAGCAAGGCTGGAGGCTTATAAAGATTCTCATAGTGATATAAGAATACCAAAGGCTTTATCTGGGGACCAGAGAGCTTTTCATGTGGCTGAATTCATGGTGCATACAATTATTGGGAGCTACAGAGACAAGTTGGAAGCAGACACAGGAAGCCTTCACTTGTCCCCTCTTCTCCCCATCTCCTCCACCCCTCCCCAAACTCATTTGCAGCTTCAGAAAACAGAACAATGGGGAATACAATACAAAATACTCTTGGGAAAACCCATTGGACATCCCACAGAAGAACTTCTGTAAGGCCAGTTACCTGGATGTGGGAATCTCAAATGCTCACCTCCTGCGGGGCTGGTCCAAGCTGTGTGGGGAGCTTAACTGTCAGCTTAGAGTGCTGCTCCCAGAAATGGAAGAAGCTTGATGGGGTGGGGTGGGTGGGCCCCAACACTTAATTACTTAGTGTGTGTCTGCCCATCAACACAAAAACTTGTGTTTATTTAAAACACTTGCTAAACCTATACAGTATGCTCAATACCATGCTGTGAAGTTGAAGCAGGAGGTGTCCTGAGTTCAGGGACACCACTACCAGTGTAGTGGAAGAAATGGAAACACACGACTAAAATAATTAGCCCGTTGCCATACGAGAATTGTCTCCCTCTGTGCTCTGGGCACTCCTGGGTAGTCTTTGGGAGCAGGAAAGTCCAGAACTGTGGAAGGTAATTTCGAGATGAATGCTCAGCCCCCTGAACTCAAAATCAGGTCTCAAGGCCCTCTTTAACAGTCGCTGCCATAGAGAGGTGCCTGGGTGGCTCCATCGGTTAAGTGTCTGACTCTTGATCTCGGCTCAGGTCTTGAGCTCAGGGTCATGAGTTCAAGCCCTGAGTTGGTCTCCAAGCTGGACATTGGAACCTACTTAAAAAAAAAAAATCATTGCCATAGAAACACCCTCAGCATTCAAATATAGGGATCAGCATTTCATCTAAATGATAGAATATTGCAGTTTTTAAATATTTTAAGTTTCATCTATATTTTTTACACATATATGTGTATATATATATTTATATATACACATTATATATATGTATGTGTGTATAGATACATTTTTAATAGACAGGAGAACTGTTCAAGAATATAAAATAGGAAAAATTATAACAATAAAAATTATATATGTGTATATAACAGTTGTTTGGAGTCAGTCAAACAACTGTAGCCTGTAGCTACACCAGCCTGTAGCTAGTGATGCCATCGTGTGGAAATCCCTATGAGCACTCACCTGGGCCTATACTACTCTCTGGGAGCCCCACAGAGCCAGTGAAGGGCCCAGACCAGTCCTCTGGTTCTTATTATGATTCCAAGTCAACTTTAGCATTTACCATCAGAAAACTTTGAAAAATCAAGGTCTATTACTCACAAATTTTGGAGGGGGCACATGGCATGTCTGGGACCACCCACGAAGACCTCTGAGAAAGCATGGGGGGTAGCTGGGGTTCTGCCTTTATTGAGGTCTGTGGTGTGGTGCCTCCAGAAGGGAAAGGCAAGCAGCTGGATGTTTTCCCTTTCCCAAATTTCTAGATATAGTTGACTCATTGTGTCATTCTACCACAGCTGGTGGAGGTCCAGAAGGCCTGCCCAAGTTTTCAGTGGCTGCCAGTGGGCTTAGTTGCTCCCGGCCCCTGTGTTCTTGCTTCCCTCCACCCTCATATTTATGTTACTTGTTTTGGTCTAGAAATGAAATTAACATCTGTTCACAACAAACCCCCCCCCAATATCCATTCACACAATGCAGCCAAAGCCTCCCTCCACATCCAGATTCCCCAGCATTTCTGAATCCCTTGTGTCAGAGGACAACAAACCCCCATAGCCCCGTCTCCTCCCTCCCTCCTGTATCAAGAGACAAGATGTTCTCCCACGCTGGATCCAGAAAATGTATCCGTTTATTTTTTTTCTGTTGGGGGTGGGACAGAAAAAGAAAAAAGAATTTCACCCCAAAGAGGAATTCTGATGCCAGCTGTTACTTTAATTAAAGAAAAAAAAAATTTCAACATATTACACGCTAAAATGCGAACAGAGGAATTCCGAGACCCCCAGACTGCGGACAATTATTTTCTTTGTGATTGTCTGTATTTTCCAAATGTTCTGTACATTTCTTATCAAATAAAAGATCCAAAAGAAAAATGGTGTTATTGTTGAAAGCACTCTCTTCTGAAGAGGATGTGGAGACCCCTATGGGGGAGGAAAACCAGGGGTCAGCCGCAGGGGGTGCTCCTTTGGGGCTGGTGAGTTGGCCCAGCAGGCCCTCCCCCCGCGCCCCCACCTCCCACTGTGGGATGCCCTATTAGCACTCTCGGTTCTCCAGGGTCTGTTAAAGCAGCCCCGGCAAAGGTCCCCCCTTGCACCCCTTGGAAAGCTGGTGAATGATCTTGTCTCAGTCTCCTTCTTCCCTGCTCACCCCTGCCGACAGGAAAAGAGAGGCTGTGGCATTCTGGGATATAAGCCTCTGCAAGGAAGGGGGTCCTGGCTGCGGGGAGGGTGCAGAACGAGGGAGCCGATGTGTGGGGCCCGCTCCCTAACAGGCAGCTCGAACCTCCTGGATTCATTAACCTTAGTTCTAATGAGTGCAGCTCCAGCGTTTTGCTGCCGCTCATCATCACAGCTGCTTAATTGCCTGAACAGAGCAGTTTGCCTATTTGGGGCTACAAATTAAAAGGTCTTGTTTCAGTTTGTGTGTTTCCTAAATTTTAATTTAATTTGCAGCATTAATCCTTTCCAAGATTCACTAGCACAGAAGCCCGCCCTTTGCCAAAGCAAGCAGCCCTAGCTCGGGCCTCCCCACCGCTCTTGCTCTGCAGCCCAGAGGAGCCCCACATCTGTTGGGAAGGGGAAGATACACTCTAGCAGAGCTGGAAGAAATCTCTTTCCTGGAGAGGCCTACTGTGGGGAGATATCTCCCACCCCATCACCCACACCCAACACCAGCCTCCATGAGGGCCTGCTGGTGCTGCTCTTGACCTCCCAAGGCTCATCTCTTCTCTTAGCTCTCCTCACTTGATCACAGCCTCCTAATACTGCTCTCTGCACATTCACTCTTTGCACAAACCTCTGCTCCAGATGGGAAAGGGGTGGAGGTAACCCCGTTCCCTGAACACCCCCTGAACTTTACTAGCCTCAGAGACTTGGCTCTCCTTAGGCTCCACCATTACCTTGCAAGCAGCCACTGAAAAGCCTCCTCCTTGGTCAGCCTGTCTCAAGCCCCAGCTCTTTAATAAAAATTGCCTCATTGTTCCAAGGCTGGTCACTGTCTGGTGCCTTGATGACTCATCCAAGTCCATCTCACAGCTCATCTTCCTGATGGCACCTACTCTCAGCTCCCCCACTTTCAGATACTATTACAGTGGGGGTTAGGATTTCAATATATGCATGAGGGGGTGGGGGGTGGGGGTTCAAACATTCAACCCTAGCAGTATCTAGGACTCAAACCGTAGGATTGCTAAGCACTGGTTTGGTGCTCTACACTGTCTCCAGTGGAGGAAAATGTGCTGTTCCCTAATTATTACCACACATTTGTTGGCTTAAAAGAGAAATTTATTCTCTCAAAATTCTGGAGGCCATTAGTCCAAAATAAAGGCACCTGCAAAGCCACAGTCCCTCTGGAGGCCTTGGGGAAGAATGCCGCCCTGCCTCTTCCAGCTGCTGGCGGCTACAGCGTTCCTTGTTCTGGGGCTGCCTCTCTCGAGTCTTGGCCTGTCTTCATGTGGCCTTCTTGCCTGTATTGTGTCTGACTCTTCTCATTCCCTGTCACTTCAGTGGACACTGTCATTGGGTTTAGAGCCACCCGAAATCCAGAATGATCTGATCTGAAGATTCTGTCAGTTTAATTGCATCCACGAAAACCCTATCTCCAAATAGTCACATTCACGGGCACTCAGGTTTAGGACCCAGATACATCTTTTAGGGGTCACATTTCCACCCCTGGCAGAATGGCCTCTCACCTGGCCGATCTTCTACTTTGAAGCAACACAGAGAAGATTGTGCAAAAGACATTAAATCCCCGATAACCCAAGAAAGAGGGTACCTCCTCCTCTGAAAGTGACCCTGGAAAATCCACACTACAGACAGAGCCTGGTTTGTTTTTAAGCTCCACCAGCACCCTGAGGCTCAGAGCAGGGAGCTAGAAACAGATGGCAGCATTTCCCTTGAATTCTCTGGAGTTAACAGAGATGAAAGGGAGAGAGATGAAGGTTGAGCAAACAGAGTGTAAAGATTTCTTCCCATTCACTCTCCCTTCTTCACTTCTGCTCCAACCACACAAACATCACCGGAACAGAGACCAAGGCAGAGTAACTGGTAGGTAAATATTTGACAGATGAATGCATAGATGAATTTGTAAACACATTGATGGTTCTTTTAAAGACATGAATTTCTCTAACATGTAATCAGATGCAAAAGAAGCAACAAGGCAGATAATTCAATTTAATTTGACCAGTATTTAGTAAATGCCTACTTTGTCTTCTAAAGTTAGGATTGAAGGGAGACACAACAAATATGAGAGCTTAGTCCAGTGATGGTGGTGGAGCTGGTGATAATACCATCAGTTAATATTCATTCATTCATTCTTCCATCCATCCATCCATCCATCCATTTATTCATTCTTCACATGGGCCAGGCAATGTCCTTGATGCAGAGTTGTTGTCAAAAACATTTTGGCAAATGTGTGCATCTTTATTAACGCATTACAAAATAAGATCTAATAATTACCATAATTTCAAAATAGCAGGAAGCATAAATGATACTTGGAGAAACATGCAGCAACTGTGATAATATGACTACATCTATGGTGCATCTATTGCTGAAAAAATCACAGGTTCTGCCCCTCCTCCTGGGTCTGTTGCTGCATTTGTAACCTCAGGAGATGCTGAATTTTAGTCAGAAGTTAACAGAAATAAAGAGGTAGTTTTCCCATCCAGGTTTACAAACACTTGATTATTGTGAGCTCCTGAGTTTAAAGTCACAGGTACAACTACAACAGCAGAGACTGAACTCTGCTGCAGCTTGGGGCAGTTGCCCCCATTGGCCTGCCAGGGCCATCCCTATGATATTTTGAAGTGTCATATCAACAAATGGAGGTGGGAGTGGAAGGGGCAGGCTGAAAGACAGACACCCTATGTCTATTACACTGGAAAATTGCTTACACTGAGCAAAGACTCGGTTGATCACACACGTGTAATTCATTCCATTACTGTTAACAACCTAAATGTGGCTTCAGGCTGGAATATAATAAGAAATCAGGATACATGGCAAAATGTATTCATTCCCTCTTCTCAACTAAGTACAGGGACAAATGCATCTTAGAAACAATTAAAATCAGCAGGATAGAAGGTGAGGAAGAATTACTCAAATGCAATTAATAGTCATTAATAATTAATAACCATTCCACCCACACACTAGGATTCTACCTTTATTGTTAATAAGTTAAGGACTCAAGGGTTACATATTTTTCTGCGTGTATTTGTTCATTTCTTTTCAAGCATTCAGTAATTAATCTCCAATTAGGCTTCACCATGAGTGAGTCTCCAGGGGAGATGCTTATTCTCTCATAACATTTCCCGACATGATCCTAATACACCCCCAGAGTCATTTCCACCACTTCACCACACCCACTTACGTTCCAGAGAAGTAGAAGGTCTTGCCTTCTCCCAATTCGAGGGGATAGAGTTATGCTAAAAACTATTCATTGTTTACCTGAAGTTCTAATTTAACTGGGTATACTCTATTTTTATTTACAAAATATGGCAACACTACCTGGATTACAGTTCATACTTTCAAAGGTCCTTGTCCTTGTCACACTATCCTTTCCCTTAGGATGCACTCCATTGTCCCCTTAGGAAATTCAGTCTTCAAGAACCACCTCAAACACCCTTTTCTCAGTAAAACCTTCCCTACTTTCTTCAGGTAGGTCATCCTGAGATATTTTCTTCTATCTATTAAAGACTTAAACAGTGAATGGGCTACCTGTCTCCCCCACTGACTGTGAGCTCTTTGAGGGCACCACTGGGTCTGCGTATCTTTGTATCTTCATGCCTTGCATGATACTTAATAAGTGTTGAAGGAATGAATTAATGAATTTCTTTGTAAAGGAACCACTGTTGTTCTTTTTGACAGCCTTCCTACTCCTATTTCCCCCTCGCCACACTGATTCCTCTCCTTAAAACAGTATTTTTCAAACCCCAGGCCATTCCTTAGTAAAAATAAAAATTAGAGGGCAAAAACCAGCATGAAATAGAATAGAGTAGAGGACATTAAAGGGGGTGGTGTGTAGCACCCATGGAAGCTAAACCTTGTTAAACTTGAGTTTCAGGTGCGTGTGTGAATGTGAGTATGTGTGGGTACTAGGTTTTGACATGAATGTATTTCTTACTGTAATTGATGACCAAGATAGTAGGAGAGTCCTGTTGGGAACATCAGGATTAGCTGTGAGTCTCTGTTAACATTTCTTGTGATTTCTTGGCACTCCCTTCAAACATCTTCAATGGCTCCCCATCTCCTACATTGGAGACCTTCTATGATCTGGCTTCAACCTCCTGCTTAGCCTTTTCTTCCCACAACCAACTCCATAAACCATCCACTCCAGAGAAATGCCTATTGCACACCCGTCCCACCCCCTTGAATGGACAAGAAACACTCTTTCCTCCACAAAGTCTGTTCATTTTCTTCCCCAGTCAGCTCACCCCTGTCATCCCTTAATGGCACCTCTCTTCACTGTTTTATTTTCCATAGAATTAGCCCTGCTTCCTTGGACTTCCAATCCAAAGCAAACTCCTGCTTCCTTCAACCTTCTACAAAATCACCTAAAACAAACCAAATCCTCTAATACATCCTTTCTAAATCCCTCTTACTGAGAAGCCCCTCCATTCTTTATGGCGTGCCCACTCGGCTCCACTACTGACTGATGTGTTCCTGGTGGTCTTGGGCTAGAACACATTGCCAGTGGCTCATACTGGTAAGTACAAACTTAATGTTTGCTGTAAAATACTCTTAGGATTTTTGTACCATCACGATTCTTAGCTTTTCATATGGTGAAAATTATCTGAATTGTGTGGTGAATGTTGTTTGCACAGAGTAAGAAGTTGGTTGTGTACACAGGTTAGGTTACATGGGTCAGATTGGTGTGAAGAGTGTCAGGCCAGCTGCAACCTGAAAGTTCTTTTAATTGGCAAAGACTTGTTCTCCCTTGCACACCAATGACAAATAGCTCAAAATTCCTGCCCTATTACTCCATGACTAATGTCAATAAGCCACAGAAACCTGAAGCCACCGAATATACTTTTTAGTGTTCTTGGAAAACTACTTCAAAGCCTTTTGGAGAGGGATGCAGTGTATAAATATATTTCAAAATAAATAATGCTGTAGAGTTTTGTTTTACCTCATAGATTCTGAAGTTCTCTGACATCAGTTACTTTCTGGTGACATCCCATCCCACCAGTCATGACTAAAAGTGGCTTATGTAACATTTGTGCTCATCGTGAAATGAATGCACATGAGCCCAGGAAACAAATGTTTCCTTTTCCAAAAACTCCTACACATAATTCACAAATGCCAAAAATCAATTTATAAGCATATATGTAATCTGTTCAATCTACTCAAATAAATTCTAAATTTCTTTCAGTATCTCCCCTCCTCTCAATAGTCTAGTGCATAGTAGAGATTTAAAAAATAAATTGAGGGGTGCCTGGGTGGCTCAGTCAGTTAAGTGTCTGCCTTTGGCTCAGGTCATGATCCCAGGGTCCTGGGATTGAGCCCTGAATCTGGCATCCTGCTCAGTGGGGTGTCTGCTTCTCTCTCTCTCTCACCCTCTGTCCCTCCCTACCACTTGTTCTCTCTCTCAAATAGAAAACCTTAGAAAATTTTAAAAATAAAAAAATAAATTGATACCTATTTAAAAATCAGGTACTAAGTATCTACTACATACACATCCTTACTTGATTTTCAGAGCTGGGTGCCAGCAAGTTTCATATGAGGAAATTAAAATTAAGCAACATTTCTGTATTATTCTGAATTGTGTGCCCCCACTCCCAGATTCATATGTTGAAGTCCTAACACCCAATGTGAGTATATTTGGTAACCGGGCCTTTAAGAAGGTGAATAGGGATGAATGAGGTCATAAGGGTGGGTCCTGATCCTCCAAGACTAGTGTCTTTCTAAGAAGAGGAAGAGACACTACTAGATCTCCTTCTCTCTCACACACACCCTCTCTCTCTCTCCACACACAGAAGAAAGCCAGGTAAGGACACAGTGAGAAAGGATCCATCTGCAAGCTAGGAAGAGAGGTCTCACCAGAAGCCAACATTAATGGTACCCTAGTCATGGACTTCCAGCCTCCAGCACTCTGAGAAAATAGATCTCTGTTGTTTAAGCCACTAGTCATCAGTATTCTGGTCAGCAACCCAAACAGACCCACACAAATTCCAAAATCAGATAATAAACAGTGAAGATGGTATTTAAAATCAAATTTCTGGACACCAAATCTAGCGTTCTTTCTAATGCACCGTGCAAAAGTGTGTCCTAAATGTTTCAGATCCAACTTTAGACCAAGTTCTGAACTTCCTGGGAGCTCAGAGAGGTAAAATGAAACCTGTCTACTCAGTACACAGCTCAAGTACAGTGGTTAACTATTTTCCCTAGAAGTGACAAGAGGCTGGGGCTGTAGCTCAGACTGCTGAGTTCCAGCTGGCCTGGCCTCAGGGAGTTCCCCCAACACTTACTCTTACTTTCATTTGTTTTTTTAATTTCTTTTCAGTGTAACAGTATTCATTGTTTTTGCACCACACCCAGTGCTCCATGTAATCTGTGCCCTCTCTAATACCCACCCTGGTTCCCCCAACCTCCCACCCCCCGCCCCTTCAAAACCCTCAGATTGTTTTTCAGAGTTCATAGTCTCTCATGGTTCACCTCCCCTTCCAATTTCCCTCAACTCCCTTCTCCTCTCCATCTCCCCTTGTCCTCCATGCTATTTGTTATGCTCCACAGATAAGTGAAACCATATGATCATTGACTCTCTCTGCTTGACTTATTTCACTCAGCATGATCTCTTCCAGTCCCGTCCATGTTGCTACAAAAGTTGGGTATTCATCCTTTCTGATGGAGACATAATACTCCATAGTGTATATGGACCACATCTTCCTTATCCATTCGTCCGTTGAAGGGCATCTTGGTTCTTTCCACAGTTTGGCGACCATGGCCATTGCTGCTATAAACATTGGGGTACAGATGGCCCTTCTTTTCACTACATCTGTATCTTTGTGGTAAATACCCAGTAGTGCAATGGTAGGGTCATAGGGAAGCTCTATTTTTAATTTCTTGAGGAATCTCCACACTGTTCTCCAAAGAGGCTGCACCAACTTGCATTCCCACCAACAGTGTAAGAGGGTTCCCCTTTCTCCACATCCTCTCCAACACATGTAGTTTCCTGTCTTGCTAATTTTGGCCATTCTAACTGGTGTAAGGTGGTATCTCAATGTGGTTTTAATTTGAATCTCCCTGATGGCTAGTGATGATGAACATTTTTTCATGTGTCTGATAGCCATTTGTATGTCTTCACTGGAGAAGTGTCTGCTCATATCTTCTGCCCATTTTTTTTATGATTGTCTGCTTTGTGTGTGTTGAGTTTGAGGGGTTCTTTATAGATCCTGGATATCAACCTTTTGTCTGTACTGTCATTTGCAAATATCTTCTCCCATTCCATGGGTTGCCTCTTTGTTTTGTTGACTTTACTTTCATTTTAACTTGACCATGTGGCAGCAGTTCTGAGGCCAGAGGCTGTAGCATGGACAAGCAGGGGTGCAAGATTTGTTCAGTGTCAGGATCTACCCCAAACTTTCTTCTGCTTTTCTTTTATACTTCCCTCATTGGGGAGGGACCTGAGGCTGGAGATAGAGACTTGACCAGCCAAAATCCACACTTGGTCATCAGGGTGAACCTCTCCTCTCCATTACTTTTATTTTAGCTCTTATAAATAAGAACCAAAGAATGGGGTATTCTGCTCTTCTCTTGTTACTTTGCATTTCCTTATGCAGCCAATGAGCTAATTCCCTGGAAGTTGTATCCATCATTTCTAATTTCCATTGGTAACTTTTATTTTAAGGTTTTATTTTTATTTATGAGAGAAGAGTGGGAGCAGGGGAAGGAGCAAAAGGAGAGGGACAAGCATACTCTGAGCTGATCTGGGAGCCTGACATGGGGCTCGATCTCACAACTCTGAGATCATGACCTGAGCCAAAACCAAGAGCCAGATGTTTAAGCAATGGAGCCACCCAGGTGCCCCTCCATTGGTAACTTCAACTTCCTGTAACTAAAGAGAGCTGCCATTCTGTGCTATGGATGACTATGCACGCCATCCAGAAATCAAAAGTCAAGATCCTTTGTCCCCCCAAACTACATGTTTCAGTAAGTCAAGATCATTCTACTGAATACCACTTCTCCTGACATTATTTGCTATTTGCCCAAATGGGAGGTTTGAGGGTACAGTCCTTCAGAGTGCCAAGTCTCCCTCTAACTTCTGACACCACCTGCAAAGATAGAGTCCAACTACAAAGTTAGAGGGCATGATTTCCTTGACTTTCCTCACTTCTGACACTGACTGCAAGCAAGTTCAGGGGGTTCCCAAAACCACCCTCAGTCTTGTTCATACATTCAAAGGACTCACAGAACTGACTGAAAGCTGTTATAGTCATGGTTATAGTTTATTACTGAGAAAGAATACAGATGAAAATTAGCCAAACAAAGAGACACATAGGGAAGAGTCTAAAAGGTTTCCAAACACAAAGCTTCCATTGCTCAAAAGACATATTACCTTCTCATCACCAGTGTGTGACTATACACATGGAGCATGGCCAGGGAAATTCACCTAGTCTTCAGTGTCTGGAGTTTTTATGGGCGCTTCCTATGAAGGTATTATTGATTGGCCATGGAGTTGAACTCAGCATTCAGCTCTTTCCCCTACCCCAGGGGTAGGGCTGATATCAAGGGGCTCACCAGGAGTCACTGGCCACTATAAATAAAAAGACATCCCTGTCACTTGGAAAATTCCAGGAGTTTAGAGTTTGCCTCCCAGGGGCCAGAGACCAAGGACACACCTCTCTTTGAGCAAAGCAAGTTCTTTACTACACATTTTTCACCTGCTTATGCCTCACAGATATGCCTTACAAAGGTGGTTACAGTGAAAAGTAATAATAGTAGCTACACTCAGAGTGTATTAACTGTCAATGTACACTTATTTTTGTCTAATTCTCAAAACCCAACAAAGCTGGTGTTAGTCCCATTTTACAGATAAGAAAATTGGGGCTCAGAAAAGTTGTCCCCCCAAAAACGAAAGTTGCCCAAAGTTTTAGAGAAGGAAAGTAACAGATTTGACTGTGGTGACACGCCATACCCTTTGGGCTATTACAACCATGTTCCCAATTACCTTCACTCATTCATTCTATAAACATGTATTTTCTGTCTACTATGTACCAGGAACTGTTCTAGGTGCTGGAGATATAGCCAAGAACAAAACAGACAAAAATCACTGCCCAAATGGAGTAGATATTCTAACGGGAGGGAAACAGAAAATTAGCAAATAAGCAAAATAGATAGTACTTTGAATGGTGATACTACTATGGAAAAAATAAAGCAACATGTACACTTTGTTTTATCTTTAAACATATCAACTATAACAAGACATCTCTGAGACACATGGGAAATTTGCATATGAATTGGTGTTATGTGATATTATTAATTTTATGAGACTTAATGATGGCATGATGTCTGTGTTCCAAAAAATGGGTATTTTCTATTAAAAATATAGACTGATGTATTTATGGATAAGATTGCAAAAATGTTGATAATAATTGATGCTGGATGATAAATATGTGAAGGGCCTCTATACTAATATTTCTAATTTGGGGTATGCTTAAAAATTTACCTAACACAGTTTAATTAAAAAAAAAAAAAGAAATTAATGGAAGGGAGTGGCAGATAGGTCTTGCTACACACCTTGCAAGACCAAATAGGTGTATCGGAGAAGACCTGAGAAGGTGACACTGAAACAAATGCTTGAAGGAGGGTGGGGAGGGGGCTATGTGAATCTCTAGGGAAAGAACATTCAAGGCAGAAATAGGGAGCTAGTGCAGAGCACTGATGTAGGTTTCAGGGTGCCTGGCAGGACATGTTCAAGGAAGAAGTCCAATTGCTGGAAAGCCATGAGAGACTGATAAAAATAGAAAGTGGCACCAAACGGTTAATGGAGATGGGATCGGTGGAGAGGAAGGAAATGCTGGGCCATATCCAACAAAGAATTCATACCCAAAATATATAAAGAATACCTACAAACCCATAAAAAAAATTCAGGCAACCCTATTGGGGGTTTTTTTCTATTGAAAAATGGCCAGAAGACTTGAACAAGCACTTCACAGAAAAGGAAATGGCCAGTGAGCATATGAAAAGGTGCTCTGCTTCATTAATCATCAGGGAAATGCAAATTAAAACCACAATGCTACACTACCACATACCCACAGAAAGGTTAAAATTAAAAGGCAGGCAACATAGAAGTTAGTACTGATGCGAATATAAATTGGTACAAATCGCTGTGTACTGAAACTGAAGGTACGCATATCTTTTAGGCAATCAGTCCCATTTCTCGGTATTATCCAACAGAAAACCATGTAAATGTTCACCAAAGACTGGAACGAGAATGTTCAGAGCAGCACCATTCTTAACATCCGACAACTGCGGATGACCCAAACGCCCAGGAACAGCAAAATGGAGAAACCAGGGGCGACTCCACCACATTTAGAATGACAAAGTCAACCAGGTAGATGAATCTCACAAAAACAGTGAGCAAAGGAAGCAGACACAAAGAATACTGTGATTCCCTTTATGTAAAGTTCAAAAATAGGCAAAATTAATCTATGCTGTCAGAAGACAGATCGTGGGTCATGACTGTGGAGAAAGTGACTGGAAAGGAGGATGGGGGTTGAGGACAAACTGGTGAGGTCCTGTTCCCTGACCTGGATGCTAGCTAAGTACGTGTGTTCGATGTGTGGACAGCAACTGGGCTGCACACTGATGATGTGTGCACTTTTCTGTGTATTATGCTTCAGTAAAATGATTTTTAAAAATCACTCAGGGGCATCTTGGTTCCCCCCTCCTCCTGGTGAGCCATGATAGGTCCTCCACGCAGACTCCTCTCTCCCCCTTCCCACACTGAATGAGAGCAACACCAAGCATGGGGATTGTTGCCTGAAAAAGAAAGAAGACGTGCCTTCTCAGCTCACAGCTGCAACCTCTAGGGTTCCAGATGCTGAAACTGTCATGGCGAGTTCTCTGGCTCCTGGGTGAGGATCTACTCCAAAGAAACAGGGCAAAACTGTAAACGAGAAATGAAAATATGAGGACAGTCTCTTCCCCTCAGCATCATGAATGTTGATAAGGAGACTTATTGTATCTTCTCCAACATAACATTCTTACAGAGGATCATGATGCCAGTTAAGTTGTGGTGTCATTCTGAATCAATTGTTCAGAGTTTTACAGAAAGAGAAATTGATTATTTTAAGTGTAGACATTATGAACTCTTTAAAAGCCAAAAATTATTACAGCCTTTCAAACTAGACATGAAAAGCCCACTGAGGCATCCTGCAGGTTTTAATTTCTAATATGGTAAATACTGATCTCTGTAACCTACATAAACAAAAAGCTCTTTGAGTTCTCAATTTTTTTTTTAACGAGTAAAGGATCTTGAGATCAAAAAAGGGAGAAAATCACTGTATATGATCCTCTGCCACACTAGGTCCATTTATTCCTATGACCTCGTACTATTGTTCTAGAACTCCAACAACCAAAGGAATCTCTGGCTGCGCCTAGGGTGCCATTCCTTCAAGCTCAGGAAGCTGCTTTTCAGTGACCTGAAGGACTTTAACCAAGGTTAGCTTGTTTCCTCCTTGGCACTTTGGTCTATTTTGGTTGTTGGGCTGTTTTTCCCCTATTCTTTTTTCTTTTTCTCATTTTTCTTTTATTTTTACTTTTATCATGTTTTATTGTTTCTCACTCAATTATATTTTAGTTTGTTGATATTTGCTTTTTGTCTAGCACTGTATTTTGATTCCATTACAAAGACCAGTTCCTCAGGTGAACTTTGAACTGATTTTCTTTTGAGGTGATTTGGACCAAGCCTCTCCCCAGCTTTTCCCAAATGTAAGCTGACCTTGACCCCAAGCACAGCCGCGAGGCCACGAGACTGCGGGGCCTCTCAGCCACCTCTGCTGAGGACAGACTCACTGGTACTAACAATGGTCTCCTGGAGGCCACGGGCAAGCATGGCTCAGCTGTGGGGAGGCTGGCCCAGCACCTCCTGCCCGGGGAAGCGGAGGCCAGGAAGGTCACTGATGAGACGCCACAGAGCTCCTCCCGCCTCCAGAGACTTCCCCGCAAAGCAGGAATCATGAAGGCGCTGAAGGATGATCCCAACACAGGGAAATGCTGGAGGAGCCGAGGCTGAGGAAGCTCCCGGCCTCATGAGGAAGGGCGCTGGCGGAGGGAGGGCTCCGAGTACCTAGTGGCTCCCGGTGGCAGGAAAGGGAAGAGGCTGAGGCAAGTTCCATCAGACGTTGTCCTCTGTGCAAACCGTCAGCAGAGGCGTGCTGCCCATCGAGACTTGAAGGCAGAAAACCTGCAACTGGAAGCTGGCGGGAACATCACGATTGCAAACTCTGGCTTCGACGACAACAAGCCCGACACCGTCTGTGGTGCTGCCGCTGGGCTGCCCCCAGCTCTCCCAGGGGAGAAACGGAGGGGGGAGTCCACACTCTGCCTTTTGCTTCCGCCAGTGCCCCGGGGCCCCTGAACCAGGAACCCAAGGCCGCTCAGGCTTCTCCGCGGCGCCCCAGCAGAGCCCTTGTGAGGAGCCCCGGCGGCCCCGCACAGTCCCCCCACCCCCGCAGGGCCCGGGGGCCTCCCCTGTACCCACCCTGTGCCGGCGGCGGAGCCCCGCGGGTCCACCGGGAGCGCCCCCTGCCGGCAGCCCGGCAGCTGCCAGACCCGGCGATTCCGCGCTCGGCGAGACTCGGCCTCTCCTTGCGGCGAGGGCGCGGCCATATCGTCCCCGGGAGCGTCTTCGGTCAGTTCCAGTTCACAGCCACAGGCGGAATCTCTGTCCCACGGTCGCCGGGAGGAACCTGCATGACCCTGAGAGCAAAGGCCCAAGGACGGCACCCGCACTCCGGGGCGGCGAGGGGAGGAACTGCCCGTGGACGCGGGGCAGGTGGAGGACGGAGGTGACAGCTCCGCGTGTCCCCGCGCTGCTGCTGGAGGCGGCCGCCGCTCTACCCAACAGCGGCCCGTGCCAACGCGACCTTCCGGGGACGGGAGAGGACGGCCACACCGCCGCCGGCGACGCTGCTCCCGCCGGCCCTGTAGGGAGACAGACACAGTGCCAGGGAGAGCACACGAGGCGGCGCAAGCCCAGCTGGGCCGCCCGGTCGCCAACCTCACCGCGTTAGGCAGAGGCTCCAGCAGCCAAGGCGGGGCACAGGGAAGGTGCCTGGGTGCGGGCTGGAGGCGGTCGGGCCAGCGGCCACCTTTCCTCCCTGCTCCACTGCGAGCTGCGGGGCTCCTGCCGGTGGCCGGGGCTGAGCCCTCTCAGGGCCTCCGCAGGCCCACTTCTACTCCTACCCTTTCTCCGCGTCTTCCCTCCTGGCAAACCAGAAGCCGGTCCTGCCCCGACCTCAGGCCCCTGGGCGGGTGGGCTGGTCCGGCTCTGGGGCGGCAGAGGTGTGGCTGGGGTGCTCTGGCCACCTTCCACCCCCAGCCCTATGCCCCCGCCTTCCCCAGAGCCGGAAACTTCTCCACAAGGTGCTGTGAGAGGGGTACTTGTCCCCTTCCCCCAGCCTGTGCCATCACCTCCCCCACAGCCCTCCAGGGCTTGAGTGCTGAGGGGACTGATTGCAGGGCTCCGCTGGGGTCCACTGGGCTGTCTCCCTCGTGACAGGAACACTGAGCATTCTCCGCAATAGCTGAGACTTTGTCTGGAAGCATCCACTGCCCATCACCCTCTTTCCCTTGGTTTGCACTGATGTGGACGCTCTCTAGTACCACCACAGTGACCTTGTCTCGCCCCACCCTCCTACCTAATCAGTCTGTCTCCCTGGCTGTCCCTTCCTGAAAACGTGGTCCATCCTTGGGCTGAGGGACAAGCAGGGCAAAGTGGCCCCTGTTTGCCAGCCTCACTGCTGGTGTAGGAATGGTTGGTTATGGGTGTTGGCTGGTGTTGGCTGCTGCATCCCTCAATTTATTTCTCTGGGTTTGTTCTTCAGAAATAAGGCTCAGCTCTTGGGCTCCTCTTCCCTCTACTGACTATTCCTGCCCTGTGGAACTGTCCAGGCATGGCTCCTGAAGGGAGTGGGGCCAGGGGCACCCCAGCTAGCCCCCCACACCTACCCCTAGCATCCTGACTGCACTTAATTTCTCCTCGGGATCAAACACATAGTAAAAAGAATGTTTGGGTGGGGGAAAGGGAAACGTTAAGCCTCTATAAGACTTTGAATCTGAGAGGAATGGGAAGACATTGGAATTTTCACAGAGAATTGACATAAGCTGACTGATTTGTTGTTGGGTTTTTTTAAAGGGGGCAGGGGAGAGGCAGAGGGAGAGAGAGAATCTTAAGCAGGCTTCAGGCCCAGCACAGAGCCTGATGTGGGGCTCGATCTCACAACTCTGAGATCATAACCTGAGCTGAAATCAAGACTCGTTCACTTAACCGACAAAGCCACCTAGGTGCTCCAAGCTGACTGACATTTTAAAAGGATCCCTGTGTTGGGAAAGTGTTTAGGGGACCAGGAGGGAAGTAGGGAAACACCAGGAAATACTGCCATCATCAAGGGGAGTGGTGAGGGTGGACAGGACCAGGGTGATGTGCACAAAGGTGAGGAGGAGGGCATCCCTGTGGCTGGCAGCTTGTACCTGTGGGATTAGCTGGCAGGGTGTGATTTCCGACGGGCCTCCAGCCTGGCTCTCTCTGCCTCCCAGGCCCAGTATGGCCCTGTGTCCTTGTCTATCTCTTCTCTCAGACCCCCTCTTCCAGCTAATTATCAGAAGATCCAAGTAGCAGAAGCCAAAAGAAGTCATCTAAAATGCATATTAAGTATAGAGCAAAAGGAGAGGTAACACAGAGAAAGAGAAGGCCCTCAGTTCACAGTCTCTGCTGTAAGCAACAGAAACCAACTCGAATTAATCTCAACAGGAAAGGAATTTATGATGATGATCTTGGGTAGATTGCCACCTTGCCAATGTGCATGGAGAGCCAGGTTCCATGGAGCCCAGGGTCGGTGCCCACAACAAGCTAACCCAGCTCTTCGAGGGCAGGCAGCCCCACCTCCAGCAGCAAGCTAAAGGTTCTACAGCTTGCCCCATCCAGCTCTCCAGCCCTGCGCCCTGCATCCGTCCCACCCCAGCCCTGCTGTCACCACTGCTCTAGGAACTCAATCCAAGTGGAGGCTCCCAGTCCCTGCCTCCCTGAGTCACGGGCTCCTGCTTCCAGGTCCATGTGAGTCACTTGACCATGGGATAGCTACAAGGGAATCTGGGGAAGCAACCATTTGTCACTGTCATCTCCCCATGGGGGAGGCAGCCTCTGCATCCCACTATGACCAGTAAGATGGGGGACATACCAAACATACAAGGGACTGAAGATACTAAGCCGACTTCGAGGAAAACACACACAAATGTCCATAAGAAAAAGGATCAGATGGGGACCAGCAAATGTCCTAGGATTATAAATGCCAGACTTGGTTTCCTTCTGTGGCTCTAATCCACACTACCAGAAGGAAAATCCAAGAACAAAATTATTAAAATCTCCCATTCTTTTAGTAAGGGATTTAGCCTCCTGAAAAAATTACCTTAATTGATTAACATTCATTTGGATATTTGTTTGAATATTATTGACATGATAAAATTTCTATTTTAAAAATGTTTGCATGAGGTGCCTTAGTCAATAGAGAGCAATCAGCTCTTGGTTTCAGCTCAGGTCATGATCTCAGGGTTGGGAGATTGAGCCCTGGTCAGGCTCTGGGCTCAGGTGGGTAGTCTGCCTGAGATTCTCCCCTTCTGCTGCTCCCCCAGCTCACACATTCTGTCTAAAACTAAAAAAAAAAAAAAAAAAAAAAAATTGCGTAATATAAATGTATCTATATAGGCATACGGATACCTATATATATAGATAGAGAGAGAGAGAGAGAGAGCGTGCACATCAGAACCCTGACAATACCTTTTAAAGACCCACCTTGATCTAACTAGAACTGAGCGGAATAAACTCTCAGAATTCCCAGGTATTCAAAAAAATTACCTTTTGGGTTTCAGTTAGTTTGAGATGAGTTTCTGTCACTTGTACCCAAGAGATTCTAGAATAAAAAATACATGTAATTAATTATTATTGTAAGTAAATATTACTGATACTTAACTTTTGTTGATTCTATTTAGACTACAGACATAAAGGGACTTATATGAGAGAACTTTAAGTATAAATGTAATAAAAACAGGTGATTATATATAGATTTTTATAAACCTCATTCATATCTAGAGCTATGACAATTTTTTTTTTAAAGATTTTTTATTTATTTATTTGACAGAGAGAGATCACAAAGCAGGCAGAGAGGCAGGCAGAGAGAGAGGAGGAAGCAGGCTTCCCGCCGAGCAGAGAGCCTGATGCGGGGCTCGATCCCAGGACCCTGAGATCATGACCCGAGCCGAAGGCAGCGGCTTAACCCACTGAGCCACCCAGGCGCCCCTATGACAAATTTTTTATTTTAAAATTTCCCATTGTTCTTAAAGTCTCATTTTTCCTAATGCATGGAGGTGGGCCACAAGCTTGTTTAACAAAAGGAAGAAAGAGGTCCTGATGTATTTTGAAAAAAAAAGTATTTTTTTTTCTTTCTTTCCAAGCAAGACACATTCTATTATTCCTGGAAAGGAACTTGTTTTGACATAGATTTAATATCAGTGTGTTAAAGGATAGATTTTAAAACTTAAGCTATTTATAACATATGTGGGGGAAATGAGGAAGATTAGACTGGTGATTTAAATAAATACAGTCATGGCATAAAATTAAGACTCAGCTAAGTATCTGAGTCTAGCACTGCTGCCCTCTGATTCTCAATACACACACACACACACACACACACACACAGCAAAATAGTGATTTTGCTTTAAGGGCTGTAGGACACTAGATGAAGCTTAAATAATGCACAAAGAATTTTGAGAGACTTTCCACAATCACCAAAAAATGAACAATGACACCTACCTCCACTCCCTCTTAAAACTCCACTGAAATAAGAGTAAAGGGGTTGGATTAAAAGGTCAAGCCATAAGGATAAATAGAAGTGGCAGAGACACAAGAACAATGACATTGGGGAAACAAGTCTGCAGATGTAGGTGGAGTGACTCCATAGCCAACATGAGCAAGCCAAAGCCCAAGCCCCTCCCCACCCCCCCACACCTGCCCTGGGGCAGCAGAGCTTCTATGAGCAAGCTCCTTCCTACCCCAGACCCCTCTCAAGGTCTGAACTGGAGGCATCAGGGACCCTGGGGGTGGGGGGATATGGCACGTGGGTGAATGGGGGGATATGGCACACGGGTGAAAAGTCCAGGGTGTCCCTGGAAGTGTGAATACAGAGTGGTTAGAACCTCCTTTCCACTCCCACTGGCAGAAGACTGGAGCTTTACTCTCTGGAGACGTTCATCCACAGAAACTCTGGATTTCAGGGCCTCAGGCCCCCCATGCAGGCAGTAAGCTGTGCTGAAAAACAGGGGATAAGTGAGCGTCTGCCCACCAGATAGTGGGAACTCCTGGCTCCCTGGTCCACTGGGCTCCCTGAATCCTGCTGGCTAATTTAGGGTGCTGCATTCAGACTGCCTCAGACTGCCTTTACCTTCTTCTTTCTGATTTTGTTTAATTCCTACAATGAGGTGATACACACACACACACACACACACACACACACAATGTAGGAAACAAAATATTTCCAATCTATAATCCTATATCCAGCCAAACTATCAACGAGTTATGAGGATAGATTGAAGGATGGACCCAACATGTAAATTTATCTCCTAGAGGAGCCTTCTGAAAGATGTATTCTATCAAAATGAAGGGAAAATATGGGGTGGGGGGGAAGCCATGAGGTCTCAAAAAATAGAGGAGCCAATATATGAGAAAAATGAATAGAATTTTCAGGATGAAGGTAAAGGGAAATGTCAAGACCTAGAAAATAAAGGAGACTGGAGAAAGTGAAACCAGGGCTCCTGGAGTGATGGGCACCTCCAGCAGGACCAGCTTATCCATGAAACATGACAGACACAGGGCGATGATATGTTTAGGGATTTACAAAAATGTATTCTTTTTTGTTTCCTGAAAATCAAGAGAAAAATTTAACTGTGGACATCCAACCTGGATTATATTCATCTTTATACCAATGCAGTATAAACTGTAATTTTTATTATTTTTTATGGAATAAGGGGCTCTCAATGGCAAAACTGCCCAGGACCTACAAAAGTCATCATGTGGCCCTGACCTCCCAGGAAAAGAAAAGAAACTGGATAGCTTTATTTGAACACGTGGAAAGGTGATTTAGGCAGAATGGGTTAGTGATAGGTAAACAGAAAAAAGTGAAGAAAAATCAAGACAACACACAGTAAAGGGAAAACAGTCTATAAGAAAGGAGATGTAACTCTAATATATACAAGATCAACATGAATAATACATTGTCAAAAAAACACTGAAAGCTGATGTAATAAAATATATAGCTCTAGGTCAGGAAGACAGGAGGAGGTGAGGGCCCAGTGATAAGAGACCCAATTCATCATCTTCTCTAGTAGGAAGAAAATAGAAAATAAATTTTAAAATTAATATTGTTAGAGACATATTATAGAAATGCAAAGGTAAATGATAGAAGAAACGGTTAAAAGAGGTGAAAGTCAGTGCCTTTGGGAATGAGAATCAAGGGTAGTGAAGGTCAGAACTGGATGCTGACTTGCTTTATACCACTTACAGAACTCTGACTTCGTGAAGGAGAACGTGTGTTATTTTAATGAAATTTAAGATGAAAGGAACTATACCCATTGCTGTGTGTTAATATTCTTACTTGAATTTTCTATTTGTCTAAGTATTTATGTATTAAATTTATAAAGCTTAAGACATGCAAAAATGACTGAATTGCACATTCTTTCGAATACTTAGAAACCATAAAAGACATGCTCATGGGATATTACATATTCAGGGCTGTGAAGCCAAAGTGAAATTCTAATATGATTGAGATGAGCACAAATACTACAAATTGACAAGAATGCCTGATTATGAGGAAAAGTGAAAAAGGCTAAATCTAATCAAACAGAAATGCCAAAAACAGTCCATATGTTCATAAGGTAGAATATAAGATAGGTTATAAATCTGAGGTCTCCATGATGAGACGTTGAGGGAAGAGCTAAACGAGAGAATACCATAATATTTTATTAATAGCTATTATGATCTGCTAAAATGGCATGTTAAAAAAAAGCCTTGAAGATACTTGAATATCTATTCCTAGAAATTACCAGCCCCCCATTCAGAAAGTTTTCCATGGATTTTTAAAATTCCTAACAACTTTCCCACAGCACACCCATAGCACAAGGCAGTGCTGTCTACTCCTCCATGGATGGTTGAGCTGTGTGGTTTTGAAAAAGGAAAAAAGAGAAAATGGCAAAGATACTCTTAGCCAAAACAAAATCAAAGAAAATGATTCCTTCAGACATGAATCAAAAACTTAGAAATGCATAAAGTAGTGTTTTAAAAAGTCCGTGTCACTTTATAGAAGTAGGAGGAAAACCTTCTGCTGACCATAGCATACTGAAGACAACAAGCATCCAGGAGCGGCAGAGAAGAGTCCTGATAAAGGCATCGGTGAGCGGTGAGGCCCAAGCTTGACATGTTTCGGACCACCCGTCCTACAGCCCCTACAGCATGTGAGGCACTTTGGGACTACCCAGGGACTGGCCTGAGTTTAGAGGCCCAGGACATCCTCAAATACTCCACAGAATATTTAAACATGGTCTTCCCTAATAAACTTTTTTAAAGCTAGATTGTGAAAGCAAGTCGTTCACATACCTTCTCAGGCCACACCCTCTTCTTTGAGAATCTGAGGGCTGGATAAATAATTGGTAGACCTATCATTTATTATGTGCTTATTAGGGACTTCTGAGGCTTAGAACTAAAGTGTTTTAATAGTTTAAATAGTTTAACAGTTTAAACTGTTGTGAACTAAGCAGACACTATGCCTACCTTCCCTGAGTTTCTGGTCTGTTAACTTATAGAATGAGAGCTTGCACAGAATGGAAGGAGATGGGGGGGAAAAGTCCAGACTGAGAAGGGAGAGAAGCAGAAAAAACCCACTGCTCCGTCCTCTGGAAGTAGTCATGGGAAAGGAAAAGGAAAATTTGCAGAGAAACCACGGGAACAGCATCTCCAGTTTTAAGAATGGGATACAGGTGGGAGCTGGTGAAGAAGCCCATGGAAGGCTATTGCCTCTGCCTCAGAGCCTGGGATTGAGCCTGGGGCTGCTGTTGGTCACCAGCACAGGCAGGCGGAGAAAAGGGCTGGTGGCAAAACAGAGGAGGGTGATGACAAGCTAGAATCCTAGACCAGCACACGCGCCGCCTCTTACTGCCTCTAGGCACTACTTGCGGGGAATAATGGCGGCTGCTTCACTTCCACCTCCAGATCTGGCCCAGGTAGCTCTTTTGGCCAACTCTACCATGGAACCATAGAGGCAATGTAGCTCCAACTTAAGCCAGTTTGACACAATACAAACCCAGCACTGTCCTATCCCTTCTCAAATTGGAATCCTACTCACCCCTTTTAATCATATTTAACTTGGAATATAAAGTCTGACTTCCACCTAACATGGTGCAAACTATTCCAGATACAACTGAAAACACCCTAACCCTCTCCCCAAAAGACAATATGAAGTTCCAATATGTCACTTTCTCCTTGGGGAATGCCCGTTCGTTTTCTTATTAAATGACACTCCCCTTTTAATAGCCTGAGAGAGACTCTGAACTACTACTAACACACTCACACTCCACGTCCACTAGCAGGAGACTGCGAAGGTTCCTGCAATTACTTAATGGTTTCTGATGGATGTCCGCAGCGTAACTGGCTTTCTAGATGGCGGTTTGGTAACGTACCAAGGTCCTTAACGGCCGCTAAGGGCACGAGCTGCGAGGCTGGGGAGGGGCCAAGACCCGGCCTCACCCCGCCTCCCCCGCCTCCAGCGCCTGCTCCGCAGCCCGCTGGCTTCCTCCAGATGTCTTGGATCCCAGATTCCAGCCCCAGCTCCAGGGACTCTCCGAGGAACAGTAGGAGATGTTGAAGCCCCAGGAAAGATTTCTACGCTACAACTCACAAGTTTTCTTTCAAGAACTTTAGCCTGATGAAATTACCAAGAATGAGTAGCTTATAGTGGTTTTTAAAAATGGAAATAACCCAAACACGCAACAGTAAGGGGGTTGGTTAAGTAAATTATTGTAATTCCAAGTGATAAAATCATAATGCAACCACTAAAAATAATTTTTTTTAAATACTGAATGACAAAGATTTCCATTATTAAGTTGGAACAAAAACAGACACCTAAATTCTATTCACGGTATGAGCACATTTATGTAAAATTATGTACGCAAAGGAAAATGAGGTTGAAAGTACTAACAGGTACCTATATTGAACTGACATAATCACAAGAAGTCACTAATAATAAATTAATTTACAGAAAGGAATTTACTGTGAGGAAAAAATAAAAAAATAAACTGAAGAAAGTATTTGCAAAACATAACAGATAATCTCTTTAATATATAACCAATTTTTTCAAATCAATAAGGATTAACAAACCAATAGAAAAATGACATTTAGAAAAGGAAACAAAACATTTTTAAACATATAGTGTTCGATCCTACTCATAGCAAGAAAAAAACAAATTGTGGGCTCCCTAAATGGCTCAGTCCATTAAGCGGCTGCCTTCAGCTAAAGTCATGATCCAGAGGTCCTGGGATCAAAGTCCTGCATTGGGCTCCAGGCTCAGTGGGGATCCTGCTTCTCCCTCTTCCTCTACACCTTTGCTCTTGCTCGCTCTCTCTCTCTCTCTCAAATAAATAAAATTTCTAAAAAAGAAAGAAAGAAAGAAAAAAGAAAAAAAAAACAATTGAAACCAAATCCAAGTACCATTTTTCAATCTGTAGCCTTGGCAAAGATCAGAAAGTTTAACCCATTGAGTTGTCAAGAGTATAGGAAAACAGATACTCTGATATATTGCTGGTGGAGTAAAAATTGCTAAAACCTCCCTGAAGGGAAATAAGCAACTCAAAATTTTGAATGCATGTGTCTTTGAATGCAACAATTTTACTTAAAAGAATTTGTCCCACAGTTATACTCAATCGTGTGGTAGTGACATACATAGAAGGACATGTACTGTGGCATTTTTCATAATAGGTAAAAACCAGAAACAACTGAGCAACTTGTTAAACTATGGCACAGCCATAAGATAGAATACTCTGTGATGGTTAAAAATAGTAAGGTACCTCTTAACGTGTTTACATGGAAAAATCTCCAAGACACTTTACACGAAAAATTCAGGATATGTAATGGTGTGATCGAACCCTATTATTTTGTAAAAATAAAATAAAAGATGTGTGTACGCATATGCGTGTATAATCTGTGTAAACTCCCACATGCCTGCATGGGCATAAACCGTCTCTGGCATGATACAATAAAATAACTGATAAATTTCTTCCCTATAATGTTGAGGGCAGTGAGACAAGCTCACAATAGCTAATTAATTCTTATTCTTTGCCTCCAACTGGCTCTTTCTTTCATTTCTTCATTTCCAAAAGGTACTACCACTTATCACATTGATTATGTCCAAAAAAGTGGGAATCAGTTTTGTTTCTTCTCATCACCCACCCACCCCCATTAAATCACTCATCAAATCTGGTTAATTTTATCTCCAAAACATCTCAGTTTTGTCTACTCCTGTGGCAGAAGATGCTGGTTGTCCCCAGTGTTTGTTGTTCCCTTTGTTCTTAGTCACAGAATCCTGGCCTTCCAACTGGTCCTGTAGTTGCTCAGAATAATTATCTTATGTCTCAAACTCTTCTTGCAACTATATGGGGCCATGTGACTAAATTCTGTTGAATGAGCTATAACTAAAATTATCATGTGTAAATCTAGAAATGCCCTCAAGGAGAAGGGATATACCCATTTCCTCCCTTCCTCATTCATGTTGGCTGGAATGAAAACATCACAGGAGTTAGAGAAGTCATCTTGGACCAGGAGATGAAAGTCATATGTTGACAAACAAGATGAAGGGTTCTAGTGGCTGCTATTTGTGAAGCCACCAATCTAACTCTAGGCTATGTGCAGACTATAATTATGTGAGAGAAACAAATGCATATCTGCCCAAGCCACCCTAATATAGGACTTTCAGTCACAGCTACTCCTAATCCCACATAACAAAAGGTCTTTCCATTTCAACCTTAAACCCCTTGGTCCAAGCCCCATACATCTCACCTGACCTACTGCAATAGCATCCTGACCATTCCAGCTACATCCAGTCTTGACCTCTGTCTCCATTCAATTCTACACCCTCCAACCAAAGCTGTCTTACAGAAATATACACATGAACAGGAATATTTTAAATCCCATAACTGTAGACAGACCGGAGTGATACCATTTTAAAAGTTTTTCTTTCCTCCTTGTTATTAGGTTTGTTAATGTGTTAGGAAGAAACGACAAAATCCCGTGTAGGCTTTTTCTAAAAAATTCAATGTTCTTTATCCACAGATTCTCAGAATCTGTGGATTCTCAGAATAAATGCCTTTTACAGATGAAAAAAAAAAACAGAAATATACACATGATTAAATCACTCCTTTGTTTAGAGTGCTTTAATGAATTCCCATTGGTTTTAGGACAAGTTTGAAATTTCCAAGGGGTCCTATTCCATCTTACATTGTCTGGCCTATTAAACTTTCAGCTCATCCCTTGCCACTTTCCCTTCTCATTCTCTGGGCCTCAATCACATTAAAGCTGCACATATCCTGAACTCTCTACTGTCGTGTTCAGCTTAAATCTTTTCTCCTGAGTCCCCACTGGCTAATCCCTAATAATCTTTCAGGTCATCAATAAAATGTAACTTCCCCTGGAATTATAGTGAAAAGTCATTACTGTACTTCCTCATGATATCTTGTACTTTTCATTATAGCCCCTATCTCATTTCCACCTACATAAGTATTTGTGCAATTATTCATTTAATGTAGAGGTTTCAGATGGTGTGCCTACAATGTATTCCATGGCCTACAGCATTGTTGCGGTGTTTTTCATTAAATTTAAAGAACTTTAGTCAATATATCCTCTTTGGGTTTGCCACAGGTTCTACCAATTCATGTCATTTCATCAACTCAGGTCCCTTTCTTGTGTCTTCTAGGCTTTTGTACCTTAACCTATTTCCCTCACTAGATTGGAAACTCCATTAGGGTAAAGATGATGCCTTTCTTGGGGCACCTGGATGGCTCAGTTGTTAAGTGTCTGCCTTCAGCTCAGGTCATGATCCCAGGGTCCTGGGATGGAGCCCCACCTCAGGCTCCCTGCTCATCAGGAAGCCTGCATCTCCCCCTCCCACTCCCCCTGCTTGTCTTTCCTCTCTCGCTGTCTCTCTGTCAAATAAGTAAATAAAATTAAAAAAAAAAAAAAGATGATTCCTATCTCCCACAATATTCTATGCCTCCCATCTTAATATGCTTGGGACATATTCAAGAGCTATAGAAATCCTTGTCTAATAAATGAAAGCAATAAATGATATGTTCTTGCCACCATTATTAGGGGCTTTTTTCTTTAAGTTTTTTTTAAATCAGATACAATAGGGAGGCAAATAGGGAGAAGAATCCATTTGGTAATTATTGCAAGCCAAATTTTGAAAAATTTAGCACAAGATTCTGACCTATAAAGCAAACTTTCACCTTCTTTTCTACTATTGAACTAAACAGAAAGTAAAATTATATGTTTACATTTTTGAAAGTTTTAAGATGAAGTTTTGAAACAAAAACATTTCATCTGGACCAATCTAATTCTGCTCTCAAAGAGTTAGCCATCTCACTGTCAGCGACCCTGATTCCCCGTTGGCTTTTTAAACGCAAGATGCTCCAAAGTGTATGTCTCTGTAGTCTGTCCTTACCAATGGCAACACCAATAATAAATCCAGATCACACTGCTAAAAATTCTTATTATATCAAACATATAGTATATTAGTATAACTTAGGAATGTCTAATTTCTGTCAATAATTAAAAATAAAGATACAAAATAACCATCCCTGTTCTGTCCAGATGTTTAATTTTTATCTTATATTTCCTCATCCCTCAAAACAGCACAAGTTTTCTCATTCATGAGGTTATGAAAGCCTAAGACTCTTCTAAAGCCCTGGGCTGCTTATATTTTGAGACAGAACATGGAGCTGAATCACTTCTAAAAATTAAATTCCAGGTTCCCTACCCCTAGTACATCATTATACATCATTATACACTTCACTGCTTTGAAAATTACTTCTTACATCTTCACACACACATACACACACACACACATTTTGTTTCACTTGATGAAGACTACAATCTTCTTAATGTGTCTATGCATTTCAGAGTTATCTAAACTCTAGATGAAAATACTAGAATCCTTTTTGAAATTTTACCTGTACCATGAGAATAAAAAAGACAGAGAGAGGGGAAAAAAATCAGCTAATCTTAAAATGTAATGTTCAAAATAGAAATTTAAAATAGAATATAGTTTCTTTAACAAAGATCTGGATGGAAAATGTTTCCATAAGCAAAACAGTAAGAGTATTTATTTTCTGTTATTAAAACAAAGTGATGTTAATGAAAGCCAATCACACACTTGGCAAAATTGATGTCTTGAAGGTTTTTTTTAATCAGTATAATATCTCACCAAGTATGAAAACCAAAACATCAGACCACTAATTTTGTTCTATGATTATTCGAGTAGCTAAATGGTTTGGTCCAACATTATATATTTTCCTATTTTTCTTCCTCGGCCTCCTACTTATTATTCTTAGTTGAATTGATTTGAAGACCAAAAGCAATCATCTTCTCTAACTTGAGCTCTCCACTTTAAAATATCTCTACTGGCCTTTTCCTTCAATTCATTGGAAAGACAAATCACATTGTCTCAAAGTTATGAATTGTGTGCTGCTGTGGCTATTTCTTTTTTGCTGAGAGCAATCTGTCCAACAACCCTGTGCCCTTCAAAAAATGAGTTTCCACAAAACTCAAAGTTCTCTAAATTAGCCTCACAACAGTTTTGAGATGATAAGTTTTCCATGTTTCCATTAAACGTCTCAGAAAATCCAAAATTATTTGACTCCATCATTGACACAGTCCCTGATAATAATAATAACCACTAGTATGTGTTGAGCACTTATTCTCCTGCAGGTGCAGAGTTAAGCAGTTTATATGCATAATCTCATTTTATCTTCCAAATAACCCACTATTCGTCAAGAATTTTTTGGTTGCAAGTAGCAAAAATCCAACTCAAAAATGTTCTTACATGTAAGTAAAAGAAGAATAAGCTTGTCTTGGAGTGTAGTTGGCTAAACATGTGGCTGGATCCACATCCTCAGGACACTGTTCTCTCAGCTCTATTTCCCTCTAAAGTGCTTTATTCTCAAACTATCCCTATGTTATTATGAGATGAATGCCATTATCCCCATGCTTACATCCTATCAACAGAACAGATTGCTATGATCTGGCTTGTGGGCACACTCTCCCCTCCCACCCTGGAAAATTCATATGTTGAAGCCATAACCCACAATGTGACTGTGTCTGGAGAGAAGACCTTTGAAGGTAACTAAGATTAAGTGAGGTAATCAGGGTAGAGCTCTAATCTGATGGAATTGGTGTCCTTAAAAGAAGAGATGTAAGAGAAGTCCTCTATCATGTGAGAGGCAGAGAGAAGGCAGCCACCAACAAGCCAGGAAGAGAGGTCTCACCAAAAACTTAACATCCTGGTACCTTGATCTTGCACTTTCAGCCTCCAGAAATATGAAAAATAAATTATAGAAGGGTTTTCCCCAAAACCTCAGCAAAGTCCCAGAACTGATTCTGATTGGTCTTGTTTAGGTCACATGTCCACCACTGAACCAATCACGCTGGACAGAGTTTTCATTACCTGGCCTCGGTCCCCTGCAGACCCTTTGAGCTGGTGTGTGAGATTAGTCTTACTTGAACTATTTGGGAAAGTTAAGGAGTGATTATTCCTGAAGAAAATTATTACCAAAAGAAGGAGAAAGTGATGCAAAGAAAAACAAAAACAAAATGGGAGCAGGTAACTTCCAAACACTGTGGAGAAGGTACTGCTTATCTCTCTCTTTTTCAAAGATTTTATTGGCTTATTAAGAGTGAGAGAGCATGAGCAGGAGGAGGAGCAGAGGGAGAGGAACAGGCAGACTCCCCATGGAGCACAGAGCCCAACCTGGGGCTCAATCCCACAACCTGAGCCAAAATCAAGAGTTGGATACTTAACCGTTGGAGCCAACCAGGGACCCTGTATCTTATTTCTATAAGAGGAAACAGGTTGAGCAAAGTCAAGTGCTGAAAGACTTGCTGAAAGGTCCATGAATGGACCTCGGGCTCTTAAAACTCTGAACTCTGAGTCACTGCATTATTTAACCTTGATGATGAAGACCTTAGGAAACGGTATACTATGCTATTTCCACCCTCTTCATGACCAATGTGTCCCACTTCCCTTTATCATAGGGAAATTTAACGGAATGCTAAGTAAGTGATACGCCTCTTTCTCCATAATTTTTATCATAACTTGAAAAAAAAAAACCTCCAGCCAAAATGAAAACAAGAATTGATAATTTTCTGGATTGAATCAATGGCCCACTCAGCCCAAGAGCATCTTCAGCAATACACTTGGAATGCAATTTTCCTCTGTTTACAGTCTTACTAGGAACATCATTTTCTAAGCACTTCAGTGTCCTTTGAATCATGACTCTTGTACCTATTTTTTTAAGATTTTATTTATTTATTTGACAGAGAGAGAGACCACAAGTAGGAAAAGAGGCAGGCAGAGAGAGAGGGAACCAGGCTCCCTGCTGAGCAGAGAGCCCAATGCAGGGCTCCATCCTAAACCCTGAGATCAAGACCTGGGCTGAAGGCAGAGGTTTTAACCCACTGAGTCACCCGGGCACCCCTATTTTTAATCTCATAATATTTCTCTTGGCTTACTCTCCATCACAGGAAGTAGTATTGCCCTTTATTTATCCTAAGCATGCTTCACTTAAACTTCAAAGGCGGCAGCTCTCTCTTGCGTTCAGGACTCGGTGAAACCGTCTCTAATGATACCTAGACCAGACGGTTAACCTTAAAGATTTGCAAGAGTTGTACCTCCCTCTGGACATCTCCTCTTTCCTAGGCTAGATATTGGGCAGTTGAGCTTATCCTCAGGAAGCATCCTTCCTGTGGCATCTTTCCTGGAAAATTGCATTTGGCATTTGAATGTGGCTCCTAGTCACATGTGGCTTCAAGTCAGGGCTTCAGTCGAGGTGAGGATTAGGCCATCTCAATGTCTCCAGTCCAGATCATTAGGAACAGAAATCATTGAGGGGAGGAGGGAATGAAGAAGAAGCAGCGAAGAGGTTGGTAAGAGTAGATGGTTGAGGGGGTTCTCGTCCATTGGATTCATCATAAAGCTAGAGTCCACAGCAACCATGCACGTCTAGAGCATGCATGAAAACCCTTCAGACTGTTTAGTTATAAACATCATCAAAGTCTATTATAACCACAAGGGCAAAGGCCTCTAGTGAGGCCATCAGAAATGTACTCATTGTAGGAAAATGTTATGAGGAAGTACAAAAAGAAAAGAATGCTTGCTAAGAGTAACTAAATTGTTGAGTGTCAGTCAGTAGGTCAGATAAATGACTGGTTTCCCAGAACCAGACTTTGTTCCATTAATGTTTACCAGAAAATTACTTAAACATTTTATCAGGAATATCAGTTTCTTCCTAGAACAGAGGTTACAAATGACTCCATGTAAAAAGGTTTCTTCCCACACCAAGTTTGGGGCAAGTTCTCTTTAACAGTAGTCAGAGTGTTTAAAGGTAATGACCATGGGATTCTACATGACAGTGTTAAAAACTGGAAGCTGTGTAGCAGATTGGCTCTGAATGTGGGTTTTACCCCTAGACAGACCTGGGCATTCAACCTTAAACCTTAGTTTATTCGTATGTAAAATGAGGGTGATCATAACTATCTTCTTGGGGAGGTAATATTTATAAATATTATTTCATTCTTGTCATTTTCTCTGAATTATTACAACTGATCACTTTTATATTAATCACTTTTATAGTTATAATAAATAATCATATTTATTATTATAAATTTTTTAAAATATTTTATTTATTTATTTGACAGAGAGAAACAGAGATCACAAGCAGGTAGCTGAGACAGAGAGAGGGGGAAGCAGGCTCCCCGCAGAGCAGAGAGCCCAATGCGGGGCTCGATCCCAGGACCCTGGGATCATGACCTGAGCTGAAGGCAGAGGCTTTAACCCACTGAGCCACCCAGGCGCCCCATATTATAAAATTTTCTTAACAGCCAGGACCTATGTTCCACCTACCATGGCCCCTTTCAAGGCCCTAAGTAACTCCTAAAAATATGGAAAAAATTTAGGCAGCAAAATCTTCAGAAATACTGAACACTGAGTTCCCCAGACTACATGAAGGAGGCAATTCTGGTGAAGTTTTCACATGCAAAAGTAGGCAGAGGATTTGAACAGACATTTTTCCAAAGAAGACATGGAGACAACCAACAGACACATGAAGAGATGCTCAACGTCACTGATTATCAGGGAAATGCAAATCAAAACCACAATGAGATATCACCTCACAGTTGTTAGAGTGGCAGTTCTGAAAAAGACAAGAGAAGGGTGTTGGTGAGGATGGGGAGAAAAGGGAACCTTGAGCACTGTTGTTGGGAATGCAAGCTGGTGTAGCCACTATGGAAACAGTATGGTGGTTCCTCAAAAAATTAAAAATAGAATTACCCAACAATCTGGCAATCCCACTTCTGGGTATGTATCTGAAGGAAATGAAATCACTATCTCACAGAGATATCTGTACCCTATGTTTATTGCAGCATTATTCTTAATAGCCAAGATGCAGAAGCAACTTAAGTCCCCACTGATGGATGAGATGAATGGATAAAAAATGTGGAATATATGCATAATGGAATATTATCCAGCCAGAAAAAGAAGAAAATCCTGCCACTTGCAATAATATGGATAGAATTTGAAGGCATTATGCTAAGTGAAATAAGTCAGAGAAAAATACTGGATGTTTTCACTTACGTGTGGAATCTAAAAAATTTCATTTACAGGTGGAACTCATAAAAAAGAGAGTAGAAGGGTACTTGGCAGGGGCTCCATTCAGGGAAAATGGGAAGATACTAGCCATTGGGTATAAACTACGTTCTAAAATGAATAAATTCCAGGTGATCTAATGTACAACATGGCTGGCTATCTTTAACAATACTATATTATATACTTGAAATTTACTAAGAGAGTTAATCTTAAATTTTCTCACTATCAAAAAATGGTAATTATGGGAGGCGATAGAGATGTGAACTACTTTACGGTGGTTATCATTTCATAATACATGTATGTATCAAATATCTCACTGTCTGACTGTATGCCTTTAAATTACATACTGTGCAGCATCCCCTTCTGGCAAGTACAAGGAATGGCCCCTGGGGAGGAGCACTGGAGCAGAGTTGGGGAGGGGGTTCCCTTCACCCAGGAAGTGCTCCCTTCACCCAGGAAGTACTGTGATCCAGACCCCCAAACCTGCCGAACAACAAACCCAGAAGAGCTTTGAAGCAGCCACTGACTGCCTTGCCAGGTGCTGAGAGCCTTGTGCCTGTGACTACAAAGTCTAGGGAAGTCACATCTAGGAGAGGAAAGTGGTACACTGGATATGCAGGCAGGTGTGCAAAATGGAATGCTCTAGATTTCTCTAAGTTGAAGGGAAATTTTCAATAAGATTAAATGTACAAAATGTTCACATTGTTCAAAACTTCAAAAGTGTTTCAAAACCATCTTTCCTTACCCCTTCACACATTTCCCTTCCCAACTCCCCTGCGGTGGCCACTTTGGTGGGGGGTCTTTATCCACCTTCCCTCACTGCTTCATTTTAAAAGTTGATTGAAATGGGAGGGTGACAGCAGAAGAATGAACCACTTTCCATGTGACTTCAGGTATTGGTGGCTTGCCTGCAATGGGAAAGTTTTGAATGGCAACTGTTCCCAGTATAATCCAGCTTATCTTAGTTGAGAAACCTGTATCTACCTGCTTCAGGCCTCAGACCCCTGGCAAAAGGACCTTAAACTGCCCATCAGCTTGGCTAACCCTTAGGCCTTCTGACTCGAGGCCTCCAACAAGCCTCCCTTTTCTTAGAGCATAAACATTAGAAAATTTGCAGTTGTAAATTCTTTCTCTGTCTCTGAAATAAACATCTTCTGCAACCCAGGAATCTTTCTCTAGGACCTGGAGCCAGATCCTTGAAATATAATCACCAAGAAAGATAGGGCCCCTATCTCCCAGGCTCTGTGAGTGGGTAGGACCCTAACTTCAATAAGCATCAATTAGCAAATACAAATGGCTTAATCACATTAACCGACCTGCCCCCAACCTCCTCCAGTACTTTCCCCCTTGCTCACCTCAGGGCTTAAAGTCCTTGGAGTTTTGTTTCAGGGAAGGTGAGTTCACCCTCTCCCCTGGTATATACTGTTGACCCCTGTGCAATAGTCCTGAACAAAGTCTCCCTTGCCTGTGTAATTCCATCCAGTGCAATATTTCTTTGACAACCCCTTCTCTTTTAAGTAGACTTCCTCTTCTTGAGGCTCTGGATACTGCCTCTTCTCAGAAGACCAACAGAAGTCTCACAGTGAAGTTTCTCAGCTACTCCTTCACAACTTAACAGCAACAGGCAGGGAGATGGACTGGAGTTCCTTCTTTGTGAGCAGACAACGTGCAGAACAGATTCTAAATTGCATTATGCCTTGCAAGGATGCACTCTTCCCTTTATTTCTGTCCATCCAAAATGTCCCAGTTACTGAAAGCATTATCCTGTGTATGTACAGGAATGAATTTCCATTGTTCTTGTATCCTATCAGCTGAAATCTTGCAAAGAGATAGCATGAAAGGGAGGAAGGCACACCTGGTTCTGGTCCTGAGTATGACTCTTAACTAGCTGGTTAGGTCTTGGGAAAACCCTCGCCTTTCTCCGGATATTTTTTTCTTTATCAGAGTCATGAAGTAAAATGAGACCAAGGATTCTCCATCGTTTTGTTAACTTATGCCCCACTAATTCCAGGTCAAATAACCTCAGTCCTCTCTCCCCCCATGAGAGGAACCAAAGCCAATATTCTCTGAGGATAGTTATACAGTCACAGGGAGGGCCCCCTGTTGCTGTATTTATCATCTTCTGTGTGTTTACACATTGCAGTGGTAGAGCCGAGAATACACTTAATTGCTATCATTTCTAAGCACAAGAAAAACAGTAATTCCATTAGTGGTTGCAATTTGTAAAATTTCATTGGCATACATGTTATTGCTACAGTAAATCTAAAACATAGGCATATTTTTAAATTGTAGTAGCATCATGTGTAGTAATGGGAAGGGAGTGATTAAGAGAAATAAGAGATGTGAAATGAATCCAGTGCCAGAGATCTCATACTTACCCATGAACCTAGAGTTTGAGTAAACTATCTAGCAGGGGTGTGAGTGGGGGATAAATAGTCACACTCTCTTCCACTCCTCCAACAACTCCAACACTGCTCCTGCATTTATCCCCAACTTCCCACCGACCTCCCACTTCTGTACTTCACTACGCAGATGGTAAGAATGGTAAGAAATCAGCAGAAAAGCCTAGATTTCCACAAGAAAAGCAAAAGTTAATAATGAGAGAAAAGAAGAGTCAGAAGAGATGGAGAGAAATGAAACTTGTCCGGGAAGAACATTTAGGGTTGGGAGTTGAGAGAGAGAGTTTTTGGAAGCAACTTCTGTTCCTGAGGAACATATTTTCTTTAAGTAGGCTGTATGCCCAACATGGAGCCCAACGCAGGGCTTGAACCCCCAACCTTGAGATACAGACCTAAGCCAAGCCAAGATGGACCTTCCTACACCTTTCAACCACCTATGGAGACAAAGATTCTCTCCCTGACCAAACTAGTTGGGTACCTCTGAGCTCTTTTCTAACCTTGGGCATGTCCTCAAGAGCCCAATTTTAGCAAAAATCTTGCTAAGTCCGATTTTGTGAACCTCCCACCCTCCACATTTGATCATTCTCAGTATCAAATTAGATTCTTCATCCTCCACCATTTCCTTCTGGCCAGCCTTCACTAAGAATCCCACCAGGCTGATTTAGCCAGAACCATCCCCCAACCCTTGATGGTTGCTCTTAGTAATTTTCTACCCACCAGCGCTGCACCCCCCCCAAAACACACAGTGTTCCTTACCTATAAATTCCTACCTTTCTTTGTTGTATTAGAGGAGTTGAGCCCAATCTCTCCCTTTTACAGTGAAACCCTACTGCATTAGTCCCTATAACTATCTCAGTAGTCCTGAATAAGGTCTGCCTTACTGTTCTAACAAGCGTCATGGATAATTTTTTCCTTAACAATGGTCAGAGGATCTCAAAGATCTGATCTGTTCATTTTGAGGTCTGCTTGTGATTAAATGTGAATATGTACCAGGATATTTGGTCTGAAACTTGCTTCCATAATCTACTAGGAAGTTGCAATCAGGAGCATATAAACCTCACCAGTTTCGAATATTAAAAACTACAGACATTTGCCAGAAAGAACCTAATGGTTGTACTGAGGAAGGTAGTTTGGGTCCCTTCACCACATCCATCTCAGTGATAATGCAGACTGAGGGTCAGAATCTCTAAGATCTTTCCAGCTACAGCTTTCCACAATTTTGCAGTTTACCTAAAATGGGCACAACATCCGCTTCCCATGCCTAGAAGCAGTTATATAATCATGAAAGTGCTCCAAATCTTTCAATCTTCATTTTGATATTGATCTTTTCCATCAACAGCAGATAAAGAAACTGACTAGGTTTTTCCAAAGCCAGTAATCCCTGTCTTCAAAGGCGCTACTAAGTAGTGATGGGGTAACTGATGTTAGCAGTCACTGGGACTCAACAATACGGCCCCCAGGAAACAGAAGTGGATTTGTTCGCTCACCTCCCTGTCCAAAGAGGCTTTCCCCCGGAGTCCTGCCACCTGAGTGGAAGTATTGTTTGAAGGATGAGGTTGGTCCACTGTCTTCCTCCTTACTTGTCTGGATTGAAAGCCTCTTGCTGATGCCTCATCCAGCTCTTTCAGTGAAGGGTCCTTTCTCCGGCAGCAGGAGTTCTGCCCCTGCTGGAGAAAACCAGCTGGTGACAAGAAAATGGGATTTTAAACTCTCTTTGGGTACCTGGCACTGAGAGGTGGAGGTATCTACATGAACCTGCGGTCGTGTTTCCATGGAAACAAAGCAGTTTGGACCTGCAGTGTTAGCATTAACCAGCACTGCTCCACAGACGAGCTCCCTCCCTCTTTTAATTCAATTTAAACCAATATTTCATTGAACACAGACTATGGGCCATGCACTGAGCTGCTGCAAGGACAAAAAAGAACACAACAGACATAGTCTTTGTCTTCATGAAACTCCAGTCTGGCAGCCTGGAGTGTGTTCCGAAAGTTCCAAGGTACGATCAGAACATAAACTGAGCCGACTGAGCCATTCCTTGAGGCATATAATACGAAACTCAAAAGATGAGTAGGAGTAATAGAACTTTGTAAATAAATGCATATACATATGTTGAAGATACATATTTTCAATTTTTTTCACTGCTGGGGTGAATGGTCAAAAACATTTGAAGAACATTGTCCCACAGCAAATGATCCCCAAACCTCAATGTGCATTAGAATCCCTCAAGGTGCTTACTAAAAGGACAGATTCCCAGTCCTCGCCTGTAATAATTATGTTCGGTAGATTTGGAGTGAGGTCCAGGAAACTGTTTAGCAAACATTCCAGGTAATTTTGATGAATCCTGCTCTGCAGATCAGTCCCCTACAAAGCTGATTTATTTCTTCAGCCCTAAGACCCAAAGGAGGCTTTTATCCACGGCTAGCCCACATTATAATTCAGGGTAAGGAGGGAATTTTTGGTTTGTTTGTTTCTGTGGGTTTGAGGCATTTGATTATTTTGCTTATCATTATACAAAGTGGCCTCAGTAACTGCTCCAATTTCTGGGTTTCCCCAATATTTAACTCGTTCTACTTTGTGAATCTGGGGGCTTACTTTAAGCAGCTAACCACTGACCTGGACTTCCCTTACCCCTGACCTTAGCCTATAGCTCCACAGTCCATTGAAGCCGTCTCTTTCTCAGTGATTTGTCTTCGTCTTTTCCAGTAGGATGACCAGCTATCCCAGTTAGTCCAAGACAAAGAGGTTTACAGGAACTCGGATTTCCATTAATATATTTGAGAAAAGAATAGGTAGGCCAGAATGAGCCAGTCATCCTAGCAGGAAGCTTGGCTTTCAATAAACAGGGTATTTGAAGAGTCAGAATGGTGGGCCTAGTTCATGCTGCCTGGCAGGGCTAGTCTCTTTAGCCTAACCACTTCTAAGCCTTCTTTGTTTTCATCCACCTAATTTCCACCTAGATCCATGGAAACAGGAACAAGAACAAGGCTATTAACTAGAATTTAAAAACCACTTGTCAATGTTAGCTGCTGGTTGCCTGCAGAGACTTGGAAATGCCAAGTTTTACGGGAGACTCACACTGTTTGAAAGGGAGAAGAACTACTCCACCAGTGTCCACATTCCTAAGTGTTGTCAGTCAACCCCAATAAATGCGTCTCTCTCTGGTTCCAGGTAACTAGGAGCAGTGTGTTTCCAGTCCCATGGCTTGAAGGATTATAGTGGACCCAAATGACAGGCCTCCTACAGAGCGACTCCATTCCTTGTAATCTGTGTTAAAGCAAGAGGCAGAAAGAGGGTTCTGTGTGAAATCCCTCTCCCTCCAAGTTGAGTCTAGCCCTTGCAGCCCCAGGCTTGCTAGATTACCTAGAAAGAGAGTGTTACTTTCTGCTCAGGGAGGAAGAAATGAGCCAATCTACAATCCGTGTGGTTAGGACCTGCCATAGCTATTTTAAAGCCCAATCTCCCTTCGTCCTGGACTCATCCCTAGGGAGAAGGCACCCGCAGTCCTCTGTGAGAAATGAGGAGCTCGATGCACAAAGACTTTGCATCGTCCCTGTTATGCAGCTAGAAGATACAAAGCAGAGAGCCAACCAGTGTTCTCTGAGCGGCGGCTTCTCCCACACCTGCCACTCTCTGCTTCTCCCCGCAGGGTCTCTGCTCATTTCCCATGTTCAGTTTAATTATCATGGGGCAAGCAAGCAGGGAGCTTTTTAAACCCAGATCTTGGGAATGGAAGCTCCCAGATCTCTTGCGTCTGAGCAGCACCTGGGTTCTTAGGCAGCTGGAAAGCATGCAGCCACTCTCTCAGCTTTGCCTCCCAAGGAGCGGCCCATTTGGGTCCTGTTTCCTGATGCTGGCGGGGACTCGACACTTCCTTTCTCAAGCGTGATCTTCCCCCTGCTGAATCCCAGTCTCCTCCCAGCCCTCCCAGCTGCTCTCCTAGCTGTTCCAGCTGCTGGATGTTTCCAGAGGGCTCTAAAATGTTCCTCTGTACCTGAAGTTATTCACATGACGAGTCCCAGCCATTGTGCTCCTGCTTTTGATAAGGCTTAAGAAAAACTGGTGTTTCTATTAGAGTGACTGGTGTATGGAAAAGCTGGTTGGCCTATTTATGGTCGACAAGCCATGCATTGTTCACCAGGCCCTAGAGCTTAGTCAGGAATCAATCTATGCAACTCCACAAAATACCACATCCATAAGATTTCCCTGCCTTTTCTTGCCATAAGGTAGAGCTTTGGTCCAACTCTGAAATGTAGGGTTCACCCTCTCTAAGGAGCTCATCCTCTTCCTGCCAGAGGCCAAACTCAGATACCAACTAGGAAACTTGGAAAAAGTCCCCATTTCCACCTCAAAAGACATGAACTCTGCTTACTTCACAACGCCGCTCACTTCCTTCCAGCATCTTTCTATCTTCTTGTCTGGCAGGACAGAAAGACAAACCAGCTGAGGTCCCCACAATCATCTTTGCCTCCTCCTCCCCACCTGGGATGTCCCTCGAGATTCTGAGGTAGAACCCTAGGGTCACAGAACCCAGCTTGAAAAAACAGTCTTTCCCTCCTCTGCTAACATTACAAAAGGAGCCCTGAGACTTCCTGAAGTGGCACTGCGTGTGCCCATCTTTCTTCTTCTAGCCAGAGACAGGAGCCAGCTCCACGGTCCCCGATCTGGACTCTCCTCTCTGCGGGAGCATGGCTGGGGCCTCGGAGCTGAGGCAAGTGTCTGCATAGTGTGGTGAGAGCGTGAGCACATATGTCCTGAGTCACAGCGAGTGGAGAGCATTCCCTCACCAACATCTTATGTGAGGCTCGAGTTAGGGAACTTTGCCATCCTGCCATGCTCTCCAGCGAGAGATGGGAATGACAATAACAGTGGAAGGAGAAGGGAGTGGGTGGCTCTGTGTTACTTCCATCTGCAGAACTGAGAAAAATGAGTCGTGTGCATTAGGTGAGAGCTTCTGGCACAGCTGTGGCTTAAAGCTGACAGAAGACATGGGACTGACGAGGGGAAGCAGGTCTCACCTGGCCGGGAGGCAGAGAGCCAGGAACTGATCAGCTGCAAGGTGACCAAGTTTGACCAAACCACGGAGTACAAGCTGGCTGTACAAGTGGGCTCAGCATCAACATCTTTTCTTTGAACTTACCTAAGGAGAGAAAGCATGGATGTAACTTAGCACAGAGGTACAATATAGTTTAGTGCAGCATTCCTTTCAACAGCAAAAATCCTGGGAGCTCTGAGGATCCGATGACCAAGGAAAGAGGGCAGGCTAAAAAAATTACAGCACCAGTATCCGAGAGAACATCACAGTCTTTAAAGAAATTGAGGAAAAATACTGAATGGAATCTGAAGATGTTCACTATATATTGTTAAATAAAAAAGCAAGGTACAAAGCAGTATTATTTTCTTCTTCTCTTTTGTTGAAGAAAAATATATAGACATAGAAGAGCAGTCCAAAAGGGTATCACAGATGTTCAATTCCCCCCACCCACCCCAGAAATAGATTTGATATTACATAATATATAATAGAATATAAATATGATTTTATGTATACTTTTTAAGAACTTGCATACATTTAAACTTTCTGTATGAACAGAAATTACAAAACAACCCATAGAAGAAAAATATGTTTTTTAAAAACCAAAACCAAATAAATAACTACCTTTTAGAGCCAGGTCAAAAAGTTGGCATTTGTTCAAATATGCACCAGAGGGTTTTCAATAGCAGAGAGACCAGGATAGGGCAGTGGGCTCAAAGCCCTTGCTGTGAGCCTTAGGGTGGCAAAGAAGAACTTTTGCTAAGCTGTGCAAAATATTAGAGAAAAGGGAGGGAGAGACTTGGGAACAGAAGGGGCAGTGAGGTAGATGAGGAATGAGCAGAACTTAGTTGAGCCATGAGGCATGGCAGGGAAAGAAGGGAGAAAAGTCAGGGAATCCTGCAAAACAAGAAACGGCAAAATCTGCTAAAAGCCTCAGCACGTGCTTGGGTGAAAATGAGACTAATGTCCAAAATGACCTACATCAGACAACAGCTGACCTGGGGACATATTGTGCTGTGGGAGGAAGCTGCATCTCAGGAACACCTTTCTGGGAAGAACGCATGTTATGACTTTATCATCCGACTGCCTCTCCGAAGGCAGAGGTTCTTATACATAGTAACATCAACTAAAAGGATTCAGAGATAACAACAAATAAGAGGAATTATGTTTTAGAGAATCCACTGAAAGGACATAAGTAGTGATGAAAGCAGATGGGAAGGAACAGGAATTGTGAGCTGGAGCGATACTCACTGAGGTCTTTTTTAAAGTCGGAAGCAATAACATGCCTGTCACATAGCAGATCCCAATAAACGCAGATGTGATTCCTTGTACACATGGTTTAGCTGTCCTACTCAGGAGGTCCTTCTATGGTTTCCTCTTATTCTCCCTCCAGAGTGTCTACCAGGTACATTGCCTCATCAGTAGTAAGTGCTCAACAACGTCTGCTGGAGAAATAAACGGAAGGAGTTGATAATCCTATTTTGTACTTCTTAATGCCACCTTTATTGATAATGATACTTGTTTCTCCTTATCTCTGCAGCCTCTGCCACTATAACTAGGGAAGGACAGGTGTGATCAGCCACCAGTGGGATCTTCACTCTCCGTGAAATGATTCACTTGGACACCCAGACTGTCCCCAGGTGGAAAGGATTTTAGGAATCAAGTCCTGCAGTTTTGAAGCTGCGCTCACTTCTACCACCTTGTGGTGGGGAGTGACCCATACTACACTTCAATCAGCAACACAGCTTTTATCTGTTTTGTATCGTGGGCTTTCTAATAAAATTTCATTTGTGCAGTTTTTGAAACTAAGCAAAATCTGAAAACCACACACTCGGAAACCCTCTCATTTCACAGGGAGACAACAGCTGAAAGATGGAGAGCTGTGGGACACCTGGGTGGCTCAGTTGGTTAAGTGTCTGCCTTCGGCTCAGGTCATGATCCCAGAGTCCTGGATCAAGCCCTGCGTCTATTTAAAAGCCAAAAGATGTATCAAATTGAATTTTTAAAAATGTACTTTTATATATCTTATTACTTTTAAACAACACCCCAAAAGACTAAAATTTAAATGAGTCAGGGGCACCTGGGTGGCTCAGTCTATAAGGCTTCTGACTCTTGGTTTCAGCTCAGGTTGTGAGCTAAGGGTGGTGAGATCAAGTCCCACGTAGGGCTCCAAGCTCAGCGTAGAATCTGCTTAAGACTCTCTCTCCCTCTGCCCCTCCCCCTTGTGTCTCTCTCACTGTCTCAAATAAATAAATCTTTTTAAAAATAAATGAACATTTAAAAATGATTCAGCTCCCTGCTCAGCAGTGAGTCTGTTTCTCCCTCTCCCTCTGCCTGCTGCTCCCCCTGGTTGTGCTCCTTGCTCTCTAATAAATAAAATCCTTAAAAAAAAAAAAAAAAAGATGTAGAGCTGTGGCTAGAAACCAGTTCTTTGGACACTTTGTCCAAAATTCTTCCTCACACATCAAATAGCCCCTAACTTGGGGTATGTGTTTCAAGTCACTTTCACATAGAGTTGCCAGATAAAACACCTGATGTCTATTAAATTTGAATATCAGATAAACAAAAAAATTGTTTTAGTATGTCTCAAATACAGCTGCACTTGTCCAGCTGTCCAAACACCAGGCTCCATAAATGCTTCATCTTAGAAGCTTCTGCAGCACCTGGACCCTCAGTGTTTTGCTATCAGGAGCCTATTACTTAACTCTCAGTTTGAATGACAAAAACCCAGCCCATAAAGCATACTCTCCACGAGCTATTCCAGATGGAGCCAGGATCAAGCAGCCATCACCACAATAGCCCTGGCCACTCATTGAGGTAAAACGAGGAACTTCTCACGGTAAGTGGAAGGAGCGACCTCTCAGGGTTACCCTGAAGACCACATCCTGCTCCTGTTCACAGTTCAGTAGGTCAAGTGGCTGTGCCCATCTGGGACTGACGAAAAGAATGTGTGCATGTAAGGGAGTTGTCACATCTGCACTGCTGACTTTTGAGGCCAGTTGGACAATCAAACCATAAATCATCAGTCGCTTTCTTGTCTCAGGGATCAAATCAGATTTCTTCCAAGGCAAACTAGTATTTCTTCACTTCTGGTTCCATCCCATAATAAGCTCCACTACAAACTGTATTTGTCAAACATACTGCCAGACATGGAGGTGAGTGAAGGAAGCTCCCATCCTTGAGGTGCCCACATTCTCGAAAGGCAGGCAAGTGTGAAACATACTGTGTGTATGTAAAGCACTACAGTGAGGGTAAATAAACATGAACCACTATGAGTGCAGGAGGGCCATGTGAGAAAACCCGAAGTCAGACAAAGATGAAATGAGGAGGTGGAGCCACAGAGATGGGACAGTAGGATCAAAAGCTCAGAGGCATGAAATGCCATAATAGTGTGTCCAAAAAACCATGAATAGGTTAGTGTTGCTTGAGTGCAAAATTTAAGATGATGAAAAAAATATGAGGTTAGAAATCTAAGCTGACTCTATAACATGAAATAGAAAACTACTAGAAAAGTTTGAGGCAGAAAAACAGCACAGTCAGAGGTTTTGGAGGAAGCTGACTGGAGGCCAGCTGGGAAGGGATGGGGGTGGAGTGCAGGGCAAGGGGGACACTGAACAAAGTCTGTCATCAAAGAGTAATGCGTGGACCATGTAGAAGATGGTGACAGTCTCACGAGGCTAACAAGGAAGGGAGAGGACCTGGGCTTGAGAAATACTTACAAGGCCAAACAGGTGAGACGTGACTGGTTGGGAATGAATGGTCAGAGGGAAAGGACATAACAAAGCCTAGTTTTCGAGCCTGGGTGACCAGGTGGGTAAAATTTCTGTCAAAGGAGAGAGAAAGTTCCCCTAATCTCAGATAACACCCTGTGTCCATCCCTTTGTCCTCACAGAACGAAATATGTTCTTGTCGTGTGCATCTTTGTCCCAGGGCAGCCTGCCCCTCTGAGAACGCAGGGCAGAACGTCAGGTGCCCAGGCCCTCGCATCACTGGTGCTGGTGCCCAGTCAGCACACAATAAATATTTGTCAAGAAGAAAGACAAATACCAAATACTGCACAGTGTCACAAGTATGTAGAATGTTTAAAAAATAAATAAATAAAATTTTAAAAGGCTTGATCTCCTAGAGAGGATAGCAAAGTGGTTGCCAGGGATGGGGGAAAGGGGTGGAAATAGGGCGTTGGGGAGTAACTGGAAAAGGATACAGACCTTCGGATGGAGGATAAGCTAGGTCTGAGGGTCTAATGTACCACATGGTGACCACAGTTACACACTGTAGTGTATAAATGAAAGTTGCTAGGAGAGTAGAACTTAAATGTTCTCACACACAAAAACAGATAAGCATGTGAGGTGATAGGTGTGTTAATGGTATCACAATGTACACACAGACCAAATCATCATGTTGTACACCTTAAATAGCTTGTACCTTTGTCAATTATATGTTAACAAAGCTGAATAAATGCCAAAAATTATGATCGTGAAAGGGAATATACAAGAAAAAAGACACAAATAAATTGCCTTCTGGACAGTGAGTCCAAAATGACTGTGCAAAAAGCCAGTGTGGATAACCGGGAAGCAGCAGGAAACAAGTCTGAATCTCGGGGGCAGAATAGGTCTGGAGATAAAGATGTGAGAGATACCAGCTAGTGATAAAAACATGAAAGTGAGAGGAGCATCAGGAGTGGACCCTAATGAAATTCAACATTTAAAGGGGTTTACTTCCTACCACTTTATAGTGAATTACCTTTGCCTTCTAGAAATGCACCAACTCCGCCCCCTCAGAGCTGATGTGTGACACAATTCAGGAACACGTTCCTAGGTTGTGACGCAGGGAGGGTTCACCTATGCCTTTATGACCTTCCCAAGGCAACATCATATGCCTATTTTGCCAACTCAGTTCTCCTGGTTTCTTTAAACAGCCTCTGAATTCTGTGGAATTCTCCTTCATGAAATCCTCCTATGGACCACAGGGTCGCAACCATCTTCAATATTCTAGCCTGTGAATCACAAACTTCCATTCTGCTTAATCAAAGAGTAGAACACTTAATGTTTTACCAGTTCTTTTTCCAAATAGATATCTTTGTCATCTACCTTTAAGATGAAATTAGACTGTGTTGATGTAAACACCTGTTGTCTATTACTCATTGGTGTATTGTTTCTATCCTGTTGACTGTGTGTTCCGCCACAGCAGAATTCTGTGTGCTTTGACCTAGGTGTACCCTGAGGAAACCACAGGCTATGTCGAGCAAGGTGAGAGGACATCCTGGATGTTCCAGCATGAGTCTGTTGAAACCACCCTATAGCCATGTGATATGTCAAACTATGCATTTTGGCTTGGAAAATGTGGTTAGGGCAGGAATGCTTTGTAGATTGTGTGGTATTTACAATTAGACATTTGACATAAGCTTTTTAGAAATAACCAAAAAAGGATATTGAGCTTCTAAATTCTTAGCTTTGTCAAAAGCCGACAGGGTTTCTTTAGAAAGATTAAAAAGATAATAACTAGAAAGGAAAATGTCTAATGTCAATATGATAAATATATATTTATGTTTATGGGCCAATATAATTTTCAGTGATGGATCAGTTAAGAATAAATTCATCTTTTTATATGATTGTCTGTTTTGTGTGTGTTGAGTTTGAGGAGTTCTTTATAGATCCTGGATATCAACCTTTTGTCTGTACTGACGTTTGCAAATATCTTCTCCCATTCCGTGGGTTGCCTCTTTGTTTTGTTGACTGTTTCCTTTGCTGTGCAGAAGCTTTTGATCTTGATGAAGTCCCAAAAACCTTACACCAGTTAGAATGGCCAAAATTAGCAAGACAGGGAACAACATGTGTTGGAGAGGATGTGGAGAAAGGGGAACCCTCTTACACTGTTGGTGGGAATGCAAGTTGGTGCAACCACTTTGGAAAACAGTGTGGAGATTCCTCAAGAAATTAAAAATAGGGCTTCCCTATGACCCTACCATTGCACTACTGGGTATTTACCACAAAGATACAGATGTAGTGAAAAGAAGGGCCATCTGTACCCCAATGTTTATTAGCAGCAATGGCCACAGTCGCCAAACTGTGGAAAGAACCAAGATGCCCTTCAACGGACGAATGGATAAGGAAGATGTGGTCCATATACACTATGGAGTATTATGCCTCCATCAGAAAGGATGAATACCCAACTTTTGTAGCAACATGGACGGGACTGGAAGAGATTATGCTGAGTGAAATAAGTCAAGCAGAGAGAGTCAATGATCATATGGTTTCACTTATTTGTGGAGCATAACAAATAGCATGGAGGACAAGGGGAGATGGAGAGGAGAAGGGAGTTGAGGGAAATTGGAAGGGGAGGTGAACCATGAGAGACTATGAACTCTGAAAAACAATCTGAGGGTTCTGAAGGGGCGGGGGGTGGGAGGTTGGGGAACCAGGTTGTGGGTATTAGAGAGGGCACGGATTGCATGGAGCACTGGGTGTGGTGCAAAAACAACGAATACTGTTATGCTGAAAAGAAATTTAAAAAAAAAAAATAAATTCATCTGCAAATCACAAGAAGCCTCCCTTTCCCACATAACAAGTTCAGAGACAGGCAGTCCTTGTTAGCACAGGAGCTGCCCACTGCGACCCAGGTTCCTCCTGCCCATCCTCTCTGCCATCCTTAGTTATACTCACTTGTCCTCACACTTGTCTTAGGGATGGTGATTTCTGGTTGGTCCACCTCCAAGGTTCATGTCCCTAAGAAGACAGAGGGAAATGGGTAGAGTCAAGGAAGAACAGGAACTTGTTTTAGTCAGGAAGAGAAGCTCTCCCCAGTGACTTTCACCTACCTTTCACTGACCAGCTCCGGCTACAAGAGGACAGAGATCAAGTTTGTAGCTTGTATAGCTTCCAAGGCAGAACCTGGTCGGAGGTAGGAGAAATCAAAACTAGAAACTATCAGGTATTTCAGACAAGAAAAAGTCTAAGTCACATAATTAGATCTACTTATTTCCTAAAATCTTGTGAGCATATTTTAATCTAATTTACACGTGCTGATGTTGATTTCTATTTGCATAATCCTTAAGGTGATCTTACATCAAAATTTTCCACTCTGTATAAGCAATATTACCCTCCTTTTTTATATGGTTTACTTTATCAAAGTGAGCTAGGAAAAGGATTAAAAATATTTCCAGATGCTAGCTCAGGTAATAGGGTGAATAGGATATATTTTTAGTTACATTTATTTTTTAAATTGGTTCCTGGAATTTCCCCCAGCAGTGCCAAGAATATCTGTTGTCGGAAAGCAACAGTATCATGGATAATCTTACCTATCTTGCCACATGTTTGCCCTGCTTGATCCAGACATAAATTGGAGTTGGTACAGATGTAAAGTCAGAGAATGGATTTTGTGTGTAGAGCCTTTTCCCCAGAGAAGTGCTTTGTCTCCATCTGGTGGACAACCTTGTCTTTGCAATGTCGGTGGTTGTTCTCAGGCCCGGCTGCACCTCAGGATCCCCAGTGATGCTTGCAAATAATCTGGATCCCCAGCCCCCCCCCCCCCAGACCATTTCAATCAGATCTGGGAAAGGATACAGGCAGCAGCACTTCTGTTTTTCTAAGATACATAATTCTAATATGCAATTAGGGTGAAAATCCGCTGAGTTAGAAGCTGCTCTAAATTGGTGATGATACTAGAGAATCATCCCTCCTGCAAGATTGCCATAAAGGAGAAAGGGCAATCTATGAAGGTAAATTCTAGAATGTTCCTGAAGCCTTTTACATGTTCCAGAGGGGAACTCAACAAGTTGATGCTAAGAATATAAGAAAGCTAAATTTAAATTACTTCCTGTGTGACTCTCCCTATGAGACAATGTGCTGAGCAAATACATACTAAGACCTCTCCCTGGGCAAAACTCAGTCTCAATCTGATTTTAATTGTTTAGGTGTTTACAAAAATTTTTTTCACATTTTCCCATTTAATTCTCTTAAGAACCTATGAAGGTAGGTAGTCCTTCTTCCCATGTGTGTTGGCACTCATCTAGCAACAGAAAGCCCTAGTGTATCCTAGGTGCCCACTCAAACCCTGCTTTTCCCTTCATCATCTCTCATTAAAACTTTAACTCCGCTAAACACTGTATTGTATAATTGCTATTTCCTACTACAACTTAAATTTGCTAACCAAAAAAAGGTGGGAGGGGGTGAGTATGTGAGGTGATGGATATGTTAATTAACTTGATGGCTGGGGGATCCTTTCACTATGTATACATATATCAAGTCATCACTTTGTACATTTTAAATATCTCACAATTCTGTCAATTAAATCTCAGTAAAGCTGAAAAAAAGAACTGAGTAAAGACAACGCAAGTATTCTGTGTAATATTCTTATTCATGCAAGTTTTCTGTAATCTTGAAATTTACAAACGCAAAGTTTTTTGAAAGTATTTTTTAGAAACTGACTTTATGAAGATCTTTCTCAGCTTGGCTTTTTTTTTTTTTTCAACTGATTACAGATTTTACTTCATGTGCACTTGATGACCTTGAAAGGAAAATACATCAAAGGCATATATACACTTATAGTTCTTATTCAACATGTAGCATGGAAAAATACATCTTATTTATTGCTTTTTACACATTCCAGAAAATATCCAAAGGAAGATAGGTTCAAACTGGTCACCCTCTTTAAGTGCTTCTCAAATTGATTCCCACTTACTCCTCATGTCCTCTGATCCCATCTCCTGACCCCAGCCTCAAAGCAATTACTATAGTTTTGCCTCTACTTCTGGCTTTGTCTTTCCATGATAACCAATGTCATCTTTTTGTATGTATATTGACCACTGCTTGTATCTTCTTTAGTGAAGGATCTGTTAAAGTCTTCTTTTACCAGACTTTTATTGGGCTGGTTGTGCTCACATTACAATTTTATACAATCTTATATTTCTCCCAATCAGTGGCTCATATACATTGTGTTGTTTTCCTCACAATTTTTAAGACTGTGTTGATTTTTCTTTCAAAATTTTCTTTATTGTTTATTTTCAGTAGTTTGACTATGATCTTCTGAGGTGTAGTCTTCTTTGGGTTTCTTTATTGGGGTTTATATCTATCAAAGCCAGTGTTTCTTCATAAAACTTATAAAATGACCATGTTTTGCAAGTATATTTTTCTGCCCTATTTTCATTTTTTATCCTTATGAATCTCCAATTACATGTCAATCCATTTGATATTGTTCTATAGGACCCTAAGGCTTTCTTTCTTCAACCTCTTTTCTCCCAGTTTCGGCAATTTAAATTGATCTGTTTTTAAGTTCACTGACACTTTCTTCTGACATTTCCGCTGCTAAATCTATCCAGTATCTCTCTCATTTCATTTATTTTACTTTTCTGTTGTAACAACTCCATCTTATTTTTTATACTTTCCATTTCTCTGCTGAGATTCCTTATGTCTATAGTCATTAAGATGACATTTCCTTCAAATCTGAATATACACTTAAGAGTCGCTTTAAAGTTTTTTGCAAAATTCAACATGTGCCATGTCAAGGTTTGTTTTGACTCTGTATCACACATTTTAAGAGATACATTGCAGAGAATCTGTATTTTATCTTCCTTTGAAGGGTGTTGATTTTTGTTCCAGGAGGCATTCTAATTACTGACTACTTTCAACTTTATGTAGGTTTGGTTTTATACTTCGTTAGTATGAATCTTTGGAAAGCACAAGGTATTTCTCAAGCCCTTCTAATTTGGTAAACTCTGCCTCCCTCACAAATCTCATTGAGGTTTGATTTCAGTCTATATTCAGGGACACTCATTTACACTCTGAGAGCTGAAACAAGAAGGCCATGTCACTTGTTCAACCTAGCTGGGAACATGCATGTTCGGCAACTCAAATTTTTGCCACCTTGCACATGTCTGAGAATGACTACAAAAGTGCCTACCCCACTGAGAAGTACATTTTCCCAAGTAAGCAAATCTGAGAATGTAATCCATGAATGAAGATCAACTATGTATCTATTTTTAGCATAATGAAACCAGGTAACATGAAAAGAAAAATTAGTGCTTAAAAAGTTTTAATGAACTATTTTGATGGAAATTTTCCCTAAACATAGTGTGTCTTAAGACACTAACGATAACTTGTTTCCCTGACTCAAGGTCATCATTATAATAAGCTAAATAATGATAAAATCCAAAGAAACCTTTAAGGTTTTACATATATAAATGCATACTCTTAGATTTAAAAGCCCCAGTTGGCAATAGTTCTTGAGGCTGCTGCTTTGGTTTTTGCCGGTTCCTTTTTCTTTTTCTTTTTTTTTTAAATCAAAGCTCAATAAACCTTAGCTGTATGATCTTATGAAAAGTAAATTTTATGGGTCTCAGTTTTCTTATCTATAATATTACGAAAATGCATTTCTTAGGTCCTTCCAGATCTAAAATTCTATCTTTTCTAGCTAGCTATGCCTTTTCAGCCTCTAGATGATTCTTTTCTTCCTGCTTCTGATCTTCTGTGTTCCCAAAAAATAGGAAAGCCAACTCTATTTGCTCACTAACAAATAAAAGATATTGTAATTAAAGACTTGAGATCTTTTCTAAATTATGTGCCCACAAATTCTGGCAACTAGGAGACCTGTACACACTTACTCCTGGATCTTAGCTATACTCCAAACAGACACATAAAATCAGTTGTATTTCCTAACAAATGAAGTAAAAACAATTCATAAGACACTGTTAAATACAGTAATCCAAATATGTGACCTATGATATATGTAAAAAAAACAAAACAAAAAAACAGCATCCTTCCTAGGATCTTCACTGATCCTATGCCTAGGATAAAAGGAAAATGAACAGAGTTTTTATATAGCATAATGTATAAACTTGTCAAATCACTAAGTTGTATACCTGAAACTAATGTAACATTGTGTGTCAACTATACTTAAAAAAAGAAAAAGAAAAGGAAACTATTATAACAAGTCTTAGAAAAGTAGACAAATGGTGCTGTTTATTGTCTTTATTGAATTAAAATTATACTATGTATAAAATAGCAATGTATACACAGGAATTAATGCATTATAATATATACAATTATCTTTGAAAAGTCAGGACTCAAGTTACAATGATTATGAACATAAAACCTGTATTAAAACATTTTCCATAAGTGATTTATTTAGCTGTTTTAGTTCGGAGTCGTCGTTTGAGAATCTGATGATCACTTTCCTTTACTTTATGGTCCATCAAAATCTGAAATTAACAATTTCATAATATTTTTATAAATAAAATGTTATTTATAATTTAGTAAGATCTATTCATGTGTTTAATAATTGAAATAACAGGTACAATGTTTTTGTCCCTTTAGACTATAAGTATACTAATCTATTAAAAAGCATTATCTAAAGTAATAGATTTTGTAATGATTCTTCCAACACTACCTAACATAGGATTAAAATAATCTACACTCTATACTGATTTCAGGACATATATAGCTTGAAGTAATTACTGAAATATTTGGAGGCAAGTACCTCAAATACTGTTTAAGAAAAAACCTTTCACAGCAACAAGTACAAAAATCCCCCCTTATCTGTGAGGCCTAGGTTACAAGTGGATGCCTGAAACCAAGGATAGTACCAAACCCTACGTTTATTGTTTTTTCCTATATATACATACCTATGATACAGTATAACTTATGAGTTAGGCACATTATTGTATTAACAACAATTCACTAACAATTATAACAACATACTACAGTAGGTTATGTCAATGTTGTATGTCTCTTCTAAGTATTTTATCTACTGTAGTCTCCCATCTTCTTCTTATGATGAGAAATGATAAAACGCCTATGTGATGAGATGAAGTAAGGTGAATGACGTGGAGGCACTGTGACATAGTGCTAGGCTATTACTGATCTTCTGAAATATATCAGAAGGAGGATCATCTGCTTCCAGACCATGAAGACCACAGGACACAGAAACCATGGAAAGCAAAACCAAGGATAAGAAGGGACTACTATAGTGCTCGCTTCAGCAGCACATATACTAAGAAGGGACTACTGTATATAACTTAGAAGAATAGAAAGAGCATTATATTGCAACTAAGAAAAGAAAGAACTTCGGTCAAGGGAAGAAATTATACATTAATCAGACAGATAGTGAAAAGTGACCAAGAGAATAGTATTTCCTATTGGCCCTAATTCTTTACCACCTGCCTTCCAGTGTCTGGTATCTGATATCTACTGTTGCAAAAGGTCTCTGCCCTGATTTCTCTGAGCCACTTCCTGTTGAAGGCTTCTCCTTAAATTACTTTTCTACCATCCCTTTCAACCACTAGGCAAATGCAAGCATGATGGAAAATCAGAACTTTCCCTGTAATAGCACAGATTGTACTGAGTGAAGAGATGAGTCATCGAGTCAGGATGACAAACTACAGTCTTTTCTTAAAAGAACCTGGAAGGCTTAGAGGAAAGGTGGGAGGAAATGACTGAATGTCAATTCTATATTTTTACCAGGCCCACTTAGGCCAGATTTGTACAACTCTTGTAACAAAGTTAACAACAAAAAAAAAATAGCTGTTAGAAGCAAATAAATGACTGAACAGTGATAATTCTATTGATGGGATTAAAATTTCTCTGATTAATTTACAAATGTAAATAGGTGACACTTGTATACATTAATGCACTACTTACAATTATTATAAAGTTAACACATCAGATAGCAAAAGTATAACATTTAAAGCATACTCCAAGAGATCTGATCTAAAGAATAAAAATTCAAACCATTATAAAATTCAGATTGTTATGAATACTCCCAAATTAAAAAGAACATGAACAGTTTTATTTTTAAGAAAGCCAAAAAGAGTAGCTTACCACTTGCCCAGATATATCAATAGGAGATGAAATTTCATTTGTGTATAATTTCCGTTTGGCCCGTTTTGGTCGAGACATATTTTCTTTACTTACTTCTACATTTGAGAGCTTTGAAGAGCTCATTGTTTCAATTATCTTCTTTGCTGTGAAGGAAAAAATGGAACAAGATGGGATCAGGAGGGAGACAAACCATAAGAGACTCTTAATCTCATAAAACAAACTGAAGGTTGCTGGGGGGTGGGGCGGTTAGAGATACGGTGGCTGGGTGATGGACACTGGGGAGGGTATCTGCTATGGTGAATGCTGTGAAATGTGTAAGCCTGATGATTCACAGACCTGTACCCTTGTGGCAAATAATACATTAAATGTTAATTTAAAAAAATTTAAAAATCTTGTTTGGATCTAAAAAAAAAAAAAGTGTATGTGTGTGTGTATACGTGTGTATGTGTGTGTGTATATATATATATATATATATATATATAAATTATTTAAATCCTGAAACAAATAACTTTCTAACTGAAAAGGTATGATCCTTAATAAAGAAAAACATACCAAATTAAAGAGAAAAAGCACTGTGAAAGGACATGACTAGTCAACTCACAAAGAAAAAAATTAACTGTCTCATAAACACATGAATAATGATGAACAGCAAAAACAAAAAAACAAAACATCATTTGGCTAATGTCAAAAAAGGTCTGGTAAATTAGAGTACAGCCAATAAAATTCAGGTGTTTTTAATGACTTGGAAAGGCTCATGCTGTTATGCAAAAAAGCCTGGACCATGAAGCAGTACGCATATGTAAAGATATCCACAATAAACGTTAAGTGAAAGTAGTTTAGAATTGTAAGCCCTTTGCTTATCACTAATACACACATACACACACACATAGAGTAAATCAAATTCTTAATAGTTGATTGCTTCTGGGAAGTGGAATAAAAATTTTCAATTCTTACTTTGTACATTTGTCTTTCAACAGGTACGTATTAATTTTAATAGAAAACATATTTCCATCTGGGAAACCTCCTGGGTAGAAAATCCTTGTACATATAGTATCAAGTATATTTTTTTAAATAGAAAAAATATTGAAGGAAATATGCTAAATTGAAATCTACTTGTAAAGTGTTAATTTGTCCTTGAAAGACCTGAGCTGCCCAATGTCAGAGCAGCCAATTAAGTCAATAAGCCACAATGAAAGTAACACTTAAACCTTTAACTACTTACTGCAATAATAGAATAAGCAAGAGGCAAAACGTGAGAAAGTGCCAACTCCCACCCCCACCTTCTGTCTTTCCCCACGTGTGGTCCAGGTCAGGAAGATCAGAACAGAACTGGGAGGTCACCCCCTGCCAAGGGAGCACTGAACAAAAAGCTCTTGCACAGAAGTTTTATGGATCTTGGGACTGGAGGCCAGAGGAAGGGCTACGAATGGAAAAGTAAAGTCAGAGGAGAAAGTGTCTTCAAGCTTCTCTCCCCTTTCCTGCCATAAGAAGGTCTTAGGCAGAAGTGCCTGAGGAATTTCTCTGCTGAAGGGCCCTGGTAAAGAGGCTCTCAATGAAGAGCTAGAACTACAGATATGCACCAGGGCATTGCTGGCCAGGGTCCTGAGTCCTTGGCTCCTTTCAGAAACTGCTCACCTTTGCTGTGGAGAGGGCAGTTTTCCCCATGAGGCCTAACAGGTAAAGCCTTTGTAAATGCCTATGGTCAGCCTAAAAAGAAGATTTTGGCCAGTACCACCAAACTCCTCATTACAGTGTGCCAGCCCGATACTAAGAGCTGAGAATGGGAACCATACAGACACGCTGCACTTATGAAGCTTATACTGTAGTGCAAAAAGTCAGAAAACAAAAATCATAGCTTAACTAATTCAATTTGCACTTTGAAAAGATCACGGGCGGCCACACACTGGATGGACAAGAGATAGGTAAGAGGAAAAAGTTGGAAAACCAGTGAATGAAGGAATGAAATAACGGTGATTATCTAGAACAGATTTTTAAAATTAATATCTGTTTTTTCCCCCTACATTTCCAAGTGATCAACAACAGACACAGTGTAGTTATAATGCAAAATAGGGGTATCTTCTACTCCTAGAAATAACTTTTAAAAAATCCACACTAGGGGCACCTGGTTGGCCCAGCCAGAAAAGCATTTGACTCTAGATCTCCGGGTTGTGAGTTCAAGCCCCATGCTGGGTACAGAGATTAAATAAATAAACGTAACAAAACAAAAGAACAAACAAACAACAATAACAACAGCAGCAAAAAAAACAGGCGCCTAGGTAGCTCAATCCTTGTGTCTGCCTTCAGCTCAGGTCATGATCCCAGGGTCCTGAGATTAAGCCCTACATTGGGCTTCCTGTTAAACTGGAAGCCTGCTTCTCCCTCTCCCACTCCCCCTGCTTGTGTTCCCTCTCTTCTGTCTGTCAAGTAAATAAATGAAATGAAAAAAAAAAAAAAACAAAACAAAACAAAAAAAAGACCCACACCAGGTATACAGGAAGGGAAGAGGTTATAGAGCTGAGTCAACCAAATAAGGCAGTCAATTACCATATGGGTACTTCCCTGTCCTTGAAAACCTATTTTCTTTTACTATGTAAGTGCTAATCAATATAATTTAAATAAAATACTTGTGGATCTAAAATAACAAGTCCTGCCTCTCCACATTCAGACATTTAACAGTTTGCCGTTTGTCCCTTCTATGTTTATACTAATTACACCTTTTAAAAAAGTACATATTTTTTGAAAAATATATACAAATGGGGTCTGGTAAGTCTGAAGTTCCCAAGCTGTGCACTAAGACTAGAGCCAACTCACAAGAGCATCTTGAAATATTTTAAATATTCAAAGAAAACAGTGACACACAATAGCTCAAGATAATTCATAGTTTCAAATGATAACATATTACATTCCTTTCGATGATGATGTATCTTTGCAACCCTGATTTTCAGAAGCTGAGTTTTCAGTGGTTGTTTGGCCTTAGTACTAATGGATAAAATATTTGGTGTTTCTCTGGGTACAGGGGAACAATGAAAACAAAACAAAAATATCACTCACTGAGACATTAAGGGCACTGTGAACGAAGAAAGTTTGGGGACCTCAGTGTTAAGTTTTTACAGAAAAGTGTTTTCAGACTTCTACTATCCCCTGCTTTAGTTCCTTTCCTTCCCCATTCTCCTCACTTCTAGTCTCTAATTTATCCAAGTGCTACCACTGAGGCAATCTCCTGAAAATCTACTCTACTGTCTGCCCCTTTCCCCAATGCTCTCTCCACACTCTCCATGTCAGATATGTACTGTTACCCCCAAAGTGCCTGCATATGCTCTACACTCTCCTGGTACTATGCCTCTGTTAAAACTGTTCCCCTACAGCAGATGTGTGTATGTGGGTGTATGTGTGTACATATACATGTATGTTTGTGTTTATGTGTATGTGTACAGAAAAAGTATAGATCTTAGTATAGTGTTTATACATAGGTAGTTAATAAGGTTAATGTTATATTATAAAGAAAAAAGCATGAAGCAACTAAACCCAATAGATATTTACAGAAATACATATTTTTGATATATATGAATTGATAATGTTTGTCAATGCATAGAAAAAAATACTATAAGAATATATACCATAATATAGTGGTTACCTCTAGAGGGTGTAATCCTGCCAGGATTTCAATACCCAAGTTAATCCCATCTCTTTCAAAAATTAAAATTTTCCCTTAGCCTCTGAATCAAAATAGCTCTCTTCCCTCCAATATTACCACAGCACTTTGTTTGAACCCTGTAAGTACATTAAGCAAGCCGCTTTGAATTAATTTGATCCTTGAACAACACAGAGCTTTGGGGTGCTGACCCCTGCATAATGTCAAAACTCTGAGTTCAACTTTTGACTCTCCAAAAATTTAACTACTAATAGCCTACCATTGATCACAACTCTTACTGATTAACACACATTTTGTATGTATTATATATTGAATTCTAACAATAAACTAGAGAAAACAAAATGTTATTGAGAAAATCATAAGTAAGAGAAAATATATTTACAGTAGTGTACTTATCAAAAAACATCCGTGGGGCACCTGTGTGACTCAGGCCTTTGAATCTTGATTCTGGCTCAGGTCATGATTTCAGGGCTGAGAGATTAAGCCTTCTGTCGGGCTCCACGCTGGACATGGAGCCTGCTTGGGATTCTCTTTCCCTCTCCCTCTGCCCCCACCTCTAAAAACAAAAGAAAACAAAAACCATCCACATATACGTCGACCTGTGCTGTTCAAACCCGTGTTGCTCAAGGCTCAACTGTACTCACATATGGTTAGTTCTCTTCCACTCCAGTGAACGTCTAAGCATCACAGCCTCTCACACTCTCCCATAGTAATCAAAATAAGACAATGTTCGAACAATGGTAATCACTGTTGTTGAGTTTACACACTAGTCAGATATTAGAAAACATCTAACATAAAAGGTCATTTAGTTTTCTGCAAACCTTTTGATTGAAGAATTGTTGGAGAATGTTGTAAGAAGTCTCCAAATTTCTGTAGTGTTCCTTCTTTTTTCTTAGTGGTCACATTTGTATTAACTGTGGATGCCTGACTCCGTAAAGAGTATGTTTTCTTAGATGACGGACGTGTGGAAACCTAAAAAACAAATATTTTTTGTTACTGTCAATGAGAAATGTTAAAAGGAAACAGTTGTAACCATAGCTGAATTAAAAGAGGCCACAAATTCACAGGCAAGGAACTTGGGATTAAGTAAATGAGAGGAGGATAAAAGAACCAAGGCATAGCAAGATGGGTGTGACAGGCTGACTCAGAAGTATTGAAGGGCCTGCTGCTGGCCCAATGCTAAAGGTTATACCCTAAGCCAAATTAGATGAATAAGAAATGGAATAAAAATGAGTTATAACTGGACAAAAGTGGATTTCTGAGTAATTACTGATCAATTTTTACATCTTTATTTTTATATTCTACTTTATAAATATAAGTTAAGAAAATGGTCAATTCTGAACACATTAAAAGACAAACCTTTTGTTCCTTTTTGACAGAAGAATTTCTATGCTCAGAAACAGGAGACTTCAGATTAGGTCTGGGTGTAGCATTCTTCTTATTTTCACATTTCACCAAGTCCTAAAAAATGAATTTCAGTACTAGTTAATTCCTAACAATATTTTCTTTGTCTAGGCTTTTAAAAAAGATGATTTTTTTTTCTTTTGAATATTTTATTTATTTATTTGACAGAGAGAGAGAGAGATCATAAGTAGGCAGAGCAGCAGGCAGAGAGAGGAGGGAAGCTGGCTCCCGGCTGAGCAGAGAGCCAATGGGGGCTTGATCCCAGGACCCTGAGATCATGACCTAAGCCAAAGGCAGAGGCTTAACCCACTGAGCCACCCAGGCATCCCAAGATGATGGTTTTTAACCAAGGGTGATTTTGACCCTAGGAGACACTGACAACGTCTGGAGATATTCTGGGTTGTCATTGCTGGGGTAGGAAGGTGTTTACTGGCAACTAGTAGTAGAGGCCAGCAATGCTCCTAAATACCCTTATAAATGCATAGGAGAGCTTTCCAAAACAGAGGTGTATAAACCCAATATCAATCATGCTGAAATTGAGAAACCCTGACCGAAGGTATGACTTTTTCTCCCAACTTCATTGAGGTATTACTGACATATAACATAGGTAAGTTTAAGATGTACAATGTGAGGATTTAATACACACATATATGGGAACATGACTGAAGGTATGAATTTTTCACACACATCATAAATAATGAAATTACATAAGCTAAATAAGAAATAGTAGAAGGGATACCATCTTTTATTTGAACCCCATTTCTAGAATATAGCAATATATCTACTCTTTCTCCGACTCCCAAATCATGCAGAGTCTCTATGTTTAAGATCTCTTATTGAAATCTGGCAGCATCAAAAACAAAACAGAACAAGAATAAGTAAAAATCTTAAAATGTTAAAATCAAGAAATATAATCTATCTTCCCTACTAAATATGTATGACATATTACTTTTTTTCTCCCATATAACTTCTCTTAGGACAAAGTCTCTTGTAGTATATTAACTGAATCAAACTCATACAAATCGTAGTTGTACCAAAGATTATAAACATAAAAGGGGAAAAAAAAAGGCAAGAAAAGAAACAAAGAAAAGATTATGACTGAACCTCAGAATTCAAGTTACAAAGCAAAAGTCATAAGGGTAATAAGAAGTGGACTTCCTGAAAGGGGAAAGACAGACGGCATCAATGGGAAACAAACGCACAGTAGTAATGCATCATACTTGCAGTGTGCAATGAAGAGGGCTCTAGAGTCTTCCCTGGGTTAGAACGTACAGAGCACTACACAAGTGGTTGTCATGAGGACCTTACAACACTCGGTTTACTAGAGCAGTGAAGAGCTAGTAAAATCAGGAAAAACCTTAAGTTTCTACACGATTTATCTACACCAATCTGGATATCTATTCTGAAAAACACTTGGGGAGTATATACCAACAGTAAAATGAATAAAATAATGGGTTTTCAAATCCCTGAATACACAATCAATTTTTCCTTTTCCCTTGAAAAAAATGAATCAAGGAAAAGTCAAAATAGATCATAATGAAATTAAAATACTATTTTAATGTTATCTAAAATTTATTAAATATAAATTAAATAAATATTGAATAAAAGTTAAAAAGGCTCTACTAAACAAGCACTGAAGTATTCTAGGTGTAGCAGGAAAGATGCTAAACAAATTTCATTTGGCAAATTTATTACCTGACAGAGAGCCTCAGGAGTATGGTTAATATTATTTCTGCTCTTCCACCAGCTTGAAAATATACTATTCTTTAAAGAGGTAGAAAAAAAAAAGTTGAAGAAAAGTTATTGTGCTAGAGAGTTTATAATTAGCTTTAAATTTAAAACAAGTTACTTTTTAAAATAAATATTACCATTTATTATGTATCCACCAAATGTGGAACAAAAGCTAAGCATTTTAAAAATATTATCTCTAATCCTTTATTTCCAAAAGGGGTAAACTGAGAATGAGAAAGTTTATGTGACCGGCCAAACCTGCTTGACTAGGATACAGCAGAAGATTTGCTAACCCTACAATTAGAGAGCTACAGTACAAAGTAGTAAAGAGTTTGTATCCTACCACTAAACAGAGGTCCACATTTTAATACACCAGCTGATAGAAAAACTCTCTCTTCCAAAATCTACTATAACCATAGGGAACTAGATTTTAGTTAAATAACAAAGATTATACTCGAGCAATTTAGCCATTTGGTTTCTGTAATATATCAACCCTTTTCTCTTCCACTAGAGGGAAAAGTCACTAAGTTTGAACAGGACTGGTATACTGAAATAGCTTTCCACTGAAATCTACCACTGATCAACCTATCACAGCTTCAATGAAACAAAGGCTAAGTTTTAATAACCCTAAGCTTTTTGCTTAAGGACTATTCAACTACAATAATATTCTTTTTTTTCAAGATTTTATTTATTTATATGACAGAGAGAGAGAGACAGCGAGAGAGGGAACACAAGCAGGGGGAGTGAAAGAGGGAGAGGCAGGCTTCCTGATGAGCAGGAAGCCCACTGCGGGGCTTGATCCCAGAACCCTGGGATCATGCATGCACCAAAGGCAGCCACTTAACGATGGAACCATTAAGGTGCCCCACAATAATATTCTTAAGGAGTACAAAATATGCCACAAATTATGATTTTGGTCTCCAATAACAGTGCTTATGAACAAGAGGGCAGTATGAAAGTTTAATTATGTATAATAACTAAGCTTAAGTTTTGCTTGTTAAATTTACTCATTAGTTAAGTACTTACCTCCTCCATTTCATTACTCTTCCTCTTCCGGGCCTTGGGAATCTTAACCGTCACGGGTAAAGTGCAACCAGGGTGTTTCACTGCCATTTTGTTTGGCCGTAAAGGTGTAAATTGAATCTCTAACTCAGGTTTTGGAAATCGAGTGGTTTGATTATTTTCTGTTGACACTTCACAAGAGTCAAGAACTACAGAGCCATCCTACAACAGAATTAAAAAGAAAAACAAATCTTATTTGCAGAATATGAATTCATGAATCACCAAGAATTAACTCTTTCAAATACCTATCAGAGACAATGAATTAGAAAAGATTAAAAGAGTGCTGGGTCAAATTAACCACAGCAAGGACAGAAAGATGAAGTTATGATCTACCCTCTCCAGGTTTATACATGATATGTTAAAATCCAAGGAAACAGAGATCAGTATTTCCCAAACTTGTATGATCATAAGGATAATTTAGACAATTTGTTTAGAAGATTCTTGGACCCTACCACAAACCTACTACTGAGTTTGTTGGTACTCCATTTTTATTTTGCACCCAGGACAAAGAGCCTCACCAGTCCCACCTACCTCTTAGTCCTGGCCCTAGGAGGCAGGCCCCATGATGTGGGCGAGCACTGCTATTGGAGTCAGGGATGACTGGTTTGAATACTAGTTCTGCTCACCTCTTACTCTGGGTTACTTTGAGAAGGTTCCTTAATCTCTTCACTTTTTTTCTTTTCTCTTGTTGAAGAAGGCTTACCTACTTCCAGGGTTACCATGAAGAATAAATTATGGGACGTCCTGCATCACAAACCTACTAAATCAGCAATCTCCTAGGAAAGAGTCTAGGATTTTTAATAAGCACCCTAGTTAAGGTAGATTAAATTGGCTTCTAATTCTTTGTTACTCTTCCCATTGAGAAATGGAGTCTCATTCCCCTTCCTTGAATCTGAGTGGTCCTTAATGACTTCCACGGCCAACAGGATGTGGTGGAAATAACATTGTCGTTCTAAGGCTCAATCATAAGAATTCAATCATCCTGTCCTCTGAAAAGTTATTTTCACTCCCCCTTCAAAATGCCTCATTCAGAATGCAGCCACTGTGCTGTGAGAAGCCCAAGCCACACGGAGAGGCCACATATAGGTCCAGCTGAGCTCCCAGAAATCAACTATTAGCTCTATGAGTGAATCATTTTAGACTTTAAGCAAAACAGAGCATATTGATTTCATAAAGGCAAGAAAAATATACAAACCAGCATAACAAAACCATTCCCCAGAATACACAGTAACTTTTGGAATTCGTAGTAAGAATTGGAATCAGGAGGTTTAAGACATAAATTTATGTATACATATATATAGTTGTATAAACATACATAAGTTTATATATAAATTTATAAAGAAATGTTCCATATATAACTGCCTTTGCAATCAAGATTAATCTTGTTTATGAATTAACTTCAAACTTTTCTTCAAATGATATGATCTTAGTCTCTAAGGCCAATGCTAATTATCTGAAATTCCACCAAAAACTATCAAAGAAAGGGCAAGAGAAAAGAAATGGCTCCTGCTATTTCTCCAGCTTAAGATACCCCTCTCTTCCTGTTCATAGCTCGGTAAAATCTATTTACCTCAAGACCCACTATGGTGTTAGCTTCTCTAATCCACATCCACAACCACTCAGGCAAAATTCATCATATCCTCCATATTAGCACTCTTCATGACTCTTGGCCCACAAAAGGAAGTCAAACAAGTAGTCATTTAGGCATCTGTCTTACTACATTCTTTACTCCTTGAGGATGGCGATCATGCCTTATGTTTGTACTCTCAGTATTTAGCAATGTTCCCAACCAACACTGAAAACTTGCAAATGTGTTTAAAAAACAAATGCAAAAAAGGAATTTTGTCTTTAAAACTTTAAGTGACATAGAATTTTTATCTATTTCATATGTAATCTAAGACTCTATCTATTATCCAAAGTGATTCATAGAACCCTAAGCCCACTACAGATTAAGGAAACTCACCGTGAATTACTGAGATATGGTGACAAAGTTATTAAATGGGTACGATTTAAAAAAAAAAAAAATACCGAATAGAATGCATATTAAAAGGACATCTTATGAGGACATCATCCATGTTTTATCTTTTGTAGGATTTCCTATTTCTGACCATCAAGTTTGTTTATAATAACAGATCTGTTGTTTGCAATAAGTATCATTTTGAGAAGAGATTAATACCATTTGGAGATCTAATCTTCCAAAAGAATTTCACTTCTCAAAAGGCTTTAGGTTTTCCTTCCCAAAGCCAAGAGCACATACACCTAACTGCACAGCAAGATACTTACAACAACTGATTAAACTTGCAAGTGTTATTTACTAATTAACAGTCACTGTAAAGAGGGTAAAAAGTGGACTGTGTCATCAAATGCCCACCTCTACCTCATTCCTAGAAACTTCAAAACTTGTTGACTGAGGTTCCGTTTCAACTCTGCCAGGATCCATTGAACTCATATGTGTAGGCTTGATATCGACATTTTGTTCTTCCTAAGAAATATTAAAACAAGCCATTGTAACCAAATATGTATTAAAACACTTCACCTAAAGAAAAGAAAATCAAGATTTGGGTGGATTAAATCACGGAAGTAATGAAAGACTTCCTCCTCTCATTCTCAGAAACTTAGGAAAGGCTAGGAAACTTGCCAGCCTCTGGGCCTGATTGAAAGAGAAATCTAAAAGACTACTTTCAATTTTCAAAATTTTAAGTGTATTCTCTCATTTTACTTTCATTCCAACTCTCTCAGCTAGATTTGGCAAGAATCATCATTCCTACTTTCTAGATGAGGAAACCAAAACCTAGAGATGTAAAATCCCATGGCTAAGGTCTGTATTAAGTTGGAAGTGCTGGAACTCCAGCAACCACTTTGACAACACCATTCCGAAAAACTTGAGGAGTCTTGAGAATGCAATTACAGTATCAGAGTAGAAAAGACCATATTGATAACTAAACCTTTTCTTGCTGCACACCTCATCCCTTTATCTCAGTCAGGGCACGTTCTATTCCTATACTCTATTTAAGGGATCTATAAAGAAGTATCAGATTATATTTTTAAACTTGATAAATTCCACCATTCCACCTTGATAAACTTGATAAATTCCACAATTCCACCACTTGAAAAATTCTGCCTTCTCACAACTGCCATCAAAAGCAGAAGTTATATATATCCTTTATGTCACCTACCCAAATAAAAAAGGTTGTACCGAATCTACAATATGGAACAACTAGCATGTATTGACATCCACTGTGGTAAAAACTGTGCTGTTTTGCAAATGTTCTCAATTTTCACAATTCTATTAGGAAGACATTACTATCTCTGTTTTAGAGAAGTTTAGATGTAGTAAGTAATTTTCCCAAAGATCCCGAAACCACAGTGACAGCAACACACACCTAATTTTTCTGTTTCTAGTCTGTGCTATTTATACCACGTGCTACTACCTCTTTTTTTTTAGCAGTCTTCCTCTTAGAATCATGAAGTCTTTGTTTGTGACAGACAGGCACATACATTTATCTTCCTATTGTCTGGAGGCAGCAGATTTTTAAGCATTGATCATTTATTTTGGAAATACTAGCTTCAGATGTACTCTGATTCGATTATACCAGGAAGTAGCTATCTGTGAAATGCAATCCTCTCTCCATGCAGGGTTCCCAACCCTGATGTAATATTACAAAAGTAACTCCTGAATGACTCACCATCGTGAGTCACTATCAAAACAATTCATTTTCAAAACAATTCATATCTTTATATAGTCAACTATATAGTTGTTAGGGTGGGCCCAAGTATTTAAATATTACCAAGAGTTCAGGTTGAATCACATTTCCACATTTGAGAGGTAGATGAGGGACTAAATCACAAATTGTTTATTTTCTAATTACACTACCTGAAAGATATGACCAAAATATTTGAGGAAGTACTATTTCTCAGTTGGTTACTGGCAAATCAATCATAATGATAAAACTCTGAAAACATGACATACATAATAACTACCCAAATAACTTTTCCAACTCTGATTCCTCTGTGATCTATTGAAACTTATTTTTTTATCTCCTGAGAGTTAATCAATTAAATAATTGTGAAAAATTCCTGTGTTCAATTAAAAAAAGGCATTGAAAGATAAGGATAAGATTCTACTCACGGTTTTAGGAGGCTCCAAAGTGATCTTTCTTAATTGTTCAATTTCATTATCTTTCTGGATATTACTGGAGATCAGTTCCTTCAGCTGTACTTCTAAAGCTGCAACCAGTTGATCCCGTTCTTCTCGCCACTTCTGAAGATTCTCATCTTTCTCTGCTAGTTGTGCTGTAAGTATTTCCTAACCAGAAAATAAAGAAAACATTATGAAAGTAAGAATTTTTTGAAATTTTTACTAGAAATAACACAACTATGAATAAGACATGGAACAAACTACATAGTTAAGGCTAGATAAAATATTTACTTGTAAAACAAAATATACAATGCCTTCACATATTTACTGCCCACATGCTGTATTCATCCTTATCCTACCCTCATTCCAAAAATCAGCTTATTGGTCACTTTTTCAAAAAGCAATTATGGTTTTTAAACTAATGCTAGCATTTCCCCCAGTATTTTGGAAATTAGAGGGTAAAATTACAATCAAGCAAATGACAAAATTAATAGGAACAAACAATAGAGAAATGAAAATTTGAAGTACCATTTTCAGTGAGTTCTAAAACCATGAAATAGTGGTGAATTAAAGAAAATATGCATCAGACCTAAACATGAGAAGCCACAAAACACTGCTGAAAGAAAAATACATCAATAAATGGAGAAAGAATTTGTGCTCAATGATCAAAAGACTCCATATTGTTAAGATGTCAGTTTTCCCTAAATAGATCTAAACAAAGTCAAAACAATCTCAATCAAAATCCTGGCAGGTGAGAGTACAAGTGTATGGAAATGGGAAGGCTCTCTGTAAAAGTTATATGAAAATGCAAACGATCTAGAATAGTCAAAATTATGTTGAAAATGAAGAACAAAGTGGGAACAAATACACTGTCATTTCAAGCCTACTATAATAATCAAGACAATGTGATACTGGTAGGAACAGAGATCAGTGGAATAGAAAAGAAGGTCTACAAGCTCACGGTCAACTGACATTCTACAATAATAACACCAAAATAAGCCAGTGGAGGAAAGGACAGCCTTTTCAATAAAGAATGCTGGAACAACAGCCAAATGGAAAAAAAAAAAAAAAAAAAGAACCCTAATCCCAATCTCATACCATTACAAAAAGCAATCCTTGGACAAAAGTACCAGAGCAGTGGGAAAGTTTTTTTGTCAATAAGTACTACCAGGAAAATTAGTAATCCACATTAAAAAATTAGTGTTGATGCCTAACTCACTCCAACACAAAACTCAATACTAGAATCAAAATATGAAAGGTAAAAACCTATACAGGAAAGAGTGTAAAAGAACACCTTCATGTCTTTAGGGTTAATAAAGGAAAAGATCAGGAAAATGAACTAAAATATATTTAAGAACTCAAATTCATAAAAAGGCATTAAGGGAATAAAACGTAAACTAGAAACTGAAAAAAGGTACTTGCAACACCTGACAAGCATAGGAGGGTTCCTATCCAGAAAGTGTAAGAAGCTCCTACATATCAACTAGAAAAAGCCAGATAGTCCAAGAAGAAAAAGGTACAGGGCCCTATAATCTTCAACCTCATTAATACTCAGTTAAAACCATAAAATTGACCATAAAAATGACCAATAATACCACATTTTTGAAAATATACAGCAACTCTAATACTAATTAGAGTATAAATGGGTATAACTACTCTGAAAACCAATCTGACATTCTACCAGAGTTCGACACACATATACCCTATCATCCAACACTTCCATTCTTAGCTAACTATGCAAGAGAAATGCATGCACATGTGACTGAAAGAAATGTATAAAAATGTTTATAGGAGAATTTACATGTAATATCTCAAAGCAGAAAATAATTCACATATCCTCAGTATTAAAATGAAGAGGCCATGGTATATTCATACGCTGCAATATTCAGTAATGAAAATGGACTAATTCCAGCTATATGTGACATGAGTAATTCTCACAAACATAATGCTGAAGGAAGCCAGGTACAAACAAATGCATCCTGCATAATTCCATTTACATAAAAGTCAAAACTGGCCAAAACTAAAGTACAACATTAAGACAGAATAGTTATTACCACTAGGAAAGAAATAGAAGAGAAGCCCCCTGGGGGGCTGGTAATGTTCTATTTCTTGAAATGGGTGGTACTTAAGTGGACATTGACTTTACAACAGTTCACGGAATTACCGTTAGTTCTATTTACTGTGATTTACTGCATTACATGTGACAATTTTACAAATTAACAATTTATACCTTAATATGGCAGGACATACATCCTAGGTATAACTGCAAAGAAATATATGGGAGAAAGAAGGAAGCTAGCTTTCTCTAGGATTAAAAACTGAAAGTAGGTTATGGGGCACCTAGGGGCTCAGTCAGTTAAGCTTCCAACTCTTGATATTGGTTCAGGTCATGAGGCTCCTCATGGGGTGTAGAGTCTACTTCAGATTCTCTCCCTCTTTGCCTGTTCCTCCCTCCCTGCCCCTCAATCATGCTCTCTAGCTCTTAAAAAGAAAAACAAAACAACTTAATGTAGGTTTACTTGCTAGCACTGCTGCCAGAGGGATCACTGACTGGGAAAAGAAAATAGCTCTATTACTGGTTAGTGCTGGAGTGACGGACAGTGCCAACAGTTTTGATTCCACTTCTTGCCTCTTACTATTGCCTAGAAAAGTATGATGGGCTGTGGGACAGGAGCAGGAACTAGTAGCAACCTTGCCTGTTAAGACAAATGCAGCATCAGAGAATCATGCTCAACACATTTTCTGAAGATATACTCAATCATGTGGAATTGGGACATGAACTATGTTGCCATTTCAGAGCTGTAGTAATGACAAGTTATTAGTCTTCCATGATTTAGCTTATGACAAAAAGAGTCAAGAATCTAAGGAAATGACAACTAGGGAGCACCTGGGTGGCTCAGTTAAGCGTCTGACTTTGGCTTAGGTCATGGTCCTGGGGTCCTCGGATCGAGCCCCACATTGGGCTCTCTGTTCAGTGGGGACTCTGCTTCTCCCTCTCCTTCTGTCCCTCTCCCCAGCTCAGGCTCTCTCTCTTTAGCTCTCTCTCAAGTAAATAAATAAAATCTTAAAAAAACAAAAAACAAAAACAAAAAAAAGACAACTAATGTAATGTAGTATTATAGATCAGACCCTGGACCCAGAAAAAGATAACAGTGGTAAAATCCATGAAATTCTAATATGGTACACAATTTAGCGAAAAGAAATACAATAATGTTAATTTGTTGATTTTGATCATTGTACTATTGTGATGTGAGGTGCTAACATCAGGAGAAGTTAGTGGTAAAAACACAGGAACTCTGAATTAGTTTGGCAACTTTTCTGTAAATAAAATGATTTCAAAATAAAAAGGTAAAATTATTTTTAAAAATCAGGGGGAAAATCACCCTTAACTTACTGAAGATATTAAAGGGAAGCTCAGCTATTATCTGTAAAATTCTGTCATAAACAAAAATAACCAGCAATGACAATGTGATACTGCCAAGTTACTACTACTGAAAGGAGGCTTTTCATTTAAAGATAGTGTCAATGTGTTGCACAATAGCTTTCCTAAGACCAACAATAACTTTTAACTTCTTTTTTCTGTTGGCAACATATGGTGTCAAACAGACTAAGCAGTCAATTAAAACAGGAGAGGAAAAACAAGCTAAGAATTGCTATTAAGAGCTATAGCTACTGAAGATAAAAACTGAGGGGTATTTCTACCTATCGTCTTCAAGAAACTACTTAGTTGACTTTTTTTTAAGATTTTATTTATTTTAGGGGTGCCTGGGTGGCTCAGTGGATTAAGCCTCTGCCTTCGGCTCAGGTCATGATCCTAGTGTCCTGGGACCGAGCCCCGCATCAGGCTTCCTGCTCAATGGAGAGTCTGCTTCCCCGGTCTCTCTCTGCCTACTTGTGATCTCTGTCTGTCAAATAAATAAATAAAAATCTTAAAAAAAATTTTTTTTAATTTATTTTAGAAACAGAAAAGAACACAAGCTAGGGGAGGGACGGAGAGGGAGAGAGAATCTCAAGCAGACTCCATATTTACTGTGGACACCAACAAAGGGCTCGATCTCATGACCCCAAGACCATGACCTGAGCCAAAACCAAGGGTCAGATGCTCAACCAACTGAGCCACCCAGGCACCCATAAATGACTTTTTAATTAAAAGTCCTGATAAAATCAGCTTATGAGGGGCACCTGGGTGGCTCAGTGGGTTAAAGCCTCTGCCTTCGGCTCAGGTCATGATCCCAGGGTCCTGGGACTGAGCCCCACATCGGGCTCTCTGCTCAGCAGGGAGCCTGCTTCCCCCTCTCTCTCCTCCTGCCTCTCTGCCTGCTTGTGATCTCTGTCAAATAAATAAATAAAATCTTTAAAAAAAAAAAATCAGCTTATGAGATAACATACACCATATTAATAGAATCTACAGTTCACAATGCAAAATTTTATAATAGAGTTCACCCTGTAGCAATCAAAAGAAAGAGATGTTTAAGCTCTGCATCTAGATACTAAGATGTAATTAGGCATTTTCCCAACTTGCTAAATGGACTGAAGTAAGTTAAAATAAGAACTTAAGTGAACTTCAAAATTGGGACAGAAAAGTCATCTTACAAACAGACTGTCTTTTAAAAGAGCGAGAAAATCAGGCAACCATGTAAAGACTGGTAAAAATCTCAGGGATAAACTTAACAAACGAACGAAGCTGGTGAAATACATCAAAGATAAAGTACAATTGTTACCAACCACTTCATTTTGTTGTTTTAAACAACGCTCTCTGTCTTCAGCAAATTTTTTCATCTCTTTGTTTCGAAGATTCTCAGCTTCTTTTGCCTGAGTGATAAGCATCATTTTTTCTTCTAGCCATTTCTTTCTATCGGCTTTATATTTATGTTCACATTCCTATGTATATAAAAATAATACAAGTAACTATCACATGCTTAAGTAATACTTAAGCAACAGTCAACAAATTTATTTTTAAAACATATCATATAACCTATCATTTTTTTACCTTTTTGAAAATTAAAAATAAGTGTTTTTCCTTAAACAGTGATAAAATCAGAGTTCATTTTGGATTATAAAATGAACACTGCTTGTTTCCTTTTCTAAATGGACTTTCTTTTATAAACCATTTAAGGACTCTCCTTCATCAGTGACCTTAAGAACAAATAAACAACTTCTATTTCTGAAACAGTTATAAAGACCCAAGCCTTCTTAATGCCAGAAAAGAAAAAGCCTTGGTTTGTGATGGTCATTTCTAATTGTATCGTTTTAAAAATAAAATATTTCTGGGTAGACGGGATGCCAAGTATAAAATAACTTGTGCAACAGGACATTCATGAATCTGAGAAACACTGGGAATGGCTAGACTGAGGATATAGCTGATCAGTAATATCCATTCCAAAATTACAAAGTTTATAATCTATGTGATTAATCATTTGAGAAGAACATAAAATAAAGCAATACTCCTTAATATGAACATTCCCAATATAGCTAATATTTTTTCATAAATAATGGAATATTTACTTTGTTCTGCTTTGGGATTTTCCCAATAGAAAGGGTAAATTCTAGAATATATAATTAATAGTTAACAAAAGAAAGTATTTTTTTATTCAGTATCTGATTACATATAGCATGAATTTAAGAAAATAATTTAGATGCAGCCAACTTTTTAAAATCATTATTATGCTTTCTTCAATTTCAAAACTAGTTCCTTTTAATAAAACATATAAAATTTTAAGTGGTATTTGGTAAACCCCATTAAAAAATATTTTCTCCATATGTTGTATTCTATACAGTATTTAGAATTGAACATGGAAATAATACAAATGCAAAACAGAATATCCTTTATATAATACAGTTTCAAGTATATTCCAGTGTCCAGATACACAACTGTATTCTTCTCCAAATTTATAACTGAAAATTAAAATGATTATATACAAAATACTCTTCCTAACAGTCCTCTTTTCCATAGCAGAATTTGAGAACTAAGAAGTTTAAGGAGTAGAAAAATAGGTACAAACATATAAGATGTAGTGATTCAAGAATTAAATATATAGAATATAAAAGAGAAGACCCGACCACTATATTTTCATTGGCACTAATAGTGGTTTGTATCTTGGGAATTTCCGCCCCAATGTCATCTCAATGTATACTGAAAACTTATACCTATATGTTAACATTTCCCAGGTAATGTTTCCCCCATATTTAAATTAATTTTAAAGTATTTGCTGAATTCTCCTCTCATAAGAAATACCATGGCTAGATACATACATACATCAAATCATACCTGTAACTCATCCTGAAGCTTACTGAGCTTTTCACTAAGTGTATCTGTGTTATCCTCAAGTTCTCTGTTTGATCTTTGATTACTTTTGGCTTCCAGATCACTGCACTTTTCCTTCCATTTTTCCAATTCTAATTTGAAAACATAAAATTATTTTTTAAAGTACATGCAAAAGTTATACCATATAGAGATACATACAGCATAAGATACAGACAAGAATCAGTAGAGCCCAGAAGAAAAACATAAACACAGATAGAACTGAGACAATTCCAAGGGCTGCAGTTTGAAGAGTTCTTATAAAATGCCCAGAGAAGAGTAAGTATGAGGACCTCTTAGGAGCTCACCGAACAGTGTTCAGAGTATACAGTATAAACACATCTCAATCTTCATTATACAGGAAATCTCACATAGTTCTCAAAAAATCAAAGAAACTGTGATGGTATTCTGAAGGATGGAATCAGAGTATTTACCAAGATAAACATACAAGATGATACTAAGAAGCTGGACAGAGCTGAAACTTAGTTGAAAATTCATTTTTAATGTCTGGGAAACATTGTAAGTTACCATCTGGTTATTATGAAAGTATCCTTATTCCTTCTTTACTATGCATGATTTTACCTAGATAAAACAATTTTCATCACACTGGAAAACAGCAAGTGATAGGACACTCCAAAAACAAACCAATACTTTTTCACTATGAATTATTATAAATACTTGGGCCACCTGGGTGGCTCAGTCATTAAGCATCTGCCTTCAGCAGGTCATGATCCCAGAGTCCTGGGATGGAGCCCCACATCAGGCTCCCTGGTGGGCGGGGAGCCTGCTTCTTCCTCTCCCACTCCCCCCGCTTGTGTTCCCTCTCTCACTGTGTGTCTGTCAAATAAATAAATAAAATCTTAAAAAAAAAATACTAAAAAACTTTTAAAAAGGAAAGAAATCTAGGGAAATACAGAAAATGGCAAGTAGGTCTGGAGATATTTGAGCAGTCTTGTTTTACCCATGGCCAGTCTTTCAGCTTCCTCTAACTTAGCCTCGAGCACTCGCTCCTGCTCCACCTGAGTTTGTTCCTGTTCTTCCAGGGTCATTCGCATGTCTTCAATTATTTTTTCTTTAACATTTAGATCTAAAAATTCAGGGAGAACATTTTAGAAGCTACTAACATCTATATCTAGATACCTGACTTTTCTTGAGTTCTTCTAAAATTAAAATACACTTTTATTAACCATAATAGAATCTGCATCCCATGCAGACAGAAGCTTTGTCTTGTTCACTGTGGCATCTCAAAGGCTAGAACAGTACTGGCAGATAGGAAGCACCAAATAAATATCTGTCGTACAGATAGGTACCTGAATGATTGCAAGGATGGATGGATGGAGAAAAACAATCTCTTTGGATAACATTAACACTTTTTTTATAATATTAAACTTGTAATACTAATAAACACAAATCTTGGGATTTAGAAAAAATGTTATTTGGCAAAACATTTATTTTCAGTGTTAATACTCTCAAACCAAAAGCAAAATGTTTACCTCCTAAAAACAAAAAGGGCTTAATCTCAATTTGACTTTTTTTTTTAATCTCAAGTAGTTATGTGTTCTACAAAAATTTCCAAAGCCAAAAATCTACTTCTAGTATTTTTTTAAAACCAGCTCTTCAGGAATGACTGTGCTACTAGCCTTACCAAAATTGTCTCTGGCCCTTAAAAAAATAACTACCATAATGAGTTATAAGCAATTCCATTTCTGCTAGAAAGAGGCAAAAAGGAAAGATTATTTTATTGCCTCTGGTGATGGCCAGGTTTGTAGCAGAGCACATTTCAGACACCTAACCAAAACTATTACTGGTGTCAGTGGTAATAAATCTATAAATGCATGAAATTCAACCTCAGGTCACTAAGTATTAAAAATAAGAAAAATCCCAAAAACTGCCTTCCTCAAGGTGCACATAAATAGCAAACTTAAGAAAATAATAAAGACAAATTGAATAAAGGAATAAGAAAAAATTATATGAGTAATTTTCATTATTTCTGTCCATTTATATAACCTGCCAGGAATGCTAATAAAAACAAGACTCCTTTAATCCTAGGATTAAAGGAGTCTTAGTTTTATTATCTAAACTTTGTTTCAAAAAGCATGATTACAAATATATTCAGATTATATAATTAATAGAAGTTTATTCAAAGAATCCCTTCCCTCTTCCAACCTATTTTTTTTCTCTAAACTAGAAGGTTAAAAAAAGAAAAAGTTTAAATATCCAGTTATCAATTAGGAAAGTTCCACAACACCAATGTTAATATAACTAATGACTATCCACCTATTATTTGAAAGGTAGGTGTAGTTAAAAAACAAAACAAAACAAAAAGCGAAAGAGAACTATTTTTCACTCACTGCATCCAATAATTTACATTTCATTTCAGGAAATAATCAGAAATAATTCAACGAATAAAACAGAAAATAAAGCAGGATGCCTGGCTGGCCAGTCAGTGGAGTGTGTGACTCTTGATCTCAGGGATGTGAGTTAGAGTCCCATACTAACTGTAAAGATTAATTAAAAATAAAATCTTTAGGGGATACCTGGGTGGCTCAGTCAGTTAGGCGGCTGCCTTTGGCTCAGGTCATGATCCCAGGGACCTGGAATCAAGTCCTGCACTGGGCTCCTTGCACAGAAAGGAGCCTGCTTCTCCCTTTGCCTGCCACTGCCCCTGTTTTCTCTCTCTCTCTCTCTCTCTCTGATAGATAAATAAATAAATAAATAAAATCTTTTTAAAAAGATGGGGGGACCGCCTGGGTGGCCCAGTGGGTTAAGGCCTCTGCCTTCGGCTCGGGTCATGGCTCCAGAGTCCTGGGATCGAGTCCTGTGTTGGGCTCTCTGCTCCATGGGGAGCCTGCTTCCTCCTCTCTTTCTGCCTGCCTTCCTCTGTCTGTCTGTCAAATAAATAAACAAAATCTAGGAAAAAAAAAAAAGAGGGGGGTCTGACTCTTGATTTTGGCTCAGGTCATGATCTCAGGGTTATGGATTTGAGCCCTACTCGGGCTCCATGCTTAGCATAGAGTCTGCTTGTCCCTCTCGCTCTGCTCCCCCCACAAGCCCTCCTTCATGCCTGCTCGCAATATCTTTCTCCAAAAATAAATAAATAAAATCTTCTGAAAAACAAAAATAATAAAAATAAAATAAAATCTTAAAAAAAGAAAACAAAATAAAGCAACATAAAGACAGCTGAGACAAATCTCTTCACTACTATCTAAAGATAGCAAAATAAAATAAAATATAGCTATGAGCTACTACAGCTTAATAAATGTCAAATGAACCAGCAATCAAGTGCTTAACATTCAGGGAAGGATCACTGAGAGCTATCATGTCCTAGTAAGATTTCAAGGAGGAATGTCTCCAACATGTAACATTTGAGAACAGGTAAGAAGTGGAAAAAAGGGACATCTCATAAGCTAGGGACAGAAATAAATATAAATGCCATGTAAAACATTGTATATGAAATAATGACAGAAGCCTGAAACCATGTAATACCATTTTCACATATCACAATGGCAACAAATTTGAAGTTTGGTAACACCTAATACTGACAAATACAGGGCAGAATGGGCATTTTATACTCTATTTTAATGTGATATAAACGAGTACAACAATTTTAGGGAAAAATTTAGCAATATTTATCAAAATTTTAAATATACATCATTTGGTCCAACAATTACACTGCTAGGAATTTCCCTACAAATATATTTACATGTGTGCACAAAGACTTTCATACAAATTCATTCATGGTAATGTCTATAATAACAAAAAATGTGTCTAAAAACAACCAAAATTATTTTTTCATCAAAAGGGTCATATTTAGATGATTGGATAAAGATGTGGTATAGGTATACAATGGAATACTACTCAGCCACAAAAAGAAAAAAAGAAATCTTGCCATTTGCAATGATGTGGATCAAACTAGAGGGTATTATGTATGCTAAGCGAAGTCAATCAGAGAAAGAAAATTATATGATCTCACTCATGTGGAATTTAAGAAACAAAACAGAGTACCATAGGGGAAGAGAGGAAAAAATAAAACAAGACAAAATCAGAAAGGGAGAAAAATCATAAGAAACTCTTAATCATAGGAAACAAACTGAGGGTTGCTGGAAGGGAGGAGAGTGAGAGAATGGGATAACTGGGAGGTGGACATTAGGGTGGGCAGTGACGTAATGAGCATTGGGTATGTAAGACTAATGAATCACTGACCCCTACCTCTGAAACCAATAATATATTATATGTTAACTAACTGAATTTAAATTAAGATAATGATTAAAAAAATAAATTTAAAGTAATTACTGATTTTAAAAAAGAAGAAAAAAGAGGTCATATTACTGGAGAATAGATGATAAAATGTGTTGTTAATTTTTCTTATATATAATACTATATTTTATTATGTAAAGTAAGTATTTACCTTACAAATTTCATCATACAGTTTTTAAGTATAAAGTATCAACAATGTCTGCAAGTATCTTTCAAGTCACTCAGTTCTATACATACATATTAGAGAAAGAGAGACAAAGAGATGCAAATATGACAAAATACTTAAAAACAGTGAAACTAATAGTATTCAGGTGATTTTTATATTGACTTTCTGACTTATTCACAAATGTTTACTTCTTAATTAAAATTAGAGAAAAATAGGTAAATTGTAACCATCATTCTAACTTTATAAGCAATTGAAATTGTACATTAAATTAGCATTTAGTATTCTCTCTACTGGACTTGGAAATTATGTTTCATTTAGGATCAATACCATGTCTTTAGCCAAATGAAGGACTGCATTTCCTGCAACAGTATATATTGGAATCAGTCTTATTTCTTCTATCCTAATCAATTTTGTTGCATTACTTAAGGCTTTCTCTTAAGGGAACAAAATTTTCCCATTTATAAAAAAGATCATATTAAATAAATGATGATAGATCAACAATAATAAAATGGAATACTATTTAGCCTTTAAAAAGAAAAGCTAAAAATAGCACGGGGGAGATAAAGTTTATCTGTGTGTGAATATACGGAAAAATTTCTCAAAATTTTCCAAATATGTAGAAATTGTCGTTTTAGTGATTTCTCCTAGGGTCTTTTTCTTGGTCTCTTATTTGCCTTCTTTATCACAGTAATAGAGGCAAAATAGAGCAAGTCACAACTAGGGAACAAAACAAATTAGTCTGGATAGAACAGAAAAGTTACATTAGGCTAGGAAAAGATAATCTAAACTCCCAAGCTAGATGGTGAAAGTTTATTAAATAGGGTGTATGAAAGGACTGAAAACTTTTAATAGGAAAATGACACAATAAAAGAAGAGTTTTAGAAAAATTTGATCTAGCTGTGTTGTTATATAAGAGAGTAAATTTGCCATAAAGCCTGGCAATGAGATAGGACAAGTATGGGGAGCCACTAGTAAAAAGAAATAATAGAATTTAGGTACTACAACAGAGGGTAAGGGGAAATAATATTATTTAAAGTCTAAAACCAAGAGTAGGCACTATTTTCTGCAAAGGGTCAGACAGTAATTACTTTAAGTCCTATCACAACTATTTGCCTCTGCCACTGTAATGTGAAAGCTGGCAGACAGTACAAAAGAGAATGTGTTAGTATGTTCCAATAAAACTTTGCTTACAAAATTAGGCAGTAAGCTGGATTTTTGGTGAAAGGGTGCCATTTGCTAACTCCTGATATAAACAACAGAAGTAGTAGACATCAGTAGTAGAATGAGAGATCCAGAAAGTTAAGGCAGTTTGAGCAGAAAGAAACATTCAAGTTCAAAATTTAATAAGACTTCAAAACCACTCATCATAAGAAAAAATTGTAGACCAACAATATCCTATATGAAAATAGCTGCAAAGCCTCAACAGAATACTAGCAAACTAAACCCAGCAACTTAAAAAAACCATCATACACCATGACCAAGTGGGATTTATCCTAGGAATGCAAGTTTAATTCAACATATGAAAATCAATCAATGCAATACATCTTATTAATGAAGAACAATACCACACAATTATCCCAATGGATGCAAAAAAGACATCTGACAAAATTCAACATGTTTTAATGACAAAACCATTCAACAAACTAGGAACAGAAAGGAATGAACTTCCTCAACCTAATAAAAGCATCTACAAAAACCCCACACCTAACATTATGCATAATGGTGAAAAGATGAAAACTTTCCCCCTAAGATCAGGAATAAGACAAAAACATCCATTCTCACCATTTCTATTCAACACAGTTCTGGAGGTTTTAGCCAGAGCATTTAGATAAAAACAAGAAATAAAAGGCAAACAGAATGGAAAGGAAGAAGTAAAACCATCTTTATTTGCAGATGACATGATACTTTATATAAGAAAAAGAGAAAGAAAACCTTATTAGTGTTCATAAAATCAGCTAAGTTTACAAGATACAAGATAAATATAATTAAATCTACTGTATTTCTATATACTAGCACTTAACAATCCAAAAAAATGGTATTAAGGAAACAATTCCATTTTTAACAACATTACAAAGAATTAAATACTTAGAAATTAACTAACAAAAGATGTGCAAAATTTATACACTTAAGAAGTAAAAAATACCACTGAAAGAAACTTAAAAAGGCTTAGCTAAATGAAAAGATATTCCATGCTTAATATTGTTTGTTGGCAATTTCCCCAAATAAATCCTCAGATTTAACCCAATCTCCATTAAAATTCCAGCTGGCTGGCTTTTTTGCAGAAAATGACGAGCTGGTCCTAAAATTCAGGTGGAAATGCAATGAATCCAAAATAGCCAAAACAATCTTGCAAAAGAACAAAAATGGGAAAATCTACACTTCCCAATTTCAGAACTTACTATAAAACTACAGTAACAATATAGTGTGGTACTGGCATTAAAAGTCCAGAAATAAACCTTTACATTTATGGTCAACTGATTTTCAACAAAAGTGCAAAGACAAGGAATGCAGTAAGAGAAAGAACTGTCTCTTCAAAAAATGGTACTGGAACAACTGATTCTCCATATGTAAAATAATTAAGTTAGACACCTACCTCACACAATATACAAAATTACACTCTAGTGGATTAACTACATATGAATCAAAGATAAAAGAGCTAAAATTTAAAAACTCTTAGAAGAACACCTATATGACTTTGGATTAAGCAATAGTTTCTTAGGCATGACACCTAAAATACAATCGATCAAAACAGATAAATCGGACTTCATCAAAATTAAAAACTTATTCATCAAAGGACAAAATCAAGGAAGTGAAAAACAACCCAGAGAATGGGAGAAAATATTAACAAATCTATCTGATAAGTCATGTATCCAGAATACATAAAGAACTCTTACAACTCCATAATAAAAAGAGAGATAACCCAACTGAAACATGAGCAAAGGACTTCGATTTCTCCAAAAATATATAAATGGCCTACAGCACAAGACAAGATGCTTAATATCATTAGTCATAAGGGAAATGCAAATCAAAACCACAATGACATACTACTTTACATGTATGTCTACCATAACTACCAGTATATCAGGTTAAATAGTGTCCTCCCAAATTTCATGTCCATCCACTATGAATATGACCTTATTCAGAAATAGGGTACTTGCAGATATAATCAAGTTAAGAATAAGGTCACCTAGATTAGATTGGGCCCAAAATCCAATATGACTGGTCTCCTTATAAGAAGAGGGTAATTTGGACAGAGACCCATAGGGAGAAGAAACCAACACATACACACCCGAAAGAAAAAGGCCATATTAACACAGACAGACTGGAGTTACGCTGCCATAAGCCAAGCAATACAAAAAGGATTGCCATCAACCTTTAGAAATTAAAAGAGACAAGGAAAGATTCTTCTGCAGAATCTTCAAAAGAAGCACAGCCCGCCCTATCAATGTTTTTATTTTGGATTTTTAGCTTTCAGGACTGTATGAGAATAGACTTCCGTTGTCATAAGCACCGAGTTTGTGGTGCCTAGCAGCCCTAGGAAACTAATATAGATAGCTATAATTCTTTTGATGAAAAATAACAAGAGATGGCAACATGTGGAGACAGTAGAGCCTTCATCTACTGCTCATAAGAATGTAAAATGGTATAGCTACTGTCAGAAAACGTTAACTGTTCCTCAAATAGTTAAACACAGAACTATCAGAGGACCCAGCAGTTCTACACCTGATCCCCAAGAGAAATGAAAACAGATGTTCACCCAAAACTTTGTATACAAATAGTCAGAAAAGCCAAAAAGTAGAAACAATCCAAATATCTATCAACTAATACATAAAAAAGTAGTATTCATTACAATGGAATATTATTCAGCCATAAAAAGGAATTTAGTACTGATACATGCTACAATACAGATGAAACTTGAAAACATAACACTAAATTAAAGAAATAAGACACGAAAGGCCATATGTTGTATGCACCCACTTAGATGAAATGTCTGCAATAGGCAAATCCAGAGACAGAAAGCAGATTAGTGGTTGACAGGGACTGAGGAGTGATAGCTGATGGGTACAAGGTTTCTTTTTGGGGTAATGAAAATGTTCCGGAATTAGATAGAGGTAGTGACTGCACAATCTTGTGAATATACTAAAATGCACAAAACTGTACACTTTTAAAAGGTAATTATTATGTATTATATCTCAATTTTTTTAAAAAAGAATTTTATACTAAGATATCTAAGTATATGGTATTCAGTGTTTAAATGGAAATAAAGAAGCTGAACTGAAAATGCACTTTTTTGTTTGTTGGGGAACATCTCACACACAACTGAAATCATAGGAGTAAATGGACTCTCCAGTGAGAAAACAAAGAGAAAAGAGAAGATGACTCCTTAATCAGGAAAGCTGCCAAAGTAGCTGTGGTTCATTCTGAGAGACAGGCAGTAACTGGTACAGAACAGATCACAACAGCTAAGACAAGTTTCAAAGGGGGGGAAGCTACATATTACCATTTCATTTAGAAAAAAATATACACTCACACACAGTAAATACTACATAAAAAATGAAAATGAGGAAAAGAAGGAGGGTGGACAATTATGTCAGAATAATGTAAAAAATAAAGGAAAGAAAGGATTGCTAAAAGCTAATAGATGAAAACATGTAGGTTATACGTGACTAGGGAGCAAATTTCAAGATTGTGGAGAAGATGAAAGCCAGATAAAAGTAATCAAAATGGGCCTGTACCACAGTTCTTAGTATTTGGGAAAGAGAGGAAAAATTATATTAGAAAAAATATGTTAGAAACTCTATCCTGGTCCATGGACATGCTTTTTCAGAATAGCTAAGATCTGTTCACATTTGCCAACAATGACAAAGAAGCCAAAGTAAAAAAAATAATAAAATAAAAAAACCCTAAAAGGATTATGGAAATAGGAAATGTTAAGGGATAAAAGCCTAAAAGAAAGGCGAGAGAGGGGCACCTGAGTGACTGACTCAGTTAAGTGTCTGCCCCAGGCTCAGGTCATGATCCAGAGTCCTGGGATCAAGCCCCACATCAGGCTCCCTACTCAGTGGGGAGACTGCTTCTCTGTCTGCCCTCTATCCCTCCCCACTGCTTGTGGTCTCTCTCTCTCTCAAATAAACAAATAAATCTTTAAAAAAAAAAAAGGGCAAGAGAAAATAGGACAGTGTGTAGATACACACACACACACACACACACACTGAAATTATTGATCCAAGTAAATCCCACAGATGTCCAAATCACTTAAACAAGTAATAATCTGGTCACCCTACACCATTTTTTTCTAGTTGGCCAAGTATAAATAGCACAAATTAGTGAAAAGAATCTGAAATTTAAGAGTGAAACATACCTAAATTCAAATCCCAGCTCTACTACTCACACAACCAAGAGGTTAATGTGTGAGTGAGGGGTAGAAGAATGTGCATATTATGAACAGAAAGACGTATGTATCATCTACAAAGGTAATTTCCTATTTCAAATTAAAAAATCAAAATCTGAGTAAAAAAAGCACAATTCAGCACCTAAGTATGAAGCTAAAGTATTAAATGGTTTATAAAACTTTTTAAAAATACTTTCATTTTAAAGATGTTTTACTTGACATATATTCCTACATGATTTTGTCTAAAAATCTATTCCATTCATTGTGACCAATGTAACTAATGACTTCATTTTTCACAAAATACTGGCGATTACTTAGAAATCAATATTCCTTTAACTGAATATTTGTTTTTTCATTAACATATAATGTACTATTTGCCCCAGGCGTACAGGTCTGTGAATTATCAGGCTTACACATTTCACAGCACTCACCATAGCACATACCCTGCCCAGTGTCCATAACCCAGCCACCTATCCCTACCCCCGCCCCAGCAACCCTCAGTTTGTTTCATGAGATTAAGAGTCTCCCTCCCGATCCCATCTTGGTTCATTTTTACCCTCTCTACCCCCCAACAAGCCCCCGCCTTGACTCTCAAATTCCTCATATCAGAGAGATCATATGATAATCGTCTTTCTCTGATTGACTTATTTCACTTAGCATAATACCGTCTAATTCCATCCACATCATTGCAAATGGCAAGATTTCATTTCTTTTGAAGGCTGCATAGTATTCCACTATATGTTTCTTAATGTTTTATTTTTCTAAGAATAAACTTTTTGGGTGGCCTGGGTGGCTGAGTCATTAAGTGTCTGCCTTTGGCTCAGGTCATGATCCCAGGGTCCTGGGATTGAGCCCCACTGAACAGGACTCCCTGCTCAGCGGGAAGCCTGCTTTTCCCTCTCCCACTCCCCCTGCTTGTGTTCCCACTCTCGCTCTCGCTCTGTCAAATAAACAAATAAAATCTTCAAAAAAAAAAAAAAAAAGAATAAACTTTATGTTTACAAGTCACTCGCTAAAATCAATGCTCTTCTCTTTTGATAAAGTTACATCTTTTGTTGACCTTACTTTATAATTTTCAAAGGAAAATGCTAACTCAATTGTTATGGTGACTACCTATTCTGCAGTTATTTTAGTACTGGAAGTAGAGGTTCATTCCTGACCTTTGCACACTCTCTCATACTGTTGCATAGCTTCTTCCACATTTTGATTACTTAACTGCTCCTGCAAGATGAAAAAGCATGAATTCAATGCAAATGTAACTAAAATGCACAGTGGTATTTAACAGTGGGACCTGAAAACAGGGTTCAATGTTGGGTTTGAAATCTCTCTCCCATAAGGCTGACTACTAGTCTCATGCTTCCAAGTTTCTTTTGCCCTGGAGAAAAGGGCTGGGTGAAAAAACTTGACACCTTTAATCCACCACAAAGTTTACTACCCAGTCATTTTATTTACTCAATTTTTTTAAGCTACATGTTCTCCTACACACCAGAAAAAGGAGAAATGAAGAAATGGAGGTTTACTATGCACTTAACATAGGAGGAACAAGGAAAGCCATAAAAAAAAAGTCTCTTATCAACAAACTTAAAGGGCAGAAAAATAGGGTCCTCCACCCCCTCTATGTAGGAAGTAGCTGGGGAGTTTGAAAAAAGTAACAGGAGCCACAAGAGGCAAGAGTAAATTATGGGCCCTGGAAATCCTCCAATTCTAGTTTTAACCTATCAGGTAATCCAACTTTCACTCCCTATCTCATTTAACATCAACACTATCTCCTTACATTTCAAGTCTTGGAATGAATCATTACAGAACCTGGAAATCTCTTATTATGAAAGTACAGACTGTTTTATTAGGATTAGATTCAGTTAAAAATTAAAATCACATGTTTAACACTTAAAAAGTCATTAGTTTGCTTCATTCAAAAGCCAACATGCAAAGAATACAATAAATCCATTTTATAATTGTTGCCAAATCCATTTAACTGATGTCAAGCAAAATTTAACCACTTATAAAGGGATTTTGCTTTTTAAGTGTCCTTTTGAAAAAAGGACACTTTTTGTAAGACATGAGCTTCATTTTCTTTTTGCTATTTTGAATCGGTTTTAGACTTACAGAAGAGTCACAAAGATAGCAAACATATCCTGTATAAGCTCTACTTAGCTTCCCCTAATGTTAACTCTTGTATTACCACAGTACATTTATTTAAAAATCGAGAAACACTGGACCAAAATATGAGCAGTTGAGTCTCTATGCTCTATTATTTAAAATATGGAAACAATCATTTTGTATGAAAAAAAGAAATTAGCACTGCTATAAATAATTTTAACAACACTATAGACTGTATTGGATTTCACCAGTTTCTCCAGTGATATTGTTTTTTGCTTCTAAGATCTCATACAGGATATAAAACTGAATTTAGTAATCGTGTCCCCTTAATCTCCTCCAATCTGTGAGAAGTCCTTGGTAGTGCCTTTCTTTAATGGCCCTGACAATTTTTACTGGTCGGGTATTATGTACAAACATTCTCAGTTTGGATTTGTTTGATGTTGTCTCATGATTAGATTGAGGTTATGGATTTGGGGGAAAAAAATACCACATAAGAGATGTACCTTTATGGTCACACACGTCAAATCAGGAAGCACATGGTATCAGTATGATTTACTACTGGTGATGTCATTCTTGAACACCTGGTTAAGGAGGTGTCTGCCAGGTTTCTCTAGTGTGAAGTTACAAATTTTTCCTTTCCATACTCTATTCATTAGAAGCAAATCACTATGGCCTTATTTAAGTAATTAATTTTTAGATTCCAGAACTAGTCAAGAGAGAATTTGTTATAAAGAACTGATACACTGAGGTGCCTGCCTGGCTCAGTTGGTTAAGTGTCTGACTCTCGATTTTGGCTCACATCATGATCTCAGGATCAGGAGATCAGGGCCAGCATCGGGCTCCATGCTCAGTGGGGAGACTGCTTGAGATTCTCTTTCTTTCTCTCCCTCTGTACCCTTCCCCCACTCGCACTCGCTCTCTCAAATAAATAAATAAATAAAATCTTTAAAAGAAAAAAAGAACACATACATTTAAGTAGAAACTAAAACATACCAAGAGTATCTACTTAAACTATTTTTAAAAACAAGACTGTTACCTTGAGTTGCTGAATAGTTCGCTGTTTCATATCTATTTCCTGCAAACACTGGTTTTTCTTTTTCTCCAGTTCATTAATTTTAATCCGTAGTAATTTCTCCTCATCACGCATTACAGATACCTAAAAAGTAATGTTTATAAAACAAATTAAATATTTTTTTAAATGCTAAGTTTTTGTTGTTGTTTAAAATTCATGGCCAGTGGTTCAAAGATTTGTATCTTTTAAAACCTATTAGAGGGGTGCCCAGGTGGCTCAGTCAATTAAACATCTGCCTTGGCTCAAGTCATGATCTCAGAGTCCTAGGACTGAGCCCCACTTTGGGGCCTCTCCCTCCTCCCCCACTCATATTCTCGCTCTCTCACTATCTCTCTTCCTGTCTCTCTCAGATAAATAAATAAAATCTTAAAAAAAAAAAAACTTTAGAAAAATTATAGATTCTAACATACTATATGATATGTCTTCAAATTATCAGGAAATTTATTAATACACTAAAGGAGAATGCATATGAAAAGATCATTTTCTTCTCACAATATTTTAAGAATCTCAAACTCTGTAAGTGCTCTCAAAAAAGAATCAACACAGCACTTTGCAACAGCAAAACCATTATCACAAAGAAATCAATAAAGATACTCTAAGAGGAAAATACTGGCTCAGTTTTCCAACGGTTATTGAGTAATGTGATCCAGTAAAACAAGAAATACTTTAAAAGCTAATAATGGCCCACAGAGGATGAAAATGGAACAGTTACAAGAACAAAAGTTATTCATGTATGTGAAGGTCAATTGATCTTTTATGTTACTGGTAACCTAGTTCTACAAACTTGTTAGAGAAATCAAAAGCAATATGAACAAGTATGTAAATCTTCACCAAAAGAAAAAAAAAAAAAGATAATCTACAAACATCTTTACGCCAATTTCATTTCCATCACATCAATTCTAGAGATTTCATAAAATGAAGAAAATTAATTAAAAAAAGTTCTCCTTCATAAAGAGCATGGAAATATACTTAGAAATAGTAGCTCTGAGTGGTTTGGTTTCAGGGAATTTTTACATTCCTTTTTAGACTTTCTGAAAGTTCCAAACTTACTACAATACATATTTCCTTTATATTCATACATTAAGACTATTTGTTTATCTGCTTATTTTGTGTAAAAATGTGGGACTTGTAGTAACAAACACCAACCTTATCAATTTTACAGGTATAAACTGTCAGCCAATAATAAATAAAGATCATGTGTTGCATCAATACGCACATAAGGATCACATCAGTTTCCATCCCGGTTCTACCATTTACTAGCTAAGTGAACTTGAACAAGTTATACCTCACAATACATAATTAAAAACAGTGCCTACCCCTAATATTTGTCTGAGAACTAAATGAAATATTATGTGTAAACTCAGCATTAACTGACCCAGAGTAAGCTGTTATTATTAGTAGTAGTACTAGCATTGACATTACACATTATTTTGAAAAAGAGAAAACAATCTTAATGACTGTTATTAGAATAATAGTAACATAACTTAAAAAGAGATACCCTTATAAAAAGTGGAATGAAAAAAATCTCAAAGTTAAAAAGCAATCTTTATATACAGGTGATCCCATATACAAAAATAAAAACATATAAGTATGTACAGTATTTACATATATTGGTAAGCACAATATATGTATCTAATTAGATAAATTAATCTAATACAGTATGTTAAATACAACATATGTATCTAAATAATTATTTTGTGTTTTCATGATCTAGAAGTGTGCTTTAGGGGGCCTGGGTGGCTCAGTCAGTTCAACATCTGTCTTCGGCTCAGGTCATGATCCTGGAGTCCTGGGATGGAGCCCCACATCAGGCTCCCTGCTCAGCAGGGAGTCTGCTTCTCCCTCTCCCTCTGCCCCTCCTCCCTCTCTCTCTCAAATAAATAAAATCCTTAAAAAATTTTTTTAATTAAAAAAAAAGTACGCTTTAGTGATCTAAAAGAACACTGACAAGAGTTGTTATATTAAAAAGAAAAGAGAAACATTTGGGAAGAAGGCTTTCATTTGAATCTACATTTGTTAAAAAATATTTCCAGGGGCGCCTGGGTGGTTCAGTCATTAAGCGTCTGCCTTTGGCTCAGGTCATGAGCCCCTGAGGGTTCTGGGATTGAGCCCCACATCAGGCTCCCTGCTCAGTAGGAAGCCTGCTTCTCCCTCTCTCTCTGCTCCTTCCCGCTTGTGTTCCCTCTCTCATTCTGTCTCTGCCAAATAAATAAATAAAGTCTTTAAAAATGTTTTTTCCAAATAATATATACAATAAAAAGGTTTAATTAGAAAAAGAAGTTATTATTTAATTGGAAAAAAGAGCTATTATTTAAGTAATTGGTTCCACTTGAGTCAAAGTCAATTATACCATGCCTGAAATGCTTACTGATAATCATGGTGCTCAGAAATAGTATCTTAAACCAGGAACTTTACATGTCTAGAAAGTAAACAATCCAAATCTTTTGAGTGACAAACAAGTGCTTTCCCAAATTATGCTACATTGCTTTGAACTTACTGATTTGACTAAGAATTTTCCTATAACTAATTATAGTTTAGGTCATCTTCACTGTCTTACATTTCTAATCTGATCTAATACTAAAGTATTTGTCACATGACCTGGAATCCTTCTGTATATAATTACAAGAAACATCACAGTATTTTGCATTGTAAAACAGGGGTACCTGGGTGGCTCAGTCGGTTAAGCGAATGCCTTTGGCTCAGGTCATGATCCTGGGGTCCTAAAATTAAGCCCCAAATCTGGCTCCCTGCTCAGTGGGGAGTCAGCTTCTCCCTCTCCCTCTGCTTCACCCCGCCCCACAACTTGTGTATTCTCTTTCTGTGAAATAAATAAATAAAATCTTTAAAATAAAAATAAAGGATTGAACAATTAAAAGAAAATATGAGGGCAGTGGGGTTATGGACATTGGGGAGGGTATGTGCTATGGTGAGTGATGTGAAGCGTATAAACCTGGTGATTCACAGACCTGTACCCCTGGGGCTAATAATATATGTTAATAAAAAAAGAAAAAAAATATTAAAAAAAAAGAAAATATGGGGGCACCTGGGTGGCTCAAATGGTTAAGCATCTGCCTCTGGCTCAGGTCATGATCTCTAGGTTCTGGGATCAAGCCCCAAGTTGGGCTCCCTGCTGAACTCCCTGCTGTGTCTGTTTCTCCCTCTCCCTCTGTCTCTCCCCCTGCTTATGTTCTCTCTCTCTCTCTCTCAAATGAATAAAATCTTTAAAAAAAAGAAAGAAAATATGAACAAATGATTTCATAGAATAGAAACCAGAAGAGACAAATATCCAATAAAAACATGAATAGATGCTGTACTTCATTAAGTAATCAGAGGAATGCCATTTCAAATGACAATGATATACCCCTTCATATCCTCTGATGAAACAATTCCACCCCCGGAATATAAACTCTTGCACAAGTATACCCACAGGCATGTGTAAGAGAGGAATACAGTTTCTAGGAGCAAAAAAAGAAGAAAAAAATCTGACTGGTCAACTGGCAAATGGATAAATAAATTGCAGAATGTCACACAAGGGTAGAAGGGGTTATTACAACCATACATAAATGAACCTCAGGAATATGTGAAAAATAAAGAGTCTCAGAAAAATATAATATACTGCTTAGAAATAAAAAATAGGTATGACTTAAATTATATTTTTAGAAGATAAAAGATAAACACAAAACATTCAATGTAATAACTTCTATGGAGGTAGGAAACCTATAGGGATGGGACCCATAAGCATTTGCTGTATCAATTTCTTCATACCTTACACATTAAATATTCTTTTTGACTAACTCAAAGTAATATTATATAATTCTTTAAAATTCTCTCAGCTTTTTAAAAAAAGAAATAAATAAAAATAATAAAACTGTTTCAGCTTTTAGAAAAAGTCTTAACTACAAGACAAAATCAAGGAGTCACAGTAGAAAAATTAATAAATTTAAATTCATGAAAATAAAAAATTTGATCTAAACAAAAAGAACCTTACCAAGGAAAACAGCAATAAGGGCAGGGGTCTACAATTCATACTCTTAAAAAGACAAATTTCCTGAATATGTTATAGGCTCCTATAAAGCAAAACTAATTTAAAAACAGAATAAAAATCAATAACCCAAATTTAAAAAGCCCAAGATATGAATACACAGCTCACAGAAACACACACACACACACACACACACACACAAATGGCTTTTAAACAAAATGATGCTCACTCATAATTAGAAAAATGCAAACTGGGATTACAGTGAGTTTTTTAGAACTAAAGTTTTTAAAATTAGAAACAGAATTATACTTTTTTTTAAGATTTTATTTATTTGACAGAGAGGGAGAGCACAAGCAGGGGGAGCTGTAGTCAAAAGGAGAAGGAAAAGCAGGCCTCCCACAGAGCAGGAAGCCAACACAGGCTCATACCCAGTACCCCATAATCACGACCTGAGCCAAAGGCTGATGCTTAACTGATTGAGCCACCCAGGCATCCCCAGATATATACTCTTTACTGTCAAATATCAAAAAGTATGATAAAATACTACTTTGTGGATACGGGTGAAAGAAATACTCGTATTCTCATACATTACTTCTGGCTTATAAATTGGCATAATGAGCATAATAAATACCAAATTACAATGTACAAATGAGTGACCCATAAATTCTACTTAAGAATGACTTGTAAATGTTCAAATGATTTTGCCTCATAAGCTCAATCAGAAGAAGATGAAATCATCTGAACTGTCCAACAATCCAGGACCAATTAACATTTCTGTCATAATTTTGTAATCATTTTGTGTTCATAAAATTTCGTAGTCATAAAATAATTATAATACCCTGATACAACAGCCAAGATGCACTACTAAGTGAAAAAACTAAGATTTACAACAGTGTTTACAGGATGCTTTCATTTTTTTTAAAGAGAAAAAAAAAAAGGATAGAAAGAGGAAGAAGTAAAGAAAAAGAAAATAACTGGTGTCATTTGATGCCTTGAAGAGAAACTTGATCACTGGGACAGCTGGGAGGGAATTTTCTCACTGAATGCACATTTGCATATTTTGTATTTGGAATCAGTGATTGTATTTCCTATTTTCAAACTAAACTATGATAAAAACTTGTAACAACTATACTGCATACTCTCGTGAATATTATCTGCAAACAAAAGTTTGCTTTTTACTTTTTGGGGGGAATTGAACTGGGCAGTTCTTAATAGAAAAAAAGATTCTAGTACTACACGAGGCACATTTTTTTCTTTTTTGAAATTTATTAAGTTTTTATTTTAATTACAGCAAAGCTAACAGAGTGTTATATTAGTTTCAGTGGTTCAACAATTCTATACATTACTCAGTGCTCATCATTAATGATTAGTGTGCTCTTAATCCCCACCATCTCTTTTACCCTTTCCCCCAAGATCTCCCCCTCATATTTTTTCCTAATGTTGGACATTCTTCACTTTAAGCTTTCTCTTGTGAAGTAAGTGTTCTCCTCATTTAAAAAAAAAAAATTGAGTTGATAAATGTTTTATTCTAAAATTAGTGTCTAAAAAATGTGCTCTATAACGAAAACAATCTTTGTTATTTAAATTGGCCACACAACTTTTCAAATAACCTACCTCTTTCTGAACTTGCTCAATCTGTTTTTTGGCATCAGCGAGTTTCTCTTTCAGCTCAGCATAATCTTCTTCCTTCCTCTGAAGATCTGCTTTCAGAGTCTGTGTAAGGGCAGAGCTTGCAGATAGCTCCTCTTTCAACCTAAAGAACACAAATCATTTTTCTATAGTGACACACCACAAACCACACAGGATCATACATGTAAGCTAGTAACAACCTATAAAATTCTAAATTTTCAGAAACCCAGACTGTCCAATCAATAACTGAGTCCTTCATAGAAGATATCATGTGATTTTATGAACAGATTTTTGCATATAACTTTTGGTTCCAAAGACTTAGTTGAACTAAGTTCAAGTTCTTTACTCTTCAAACACACTATGCTAGATTAAGTTATACCCACCTAAATAATTTAAAAGATAGAGGAAAACTGATAAAATAAACCCTTTGTACATTTTTAAATATTTTATTATCTTACTTTTCTGCTTTTTGCCAGTTGGTTTCCTTTTCTTCTTCCTTTAACTGAAGTGAACGCTTTGCATCTTGCAAATTACTTGTTAATTGTGAGATTTCTTCTTTCAACTTGACTTCCCTTTCACTTAAATCTCTGTTGTTTTTGATAGAATCCTGAAGATTTGCTTGAAATTCCTTCAGATTTCTTTCCAGCTCTAAGATGACAGATTCCTTTTCCAAAATTTCTTGTTTTAACTTGGCTGAATGATTGCATTCATCTTTTTGAGTTTCTAAAATTGCTTCAAGTTCTTTTATTCTCATCTTACAGCAAGTAACATCTTGTGTAAGTTCTGAAAGTGCTCTCTTCCCTTCAACTACATGTTGTACTTGAATATCAAGAGAAATATTTTTTTCTTGCAATTCTTGTTGCAGCTGCTGTATAAGATTTTCTTTTTCTTTTAGTAGGTCACCTTGATTTTTATTCTCCTTCTCCTCTGTTTTTAATCTATTGTTTTCATCCAGGCAACCTTTTAATTCTGCCTGTAACTTTTCAATTTGTTGTTCCAGTTCCTGGATCTGATGACTCTTTTTGGAAGAGACCTTTACAATTTCCTTACATTCTTCCCAAATGGCCTCAATACTAGAATGAAAAGAACTTTCCCTACTGAGTTCTTGAATATGATATTCTTTAATTTGCTTACTTACCAAATTATCATTCTCTAAAAGGGGTAACTGTGTATTTGGCAAATTATCCTCTTGAGAACCACTTGACAGATCCCTGAGATTGAGTAAATCTATGTTTGAGATCTGAGCAACTGAATCAAGCATTCGCAGTTCATCTATTTTTGCTTGCATTAATTTAATTTGGGAAACATTATTTGTGATGTTTTTCCTAGCGGTTTCTATCTCCTTTGACAATCTCACAATCTTTTCCTCTTGTTCTTGATTTATACCTCTCTGCACATGTAATTCAGAAATTGCATTATCATAATTTGACTGAATTTGTTGGACCTCTATACTTAAAGTAAAACTCTTTTTTTCAGAAAGAGAAAGTTCCTGCTGCAAACTAATAATCTTTTTATTTAATTCTGCTTTTTCTGCCTTTTCATTTTTAAGTTCATTTTCAGCGGAAAGTAAACATGTTTTCAGCTCTTCATTATTTTCTTGTAAAATTCTAATGCCTTCCCCATCTTCTGAAATGCGCTTTTGCATTTCTTCACTTTTCTTTTCATCTTCAGTGATAGTTGGACTAGCATGAATAGATCCTTTAAAAATAAGAAAATTGCTATTAATCGGGTAAATCTTAAGAAAACCAAAAAGTTACCATATAAGCCAATATTTAAATGTTAAAAAAAAAAATGGAAGCAAACTTCTAATGAAAACAAAAGTAAGCCACTGAGTGAAAAAAAAAAAAAAACAGGTTGCAAAACACACCAATATAAGCCCATTAAAAACAATAGTTCCTTTAATTAATGCAGAAAGAGCAAAAGAAGTACACCAAAATTGAAGCAAACTACCCAATTTTCTTTTTATAACTTTCAATATTCTTTCAATTATCTACTACAAATATTTGTTATCATTATAATATGGGACGGAGGGAAGGAAATCACATGAGACACCCCAACGCAGACATTCCAAATCCTAAAGATAATTTAAAAGCACAACTGTATTGACTTGAAAACTGACTACCTTATATTTTCATAGCTAAAATTAGGGGGGAAATGGTTGAAATTCTGGGAACTCTCATGCAGCCTTACCCATCCCTAGCTGTATAACTGTCAAACTCTTTAACCCTATGACCACTTCCTCAAAGGAAAACAAAAATAATATCATCTATCTCAGTTTCCATAGTATTTATGCAAAAACAAGCTTTATTAGTTCAGTTTTCATTCTTCGAATACAATCCACATTAGTTTCCTTCACCCAACCATCTAGAAGCTACTGTACAGCCGTAACTGTGCAATCCCATTATGCAATCCCAAGATCTCTTTTCTTTAATATGGACTAATTTTAAAAGCTCAGTGAATAAGGATTTATTATCTATAACTTACATTGTTATAGATAATAAAATTACATTGTCTCCTCTGCCTCAAAGAGTGTAGGGAAAACATGGCATTATCCTTGTGGTAGAGCGTCACTTTCATCAAAGCTTGATGAGTGTATTTCTGAATTTCTGAATTATTTCTTATATATGTAGTTACATTTTCCTAATTTACTGCCTTGAGATTCATGATTTATTCTAAGTATTCCAGCTACTCTGAAATCTTAAAGATTTACACTATTTTTATAACAAAACTTGCCCACTTACTCTTACGGATTTTTTCTTTTTTTAATAATTTTCAGCCAATATATCCTTCTTCCATCAGACTGTCTCCTATCATCTTATAGTTATGGCAAGTCATCCCAAAGTGGAATGACTCCATCTTCTCCACTGGTTCAGACTTCTATTCTACTTTCCATTTAATGTAATTCTCTACTTTTGATGTTATTTTTATACCTTTGACTTCATCAGTGGAAATGACTAATTAGGAAAACTAAATGAGGATGGATTTTTTTTTTCATAACTTAGAAATGGTTTTTTAAGAATACCATGCTCTTTAAAAAAACAAGTTATAAAACTATCTGAACCATTCATCAGGAGAGAAAGAGAAAGGATCTAAGCAAGTTTAAAATGACAACAATCAGAAATTCAGAACTCACAAATAGATCCTATCTATCCTGAGTCAAGAGATTTGAGTCACGCATACCATATGGATACATATAGTCCTTAAACCCTAGAGTGCATACAGAAAGCTCAGTGAAACTTTTGTGATCAAGTAATGTTCTTCTTTTAATTTTACCGTATTTTAAGAACTAGGATAATTACATAAGGTAAATCAAACTAATTTGTTTAGTACCTAATTTTTTTTCAGATAATCACACTACTCTTTCAGAAAACTTTAAATTGTCTACAGCCATACCACCCTGAACGTGCCCGATCTCATCTGATCTCAGAAGCTAAGCAGGGTCGGGCCTGGCTAGTACTTGGATGGGAGAAAACTTTAAATGTTTTATATCCAAAGATTTATAGAACATATTCAGGACAGCCTTCTTAGGAAAAAATTAAAGTATTAGCCCAGCAATAGAGATGGGATAACTCTTAAGTATCCACTGTTAACTTATAAAAACTAAACACAAACAACAAGAGTGCAGTTGACACTTTAATTCAGTATTTATACTACATTCAACATATACTACTCCTGCTTGTATTCTGTTAAAACAATTACAGTTTGATTGAATAATCACAAGTAAGCAGACTATATCATGTCTCCGGTTTGTCTCTTTTATTGTTATCTGAAGCCTTATTTCTTGGACTGTTTCACATGGCTACCAACTTTCCCAAATTACAGATACAATGACCTCAAACAAGCAAATTCACTTCCATGGGGAAATGGCTTTGCATTTCCTTTTAAGAAGAGAACATAAGCATCCCATGAAACTATCAACCCCCTGATCTTATCCTAGTGGTTACAGGAGTCACAGATTTTATTCTAGACATTTTTTAGTATGAGGTAGAGGGGAGGAGGGTGGTTACAGCTACGATTTTCATAGGACACCTTATGTAATCCCTGTAGTCTCTAATAACACAAATAATTGAGAAAAAGTCAAAGTGGTTGTGACTTTAAGGAGAAAAAAAGTCTTTTGTCATGTTACCTAAACTTACTTAAATCTACCTGCATCAAAATTACTTATAGCTAACAACTATAGTTCTTAAATATGCTTCTTCATGAATGGGTTACCTTTAGGATTAGTCCCACTGTGTGTTTCACTTGTCCCTGGCCACTTCTACTTTTTTTTTTTTTTAAGATTTATTTATTTATTTATTTGACAGGCAGAGATCACAAGTAGGCAGAGAGGCAGCCGGGGGGACGGGGGAGAGCAGGCTCCCTGAGGAGCAGAGAGCCTGATGCGGGGCTCGATCCCAGGATCCTGGGATCATGACCTGAGCTGAAGGCAAAGGCTTTAACCCACTGAGCCACCCAGGTGTCCTGCCACTTCTAATTCTTAGTGACCTACAGATCCTACATTCTCAGCTATTCTATGGCACTGACCAAAGTGAAAGGAGGAAAGGAGGAAAAAATCATAGCAAACTTGTCCTCCCAGTAGCAATGGATAACAGAAGGCATATGCATATTAGTCTCGATCAATTAGCTCACACAGCACTGTACATCCCATAAGCCATATATCTAATATTATCCTCTAAGGCATCTACTTTTGAAAACATTCATTTTACTGCGACTCTATGAGGTGTTTATTAAGTTGGTGTACTACCCCACTGTTTTCATCGTTGACAACCCAGTAGGCAGGTGGTACTTATTTTACTTTACTAATAACAAAAGTAAGACTTAACTTACCCATTTTTCTCAGGATGAAGCAGCTAGGAAGGTTTCTAAAGCTATGTTTCTAAAACTCTTAGAAAGCCCTTACTCCCTGTATCATATTATAACAGTTTTCTAAAAGAGACAACAGGGGCGCCTGGGTTGCTCAGTCAGTTATGCGGCTGCCTTCAGCTCAGGTCATGATCCCAGGGTCCTGGGATCGAGCCCCACATCGGAATTCCTGCTCAGTGGAGAGCTTGCTTCTCCCTCTCCCTCTCCCTGCTGCTCTGCCTACTTATGCTCTTTATCTCTCTGTCAAATAAATAAATCTTAAAAAAAAAAATTAAATTAAAAAAAGAGAGGTGGGGCACCTGGGTGGCTCAGTGAGTTAAAGCCTCTGCCTTCAGCTCAGGTCATGATCTCAGGGTCCTGGGATCAAGCCCTGCATCAGGCTCTCTGCTCAGCAGGGAGCCTGAATCCTCCTCTTTCTCTGCCTGTCTCTCTGCCTGCTTGTGGTCTCTGTCTGTCAAATAAATAAATAAATAAATAAAAAGAGAGGTAGCAAATAGCTTAGAGAGAACTTTAAAATTGATCCATCTTCCACATAAATAGGGATATATACTATACAGTAAGCATGTACCTACTTTTTTAGTAATTCCCTAGTAAATACAATAACTTGAGCACATACGTCTTTCATAATGCTCAGCTTGAAGTCTTACTGGCAAATGTCTTTTCATAGATGGGATAAAGAATGTGGGGAGATTTGGGTATAAGAAAATACTATAATTATGAAAATAGAAATGATGTTTTAACTACCATAGACACAGAAGTAAAAAGAATCATACATATGCAAAATGTGATAAAAACACAGTATCTAAAAATATTTTATTAAAATAAAGGACAGCTATAAATACATACACCCATCCTCCAAGCAGTCTATAACATGTTAGCAAAAAATCAGTGACCTATACATTTTCTTGGTTTTTTTTTTAGATAAAAATTTCCTTCTATTTGCAACTTTTCCCATTACCAGTTTAGGAACTAACTTTCTTAAAACCCTCCTAATGGCAAGTTAAGTAGTACCTTTCTTTGCTGGTGGCTCTTCTAGTTGAAGTTCATTTTTATTTATTCTTTTTCTTCCCAAATCAGTTTTGGTTTTGTTGTCCTCAGGCACTTCAGTGGTTTCATTAGAAGCCAATTTATTCTTTATTATTAAAGAAAATGTACCATCCTTATGCTAAAATAAAATAAAGATTAGTTGGCATATACAAAGCTATAAGAAACAAAAGCTATAGGAATTATGTTTCAGTAGTGTATCGTAAAAATTTTATTTTCAAATCTGTTGAAACATTTTCTAAATTACTTCTTAAGTCTCACCCTAAATAACTGATGGCTCTGGCAAGAGAGTAATATTAACTAACTTGTACATTCAGTAAGGAAAACAAAAACACTTATCTTAAAGTCAGTTAAGCATATAGTTTTATTCTGATATCTACAAGCAAATTCATTGTTAATGGGCTAGATATTATTCTGGGAATAACTGGAAAACCCTAAAATACTTACCCCCGGTCACATTCAAAATGTGTTTTGAAAAGAAAAATACAAAACACTATGACAAAATTGTTTCTTATATATACTTGAACTTAAAATCTTGAGGTTCCACTCTAGAAACTCAACAACTGTTTTGTTACCAAAGCCTCTGAAAGATAGGCAGCATTTTTTTATACTTTAACAACTCCCAGAAAAATAAATTTGGCCTTAGCTTTAAATATATAGCCTATGTATATTTAAAGATATATAGTCTACAGACCACCTTAAAACTGAGCTGCTTATTTATCTAAACAATAAAAATCACTTAGACTTCTATTTTTTTAAAGCAAATATTATGCCTCCCTAAAAGGCTAGCAGAAAGATACTATATACTGTTATCTGGAAAAAGGAAGGATGAAACGCAGCAGTTAAGGACAAGTCTATAAAATAATCAAAGGTATAGTAAAGCCAGGGATTTTTTTTTTAAATGCAAAGATTATTTAAATCCCTTCTGCTGGTAGCAAACCATTTTTAGGGGTAAAAAAAAAAAAAAAAAAAGTGCATGAAAAACAAAAAGTCATTTTCCATCATAAAATCAAACATTTTATTCAGGAGATTAGATGCCTTTTTTAAATTATAAAGTAATGAGTTTTTTTAAAGCAGTTTTTTTAGATAAGAGGATCTCATGATGAAAAACCGCTACTCTCACAATTAGTCCCCTGGTAGCACTGAGAAATAACAAAATCCTGGGATAGAAAGATCACACTTGTGACAGAGCCTAAGAGTTTTCAAACACTGCATGACAGGTCAAGTTGTCTCTTCCCTCACTCTTGGGAAATGATCTGATCATTTTTTCCCTCCTTCAAGTTACACAACTTCTCCAAAAAAAAAATCTATCCTCCACAACTGTTATTTTTTTTTAAGATTATTTATTTATTTATTTGACAGACAAGAAGGCAGAGAGGTAGGCAGAGAGAGAGAGGAGGAAGCAGGCTCCGTGCTGAGCAAAGAGCCCAATGCGGGGCTCGATCCCAGGACTCTGGGATCGTGACCCAAGCTGAAGGGAGAGGCTTTAACCTACTGAGCCACCCAGGCACCCCTACACAACTGTTATTGAAAGGAGTCTTTTCTGCCACTAGAGTATGTGTGGATGTTAAATGATCAAGAACTACCATTCAAAATAAAGTTTATCATTAGGAAGAGTCTGCTTTCAAGATAAGCTTTGGAACAGTGACCTAGGTCAACAATTAAATAGCACATCAGGTTAAGTTCCAAATTACTTCACATTTGTTTATGTATTTACGTGAAAAATTTCACATACTATTTAAACCTAGCTGGTAACAGAATCTACAACCAATCTAAAAAGTCTATTTATAGGCAAGGACTATTAAAATAGGAACATTGTTAAGTTATTTTTTTTAAAGATTTTATTTATTTATTTGACAGAGAGAGACACAGTGAGAGAGGGAACACAGAAAGGTAGACGGAGAGGGAGAAGAAGGCTTCCCGCGGAGCAGGAAGCCCGATGTGGGATTCGATCCCAGGACCCTGGGATCATGACCTGAGTCAAAGGCAGATGCCCAATGACTGAGCCATCCAGGTGCCCAAACATTGCTATTTTAAATTGTTTTTTTACTATTACTTAAACATGACTAACACACTGCAGTATATAAACATTCTATAGAAATAAATAGAATTCCAACTTAAATTTCCAATAATTTTCTTCAAAGATATAGTTGCCAGAGTGATGTCTCTGGCTTTTTTTTCTTGTTTTTATTTTCCTTCACCAAACCAAACAAGACTTACAATCCAAATCAAGTGATCAGAGCAAAACCATTTGCTGAACAGCCAAACAAAAGTGCTAAGAGCCTGAAGGCCCAGCAGTTCATACTATAAAAAGTCAAGCCCCCAGTCCCAAAAGGTCTTATCTCCCCTTATTTCACAAGTCAATATCCTCTCTTAATTTCTACCGCCACCATCCAACTACCCTTAGTCAGAGGCCTCATCAACTATCACCTGACTCTTCCAAAGAGGCTTTTCTGGTCTCTATGCCTCCAGTCTAACTCCGTCTCAATCCCATCCTCCAAATTTCCAAATACATCAAACTCAAAATAAAAAATCAACTTTACTACTCCTCTCCTTAAAATTAATGGCTTCTCATTGCCCATGGAATAAAACTCAAACTCTTTAATGCAGAATTTAAGAACTTCAACCACCTTACCCCAACCCACTGCTTCCTGCCTCACTTCTCACGTCTCCTTGCTTCAAACTTTTTCTTGAACAATGCTTGTGCTTTCCTACATTGACTGAAAGATTTCTCATTTCCAGGACTTTAAGCATTCTGAATCCTACACCTGGAAGGCCAGCCTATTTTCTTGTCCCTCCCAGGTATGGACTGCCCCTTCCCCATACTTTCAACTGACTGAATTTTAATCATCCTTCATGGCTCAACTTAATCATTTTCATCTCCAGAAAGTATTCCCTAAACCTCCACCTATTCTCAGCTCACTGCACATTTTATTATAATTCTGTTTATGTGGTTTCTCTCACGGAGGAGTCATTAAGCGGACTCGTTTTTAGTCATCTATATAATTCTCAAAATCTAATACAGTACCCGGAACACAGTAGACATTCAACAAGTGTTTTTGTTGTTCGGTTTTTTTTTTTTTTTTTTTGAATGAAATAAATCATTTTATGCTTCTCATCCTTGCTCTTCTCCTTACTACAAGGGTGTCTCTCCCAGTTCAGGTACCAAAAAAAAAAAAAAAAAAGTTAGACAGACTGAATAATGCTTCTAAAGAATACCAAAATAGAGGTCTGCTACCAGAGATTAGACCAAAGGTAAGCTATTCTAGAATGCTTCTTATTTACTCCTATAGTATCAAAAGCCACCCTAATGCTCAGATGATTCTGAGAATACTGGTGAATACTGGACCCTGACTTTAAAGAGAGAAAGGATAGTCAACAGCACTTTTTACAAGATGTCAATCTTGCCTCATCTGGTCAGAAAAAAGACATAAAAAAGTACCTCCAAACAAAGCAGAGAGGTTTGGTTATTAGTTTACTTAGCCTATTATGTTATATATATATTCTGTCTTCTTTAATTCAAACAATAATATAAAGGAGTTTACAATAAAAAAAATAAAGGAAAACCAAAACCATTGTTTAAAAAAAAAAAAAGGATTAAAAGGCAGGCTGATTATGCTAAACTAACTAAATATGAAATTACCTAAACTTGTACTTCTAAAACCCTTAAACACTTTACATGGCATAGTACATGATGCAATTTTTATGCAATTTTTTAATGGCAAATATCCTTGCCATTAAGCATATGAACATTAGCAAAAAAATGCATTTAATTAAAATAAGCCTCTAACCAAAAAAAAACCCTAACTCCACTGAATTTCATTTATAGTTCTATATAAAGACATAGAAATACAGATAGATACAGTGATAGAAACAAAGAGAGACAGAAATCTTTATGACCTCCAGCTATCTGAGCACATTAAGTTCCTTTTGCCCAGAGCTCCCCTTCCAACTAGCTAAGGCTTAGACTTCCAAGAGCTACATATTCTTTTCTTTCACATATGTAAAGCACTGCCAGCATAGTTTGTGGGATATTAGGTTCAAAGAGGTCAAATGCCCTTTTGCATGTTCTCAAAAACTCAGATTTGCACAATGGTAAACTAAATTCAACACCAAAACAAGCAATTCAACATTCTTAGTAAATTAATCTAGGCTATATAAGTTATTTTAAATTACTTTATTTTGAACCAAAACATAGACTTTTTAATGTAATTTGTAAGGCAGACAAAGTTAAATTCTTATACTGCTTGCAAATGTGTTTTCTGTATGAAATTTTACATTTTGAAATTTGTTGTTTGTATCCTCTTTTTGATCAATTATATCTACCAACTCCTGAATTCTTTGATTCTGCATAAGTATTTTCTTTGGAAAGAAGAAAAATAGCAATGTTTAATAAATATATTTTAGGATAGATAAAATGCAAGTCTGATGCAATTTTAGAATTCCTTCACATTTTAAGACTAAGTAAAAATATCTGTATGCATAGTATGACCTTATTTTTGTTTAAAAAATAATATATGTTTATTTAAATAAAGGAAAGAAAAGCAATATAACATATTGGGTAAGAGGAATCTGGAATCAGATTGTCCAGGGATGAATCCTAAACTTTTCTACCTTCTGAAGCTGTATGGCCCCGGGAAAGTTATTTTATGTCTCTGCAAAAATAAAAAATAACAGTATCTACATCATAAAGTTGTTCTGAGATCTAAATGAGTTAATATATGTAGAACATTTTAGAGGATACATAGTTAAGTGTTCTATAAAAATAAATACATATGGGGTGCCTGGATGGCTTAGTCAGTTAAGCATCCCACTCATTTCAGCTCAGGTCATGATCTCAGGGTCTTAGAATCAAGCCCCGTGGCAGGTTCTGCATTCAGTGGGGAGTTTGAGATTCTCTCTCTTGCTCTCCCTCTGCCCCTCACCCCTGCTCCAGTGTACTCTATCTCTTAAATAAATAAATAAAATCTTTCGAATAAATAAATAAGGTAAACATCTAAAAAACAAGCTATCAACCAACTTGGTTTTCTCTTATTTTCATTCAGGAGGAAAATTATGGGGGGCTTTCTTATCTTCTATTTTACATAGAAAAAAGATGCGTGTATATGTTCTCTATATATAAATAAAATATCTTCTGGAAAGACTGAAGAAGCTTTCCAGGGGCTATCATTGGAAACTTATAATTTTCAATCTTCTATCAATTATTATTTTTTCTTTAATTATTTTAAAAATAAAAGTACCTTGTCATAATTCATGTTCTTTCAATTACTTATTAAGTTCCTTATCAAGACAAAATAAAACTAGAAGTATTACCTTATTAGATTTCTCAAGTTCTTGAACCAATGAATTTAAATTAATTTCTGATTCTGAAAAAATAAGAATATTGAAAATAAATAATCATCTAAAATATATATCACTGAATAATCACGAAACATGTACTACATTTGGGAAAAATGATTTTGACAGCCCTAGAAGCACACAGCATTCAGCTACTAATTCTACCCCCAGAGGGCAATGTTTCTGAAAAAGCCACATTCAACATCCCATGCAGGGTAAAAATGAATGACATACACTAAATTGTAAAAAATTTCTGGTATAATTTCAGAGAAGAGAGAAAAATAGTACCTTTCTAGTCCACTTAATTATGTAGAAACACCACTTACCTGCTATTTTCTAACCATTTTGTTTCACAAAGTAAAGGGCAGAATATTTCATCTAACACTTAAAAATCAGGTATGACATTATAAATATATATACATAAATTTAAAATATATATATACACACACACACGCATACACATATATAGCTCAGAGCTGGCATGGAGCACCAACAAACTTAAGAGCACTCCAGAGGAGTCACTTTATCCCAAACTTATAAGCCCAGAGCAGAATCTACTACACTACGACAATTCATAAAAAATACAGAATAAAATTCATAGCATTACAATTTCCTGTAAGATTTCTTTATTTGCTCATAAAACTAATGCTTAGTTTGGTGGTGGTTGTTCTTTGGTTTTGTTTTGCTTTTTTTGAGAAGTCCATTTTCTACTAATATTAGTCTGAAAGTAAATAAAGGCAAAAAAAGTTTTTAATAGTAAAGTACTATAAAGCCACTAAAATGTTAAACTTTAAATGTTACCTAGATCAAAGAATCTTCTAGTCACTATAGTAAATAAGCTACATAAATCTCTTATACTCACCAACTATCTTTGTATACATTTGCAACATCTAATATGGTAAGATACATCTACTTACCATTTTCTCTCTTTTTTAACTCTTCCTGGGTTTTGATTAATTCTTCTTTGGTTTTAGTTAATTCAGCCTTAACTTGATTAAATTTTATTTCTAAACAAGCAATAGCTTCCTGGGGGTCAGCAAGAGATGCAATATATAAGTGAGCAATTTCAGCCTGTTTCTTAATATCAGTGACATCATCTTGAAGAGAATCAATAATATCTTCAATTCCTACATGATTATGTGCTTCCTAAAAATAGCAAAAACCACATGCCTATTGTTAACAGTGGCTTTCACTCTTAGAATGTGGCACTAACTGATTTAGACAGTTTTAACACATAGCAAAAAATTCACAACTTAAAATGTTTTTCAATAAAGTATATTAAAGTATCTCCAATTATGAAAAAGCTGTGTTCCATTACGTATTTTCTGTTTTATGGAATGGGAGACATGGTTCCACTCTTTATGTCATTATAGAACAATTATGACATCAGTTCAGGTATACTTTCACTTATAAGTCTCCTAAGTCTCTGTTGGGACAGCTGAGGAAACAAACTTCCATTATCACAACTCAGTCCAAGAGCCAAACCATGTCTGGGACATATAAAGATGATTTGACAGCAAGAGCCAGGACATAAGCATCCCAGGCCCCTAAACTGAGTAAGTAAAAAAAAAAAAAAAAGAAAAAGAAAAATCAAACAATGCCCAAAAGACATCAATTTCAGTGGAAGCAACAGAAAAAGATAATGTTTCCTCAACAGCAGGGAATGGTCAGTCAGCCAGCAAGTATTTTAATGTTTTTTCATTATTGATGTGGTACACTACATGTTGGCACCAAAAATATCACTGGACTTAACATTTCAGTTAACATACTTTGGTTTCAACTTCCATGGCACAATCTTGATTTGCTGGTTCTTCTTGAGTATCACATTTACCAACCAAATCCTTGAAGATAGCCAAACGACATTCAGCATTTTCTTCAAGTATCTCTCGTTCCTGAAGGAGAGTTTCCCTTCATAACACAAATTAATCCCATTAAGAAAAAGCAACACTTTGTGTTTTTTTAAATTTCCAAGATTAAGGACACATGCACCCCTATGTTTACTGCAGCATTATTTACAATAGCCAAACTACAGAAGCAGCCCAAGTGTCTATCAATAGACAAATGCACAAAACTGTGGTGTATATATATACATATATATATACACACATATATATGTACACACACATACACACATCACAATGGAATATTATTTAGCCATAAAAAGGAATGAAATACTGCCATTTACAGCAAAATGGATGGAGTTAGAGATTTTAACACTAAGCAAAACAAGTCTAAGAAAGACAAATACTATATGATCTCACTAATATGTGAAATTTAAGAAACAAAACAAATGAACAAAGGGAAAAAAAGAGAGACAAACCAAGAAACAGACTCTTAACCACAGAGAACAAACTTAAGGTTATCAGGGTAAATGTGTAGGGGGCTGGGTCATATGGGTGATGGGGATTAAAAAGTACACTTAACACGATGAAAAAAATAAATAAAATAATAAAAATAAATTTCTTTTTTTTTAAAGATTTTATTTATTTATTTGACAGACAGAGATCATAAGCAGGCAGAGAGAGGAGGAAGCAGGCTCCCTGCTGAGCAGAGAGCCCAATGCGGGGCTCGATCCCAGGACCCTGAGATCATGACCTGAGCCGAAGGCAGAGGCTTAACCCACTGAGCCACCCAGGCGCCCCAATAAAAATAAATTTCTAAGATTAAGTATATTATAAACTAAAAGCAGATTCTAAATCATTCATGTACATCTCTGAAACACCGAGGATTAGCAAGTTACTTTCAAGCCCACAGAAAGGTTAGAATTCAGAAGCCACTTAATATAAATAAATAACTTTTTTAAGATTCTGAACAAATAAAATTTTCAATTTTTACTAGGACATAAAGAAATAACTTACTTAAAATCAGCTTCCCGTTGAGCTAAATATTGAGTAAACTCCTGTGTAACTTCATCACGAATTTTAAATTCCAGTGTTAACTTTTCTTTTCTTTCACTTATCAGTTTTTTTTTCAAGTCTTCTATTAAATCTAATAGTTTCTAAAACATAAATATGAAAATCCTAAGAATAAATATATCCCCAAAGAAATATTACAGTCTGAGCATTCAAAAATAACTCTTCATTTAGTGACTATAATTATGCATTCTTTCAATAATGGTAATATTCTCACTGAAAATTACATATTGCAGAAATTCATTAATCTGAAATATCAAGTGGACCTCTCTGTATTTTAAAAATACACTTACAGTAACTCAAATGTATTACCATGAGGCTACACAAAGAAAAGAAAAAAAATCTAAAAATCTATTATCTACTGGGAACTACTCTGGAGAGTTCATATTTGATGCTTTTCAATCCACACAACCTCTGTGAGGTTGGGAGCAGCATCCATACTTCAGAGGTGAAGAAAGTAAAGACCAGGTCTGTGGAAAATGCTGAAGGTTGGATTTTAAATTAGTCAAGATCTAAAGCCTAAGTGTTACATAAAGAAGTTACTAAGAATCCCAAAACACTTTCCAAAATGTCAAAAAGAGATGTTACATAAACTTATCTTATTTGGCTTTTATAACTATCCAAATGTAAACAACAACTCCAAGACTTTGGAAAATGCATACATAATCATATAATATGGACAAGGGATAAATAAAGCAATTAACACTTGACATGGCCAGTACAGATCTATGACAAAATAAATTAGAGCATCATATAATAACCTCATATTCTGTAAGATTTCTATTTAAAGTTTCTCAATAATAAATTAATCAATAAACTCTCTCAAAGCTATAGCTCTTTCAATGTCTTAATTTTATATCTGAAAATATTTTCTATAGATATTTTGACTTTGAAATTCTCCTATGAAACTATACTGAGTAAATACTTATATAACAGGACCCAGTGTTTTGGCTGTGAAAATTGTTATCAGAGTATTGTTTTGTGGTAGTGATTATATTTAATCAAAGAAAAGTGAAACCTAATTCAAAAGTCAAACATAAAAAAGATTGGTTCAATTATGGTGTAATCACACAGTTACCTACTGTAATGAACAATGATGACATATTATTAATTCATACTTTGCACAATTTTGCACAATTTGCACTTTCAAGTGAAGAAAATCAGGTTACAAAAGTGTAATGTAGAGTAAAAACCCATTAACATGACCGGTATGTAAAGAGATTTTTTTTTTTTTAAAGATTATTTATTTATTTGACACACACAGAGAGAGAAAGAGGTCACAAGTAGGCAGAGAGGCAGGCAGAGAGAGACGGGGAAGCAGGCTCCCCGCTGAGGACAGAGCCCGATGCAGGGCTCGATCCCAGGACCCTGAGATCATGACCTGAGCCGAAGGCAGAGGTTTTAACCCACTGAGCCTCCCAGGTGCCCCAAGAGATTTTTATATTTAATTTGTTTCCCTCTTTTTCTTTTCCCAGATTCCACCATGATTAAATAATACCTTTATAATTTCAAACAACCACATTTTCCCACTGTTTAAAACAATAGGCTGTAATGAGACCTGAGCTGAGATCAAGAGTAAGAAGCTTAACTGAGTGAGCCACTTAGGTGTCCCTATTTTTTTAGCAGCAATATCCACAATAGCCAAACTATAGAAAGAACCCAGATGGCCATCAACAGAGAATGGATAAATAAGATTTGGTGTGTGCGCGCGTGCACACACATACACACACACACACACACACACACACGGGAATACTGCTCAGCCAGCAAAAAAATGAAATCTTGCCATTTGCAACAATGTGGATAAAACTACAGGGTATTATGCTAAGTGAAATAAGTCAGGAAAGACAATCATCACATCATCTCACTCATATGTGGAATTTAAGAAACAAAAAGGTATCATAGGGGAAGGGAAGGAAAAATAAAACAAGATGAAATCAGAGAGGGAGACAAACCATAAGAGACACAGGAAACAAACTGCAGGTTGCTGGAAGGGGGATGGTGGAGTAACTGCGTGATGGACATTAAGGCTCATGTGATGTAATGAACACTGGGTATTCTACCTCTAAAACTAACAATACACTGTATGTTTAATTAATTGAATTTAAGTTTTATACATAATAAAATATATATAATAAAACGTTATATATAATATATAAATTTATAATATATATTATATATTTATATATATAATATATATTATAATATATATTAAATATATTTATATATATAATATATAAATATATAATAAGACAATAAACTATAATGATTAAAGAAGAAATGTAGGAGACCTAAAGAAATATGCATGAATGTGGGAATAGCTTGGGAAATTGCCTTATTTTAATAATTCTCAACAATTCATGTTTTTATCATTGTTAGTGCATGATAAAGTTTTTGCTAAAAAAAAATCTGGTCTTTCTGGCTAAATGAACCATAAGCATCAATATGCCAATATCTATGTATCTCATAATGATTTTTAATGCCAATTAAAATGCTAATAATATAAAGCAAGCAGTCTAACCAGTTTCATTTTTAAAAGTTAAATATTATAGGGGCGCCTGGGTGGCTCAGTGGGTTAAAGCCTCTGCCTTCAGCTCAGGTCATGATCCCAGAGTCCTGGGATCGAGCCTCACATAGGGCTCTCTGCTCAGTGAGGAGCCTGCTTCTTCCTCTCTGCCTGCCTCTCTGCCTACTTGTGATCTCTGTCTGTCAAAAAAATAAAAATTAAAAATTAAAATAAAATAAAAGTTAAATAGTATAACATTTTGATGAAATTTTTATTTTATCAATGCTATAGGGAGATAGGCACTTATACGATATAATCAATTATAAACTGTAGCATTAGCTTCCTCTGGTAAATTCAGAAATTTTACTAACATTTCAACTTTAATCAACATCATATATAAACTTCAGCTTTGAGAAAATTAATACAAACTAAACTAGGCCTACTGATCGCTCCTTTTATCACTGAGGTAAAGCATTACATTACAGAGGTCCATGGTAAACAAGATCCCATCACATATTGACCAGATAGATTGGGACTAGCATCTGAAGCTTTCATTCTCATTTCCAAACAACACAGGTGCAATAATGGTCTTCAGGGACAATGAACTAAATTATTAAAACGAGAATATTTAAACCAATATATCATCCATCTACTTTGACTTCTACAGTCCAAGGGTACTAGGATGTGAGATTTGTCAACACTTTTATTTTATTTTTTTTAAAGATTTTGTTTATTTATTTGACAGACAGAGATCACAAGTAGGCAGAGAAGCAGGCAGAGAGAGAGGAGGAAGCAGGCTCCCTGCTGAGCAGAGAGCCCGATGCAGGGCTCGATTCCAGGACCCTGGGATCATGACCTGAGCCGAAGGCAGAGGCTTTAACCCACTGAGCCACCCAGGTGCCCCTTGTCAACACTTTTAAAGCACACCCATGAGCATATGGTTTTCAGGGTTCCTAGGACAATGGTTAAGAAGACTCCATATATATAGATGTAGTTATGGCCAATTAATGAGGGGAACCAGTAATATGAACATGAGCTAAATCTCAGGATTAATACAATGTAAATAAATGTGTGAACTATATCTGAACAGAGGTTAAAATTACCACCATTCAATCTTATTTATTTACCATAAATATATAGATGACCAACCAATTCCTGTTTTTGAAGAAAGACTAATTGGTACTGGGTGGCCATTTTGAGTGCTTGTACTTAAGACTGCAAACTAAGTTTGGTGGAGTATGCCAGAATCATTGTATGAAAGGATACTGCAGAAGAAGGCATCCACATGGTCTCAAAAGTATCATCACACAGGTGATACAATTTCACAATGAAAAGAGATCTGAAACACAATACCTTAACCATATGAGCAAAACCTAGCATCACCAAGAATGGGGAAATCAGGGGCACCTGGGTGGCTCAGTGGGTTAAAACCTCTGCCTTTGGCTCAGGTCATGATCCCAGAGTCCTGGGATCGAGCCCCACATCGGGCTCTCTGCTCGGCAGGGAGCCTGCTTCCTCCTCTCTCTCTCTGCCTGCCTCTCTGCCTACTTGTGATCTCTGTCTGTCAAATAAATAAATAAAATCTTTAAAAAAAAAAAAAAAAGAATGGGGAAATCAGGTATCATGTGTCTCCATACAGGACTCAATATGAAATTCACAACTTGACCTAGATGATAGTGTAATACCTGAATCATGAAGAAAAATCAGAGAAATCCAGATTGGGGGTATTCTACAAGACAACTAGCCTTAACTTCTCAAAAATATCTTTGTTAGATTACAAATAACTAAAGAAACATAAGAAACATGACAATCAAAAGCAATTTTTTAAGTTTAGTTGTAGGTCAAAAACAAAGTGCCTATAAAGGACATAGTGGGATCACTGAAGAAATCTCACTATGGACAGTATAACAGATTATATTATTCTATCAATGTTAAATTGCTTAGGTGTGAAAATGGTCTTGTGATCATAAGGACTATGTCTACATTATTAGGAAACACACTGAAGTAGTTGTAAGGTATCATTCATTATGTCTATACCTTATTTTCAAATGGTACAGGCAAAAAATGTGTATTCACAAACATAAAGAATTGAACATGGTAAAATGTTAACTAACAAATCCAATGGGTTTTCACTGTACTAGTCTTTCTGTGGGTTTAAAATTTTTCAAATTACAGGAGCACCTGGCTGGCCTAGTTGGTAGAGTGTGCAACTCTTGATCATGGAGTTGTGAGTTCAAGCCCCATGTTGAAAAGATTACTTAAAAATAAAATCTTTGGGGGTGCCTGGATGGCTCAGTGGGTTAAGCTTCTGCCTTTGGCTCAGGTCATGATCTCAGGGTCCTGGGATCGAGCCCCACATCAGGCTCTCTGCTCAGGGGGAGCCTGCTTCCCCCTCTCTTTCTGCCTGCCTCTCTGCCTACTTGTGATCTCTCTCTCTCTGTCAAATAAATAAATAAAATTTTAAAAAAATAAATAAATAAAATAAAATCTTTTAAAAAATTACTTTCTTTCAAAATATAAAGCTGAGATATATAAAAAATTTAGCACATTCTTGAAAAAAATTAGAAGACAGGGAGGCTTAAGTATTATTAAATCTAACTTCACAATAATAATAAGCCAAGCTTAGAAGTACAAGTTCTTAATACATACTCTCTTCTCCTCGTAGCTAATGAAAGCCTTATCTTCCTCCACTGTTTTATCTAGATCTTCATCAGTAAGTTCAGTTTTCACACTTTGGTTTTCTTCACCTTTTTCTAAATCCTCAATTAGATCTTCATCTTCCACCACATCTTCTAGACCACTTTCCCATGAAATTGTGGATCTTTTTACATTTAATATTTTATTAACTGAATTATTAATGTCCAATAATACATCTTGAGACTTGACAGGTCCAAATGATTTCTCTTGCGAAGAATTTAAAGTGTCTGGAACACAAACCTGTTAAAATATCCAATGTGACTTTTAAAACAGAAAAGGAAAAACTGTCAACGAAAAAATAATTTCGTAAATTTAAGTCAAATGACAACTCTAGCATTTAAAAAAGACCTATGCAAACAAACATACAAGAAGGGCTCCTAGCAGAAGGGCTTCCTGATTAGCCACTTAGTGAACTAGATGGGTGGTGGAGCAGTCAATCCATTACAAGAATACTTATGCTTTGGGGGTGCCTGGGTGGCTCCGTTGGCTGAGCATCCAACTCCCAGTTTCAGTTCAGGTCATGATCTTGGGGTTGTGGGATCGAGCCCCATGTTGGGCTCAACGTTCAGCTCAGAGTCAGTTTGGGTTTCTCTCTCCCTGTCTCTCTGCTCCTCTCCCTCCCATGCTTTCTTTCTCTCTCTCCCCTCTGTCATTTTCTAAAATAAAATAAATAAATCTTTAAGAAAAAGTAATTACACAAGGGATAACTTTCAATCTTGTCACATGTCCTCTTACTTGGTCAAACATTTACATTTTTAATCTTCAATTATTTCATAGGTTTAGAGTTGTTAAGTGCAAAATGTATTAGCCATGCTGAGAAAAAATAGTTCATATCCTAATAAGAGACTTAATAAATTCTGCAGAAATTTGAATATATTTACTTTTTGTGCAATGGCTGAGAATTTCAACACATTGAGCGTTTCATCATAGGCAAAATAACATTGGCTGATGTTGACAATCATGCATATTTTCCCTTTACCATTAAAAAAACTTTGAAAATAGTGGGTCAGTTTGCTTTCCCGGAAAGGCACGTGCTGTTGAAACCTATGGAAAAATTTTTCAAAAAACTCTAAGTTAAAACAAATCTCATGAAGTCAGAATGCTAATAAATTTTACAAAGAAATAATTGATCTAGCTATCATGGACTTCTAGGTTAGTGATTAGCATATAAAACAGAAAAGTCATTTTCTGTTTTTTCCTACTATTTTCTTTAAATACTGCTGATAATAATACTAAAAATAACAATAACTCACTAGACAAAATGTTAAGAAAATCAAATTGAAGTGGGTTGTGTTTTCTAATGTTAAGAAATTTTACAATATATGCCATGAAACACCTTTACTAAAAATGATAAAGGTTAATTACAACTTATTCAACTTAAAATGCTAATTAATGCAGAAATCTATCACATCTAGAAGAACAAAATGATTAGTAAGAATAAAGTGGTTATAGATGCTAAGCCAGGATCATGAGAAGCTTATTATCTCTAGTGTCTATTGACATATACTTGCGATGGAAAATATTATGTTTACTTGATAAGTCAATGGCATTGACTGACATTGTTTTTTTATTTCAGTTTTTTTAATCCAAGAACTCTAAGTATTTCTTTCATATTTCATGTATAGACATTACATAAAAGCAGGTTAAAAACAAAAAAGAACTAAAGAACTTTCTAAAATAAGATTTGAAAGTTTAAATATTGTTAATACTTAATATACACATAGCACTTCCAGCAACTTACTTTGACTTTTCACTGTTTTTCAAAACATTGATACACTTTCCCAGAGTCAATAAAGAAGTGTTGATATTCCCAGTCTCTCTTAACCTTTCCCCTTCATTCTGTGTCTTCATGCTTCTTTCTGAACCAGCAAGATCACATAAACACAATCTGAATTAACCAAAAAAAAAAAAAAAAACTATAAAAAGTTCTTCAAAACAAAACAGTTCAAAATAATTACAATTTTTTTTTTTTTTTAAGAGAGAGAGAGAGAGAGAGAGAGAGAGCCTTAGTGGGGCTTAAGGAGGAGAGGGAGAAAGAGAATCTTGAGCAAACTCCATGCTTAGTGAAGAGTCTAATAACTGGACTCAAGCTCACAATCGTAAAATCATGACCTGAGCCGAAATCAAGAGTCAGGCACTTAACCAAGTGAGCCACCCAGGCGCCCCCAAAATAATTACAATTTAAAGAATGCTCAACTTACTCACTGACTCGTATTACACGAGGCATTTCAGAATCTTCAATCTGTAATATTCTAATAGTGAATATGCTATGACTAAAAGAAATATAGAAAAATCAAATGTTATCTTTCATCTTTAATTTCTGTATTCTAAACAGACAATCTAAGTATCTAAATCAACGTTTATATCCTAATACTAGCCATACCTCCAGCCCTGCACTTTCCAACTAGTTGCCAGATATTTCAATCCAGTGTTTCACTGTCACCTACATACCTAATTCCCTAAAACTAAATATCTTATCTTTCATTAAACCCCAAATTCTTTGAACCCTCTCCTTCTCTTAACATTCAAACTTCTATTAGTGAAATCATTTATAATAAAATCTCAATTTACTTGCAAAGATTATACTATTAGTTAAAATGGTATATATACTAATTTTCTTTTAATATACACTTAAAGTAAAGCATATATTAGGCCCAAATACAGGCTTATCTGGATCATATACTATCTTCATGCCATACTGAGTATGGGGGACAGGGCTTTTTCCCCCTTAAGAGACAACCTGTTTTAAATATTTCATTGCTTAAACTTATTTCCTTTTGTCTCTCAAGCCTCAATCCCTTCCTTTAAAAACATCATTCCTTAACCCCTTGAGATGCATACTGTAGGCAACTCTTAAAATATTGAGCTTAGATATTCACATAAAGAATAAAAATAGCTAAGAGACTTCATGCAAATTAGTAAATTTTGTTAGAACAATAAATAGTCCTGATAATCTTTTTTGTTCATTGCTCTTAATAAAATATTTTTTACGCCCATGAATTCATTTAATATATCAGAGAACCTACTGCCCACTTTAATCTTAGTTGTATATTTATAATAGCACAGAATACCCTGGGTACTTCAAGCTTACACAGCAGGGCTTTCTCTTTACCTTCTACTAGAAGCATTGTTCAGTTTGGTGAAGGCAACACTCTGGTGCTTTATTCCTAGTTTTAAGAGTCTATACGCTTCTTTGGAATCAGATACTTGAATCCATTGTAGATCTTTGAAAAGTAAAGAGGACACATATCACTTTATAAAAACAGCATTTGTTATACAATGTAATCTCTTTAGAGATTTGTAACCTCTTTTCCCAAAGACATATAATGAAATCTTTTAATAACAATGCCTAGGTGGAATCCTCTCAGACATTCTATATTCCACTAGAAGAGATACACATGAGGAGGATACTATAATTATTTTCCAATATTTAAGTTATACAAGCACAGATGTTTTTCAACAGTAGGCCAAAGGGAAAATTGAAAATAGAAGAAACTCCGTAAAATTAAACATCCAGAAAAAAAAAAAGACAAAGCATATTATAGATTAAACCTACAGAATTACCTAGATGTGAGACACTGCAGACTTCAATTCATTAGTCAATCATGAAGTCAAATTTAGAGTCATAAACAGCATTTTATAAAAATGAAACAAAATACAGAAAAATATCAAAGTGTATTCCTTGTACTAAGGGTAAGTATAATTAATGAAACTTCTGAGTTGTAAATACATATGCATATATACACACATGAGAATACTAGATAATGTTAATTATCTAGTATCTAGTTATCTAGTTATCTAGTTAATTACTAGATAATGTTAATATATGTATGTACTTTCTACTTTGAGTAGTACTTAGTACTTAGTAGTACTTAATAATTACTAAGGGTAAGTATAATTAATGAAACTTCTGAGTTGTAAATATATATGCATATATACACACATGCAAATACTAGATAATGTTAATTATCTAGTATCTAGTTATCTAGTTAATTACTAGATAATGTTAATATATGTATATACTTCTACTTTAAGTAGTGATTTTATAAAGTTGGAAAAACACCACTGTGGAAGAGCAGATACATGTCCATAGCTTCATAGCTGCTACAAAGCAGCAGAATAATGTGAATATCAACACACACAGCTTTTCCCACCTCCCAAAATCCTACCAATGATATTCAAGCAAAACAGTATCAACCCTGACCCCTTTACACTCAGGTTTAATTAACATACCAAAACATACCTCGAAAGCACAAACTTCTCTTACTATGTTGATGTTAATGATTAATATAAAAATTTCTATCTCCAGCTTGCTGTAACAAAGCCTAGAAAGAAACTTCAGAGCAGTAAAATAAAAAGCATTCATTACTATACCTTTTATAAAAGAATAGCCCTTTACATCTTGCGAAAGGCGTAGCATCTTTCTCTTTTGGAACTTAGATAATACGGGAACAAACAAGTCATAAATACATTCATTGTAAATCTCAAAGAAAGAAACCCACACAGAAAATTTTATATTATTATCCATATTCAAGCTAGCTTGTTCACAGTCTTTCATGGATTCTTCAAACTCTGGGATATTCAAAGAGTTGGTTAAACTTCCTACAAAAAATAGAAAAGGATAATCACAAAATTTAAAAACTGGCTAAAACTGACATAAGACAGATCAAGAACCTGAAAAACTAAGTAATCTTAATCTTTCAGCAAGGTTAAATACTTTTTGGACCAAAACAGATGTTAAAAAAAAAAATCTGTATTAACTAAAGCTTGGCTGCTTTTTATCTTTCTTTTCTTTTTGAAAGAATTCCAATGAATCAAATTGAAATTACCTGTAAAGGACAAAGAAAATATCTCTTTTGAATTCTACATGAAAGTTACAAGTGAAAGGGATTCCTTGTGATATTAAATCCAAATAAAACTTTACAGTGACTGATATTTCATATAGTATGTACCATTTTCTTATAATTATTGTTATTAAAAAAAATTAAGTGACTAGGAGTGATTCAAAAATTAAAAGCTATTCAAATGTATTTCATATAATAAACATTTGAGAAGTAAGTGAGAAAGGAAACCTTACCATGAAGAGTATCATAACTATCATTCTGCATCACAACCTAAAAAGGAACAATTTTTTTTAAGTTAAAAACCATTTTTAGTTAAGGTTAAATAACCAGTACATTGAATTATCTATCTGAATAAGTCACCATCCAAATCACAACCTTTCATCTACTCAATTTCAATGACCACTATTAATTCTTTCCTCTAGTTAAATAACAGGGTCTCAAAATAAGAAATCTGGGAGGAGCGCCTGGGTGGCTCAGTAGGTTAAAGCCTCTGCCTTCCGCTGAGGTCATGATCCCAGGGTCCTGGGATCAAGCCCCACATTGGCGCTCTGCTCAGCGATGAACCTGCTTCCTCCTCTCTCTCTCTCTCTGCCTGCCTCTCTGTCTACTTGTGATCTCTGTCTGTCAAATAAATAAATAAATAAATAAATAAAAAGAAATCTGGGAAACCACAAAAGAGTATTAAAAAGAATATCTGGGATGCCTGGGTGGCTCAATTGGTTAAGCAGCTGCCTTCGGCTCAGGTCATGATCCCAGGGTCCTAGGATCGAGCCCTGCATCAGGCTCCCTGCTTAGCAGACAGCTTGCTTCTCTCTCTCCCTCTGCCTGCTGCTCTGCTTACTTGTGCTCTCTATCTCTCTGTCAAGTAAATAAATAAAATCTTTAAAAAAAAAAAAAAAAAGAATATCATCACATATGATCCCTGCCACTCACAATTACTAGTAATATTTCAATATATTCCTTTCTATTCTATTCTCCACACTTATTACACTGACAGCTTTTACTTTTACTTACTATGTTTAAAAATTATTTATAAACAAGTAATGGTGGCTGTGTAATCGAAAAGATGTGAAATACATTAATTATTCCCCTACTACTAACCATGTAGATCATCTACAAAGTTATGTCAGTAAAAATAATACTAAGATATATATTTATCATTTTTTTTCTTCTGCACTCTAATTAGTTCCTTAGGATATATCCCTAAATGTGAATTAGTGGATGAAAAGATATGAAAAATTTTTAAGTTCTCACTCACAGTGTTGCCAAACCATTTTCTAAAAACACATTTTACAAATATATGAAAGCATGATTTCATTTTTCTAATATTTTAATAACTTCATAGACTATGTTTTAACTGGATAACTTGTGAGGGAAGTTTTTTTCATTATTAATGACTTCCACTTCCTCTAAGAATTTTCTTCGCTATTCCGTACCAATTTCCATAATTTTTATTTATACTCACTATTTTACTTTCAGAGATCTTAATTATGGACTCTAAATTCTGAACTCGCTGAGCAAAAAATATTTTATTACCTTGAATCCCTAATTTCTAAATGTCTTAAAAAAAAAAAAAAGAACCCCATCAATATTATGCAACTATCTATAAAAACCGTTACTGGTTTTAACAATCTTAAATAGGATAAATGTCTGAAAATGGACATAAAATCTGTAAGAAACAGGAATAAACAAATATTCCTTTACAAAAAACTTTCTGTGTGGAGCGCCTGAGTGGCTCAGTGGGTTAAAGCCTCTGCCTTCAGCTCAGGTCATGATCCCAGGATCCTGGGATGCAGCCCCACGTCGGGCTCTCTGCTCTGCAGAGAGCCTGCTTCCTCCTCTCTCTGCCTGCCTCTCTGCCTACTTGTGATCTCTGTCAAATAAATAAATAAAATCTTTAAAGAAAAAAAACCTTTCTGTGAAAAACTGATTGAGGAAAGAAAGAAAGGAGGCCAATATAACCTAACAGATAAATGTTATAAGAAATTATCACTTTTTATTTCTCACATTCCCTTGATTAGATTTTGTATGTACAAATTACTTCTACAATTCAAAAATTTTTAATCATTACATATAGTAGTCCCTACAACAACCAAAAAAAATTTCAGAACCATTCACATGTGTACTGTTTAAACATTTCTGTTATTTGTACAATATAAAGCAAGAAGAGAGGCATTCAAAACAAGTTTATACTTTTCTCAAAAAGAAAAGACAATGATCACCATCACCACCACCATCACAAAATATTTTAATATAAGCCAAAACAAAGAGCTTATAGAAGATCATAATGTATATATTTTTCACATACTAGACTACTCCCATACCTCTTTAATTTGCCGAAGCAATGCACTTTTGCTAGCAACCTCTTCTTTCTCTTGATGTGGTGATAACCGTAAATATTCTCTAGATCTATGTGGCTTAAGGTTCATCTTTGTGTACAGCCTTTCCTGAAGACTATCAAATAATACATTCAAAGTTCGTGGCAGAATACCAATATTTTCTTCTGTGCCTGTGAGAAAGAATTTTTGTTTTATACTCTCTTAGAGTATTAGGAAAGTGGAAAACATTCCTGGATTACCAAGGTTCCTTTTATACCACCAATAGGCAAGAGTAAACAGCTATGACAAAAGCAAAAGAAGTTGAAGGATTACTCGGTTTTCCATCACTTTGCTCTTCATTATATAATGGGACATTTTATCAACTATTCTACTGGTGCAAAATCTGAAAATTTCCATTCAGATCAGCCATAACATTTGCAATCACCCATAATCACAAAGTATAAAAGTAAACAAAATGCTTCCTTGGTTATCCATGCTTAATTCACTATGTCACATAAATCTTTTTTCTGAATTTTTATCATCTCATTCTCTATCATATGGGTAAAGCAATTTCACGAACGAATTAAATCAATCTGAATCAAAACCCGTCAGCAATACACATTCAAAATGCTATTAGTATTAAAAATGGAGCAAATGTACTAGGTAATGGAAACATAACTACATGTAAGTATTATGAGAATGAGGGTATATTAGTGCTTTAATCCTTTCCAGCAAAAATATTAAGTTTACCTTGAAATGTATATGTTTTTCCTGAATTGGTTAGCCCGTAAGTAAAAATCAGCCGACTCTGTCCTTTTAAGAGGTCTTTTACTGGCTGCATAATGCAACCCTGGAAGAATTCCTTCTGTGTAGTTTCTGGGCCAAAAACCTAATAAGCATTTTTTAAAACAAGCTTTTTTAGAATATTCAAGTAAATTTTTACAATCAGTTCTACCCCCATAACTCATGTCTTAAAATTTTATTTTTTAAGCTTATTTATTTATTTAAGTAATCTCTACAGCCAACATGGGGCTCAAACTCATGACCCTGATACCAAGAGTTATGGGCTCCCCTGACTGAGCCCGCCAGGCACCCCTCATGCTTCAAAAACTTAAAAGATCTCTTACAAGATTCATATACTTAGGATAGGTGCCATATCCCCAACTCTCACAAATACACATGATATTTTAATTACTGTCAGAAAGTTTTCAGGATAGAAATATGACCTAGTCAATCAAGTTTTCATCTAAATTTTGAAAAGAACATTTCTTAAAACAAAAAAAGTTTAAAAAACTATAATCTATTCACTTCCAATTATATATTTATAAACCTGAAATTTGAGTCCTACTCTTCAGAAAAAAATACCAGTGCCTAACACCTAAGTTCCATAAGCACATGATATGTATAGTTCATTATATACAATTATGTAGCTATTTAGCCTAAGTCAAACCGCTTCTACTTAAAAGAAAAATCTCCAGTTTCACATAAGTACTTACCTTGGAAAAACTGAATTTCTGTGCCATCTGTCCAGAGCTTTTTTCACTTAACCGACCAAGGATGCTTTGAGGATCTTTCAGCAGAATGGTCTGTGAGTCCAGCATATACACACAGCCCTAGAACACATAAATGAACATAAATAATCCCACAATAAATAAATAAAAACAATGACATTTTGTCCATTTAATGAACGTAAAACCCAATTAAAGTCACCACAAACCTCAGACTCTTGTTCTTTTTCTGACTGTGTAAACGGTCTTATTCGAAGACAAACCTGGAGATAATCTTTGGATTCCAAACTATTTGCCTTAAAAAAGAAGAACAAAATAACTGTATTTTAAAAATGCAAAATATGGCTTTTCAGAAATCACCTTTCTTTAAGTGGCTATTACTATAACTAACTGAGACTATAGAGAACCCCTAAGCAAACCGTGATTCTTCTGTTTGTAATCACTTTATATGTCTAAAGAGAAGCAAATCTACTTAAAAAAAAACCACAAAAGACTGTTTCCTCTACCTTCTATATTTATACTTGAAGCTTACAATATGCCTCTTTTCCATAAAATCCTTACCTTTATAACTAAATAAAAATAGGGCTCTAAGTCACTAAAACACAGTACTCTAGAATAAATTACATGCAACAGAATAGTCTATCAACCGAAATGCTCAATTCCATCTAAAATTTTTTTGCTATACAGCATTCTCTTTACTCCTTCCTTTGGGGAAGAAATAAGTTTAGTTCATTTCTTAAAATAATTCTAAAGAAATGTGTTTTTTTTTTAATAAAAAGGAAATAACTACTTAAATACACCTTACTAAAAAAAAAAAAAAGTACCCAGAAACTAGAAAATCTGAACAGTTCTATATCTATTAAAGAAATTCAACTTATATTCAAATAAACAAAATAATCCCACAAAAAAACTCCAGTCCCTGGTAATTTATTAGTCAATTCTCTCAAACACTTTAGGATATAATCATACCAATCATAGAGAAGCCTTTAAGAAAATAAAAAGAACACTTTTCAACTAATTTTGAGTATGACATAACCCTAGTACCACAATATGACAAAGATATCCCCAGAAGAAATTACAGAAAAATATCCCTAATTAAGATAGATGGAAAAATTCCCTAATAAAGTATTAGCCAATATATAAAATAAGATAATACACCCTGACCAAAACTGTTTTATCTCAGGAATGCAAGGTCAATTTAGCATTGAAAAATCAATTTGGGTAAATAACCACACTAAAAGAATAAAGCAATGTTTATCTCTAAGGGTGCCTGGGTGGCTCAGTTGGTTAAGCAACTGCCTTCAGCTCAGGGAATGATCCCAGAGTCCTGGGATGGAGCCCCAGATAGAATTCCCTGATCAGCGGGGAGTCTACTTGTCCCTCTCCCTCAGCCTCACAACTGCTCGTGCTTTCTCTCTCTCTCTCTAATAAATAAAAAAAAAAAGCATTTGAATGATGACATGAAACTGACATAAGTATTCAACATCCATTCATAATAATTCTCAGCAAAGTCGAAAAGTGGAATAGACAGAAACTTCCTTCACCTGACAAAGGACATTTACAAAAACCTACAGCTAACATCACATTTAATGGTGAAAGACTGAATCTAAGATGAATAGCAAGATAAGTAACAATATGAGGATTTCTGCTCTCACCATTTTTATTCAGCTCTGTACTAGAGGATCCAGTAAATGTAATTAGGAAAAAGAAAAGAAAGGAAATGGAAAAGGAAAGGAAAGGAAAGAAGGGCATCCCGAAAAGAAAAGAAAAGAAGGGCATCCAGATCAGGAAGAAATAAAATTGTCTTCATTCACTGACAACATTAATATCTATATGCAAAAATCAAATAAAATCTACCAAAACGTTACTTGAACTATTAAATGAGTTTAGCAATGTAACAGGATATAAGACCACTACGCAAAATCAATTATTCTTTTATATACTGGGGAAAAAGTCAGAAATTGATTTTAAAAAGCAATACCATTTGGAATTGCATCAAAAATCATGAAATACTTAAGGGATAAATCTGACAAAAGATGTGAAAGGGCTATTCCTTGGAAACTACAAAACAATGTTCAGAGAAATAAAGGAGACCAAAAGAAATTGAGATACAACCTTGCTCATCGTTTTGGTAAACTCAATATTGTTAAGATGTCAATTCTTCCAAGACTGATCTATAGATTCAATACAACGGCAATCAAAATCCCAAGAGGCTTTTGTTGTGGCAACCGACAAGCTCATTTTAAAATTCACGTAGAGGAGCGCCTGGGTGGCTCAGTGGGTTAAGCCTCTGCAGTAGGCTCAGGTCATGATCTCAGGGTCCTGGGATGGAGCCCTGCATCCAGCTCCCTGCTCAACAGGAAGCATGCTTCTCCCCTGCCACCCTCCCGCCGCCCCCTGCTTGCCTCTCTGCCTACTTGTGATCTCTGTCAAATAAATAAATAAAATCTTAAAAAAAAAAAAAAAAAGAAAGAAATGCAAAGTACCTAGAATAGTCAAAACAACTATGAAAAAAATTTTGTAGGCTAACAGAACAACACTACCTGATTTCAACACTACAATGATCAAAACAGTGGGGTACTGGCAGAAAGACAGACAAATAAATGAAACAATATTCAGAAATAAACCCCTACACAGGACATCTGATTGATGATAAAGGTGGAAAAGAAATGGAGTACAGAAAGCACAGCTTTTTCAACAAATCAGGCTAAAACAACTAGATACCTATACATTTAAAAAAAAAAAAAAGAATCTGGATACACAGTTCACATTGTATATAAAAATTAATTTAAAATGGATCATATGCTAAATGTAAAATTAAACCTGTAAAACTTCTAAAAAGAACACACAGAAGAAAATCTTTGTGGACTTGAGTTAGGCAAAAATTTCTTTTTTTTTTTTTTTTTTAAGTAAAGATTTTATCTACTTATTTGACAGAGAGAGAACACAAGCAGGGGGAGCAGCACGCAGAGGGAGAAGAAGAGGGAGAAGCAGGCTTCCCTGCTGAGCAAGAAGCCTAACATGGGACTCAATCCCAGGACCCTGAAATCATGACCTGAGCTGAAGGCAGACGCCTAACCAACTGAGCCACCCAGGTGCCCGTAGGCAAAGATTTCTTAAATATGACACCAAAAGGACCATCCATAATAGAAAAAAAAATTGACTAAATTAAAAACTTCTGTTCTTCAAAAAAACACTAGTAAGGGATAACAGGCAAGCCATAAACTGGGAAAAAATATTTATAAAGTATATACGTGACAAACCAATGCATCTGAAAAATATAAAGGATACTTAAAATTAAATAATAATATAAAAACAAACAACCCAATTTTTTTAAATGGGCAAAGATTTAAACTGACACTTCACTAAAAAAACACTAATGAAAAATAATCACATGAAAACATGTTCAATATCTTTAGTTATTAAGTTAAATGTAAATACCAATGTGATACCATTACATCTATTAGAATGGCTAAAAATAAAGACTGCCCAGAAAAGCCAATATAAAACTTAAGGAGTATATTAAAGTTGAAGGACTGACAGTATACAACTTCAAGACATACTATAAAGCTACAGTACTCAAGACAGCAAAAGAACTGGCAAAAGAACAGAATCCATCAATGGAACAGAACATAGAGCCCAGAAATAGATGCTCATGAATACAGTCTACTCATCTTTAACAAAGAAGCAAAGGCAATACAATGGAGCAAAAACAAGTCTTTTGAACAAGTGGTGCTGCAACAACTAAACATCCACATACAGTAAACTTAATCTAGGAAAATTAATCTTATACCCTTCATAAAAATGAATTCAAAATGGATACAACCCTAAATGTAAGACACAAAACTATTAAAGTCCTAGAAAATCCAGATGACCTTGGGTTTGGCTATGACGTTTTAGATTCAACACAAAAGGCATTCTTAGCTTGTGAGCAATACAAAAACAGTCCATTGCTTATAGCCCCTTGTGTTAAGTGAAAGAAGGCAGACATAAAAGACTACATGATGCATGGCTCCACGTAAATACCAAGAGGCACTTATCCCATCCTCCCTTTTTACCTTCTTTCTTGATTTATTTTTTTTTAAGATTTATTTATTTATTTATTTTAGAGAGAGAAAAAGAGAATGCAAGAGGTGGGGAGGGGCAGAAAGAGGGAGAGAACGAACCCCAAGTGGGCTCCCCGAGTGCACAGCCCAGACATGAGGCTTCATCCCATGACCCTGAGATTGTGACTTGAGCTGAAGTTAAGAATTGGATGCTCAACCGAGACACCCAGGCACCCCTCTTTCTTGATTTATGATTAAATGAGCTCAAGTAAAAAACCCTGGCATATGATGGATATTTAATAAGATTATTTTTTTTATTTATGTTCCCCTTCCCCTTCCATCATTCTTTAAAATAGTCCATCTCTCTAAGGCATCAAAATTAACAATAGAAAATATAACAAAGAGGATATAAATGGATTGAAAAGTAAATGTGTAAGAAATAAACTCTAGCAGCAGCTGGGTGGCTCAGTTGGTGAAATGGCGGACTCTTGTGATTTTGGTTCAGGTCAGGATCTCAGGGTCCTAGAATGGAGCCTGCATCAGGCTGCAGGTTCAGTGGGGGAGTCTACAGCTCACCCTGCTGGAACTCTCTCTCTCCTCCTTTCTCCCTCTATCTCTTAAATAACAAATAAATAAATCTTTTTTTAAAAAAAAGGAATAACGTCTACAGAGACACACAACAGTGGTAGTAGGTAGGGTGGTAGAAAGAAGGACTTTTACTTTTTAAACACTATTGAGTTATTTTAATTTAACTAAGGCCTGCAATTCCTAGGGGTATAGTGGAATATTTTACATTTTTGAGGGAATCACAGGCATAGTTCAACATACTTGACATATGTTGAACACCACGAACGATTAGCTTCAAGTAGCTCACAGTTTCAATGTTAGATCATACTATTTCTTTTGTTGTCATATCTCAGTGAAGCTAGATTTTCAGTGGTTGCTGTGATTAAAAAAAAATAAAATAAAAAGTACTACCCCAAAACAAAGAAGAATAGGAAATAAAGTTGGCAATACCTAATCTGATTCCAAATCTTGAAAAGTTATGAAGTGGCCAGAAGGTATTATCTTTTTTTATCTTTTTAAAGATTTTATTTATTTATTTGACAGAGAGAGCGAGAGCAGGAACACAGGCACGGGGAGTAAGAGGGGGAGAAGCAGGCTTCCCAAAGAACAGGAAGTCTGATGCAGGGCTTAATCCCAGGACCCTGCAACCATGACCTGAGCCAAAGGCAGATACTTAACCACCCAGGTGCCCTCAAAAGGTTATTACCTTTACATTAAATAACTGTGGTAATTCTTAAAGAAAGTAATCTTTTTAATTTACATTAATTTTTTCAAATGGCTCTTGGTTAAGTATAGATAGTTATATATTAAGTAGTTTGGACCTACTACTTAGAAGAACTGATATATTTAGGGTGCCACGAAAAAATTACTGAGATAGAAGGTTGCCTCAAACCCACAAAGTCTAGAAAGCTCTGGTCATACCTGTCGGCAAGTGTGTGTGTGCCACACACATTTCCACTGAATCACGATAATCAACATAAAACTTTTCTTGTACTTACCTCAGTGCTTGAAGCAACTAAGGAAAATTCACGAGAGAGATTAAGCTTAACGCCATCAAAATTTATTTCCGAAGGCCTTGCAATTGGGTCAGCACTAACAACATAAGATGGTCTAGGCACTCCATCTTGATTTAAATTAGATTCCATTCTGCAAAAATAACAGTAAATTCAGATAATCTTAATAAATTAGCATCTAAGCCACCCATGGTTTAAGAATTGAGTCCAGTCCACTACTAACCCCCATATAACTAGATTTCCAAAGAAGGAAAACATTAGACTGCCTCATCTGTAACATGATGATGACCCAGGGAAAAGACAATGATCAAAGTATTTACAGATTCTAAATCAAATAATAATGGCCACAGCCTACCACTACTACTCATATGACCCAACCTATAGGTAGATTCATCCAAAGAGATTTCATGAACAAAGGTAGCCCATTACGTAAAACAGTATAATACATTCAATCTCTGCCTGAAATCCTCTCAGAAATCAAAGAAGAGTAATTTATAATCTTGTGTTATTTTAGTTATTTAATGTCTTCTGAGAATGTTACCTATAAACTGTAACGTTTTAGCATTTAAGAGCTAAACTCAGTTACGTGCACAATTGAACTCTTTCTACTGAATTATTCCAAATAATGCAAGTGAAAAGTGAAGTAATGTGTGACCCTCTGTAAGGCTTAAAAATTAAGGTGAATATGGAATAATGCATCCTGACACACTGTAAGGCTTAAAAATTAAGGTGAATATGGAATAATGCATCCTGACACACTGTGAGGCTTAAAAATTAAGGTGAATATGGAATAATGCATCAAAATGTTACAACTAAATTAAACTTTAACTAAAAAATTTTAACATTCTAATAGTTATTGACAATCTACTAGATGAATAATACCACAAACAAATTCAGGACCAAAAGACTGAAACCACTAATGCCTTTTGGAGTTCTTTGACCCCGGGACTCCCCACTGTGCTGCAGAGAAAAATCACTTAAGACCATAAGCCCACAATTCTAATTCTTCCTCTCCTTCCCCTCCCAAACCCCTAGTTCCCTTGCCTTTTTACCCTTCTAGTGGTCCTTCACTCTACTTTCTGGAAGGTCTCATGCTGTGGGGGACTTCCCTTGCATGCAATCCTGTCAAAGTGCTACCCCAGTAAACCTCCTTGTGTGTGATACCACCATACCGTGGTCATAGCTTTCTCCTTGATCAGCCCTGAAACCCACAAACTCAATACAACAGGGTTGTGTTTTTGTTTTTCCTAAATCTCCAAAAGACAAAGGAAATTAGTTACTGTGCACAAAGCCCAGCAAACTACACGATCAACCAAACATACACTTAAACAAGTTTAGTACCTTGACTGCTTTTGTCTTTATTGTATTAAATCAGTGACATAATAAAAATGGGATAATTACTTAAATGTAGTTTAATAGAATATTTCAAACATGCAATGTAATGGGTGAAAATTAAGAAAAGGGGTATGTGATAGAGTAAAAATAACCACTGATCTACAACATAGAGGAAAAGTTTGCAAAAACATTTAAGCAATGACTTGACATCACATAAATCAAATTTTATGGAAATGCCCATGAATTTGGAAGATAAATTTCACTTTGTCTTCAATTAATTTCTGGTTTAAAAAACAGGTAAATCTTTTATTAAATTATTGAATTAAAAAGAATAACTAGGGGTGCCTGGGTGGGTCAGCGGGTTAAGCCTCTGCCTTCAGCTCAGGCCGTGATCCCAGGGTCCTGGGATCGGGCCCCACATCGGGCTCTCTGCTCAGCAGGGAGCCTGCTTCCCCCTCTCTCTCTGCCTGCCTCTCTGCCTACTTGTGATCTCTGTCAAATAAATAAATAAAATCTTTTAAAAAAAAATAACTATAACTCTTTTAAAAAGTAGGGTTACAGTATTTGTTCTTGTTCATATGTTTAGTTTCAATAAACTGCCTCTTAACATTTATAAAATTGTTGAGACGTACTTTCACATCTTGTACTTTTGGTTAACTTCTACCTGCATGTGAGAAGTTAACTTCTCCCTAACTAGACTACAGATCTCTTGATAGCAAGAACTGTCTTTGTCTTATACTACTCTGTATCCCCTACAACTCATTCAGAGATGCATGAGTGATAAAAACTACCTGTCTGATGACTTAAATAGTAATAATAAAATCCTCTAAACCAAAGAAATATAAAAATTGGTACTACTCTTTCAGTGATAATTATCTTTAGCAGCAGTAGTGTTCAAGACTTCATTTCTCATTTCAGAAGGCTGTTCCCATGACTGAAAAATTGCATCTTTTATCTTCTCTCCAGTGAGAGTCCATGGTTGAACACTGGTGAAAGATAACAAATCTGCTACTCAATGAGGTTTCTGAATGTCATCCACAAAATGCAGTCTCAAATATCTATCATCTAACTGATGAATCCTTTATATGATTTTTCAAATTGAAGTCTTGGGTCTTGGACATCTAAATATATATATATAGAGAGAGAGAGAGAGAGCTATAGCTGCTTCTGGGTAAACATGCTACTTGGTTTTAAAACCAACAAAAGCAAAGCTGAATCTGGTCACTTTAAGCAAGGATTGCTTAAGGCACGAACTTGTGTCAACTAATCATTCAGCAAAGAATATTAGAGGGTGTGTCAGGCAGGAATCACTGAAGCAGGTAGTGGAACAACATGGAGGGAAACATTCTAAAGAGGGGGATGAGAGCAATCATTGAATTCGCCACACACACCCCCTTCCACTTGGTACTGCAAAGCCTAAGAGGGCAAGCCCCAGGCACCTGCGGCAATCTGGAAATTAACGCACAGATGGCCGCGACAGGGCTCCCTACAAAAAGAGGTCATAGCACCTGCCAAGCAAACTGCTCACCTCAGGTATTCAGAAAACTAGGCCTGGCAATGGAGACCTGCGCCTCAACAGCAGCAGCAGCAAAGCAATAGTAAAAACATTAATGACTGCAAACACCTGGTGCCTAATATATACTAGCACTGTTTCTAACAACTTTCCATACTATATTATCTTCACAAGGACCGAAAACAAGTAAGTACTATTATTAGTAGCCCTTTTAACAGATGACCCAGAGAGATTAAATATGTTGCCTTGCCTCCCTCAGCGAATACGCGGTGGAGACAAGATTTAAGCTCCAACCCAAGTAGTATGGCTCAACCCTACAATGCGCAGGCGGCGCCCACTGTCCCCAGGAGCACCCATCGCCCTACAACCCAGTTCCTGAGAGAATCCTCACAGGCATCGCGATCCCCGTCGGAAGGCACTCACACCGCCAGCGCGTTTCCCAGCCTCAGGCCTCGTATATGCGCAGTCACCCCACCTCCTTCCTCGCACCCTCACCTGGACGAACCGCTTCACCTGCAAAAATTGTCTGGGCCGCCCAATCTGCGCGCAGCACCGCGGTGTTTTCGTTTTCAAATTCAAACAATGGCGGCGAAGTTAGCGCACGGAACGCTGGGAGTGGGCGGAGCTTCCGGAACGACCTCCGGGAGCGCAGAGACTCGCGCGGTGGGTTCCCCACCCGCTCCCGGAAGAAGCTTTCAAATCTGGGGCGGATTTCAGGACGCGGCTAGTCACTAGGCAGAGGGGCTGGTGGGCCGCGGGCGGGAGGAGGGCTGGAGCTCTGCGCCGAGTCAGGTGTGCAGAGCGGGCTGGGGCGCTGCATGGTTGCTGCGACGGCTACCACCTCTGTTGGCATGGACGTCAGTCTCGGATACCGTCCTGCAGATGAGACGTAGCAAAGGCCTGGAGGTGAGGCCGCTGCCACCGCACTTGGCCCCGTGACTCCCCCAGGGACGGGCGGAGGAACGGAGAGTTAGCCTCTGCCCTGACGCGTCCCCGCAGGCGGGAGCAGGCTTCGCCTCCTCGAGAGTCGATTAGAACTAGGGCAGTCCGCACCCAGAGGGAGACTTCTATGCTGCCTGACCCCACCTGTCATCCCCAGTGACCCTCCTGGACGGACGAAATAAGTTTCGTCCAGAATAGACTTTTATAGGCATTTTCTTTTCTTTCTTTCTTTCTTTTTTTTTTTTTTTAATCTTTCTTGCCATTCTGAAAATATAAAGCACCTACCGCTGCCAGGCGCTGTGCTGTGACAGTCTAAATCCCATGCGTAGGCAAGGTCTTTGCTCAAAACGTAAGTGCCAGTACAGCCTTATCTGCTTCTTTTAAAGTGATCCTCTTGTTTTGTGTGTTGCTATAATATTCACGACAAGCATTTATTACTTAGGCCGCCTCTCCCTGCTGTGCTTGATTTTAAAGAAAAATAACTGCTAAGGTTAATTGAAATTTTACCTTGTGGCAGTCTTGAAATTAAGCATATAAAGTGGATCGTCTTAATAATCCTGAGAACAGCCCTTTGAGGTAGGTACTATTATTATCCCCATTTTATCGATTCCGAGGAAAATGAGTTCATATGGTTAAGTAATTTGCTAAAAAACCTATGGCTATTAAGGGAGGAGTTGGGAATTGAAGTCAGCGGAATGATTTCATAGACCCACCCTCTTACGTCTTATTTTTTACTATTTTGCTTGATTAGGAGCAGTTTTAGAATACCTACTTTGATGAACTTCAAGTCTTCCTTACCTTATCATTCTTTGTATCTCCCTCCACTTACCTCTTCTCTAACTTCCCACTGTCTCCTCCTTCAGTTCATCTTCTTTCCCCACAAGATAATCATTTAAAGTGAGCCATTTTGGAGTAGAGGAGAGGATGCAAGGCCAAGAGTTAAAATGAACAGAGAAGGGGCTCCTGGGTGGCTCAGTGGGTTAAAGCCTCTGCCTTCAGCTCAGGTCATGATCCCAGGGTCCTGGGATCCGGCCAAGCATCGGGGTCTCCGCTTGGCCAGGAGCCTGCTTCCCTTCCTCTCTCTCTGGCTGTCTCTCTGCCTACTTGTGATCTCTGTCTGTCAAATAAATAAAATTTAAAAAAAAAAAAAAATGAACAGAGAAAGTCACTGTAAAGGGGAAGACACGAGGAAAGATAAAATAAAAGCTATGTCCTCTCCAGGCTGGGACTAAAGTCTTTGGTGAACTCAGTGTCAAAGTCTCCTTTGCTCTTTCAGGCAGTCTACCCCTAAATCTGTGTTTCTTGTCATACCTCACAACATCTTTATTGCTTTTATTTTAAGATTTATTTATTTATTTATTTATTTATTTATTTGGTGGGGGAAAGAGCGCGAGCGCTCGCGAGTGCACAACGGGGGCGGGGGAGGGGGCGTCGCAGAGGGAGAGGGAGAAGCAGACTCCCCTGCTGAGCAGGGAGCCCAACCCATGACGGGGAAATCATTACCAGAGCTCGAGCGGAAGGGAGATGCTATGCAACTAAGCTACCCAGGCACCCCTGCCTTTATTTCTTTTACCAGCTGTTACTGAGTCCTGCCTCCTGAACCCTCCAGGGCTTCTGTTTATTTATTATTTGACAAATACTTACTGAAATCCTGCTTGCTATGTGCCAAATGCTAGGCTGGAAGTTAGGGAAACAGTGGAGGAGAGTGAGCAAAATAGACACTAACACTCAAGGAGCTTACTTTCTAATGGGAGAAACAATCAAGTTTAAAAATACAAATAATTGACAAATTACAACTGTACTGAGTGGTTTCAAAGAAAGTATTCTAAGAGCTGTAAGACTATGTCACGGGGAATCTGAGAAAATAATGTTTGATCTGCATCTCCACAACTCATTAGGAAATTAACCAAGTTTTAAAAAGAGAGAAAGGAGTAAGCATTCCAAGCATAGGAAAAATAATACCAGATACAGGGGAAGCAAAAAAAAAAAAAAAAAAAATCCAATGCCTTCTCTTATTTTTATCTTGCTCCCAGAAGCAGCCACATAGTTAAATGTTTGAGCCTTGCCACCCTCATTTGTCTTCTGGGTCAGCAAAAAGTCATTTTGTCCTTGTTTACTCCCAACCTTACTAACCACCTGTCTTAATCTCCTTTTCTATCTTTTCTATCTAACCTCTAAATTTTGGGCATCCTCAGAGCTTGGTCCTGAACCCACCTTTTTCTCTCCACTATAGTCGTCCTTTTGGCAACCTCATCAACTCCCGTGGTTTTAAGTATCTTTATCCTTACTGGTGACTTCCAAATTCCTCCTCCTTTCCAGACCTCTCCTCTGAACGCCAAACAGATGCAAATACCTGAGTACCCACTTAACATCTCTACTATATTCAATATGGGATGGTGATTTTTCACTCCAAACCCCAAATTCTCTCCTCCCCAATCTCCATCTCAGTGAATGACACCACCATGTCCCTGCCCAGTTACTCAAGACAAATAAAAGAATCATCCTTAGGTTCTCCTTTTCCCTCAGCAGTTTCACTCAGTTCATAAACAAATGTATCTGTTCTGCTTTTGTGTTATAAGTAAAATAAACACCTATTTCCCTTTACATTGCCCAGACCACCATAGCCTCCCAACTTGTCTTCCTGCTTATTAAGATCCTGCTCTCCTCCACAACATTCTTCATAGAGCAACCAAACTAATTTCAAGGTGTAATGATCAATTCACTCTCTGTCTTAAAGCTCTTCAGTGATTTCAGAAAAAATTCATATTTATGTTTTTAAGGGAAGAAAATAGATACAAAAGAACTTTAAAAATACACTAAGTTTTGTGTAAGAAAGAAGAAATGAAAGTATACATACATACATTCTACACACATGTTGGACCTGTTTTTTAAGAAATAAATTAAAAAACTCTAAATCAGAAAATTAGCTGAAAATAGTTCCCTGTGGGGGGTAGGAATGTTTTGCAGGGACTAGTGATGGCAGTGTGGCTTCTCTGAATAACCTATATAAATATATGTATATATACGTGTGTGTGTGTGTATATATACATACACGTATATATATACATTTTTTTTGGCTTTTCAAAACATTAAATCCAGGGGCGTCTGCATGGCTCGGTTAAGCCTCTGCCTTCAGCTTAGGTCATGATCTCAGTGTCCTGGGATCAAGCCCCACATCGGGCTCTCTGCTCGGCGGGCAGCCTGCTTCCCCCTCTCTCTGCCTGCCTCTCTGCCTACTTGTGATCTCTCTGTCAAATAAATAAATAAATAATCTTTTAAAAAAAAAAACTTTTAAAAAGAAAAATGTTAAATCTAAAGCCCTGGAAATAAAACCAAGCCCTAAAATTTAATACAAAGAAAGAAATGAACATACTTGAATATCAAATTGCCAGCATAACTATACAGAGAAAAAGCATTCAGTCAATTAACTGAGCACAGTACTCTATCAACTGGAATTAGGAGTTGTACAGTGCAAAGAAATCAATAACTTCACCTAGTAGGTTTGATATTGAAAGGGGTATTGGTATAGCAATTTTGAAACTACTATGCATGAGTTATAGGACAAAGCAAATGAGGAAATAGATTCATGTTGCTTAGAACTGAGGTTCTCACGGTAGGAGAAGAAGATAACAAATACAGAATGATAGAGGCTAAGGAAGAATCCCACAGTGCTGGATTTGAATTGGTGGTAGTAAAATCAAGTTATCATTTTTTTTTATCTCAATTGGTCCATTAACAGGGCCTAGAGGCATAGAAACCCCAACTCCCCAGTGAGAAGAAGCACACCTAGCATCAAGCCACCCACACAGTTGCTAAATAACATTCATCACTAAAAGGAATCAGTGCTTCTTGGAGAGAAGGCTAATTCATACCTGGAGCAAAGAAATTGCAAAATGAGCCTAGAACATTCTTCTCAGAAACCAAAGAAGTTCTTAGAGATTAACAGGGACATTTCAAAGGATATTGGACCTGGATTAACAGAGCAGCTTTTGACCACACTTGAAGCAATTTGAGCATTGAAAAGAGTAATAATGATGGTGAGAAACCAAAACAGATTTAATTTTTTTTAAGTTGTCTCCATGAAAGAGAGAAATGAAATAAAAATGAAAAGTTCTTCTTTACACAGGAATGCCAGTTAATGAATACAAATGAAACAATAAATAGAAAATCCCCATTTTGCACTTTCCAATATAAAAATTAATATGGGTAGGGATGCCTGGGTGGTTCAGGTGTTTAAGCATCAGTCTTCAGCTCAGGTCATGATCCCTGGGTCCTGGGATTGAGTCCTGCTTCTCCCTCTGCCTGCTGCTACCCATGCGTGTGTGCTCACTCAATCTCTCTCTCTCTCTCTCTCTCCCCCTCTGGCAAATAAATAAAATCTTATAGATACATGCTGAAACAGTGGCTGAAATGAAATGAAATGCTAAAATCATTGGCTGAAAGGTTGTGGGGAACAGGACTTTAACACTATCTCAAAGAGTGTCCTAGAGATGATTTCACAATCATAAAGGGAAAGGGTAATATTACAACATAGAGATTTATTTATTAGATATACCTTAGCCAGATGAGGAAACAGCATCACCAGCAATGGAGCAATTTATCACCTGATGATATCTGTGCCAGAAATGTTTAACCTAAATCTATGAGGAAACAAAACAAAACAAAAACAATATAGAACACTGTAAAAGACAACAGGCCTAGGTTCTTCAAAAAATGTCAAGGGAAATAGTGTCAGCGTCAAGGGAAAAAAAAAACTAGGTGGAGGATTGCATTAGTCAAGAGACAAATATTACAAACGAAATTCATAAATCTTGGTCCATAATTGTTTTATTTTTTTTAAAAAGTAACTACAGAAAAACATTTTGTGGACAGTTGGAGAACCATATTTAAATGTTTTGGCATGTGATAATCTGTGACTATGTAGAAGATTGTTTGGGGAAGATAACTTGCTTCATTATTCAGCAACTTACCTTCAAAAGATTTGGCCGAAAAATGAAACAAAAACAAAAGAGAAGTGAGAGGGAACAAGAAAATAGAACAGGGAAAATAGGAACAAAAAAGCAAATGTGGTAAAAAGGTAATAACTGGTGGATCTAGGTGGATCATCGTCTCTACATGAAACAATGTACTTTGTGCTACACTTCTAATTTTTAAAAACAATTTTTGAGATTTTCTAAGGTAAAAAGGAAAAAAAATTTTCTAATTCTTTACTATGATCTGTCAGGCCTTGTAGGATCACCCACTGGCCATCCTCACTTCCCTCTTCCCTTTATGCAGTGAGGGTGTCTGCTCTGGGTACTTGACCAGGTTCTCTCTCGCATATATGAACCTTTGCATTGGTTGTTCCCTCCTCCCCATTCGTCATGTGGCTCACTGTTCTTTCCCCTTTAGATCTCTCTATAATAGTAACTTCTTTTTTTTTTTTTTTAGGATTTTATTTATTTATTTATTTGACAGAGAGAGAGAGAGAGAGAGAGATCACAAGTAGGCAGAGCAGCAGACAGAGAGAGAGGGGGAAACAGGCTCCCCACTGAGCAGAGAGCCCAGTACGGGGCTCAATTCCAGGACCCTGGGATCATGATCTGAGCCAAAGGCAGAGGTTCAACTCACTATAATAGTAACTTCTAAGAGAAGACTTCCTGTCTACCTTATCCCAATGGGCCCCCTTTTTTTTTAATTTGTGAGCTCAATTCTATTTTCATACTTATATACCACCATGAATATATATTCATCTGATTTTTGTTGTTTGTTGTTCCCCCACCTCCTCAAATATAAGTTCTTTGAGTACAAGAACTGTTTCTCCTGGTCACTGTGACTATATAAATCCGTGGTGATCAAATAAATATTTGTTGAACAATGAATGAAGGCAGATGTGGCTGGGGTGAAGACTGTGGGGAGGGATGGCCCAAACCAAGTTTGCAGGGACAGGCTAAGACTGGATCCTACAAGACTCAGTCAACTAAGCACTGATTGACGTCCTTAATCTAAGGACAATGAGAAACCAGTGGACAGTTTTAAGCATGAGCACGATACAATCTAATTTTCCTCTGTGTTTTGAAAAGGTTAATCTCCTGGAGCAGAGAATGAAGGCAGCCAAAGAAGAGTTGCTGAACTGGTTAGGAGACGAAGGCAGCCATCCCAGCAAGAGATGATAACATGGATTCGCAGATACAAAAAAGTGGACAGGTTTCAGAGGTACTTTTTCCCTATATTTTCCATTTCAGCACCAGCCACTGGGTTTTCCCTTAGAAACAGAGCCAACTTGACAGAGATGCTTCAAATATCGTCCCCATTCCAAATAATTCCATCTGTCCCCTTGAAGTGAGCATTAGCATAAGATGAAAAAATTGTTAAATTACATTAAGCTGATTTCCTTCTCTCCTCACAGCCTCTACTGGTACTCTACCAGTCACAGCTAACTTGCCATGTGCCAGAGACTAAGCACTTTATATTCACTCAATCTTAATGGTAAACCCTGTGAGGTGTTTTTTTGTTATTATCCCCCTTGAACAGAAAAGAAAACTGAGGGGGCGCCTGGGTGGCTCAGTGGGTTAAAGCCTCTGCCTTCAGCTCAGGTCATGATCCCAGGCTCCTGGCATCAAGCCCCGCATCAGGCTCTCTGCTCAGTGGGGAGCCTGCTTCTCCCTCTCTCTCTGCCTGCCTCTCTGCCCACTTGTAATCTCTGTCAAATAAATAAATAAAATATTTTAGAAAAGAAACCTGAGGCATGGAGCTAGTAAAGAGTAGTAAAGCTACCACAGAGATTAACATGGAAGTGTTAAGAAGTTTCATTCAGGTAATATTTGTAAAGTACTTATGAAAGTGCCTGACGCATGGTTCATCGTCACCTCTTAAATGTGTGTACATAGTAAACAATGGAATTGGAATCTGGGTAATCTGGCTCTATAGGGTGTACAGTTAACCACTGCATTCTACGGCCTCTCAAAGGTTAAACCCAACACCCCTGTAATTCTATTAAAAGAAGACCAAGTGCCTACCTTCTGTGCAAAGTCACCTCCAAAAGTGGGACTGACATAGTTTTTCAGCCCTGAAACTGAGTATATATTGATTACAAAGGTTTCAATGGCAGATTCAACAAAAATTTGTCAAGCACCCAATACGCATCAAATGTTTCTACCCTTAAGAAGCCTTCAGTCTAAAGCAAGCCCTTCTCAGAATGAAATTTCAAGAAAGAATTAATCTCTAATTTCTGAAGGTACCCTATATGTGTAATGCATTCATTTCTCTCCTGTGCATCTACAGTGGTACTACTTCTGTAGCATCTGAGAACATTGAGAAAATAATCAACACAAATAATTTTGTATGCCTTGTGGTTTATATGGGGAACCCCATGTACAATTTCAAAACAATTTGGCTAATGTTATGGTAGACGTGTACAAGGAATAATAGGGGCAGAGTGAGTATAGCTTAAGAGTAATAGCTCTGAAGTCAGACAGATTTGAGTTTGAATATAAGCTCATTATAGGAAGTGACCTCAGGAAGAATATTTTACTTTTTCAAGTCTTATGAAGTTGTAAAGATTAAAATAGCACATGTGACTCATTTAATACAGTCCTGACACATAGTGGATTTTATGATTATTTTTATTAGATCTACTTCTTAAGTCGCTAGAATGTGAGCTCATGAGTGTGTGTCTTGGGCCACTAGAGCCCTGACACCTGAAACAGTGCCTTGCATGAAACAGCCGCTCAGTAAATATTTTTCAATTTCATAAATGTCATGAACCCAGGAAAGATTTCTTAAAGTGCCATGTGGGCTAAAATGAATAAGTGGCAGGGAACTGCCAAGGGAGGCAGTTTTCAGGCAATGAGAACAAGACAAGAACATGCCAGAGTTTCCAAAACCATGTACTACTGTGAGTACGTAGTTCACTGTGACTGTGAGTATTGCTAACATGGATGACGACAGGAAATGAAAAAAGTAGGCTGGGCCTAGACCCTAGAGGACCCGGTATGACATGCTAAAGAGAGTGGGAATTACATTCTATGAGCCATAGGAGGCTGCAGAGATGTGGAGGAAGAGAAGCAATGGGGAGAACTGGGTCTATAACCTGTCAGTCTTACAATGTGGGAGCCAAGAGACAAAGGATCGGGATGTCCAAGTTTATTTTGTTGAGGTGCAGAGATAGCCAGTAGAGGAAGAACATATAACCATAAGGCTCTTTGGCTAAATGCTTGTCATTATAGGAAGTAAATAGATGATATCTATAATTGATATGAGAAGAAATAAGACTAGGAGCATGCTATTCAAAGATATGCCAAAAGAACTAAAATTGTAAGAGTGGTTGCCTCTGGGGAGCAGGACTAGAGGTGTGGAATAGGGGAGGGTATTAAAGCTCTTCTTACATTTGTAGTAAACATTTTTTAAAGTAGTTCATCAGAGGAAAGAAGGAAAAATACCACTCTTTTATTAAGCACTCATTGTTATGTTAAGCCGTAAAGATCCCATCACCTCCTTACTGAATGAGGCTCCCCGCTCCTGTGAGCCTGCAGAGACTGTACCATTGACTACCTTTCTAGAACACACTAGACTATACTTGTCTGAGAGCTCCTGTGCTTTCCGTTCCATCTCTGCTTTCCAAGTGTCTTGGTGTTACTAACTCCTTATTATTCAGTGTTCATTTCAAACACCTTCCCCAATGAGACTATCTTGCCCACACTACATGAACTTGTTCCCTTCATCCTCCAACCGGTTACTTTCTATCACATTGGCCTATTTTACCTTCTTCATAGCACTTATAACAACTGAAATTACCTGATTTGTTTACACTATATCTTCCCCACCACAACGTAAGCTTACAAGACCAGGATCTCATCCATCTTGTTCACCACTATATCCCTAGTATTCACAACAGTGCCTGGTAAATAGTAGATGCTCAATAAATATTTGTTCAGTGAATGAAGTCCTGCAGGTGTGCTATGGACTTCTAACATCCAAGGATAATGTCCTTGAAGACTATGATGGTGTGGCCTTTTTAAAAAAATTTTTTTGGTGTCCCTAGTACCTAGGCACAGGGCCTGGTTCAGAATATGAGCTATTGTAAGTTTTCATTAGGTATTCAATAAAAGTTTATTATTTGAATGTATAAATAAATCAATGCTGTATACTTTCTTATATGCTATTTCATTATCCTTAACACCTTAGTATTTCCTAATAAAAATATATACACTTAACTTGGAATGGGTTTCCCACTGTCTAGACCCTTTCAAGTGCCAAAGCTGGGGCTTCTGATTCTACTCCATCTTCAGTTTTCTCTGGTGGTGAAGGAACTCAGACTGTTCTGAAAAGTGTGTCCCATTGGCAAGGGTGAAATCCATAGAGAGCAGGTCAAGTGGGAGTCTAGCAAAGTCTTAGGGCACAGGTGGACATCCTTCACCTGGTTGGTGCAAGAAGCCAAGTGCAGATGCTATAAGGGCCTCCTGGTGACGACAACAGCATGTATGGCTTCTCTACACAGAGTGGCATGCTCATTCAAATGTTGGGGGTGGTCTGCAGTCACTGGCCAGCAACCATCACTTCTCATGGGGTCTCTCTCTGTATGCCCTTTTTTGGAAGTCAGTCAATTGGATGTTAACTGTTTCTTTCTCTTTGTATCCCTAATCTAACAATCTCAGTTCTCCACAAATCCACACAGAAAGATCTAACCCCATGGAAGTGTTGGGCAGGAAAGAAAAGCTCAAGACCTTTTGTCACTGCTCACAACATAGCAAATAAGAAAAACAACAACATTCCATTGCCAAAATGGAACTACTTAAAATCAAAATGGTCCTATTTATAGATCATGTCTTGCATTGCTTTCAAAATACACAGGGCAGTGCTAGTGGACCTCACATACATATTCAACAACAATTATAGACTTTCTACTGCATTTATCTATTCCAAAGAGTTCTATTTCTGATGACCTATTTTAAGATTCTAGCTTCCTCAGAAAGAGGAACTAGGATTGTGCCAGCATGATCTTTTTATTGTAGAAAATACTGCACTTTTTGGATTTCAATTACTAGGGAATATAATGATGGCATGAATAGCATGGCCATTTTTCATTAAAGAAAGCCATTGAATTACTGTGATTAATTGATAAATAGTGAGATTAGCTTCAATAAATCCCTCAAAAAATGCAATCTTTGCTGTATGCCAATAGGACCTTTGTGATTAGGAGGAAGGGAGGGAAGAAAGGAAGAGGGGAAATGAGGAAGAAGAAAAAAGAAATGCATATTTACATACTGTTCATTTTCAGTTATCTAAAAGAATATATTTGAGTCTTTGGTCACAGAAGTGTAGAATATTAGGGACATATAATGGACCTGACAGTCTGGTTCAACTTTCTTATTTTATTGGGGGCGGGGAATAAAACAAGGTTCTGAAAAATTAAGTGACATGCCCAAGCATAACCCATTTCTTAAAAAACAGATACACAAGAAAAAAATACCAAGGTATGAATAATTAGTATAGTATGATCTCATATTAGCAATTTTGAGGATGACACACATTTTTAAAAACTGCATGAACAAGCTCCTCTCTAACAGTCAGAAAACTAGCATTGGTTTTATTTCCCAAATTCCTTTCATCCCAACTCCCCCAGAATTTTACCCTAATATAAATTTTTTACCCTAATGAAGTGTTTGTGTTAAATAGGCTTTTATTAATCACCTTATCATGTCTCTCAAACAAAAATCCTTATATAGATGTTATTTTTTATTCCAAGTTAAAAGCACAGTTCTGTAGTTATCATGACAATTATTATTATTTTACAAGAAGTTAAAACAATATAAATATATTAAATATTTTTGATAATTACTAACATTTAAGTAGAAATTTTCAGAAACATACCATTTATTGAGATTAATGGGGATTTATTTTTCCATTAATTCATGTGCTCATGGAAGAATATTATATCTAAAATGGGACAGATTATCATTTCTGTTGCTGTTTTTCATTTTTATATGTGTAAGCATATAGTTGCCTAATAGGGGTGCCTGGGTGGCTCAGTGGGTTAGGCTGAGACAAAGACCATGACCATAGCCAAAGGCGTCTGCCTTTGGCGTCTGCCTTTGGCTCTGGTCATGGTCTTAGCATCTTGGGATCAAGCCCCACATCAAGACCCACCTCAGGCTCCCTGCTCAGTGGGGAGCCTGCTTCTCCCTCTCCTTTTGCTGCTCCCCATGCTTGTGCTTTCCCTCATTCTCCCACTCTCTGTCAAATAAATAAATAAAATCTAAAAATAAATAAGTAAAATTGGCTTATACAGAAAATAATGTAGGAATAGAAAGACTTTATGACAACATCACCCAATTCTTTTTTTTTTTTAAGATTTTATTTATTTATTTGACAGAAAGAGATCACAAGTAGGCAGAGAGGCAGGCAGAGAGAGAGGAAGGGAAGCAGGCTCCCTGCTGAGCAGAGAGCCCCATGTGGGGCTTGATCCCAGGACCCTGGGATCATGACCTGAGCCGAAGGCAGAGGCTTTAACCCACTGAGCCACCCAGGCGCCCCCATCACCCAATTCTTTAAGCAGCTTTCAAATTAGATGCCAAAAACAAGAGTGACTTATTATCTGAAATTATTTTTAAAGACTTACCACCTAACAGTTCAATTAGGTCTTCTTTAATTTTCTTGAAAGCTATAAATTAGAAAGAGCGTTATTACACAGACATTAGAGTCTCAAACTCTTAAACTACACCAAAAAGGATTTATCAGAAATCAACAAGTAGGGTGCCTGGGTGGCTCAGTGGGTTAAGCCTCTGCCTTCGGCTCAGGTCATGATCCCAGAGTCCTGGGATTGAGTCCCACATCAAGCTCTCTGCTTAGCAGAGAACTAAGATTTTATTTATTTATTTGACACAGAGAGAGAGAGATCACAAGTAGGCAGAGAGGCAGGCAGAAAGAGAGGGGGAAGCAGGCTCTCCACTGAGCAGAGAGCCCGATGCGGGACTCGATCCCAGGGCCCTGAGATCATGACCTGAGCCGAAGGCAGAGGCTTAACCCACTGAGCCACCCAGGCGCCCTGTTAATGTCTGTTTTAAGGAATAATATCAAAAATACTGAGAGCTGAGTTATAGAATCTGTGTTGTACGATATATTTCCAAAAGCAGTCAAGATTAAAATGATACACGAGCACCTGGGTGGCTCAGTTGGTTAAATGGCTAATTCAGTTTCGGCTCAGGTCATTATCACAGGGTTGTGAGATTGAACCCCAAGTCCAACTCTGTGCTCAGCGGGGAGTCTGCTTGAGGATTCTTTCTTTCCCTCTGCGCCTCCCCCAACTCGTACTCATTCTCTCTCTCTGTCTCTCTAAAATAAATAAATAAATCTTTTTTAAAAAGATTAAAATCACACAGATCTAATATAAATCATTTTACATTAGTTAATTAAAACAAAGTAATAATTTTTTATTGCTTAACTAGTGGTAATGCAAAGTGGTATCCAGCTAAAACTAGAAGTTACTGATGTAGCAAGACCTATGAGAGTAGGTATTATATTCTTTAAGAAATGTACATATGCATAATTTGAATTCTGGTGTTAAATTTCTTAACATAATAGAAAGCATGCCTAAAAATCAGAGATAAAGTCATTAATTGCATTAGACATCACAACCAAACTTTTCTTATGTGTTTAATGAAAGATAAAGGTATATAATAATTAGACTAATTAAAGCCAGCTGCTGTAAAAAACAACTCCACACACTGTTTTGTTTCTCATTCATTTCTGATACACTACCATTGTGAGTACTACCCTGGGCAACTGCCTTCAAAATACTGCCTTGAATCCTTTCAGTCGGTGATCTGCAGTATTGACCTCCATGGACTTAACAGAGGGGAAACAGAACTTGAATAAGGGTGCCAGAAGGATTTCTTACTGGGTCTGGAAGTGATGTATGTTACTGCTGCTCATATTCCGTTGGAAGGAACCCAATCTAACTGCAGGGGAGAGTGGGAAATGTGGTTTTCCTACACATTCAGGAAGAGGAAACCCAGTTGATGAGCATATAGCCAATCTCTCTCACAAAGCTGTTAACTAATTTGTCCAGGAGCTAGCGAATTCATGTGTTGTTATTGGGAGATAGTAAAAATTAAATAATTCAGAAGATGAAATAAAATGGGAATTGACTATAATCAGAATAAATATCCCATGATCTGCTTTGATAAAATAGGTTTAATTACTTTATTGGATGATATATAACTAATCTGTATGAAATCTTGTAAAAATCTGATCTGTGAGTATTAATCAATGTCTCTTTTAAAAGTTGGTATTTCTGAAAAAACATTTCAGTTACACTAAGAGATAGCATTGCTACCACTACTATTCAGGCTGTTTGGAGGTGCTTTTCTTTCCAGCTAAAGACAAGTGCCAAGGTGTGTATTTTTTTAAATAGCTGGAAAGAATTGCTTACATTTAAAAAGGTGGTTTTTTTTTTTAAAGCTCTTTTCTTTGCTATCATAGAACTGTCTGTCAAGAGCATTGCATTCTTTGATAGTAGTCCAAAAACAGCCAAAAACATAGTCACCCCACTGCTCATTCTAATTTAATTCAGAGCATCCCAACACTGGCCAAAATACTCTGGTTCCAAAGCAACACCTTGCTCTTAGAAGAAATATGTCTAAGAAGGATAAGCCTCAAGCAAATTTCTCTGTGCTTTGATTAATTGTTCAAGGAGATTTCCCCCAAACCAGTCATTAGAATTGTTCTTTTGTTGGGCAACCAGGAGATTTTTACTCCTTGGAACAACACACCATAAAGTAGATTAGACTATAATGAAGGGAGAGGCAAGAATGCAGACTATTTGCTCAGGAAAAAGGAAAGAGTGTGTTGAAGGAAAAAAATAGGGCATTAGAGTCAAAGAGGTAGATCCCAGGCTTTGTGAGTTAGAAGTTTGTGACACTAGGCAAGGTCAACAGACCTTTCTGAATCTGATGCTTCTTAAATACCAGCTTCTCTGTGTGCCATCCTGGCACACAGAAGATACCCAGTAAATGGTACTTATTAGTATAGTCCAAATGGGAGAGACCAGTGCTGAAAAGTAATGTGAGAGCAATCTTGCTCTACCTGACAGATATGATCTCTTCCTCTCCTAAGGGAGAGAATCCTCATTGGATTTTATTCATTTCTCATATTTACTTACTAAATTTTAAACTTTTCTGTGATTACAGCACCTGTGCTCTACTCGTTTTATAAACCCCTCAGCACTTGGACTGCTCTTGCACCTTCTGGGAAAAGGGGGAAGGACTTGGGACTGAATCAACAGTCTTCAGTCTTCTACAATACAGGCACCCCCCACTTCTTGAAAGTTCACATTTTTTAAAAAGATTTTATTTATTTATTTGAGAGAAAGAGAGAGAGAACACACAAGCAAGAGGGAGGGGCACAGGGAAAGGAAGAAGCAGACTCCCCACTGAGCTGGGAGTCAGATTCTGAAGCTGTGGGGCCTCCATTCCAGGACCCCGGGGATGGTGACCTGAGCCAAAGGCAGACACTTAAACGACTGAGCCACCCAGACGCCCCTGAAAGTTCACATTTTTCCGCTTCACTTTTACCAAAGAGCTATATTAGCATCTGTTTTCTCTAACCAAAAGAAATCCAAAGAGGGGTTTTGCTGTCATGAGAAAACATGAAAACAGAGTTCAGCATGTGTTTCAGAGCTCGTCCTTACAGGAGCAGCATGGGGCCCAGCGATGAGGGTGGTGCCACAAAGCTTCTTCTCCAAGAACTACACTCGGTATCTCAGGATCCAGTTGCCATAGCTTCGAAGTGTGTGTCCCTGAGCATCTGCACTCCGTCTAGATTTATTTTGTATATTTGTTAGCTGTGTCCCAAGGTATTAGAAAAGCCTGGAAGAGGTTACTTTCAAAATTCTCATGAATTCTAAGTTGAAAGAAATTTATTAGTAGAGTGTCTAAAATGTGTTTTAATTCTGAGCTTGATTAACAATAATTCTGAGTCCCACTTGGGATATATAATTTGTGGAACAGTTAAAAAAACAAACCAAAAACCTTTCAAATGAGTGGATATTTAAAGGAAATTTGTGGGAGTGTTTGGGACATAATCGGAAATGAGTGGTTTTCTTTCAGTTTTCCTGATTGCTCATTGTGGGACAATAAATAACTAGGCAGATAAGTACCAAACAGATAATTTGGTACAAAAAGAAACATCTATATTCAATGACTATAAATTTAGCATCTCGAGCCACTTCTTGCCAAGACATCTTCACATTATCCAACTTGGGGGTCAGCTTCTGACTATGCCAGTCAAACAGCCAAGAGTATCAGGTTCCTTTGCTAAAAATATTTCAGCTCAAATCATCTTGGCATACAATGATACCGAAATAAGAAGTCTTTGTTCAGCAAAGTGACCGAATTTGAGGAGATTGAACAGAAGCAGAAAAAGACAAATAATAGCTTCATTACCTTGGGCAAGTTGCTAATTGAGCCTCAGTCTTTTCATCATAAAAATGATATTTTTTAATACGAGTCCATAACCTCTACTCCACAATCCCAAAATAGGATAAAAAACAAAAAAGCAAAAACTCTCTGAAACCCGCAACTATCTTTTTAAGTCTGGCCCCAGGATGATTTGGCAGCAAAGCCCAGCTGTGGGCAAACAAAATTAGCACTTATTTATGTCTTAGCACTCCTGTTCATCACACATACCCTCTGCTGTTTGCTAACACTTTGTGACTTGGGGATTAACTTTACTGTGCAAATGCCCAAAAGACTTAAAGACATGCCCGTGAGTAACAGTGAGAAGAAGAAAAGGAAACATGGGTCTTTATGCACAGCTCAGAAAATGGAGTTATTACAGAAGATAACGGTAGTGTGTCTGTGAGACATCTTACTGAAGACTGCTCTGGAAACAACCACCATCTGTGACTTCAAGAGACAGAAAGATGAGCTGTTAAACTTGTGTAGTGACAGTCGTAACCAAGAACTGATGAAAAACAGAGAAACATTGCACAAGGCCAAAAACAAAGATCTTGACCACGTGTTGATGGAACAGATTCGACAACAAAGAAGTAAAGATATGCCAATGACTAGTTTGTTGGTCGTGAAACAACCTAGAATATGGCATGAAGAACTGAGTGTTGAAAGTGAATATTCAGAATGCTGGCTGCAGAAATGTAAAAAGTGTGGTCGTATCAAGTATCTTAAAATCTGAAAAAGCTCCTACAGATTATAAAACCACTGATGAATTTGCTAAGATAATACCTGACTAAAACCTTAGCCCAGAACAAATTGACAATGCTGATGAAACAGCTCTGTCCTGGTGCTATTTTCCTAGAAAAATCTTAACAACGGCTGACAAAAGGGCACCGAAGGATTTCAAGGATGCCAAACAAAGTTTGACTATTGGGTGTGCTAACGCTGTAGGCATACACAAAACGAAATCAGCAATGACTGGGAAAACCTATATCCAAGGTGTTTATTTTTTTTTAAGATTTTTATTTATTTATTTGTCAGAGAGAGAACACAAGCAGGAGGAGTGGCAGGCAGAGGGAGAAACAGGCTTCCTGCTGTGCAAGGAGCCCCATGCAGGACTTGATCCCAGGACCTGGGATCATGACCCAAGAGCCAAGACATGCCCTTACCCCACTGAGCCACCCAGGCATCCCAATATCCAAGGTGTTTAAAAGGTATGTGCAGGGGCACCTGGGTGGTTCAGTCGGTTAAGCATCTACCTTTGACTCAGGCCATGATCCCAGGGTCCTGGGATCCAGCCCCACCTTAGGCTCCTTTACTGAGGAGAGAGAGGGGGAATAATGCACTTACCTATGCATTATTATGTAAACAGGAAGACATTGGTAACAAGAGGAATCTTTTCTCATTGGTTACATAAGCACCTTGTGCCAGCAGCACAAGCTCACTACAAGCAATCTGGACTGCAAGACAGATGCAAATTATTATTATTCCTAGACAACTGTTCTTCACATCCCCCTCCTGAAATTCTTGTGAAAAGTAATGTTTTCAGCATTTGCTTTTCCCTCAGTGTGACTTCCAAAATACAGCTTTGTGACCCAGGAATTCTATACTCTATGAAGAGCAAGTATAGGGTCCCCAGTGGCTCAGTTGGTTAAGCATCTGCCTTCAGCTCAGGCCAGGGTCCTGGGATAGAACCCCATGTTGGGCTCCTTGCTCAGAGGGGAGCCTGCTTCTCCCTCTTCCCTCCCCTACTGCTCGTGATCTTTCTCTCTCTCTCTCTCACCCCTCTCTCTCCCCGCTTCTCAAATAAATAAATCTTTTAAAAAAAATTTATGAAGAGCAACTATAAACACTTATTTTTCCTAAACACCATGTTTGTGTCAGTTAACAGATGTTTGAAAATCCAAGACTTTCTTTATAAAAATTTAGTGTTAAAAATGCCATCAATTGGGGTGCCTGGGTGGCTCAGTGGGTTAAAGCCTCTACCTTCGGCTCAGGTCATGATCCCAGAGTCCTGGGATCGAGCCCGGCATCGGGCTCTTGGCAGGGAGCCTGCCTCCCCCTCTCTCTGTGCCTGCCTCTCTGCCTACTTGTGATTTCTGTCTGTCAAATAAATAAAATCTTAAAAAAAAAAAATACCATCAATGCAGTTGCTAATGCTTGGAATGATGTTGATAAGTCAATGTTAATTAATGTTTGGCACTGCACTGGGCTCCAATGATGTTTGAAAATGAGGAGTGCCTGGGTGGCTCAGTGGGTTAAAGCCTCTGCCTTTGGCCCAGATCATGATCTCAGGGTCCTGGGATCAAGCCCTCGGGCTTTCTGCTTGGCAGGGAGCCTGCTTCCCCCTCTCTCTCTGCCTGCCTCTCTGCCTACTTGTGATCTCTCTCTCTTTCTCTCAAATAAATAAATTAAAAAAAAAAAAAAAGAAAAGAAAATGACCTCACTGATGAAGATTTTTAAAGATTCAGAGATTGCAATGAGAAGATATTACCAAAACTCATTACTGGGGTGCCTAGATAGCTCAGTCAGTTAAGTGTCTGCCTTTAGCTCAGGTCCTGGGATCGAGCCCCATGTCAGGATCCATGCTCAGTGGGGAGCCTGCTTCTCCCTCTGCCTGCTGCTCCCCCTGCTTGTGCATGTGCTCTCTCTCTGTCAAATAAATAAATAAAATCTTTTTTTTTTTTTAAATCATTACTTACGTCAAAAGTCTTATCAGCCTAAAGTAAGTTGGGAGAAGTTGGAAGTTCCAATAAATTGGAAGAAGCTGACACTGAAGAAGTGCTGAACACTGATAATGATGTACCCATCATGCGTTCTTTCAGTGATGGGGAAATTGCTGAGATGGTGTTAAGTGCAGATCACTATGAAGATAGTAGTAATAATGATAATGATGACATGAGCACAGCTTTAAAAAGTCTCTATAGAGCATATGGTGAAAAATGTGTGACGGATTAATTGCTAGCCTTGAACAATGTGCATCCATCAGTGAGCAAGAGATCACGGCAGTTTATTCAATTAGAGAGAAACTGCTTAGACTGAAACCTATGCTAAGGAGACCAGTAACACCAGGGAAAATCTGTAGAAAGGCCCCTTGTGGTGATGCCTCTTTGTCCCTTGAGAATCCCATTTGTGGCTCATCAGATGTCCAGCTCCAACCTAGTTTCACAGACAATGGTAACCCCTGGTTCAAGATTCTCAAACATCCAGAAGTGTGATGATTATTTCTTGCATGTGTTTAGATTAGTTTTTCATCAATATAAATTTAAAATTTCATTAAAAAATATTTATCATAATCAAGAAAAGAAATAAGTTTAAGTCCTTATGGCCTGTATTCATGTATCCTATATAGATATCATATATATATCCTATATATATATCCTATATCCTAGTAAAATTTATTTACCAAGAAATTTCATTTGCCAGTAAGTTTATTTATGTAAATAAATTATAACATTATTTATGGACTTTATTCCATTTAGTGCGAATTTTCATACATTTCTCTGTAGAAATATTGTGTTCCATAACAATTTGGGATGTTACAAAGTTACTAGTATTTGCACCATATGGCAAATTGCTTTTTAAAATCCAAAAAAATTCACATTTCCAAAACACATCTGGTCCCCAGGGGTTTGGATAAGAGAATGTGGGCCTGTGATACCTACCTTAGAGATTTGTTGTGAAGACCCGATAAGATAATTAATGTAAAATGCCTGGCACAGAGTAAATGCTCATCAAACAAAGTAATTGATGTTATTACTATTCCATTGCCCTACTCTTAAGAGGAAAATGTGGGACAATGTCTCTTTGAAATTATTAAGTTGACCTTGCATAGATAATAATAAGCGTGACTCAAAATTTACCACCCTAAGAGATCCTTTGCCCGTATGCTGCTGATATGGACTAGAGTATCTCGTAAATCTTCAGCCAAAAGATGGAAGCATTTCCCAATTAGAGAATAGAAAAGCATTCTGCTACAACAAGCTACACTGTGCTTTATAAGATACATCTACCTCCAGTTAGCCTTTATTTTCTGCAACAAAGAAACATAATTGCTTATCTGCCTGCTAACCATTTCATCAGCTCCCTCTGCCACAAGCACCCCATAAACAATGATTTAATCTTCCTTGTGAGCAAGGATTTATTCTTAATCCTCTGTGTATACCCTCAGCTGCTATGGCCAAACCTTGAACGGAGCTGAATAAATAAAACTGGCATTTTGTTTTATAAGTAAAGTTTGCTTTGTAAATTTGCAGTATCTATAAGATTTATTCCTTTCATTATAAAAGACATATAATAACTACGCGGAATATATGTAAAATATTACTTATACTTTATAAAAAGAAAATAAAATCACCTGTAATCTTAAAACCAGTGACAATCACTCTTAATGTTTGTTTCCTTTCAAACTTATTTGTTGTCCTAAATCGTGAACCTTGTGAGGGTAGGAACCATGTGCTTTCATGATTAAAAGTCTGCCCAGGGGCACCTGGGTGGCTCAGTGGGTTAAGCCTCTGCCTTCGGCTCAGGTCATGATCTCAGGGTCCTGGGATCGAGCCCCGCATCGGGTTCTCTGCTCGGCAGTGAGCCTGCTTCCCCCTCTCTCTGCCTGCCTCTCTGTCTACTTGTGCTCTCTCTCTCTCTCTGTCAAATAAATAAATAAATAAAATCTTTAAAAAAAAAAAAAAAAAAAAGTCTGCCCAATTGACATAGAAGCCACCAGAAAACATTAAACTTTGTATTGGGAGCCAGACCCTAGGAACTAAGCTTATGTGATTAAATTTGTGGACCATATTCCTATATCAGGTTTTTCCTATCATTTTTACAATATTCTAATGAAAGATAGTATTCTCCTTCCTCTCCCAAATAATATGCTTTACAGTAGCTGTTAACTTATCTAGGGATAGTAAGTAAAAATATCATCTATTCTTTGTTTTCTAAAGTGTTACCATCGAATGTCTAGGTGTGATCTGAGATTTTTTTGTTTTTCTGTTCATTCCAAGCAGGCCCTTTCACTGAAAGTTTCATGTCTTTCATTGACAATGAGATATTTCATCCTTCTGTTTTTCTTTAATATATCCTCTCCTCCACTCCCTCTATTCTCTCCTTCTGAACTCCTCTTTGCTTTTCTTCAAATGTTTGGGGATTCTTGGTTGTGTTATGTTTGCATTTTCAATTGCCTCTTAGCTGCCTACATGTCTGAGTACTTACCTATTTATTACTTTCTGCTTCTGTGGTTCTAGGGAAGAGGTAGGACACACTACCAGATTGGGTAAGTCATTAGCATTTTCTCTGGACCTGGGAACTCCCATTTTCCTTTGGGGTATACACGCCTCTTGGGTACTACCCTGCTGGTAATGTCCAAGTGGTCCTTTTCACAGGAATTGTCTTTGCTGTTTGCTGCATCACACAGGTGGAAGGAGGAAACAGATGGTTCCTTCTGGTGTAATGTTACACAGATCACACTAAATGTTAGATCGGGACTGCCTCCTGCTCCCTATATCCACTAACCCCAAGCTTGTAGCAGTACTGAAGCCTCTCTCATGATTTATAGATGTCCTCTTCATTAAGGTCAGACAATGGTTCCCTCCCGTGTCATCTCAGTTCAACTTTCTGTCCTTCAGCAGTTCCCCCAGAATATTTGGTTCATTTAGAGTAATTCATCTTATAAGTCAGCATCATCTTCAGATATCTGTGTATGTATGTATATATGTGTGTGTGTGTATATATACATATACATACACATACACTTTAGGTTAGTTTTAGGGTTTAGACCAGGAGAGGTAGTGTAAAGAACATGTGTTTGTTTTTACTGCCACCTGGACCCAACATCATTGTGGAAGTTCTCAAACATGTTTAACAAACATACTACATTTCAAATAAAATCATTTGTAGAGGATCAGTCTATTAAACGGGTAAAAGTAAAACTGATCTAGTTGAAGCAGAGAAAGCGACTGTGAATGTGAACTCACTGGTCTCCCTTTCACTCTCCACTGCAGTTCCCGAACCTTCCAGGGAATCTTACAATTCTGCAGAACAGGTTAAAAACCACTGACATGATTTATAGTCCAGGGGTATCTGACCTATAATAGGTTCTTAATAAATGGTAGCCATAATTATTACTACTATTAAAAACCTTACCTCTTGACCTTCCCCTGCCCCAGGCCTTCTAGAAGTCCTGGTACCAACTTCTGCCATTTGTACTAGCAGTCCCATCTTGGTGAGAAAGAAGTAAAAAAACTATTTCAGAGAATCAGCAGCAAGGGAGCACTTAGTAAATATGCCAGTGTTCGCCCAGGCCTCACGCGTTAACCTTCCTTAATCCCCTCAGTGACCTGTGAGAGAAGTGTTTTGCCCTCCAGGATCTGATGAAGAAATAGAGGCTCAGACACACGAAGAAGGGTACACACAATACCAAATGTGTAAGAAAAAAAATAAAATAAATTTATTTTATTTTTTCAGTTTAATACAGACCAACTCCTAGCAAGATTCCACTGTGAGGGCAGGAGATGATATCTAAACCGTTCAGGGGCTTTCCTTGCAGAATTCTGGATCTTGCCCTGTGTGCCAAAGCATGGAGAGGGCCTATCTTCTCATGCCTCTTTCATGGGCACAAGAATCTGCTAGATACCTGTTTTCTGTACCAGAAGAGTTTCCTCTAGTTTGGGACATACCATGGCTCTCTGCGATATAGGATGTCGAGGATGTCTGAGAGGTTGGGGTGCCAGTCCCTAGGATTCAGTATTTCAAGATATGCCTCAGTGCACAGCCATCCTCTGAGCACTGGCTTCCTCCTCTGGCCTCTGCACTCAGCACATGCAGATCCCTCTTGGGAGAAACCTCTTTCCTCCAGACACCTCTTCTGTAGTGACACAGAGGTATTTGTCTCTTCCTTCCTATTGCCTTCAAAGAATCTTCCTTTCTCCTCTCCTCCTAGGGACACCTGGCAGAATCTAGTAGAATGTGAACTTTTATAAAAGAAAAGCTGCTCCGTGGCAATGTCTGCTTTCCCGGTACAAAACAACTCTGAGGCAAGAAAATACTAAGAGTTCCTAGCAAGAGAATGGTGAGCGCAGGATACAGAGAATATGAAAAATTGATTCTCAGTGAATTTTCCTGCCACAAAAATTGGATAGCTGAATGATCCAAAGCCCACAGCAGTAAGAGGCAGAGCTAGGATTCACATCCAGTTAAATAGAACACCTAAACAGAAAACGTATGCACTCGAGTTGCTCTAAGGCAGGTGCCCAAGGGCAGGGGAGCATGGCGGCCGCAGAGTTCAGCCGAGAGTGGCCCCCTGGCTAGTCTTATGGAGGGGGCCAGTGGATGAAATCCTGCACCTTGAGTCTTAGCAGAGATGGGTTTGCAATCCAAACCCACCTATCTCACCTACAGAGAGACCTTCCATCATCTTACACTAATAAACACAGTGTGTACCAAGGATAGAATCCAAATTATTCTAATCTTGGAATTTCCATATGGTTTAGGCTTACGTAAAGCTGGGCTTGCCAGAAACACAGTGACAGCACTGTCAAAGAGCATTTAAATGGAACAAACCCAGGCAGCTTCTCAAACTGTAATACGTGCATTATGTAAGGGAAGCAAACAAAATTACTTTTTACACATGGATGTGCTTTTAGGAGATTCTGGAATTATATTCCTTTGAACAATAATTTCATATTTCCAGACAGAAGACTTATTTTCATCCTGTTTGAACCAAGAATTCTATTTTGTTCTAATTAATTTACTTGCAATTTTTATTGTTACTCAGAGATCAATTTTTTTAAAGATTTCCTTTCTTTATTAGAGAGAGCATGAGTAATCAATTTTTTAATGGCTAAGGAGTTAAATCACTAGGAAACAGCCCCTGAATTTATGATCTATCTTTATTTTTATGTTTACAGTAGTATTTTTATATTGACCTAACTATCAAAAACACATTAAAAATAAAAAGCAAGGATGGGGGAGGTGGCATGAGCCCTTGGAACAGCCAAAATAGGGTTTCTAACATTCAGGTTTTCGTAACTGAGACCCTTGGACCCACAATCTTTGTGTTTACCACATTCTAAACGTCGCAGACCAAACATCTTAAATATGTCATAAAAATTATGGAAAAATTTCCAGAAGACTGAAAGTACCAAGAAAAACTCTCTTGAAGATCTATCACCCAAAGAATACCACTGTTCAGTGTTTTCATCTTTTTCTTTTGGGGTATTGTCTACATATGTTTTCACACTTCCACCATCATTACTTAAAAGAATTTATTTATTTGCCAGAGAGAGAGAGAGAGAGAGAGCGATCCCAAGCAGGGGAAGTGGCAGGCAGAAGAACGAGAAGCAGGCTCCCCACTGAGCAGGGAGCCTGATGTGGGGCTTCGTCCCAGGACCCCGGGATCATGACCTGAGCTGAAGGCAGATGCTTAACCAACTTTCTTTCTCAGTCACGGACTACTTTTGCATTCTCTTTTTTCCTTACCATTTTTTAAAAATATTTTATTTATTTATTTGAGAGAGCAAGAGAGAGCAAGCACAGGTGGGGTGAAGGGCATAGGGACAAGCAGACTCCCTACTGAGCAGGGAGCCTGACACAGGGCTCTATCCCAGGACCCTGAGATCATGACCTGAGTTGAAAACAGATGCTTAACTAACTGAGCCACCCAGGCGCCCCTGCTTCCTTTTTTTTAAGATTTATTCATTTATTTTAGAGTGAGAGAAAATGAGTGTGTGTGTGTGCAAGTGGGGAGAGGGGCCAGAGGGAGAGAATCCAAGGAGAGCACCCCTGAGTGTGGATCCCCCTGCAAGGCCTAGGTGATCACAACCTGAGCTGAAGTCAGGAGTCAGACACTTAACCACTTGCTTTCTTTTTCTATAAATTTGACTATAAATTTTATATAAATTTCTACAAATTTGACATATTGATAGAATTCTACAATATTCGTCTTTTTGTGGCTGGCTTATTTCACTTAGTATAGTGTCCTCAGGTTCCATTTATGCTGTAGCTTGTGACAGGGATCTCCTTCCTTTTAAAGGCTGAATAATATTCCTTTTTATATAGATACTAAATTTTGTTTATTCATTCATCCATTGGTAGACATTTGGGTTACTTCTACCTCTTGGTTATTGGGAGTAGTGAACACGGATGTGCAAATATCTCTTTGAGATCCTGCTTTCAATTCCTTTGGATATATACCCAGCAGCCGGATTGTGGGATCATGTGGTGGTTCTAATTTTAATTTTTTGAGACACCTCCACACTATTTTCCACAGGGGTATTTTTTTAGAAAAAAAATGGTAAAGAAATATCCTATATGTAAAGGGTCATGTTGGACCAACACCCTAGATTCACAAGGGGGTGGGAATTCACTTCCCCAGTTTCCATGGTCTCCATTCCTTTTCCTGACAAAGCCCTAATTTGGGTCAGGTATTCACTCTTCCTTCAGAAGATTCAATGGAATTTGACCTTATCTCAGCTTTGGAAATGTATCTTGCTTACTCTAAACCCCTTTCAATAATCCCACTACCTTGCCATTGAATAGGAATTCAGACTTCAGGCCTGTACAGTACAGCTTTCCCCCAAGGAGTATTGGTAGCGGAGCAGGCAGGTGACCTAAGTTGGATCGGGTTGAAGGGAGAGGTTTCTGGAGTATGATTGGGTAAAAGGTTTTCTTTTTCTTCTGTAAAATATGAACAAAGAAACGTATGTCCCCATCGGCTCCTTTAAGCCATTTATTAGCAGTGAGGGCCCTAGTCTCCAGACAAAACTGATACACAAAGGAAGACGAAACCTAGAGAATATGAAATAAATGGCTTTGGGCCTGGAACCCTTCTGAGCTCTGGACTGCCGGAGCTAAAACTCTGTCAGTGTTTAAGCTAGTTTGAACTGGATTTTTCTGTACCTGGCAGCCCACAGCCTCCTACCTGGTATAACACTCTCTGCTATTCAGCAACCTTTGAAGAAAACTTTGAGAATTAACTGTCTCATAGCTCTGAGGTCTAACAACTGCTCCTGTTGCTGTTCCTCTTTACACATTGTCTGGTCCCACAACCGACCTGGGGACACCACGCCTGAGAACATATCAAAAATCTGACAGGTTTCCATTATGTGGCTGAGGGTTAGGTGAGGAAAGGGGTTATCCTCCGGCCAAGAGATGGCCTGTGACAAGATCTAATGTAGAGGAAAGATTTTTCCCTGGTTGTAGCTTTGGAGTGCCTCCGGTATACTGCTGATCCATCATGTTCTTTGATGTGAATCGGGGGCGGGTGGGGGGGGAATGCCCTTCCCAAGACACTTTACTTCCATATGATGGTAAACTGTCATAATACAGTGATTTTGTTAGCACAAAACATTTTTCTTTCATTTGCCAGAAAATTGTCGTAATGAATATACAAGTGTATGCTGTCTAGGGTGTAAATAGCTGTCTCTTAGATCTGGCACCATTGAGCCTGGCACCATCTGGACAAAGGAACGTGACAGCCTATTAGAGACAGAACACAGAATGCAGAACAGATGAGAAAGCTGGTGGAGACGTACTTACAGTCCATTTACTTTTAGTTCAGACAGGATTTCAATGGGTAAACAACTTTTAACAAGTAAACTGGGGAGATAAGGCTTTTTTTAAACTTTTTATTTTAAAATAATTTCAGACTTACAAAAAAAGGTGCCAAAGGAGTGGGGGAGAGAAACAAAAACAAAACAAAAAACATACCAACAACTCATCACCGAAAAGTAATAATCAGTTCTCGTGTATCCTTCACCCAGCTTCACAACTTACATAAAGATAGCATAAGGGGCACCTGGGTGGCTCAGTCGGTTAAGCATCTGCTTTCAGCTCAGGTCATAATCCCGGGGTCCTGGCACGGAGCCCCACGTCAGGCTCCCTGCTCAGTGGGGAGCCCTGCTTTTCCTTCTTCTTCTGCCTGCCGCTTCCCCCGCTTCTCTAGCTCTCTGGCAAATAAATAAATAAATTCTTTTTAAAAAAGATGGTACAATTATGAAAATCAGAAAATTAACTTTGATATCATACTATTAACTAATAAACATCTTATTCAAATGTTACTAATTGTCACACTAATGTTTTTTGTTTTTTTATGGTTCTGGATCCAATCCAGAATCACACGTTGCATTTAGTTCTCTTATTTTCTTATATTCTTATATATTCTCATACTTCTTTTCTCATATTTTCTTCAGTCTAATGTAGTTCCTCGGTGTCTCTTTGTCTTTTATGAGATTGACACTTTTGGAGAGTACTGGCCAGTTATTTTGTAGAATTACCTTCAAGTTGAGTATACATAATGTCCTCATGATTAAATTCAGGTTTTACATTTTTGACAAGAATACCACAGAAGTAATGCTGTGCCCTTCTCCGTGCATCATTTCAGGAGTCCCGTGACATTAATATGTTAACTTTCATTACATGCTTACAGTGCGTTGTGCCTGGTTTCTCCACTATAAAGTTACACCTACTCTCTTTATTAATAAATATCTTGTGTTGACATACTTTGAAAATATGCATATATCCTATTTCTTTTTTGTTTTTTAAAGATTTTATTTATTTATTTGACACCCAGAGAGAGAGATCACAAGCAGGCAGAGATGCAGGCAGAGAGAGAGGAGGAAGCAGGCTCCCTACCGAGCAGAGAGCCTGACGCAGGGCTCCATACCATGACCCCGAGACCATGACCCGAGCCAAAGGCAGAGGCTTAACCCACTGAGCCACCCAGGTGCCCCTATATCCTATTTCTTATCAAACTTTGTCCCACTAATTTTACCACCTGTTGGTGATTCCTACCTACAGCAATTATTAGTATGGTATTGGCCAAATTGTGAGATCAAGATTTGAACTTTAGAATTAAGTTTGGAAACTCTCCCCAGAAGTAGGTGAGAAACATCTTGCAATCTGAGAGTATAATCTTCTGCCTAAGAGCAGGAGTTTCGCAGTCAGACAGACCCAAACTCAAATAATGGCTCCACTGGTTATTAGTTTTGTGATTCTAAGCAAATTAACTTCTCTAAGCATCAGTTCCTTTATTGGTAAAATGAAGATTATGGAGTCTGCTTTATAGAGTTTTTATAGTGAATATAATAAATATAAAATTTATCATGTCTGTCCCAAGATAAATGCTCAGTAAAATTTAGCTATCATTATAATGATAATGATTATTGTTATTGTAATGAAGAGTCTCAGAACAAATCTTCCCCAAAATGCCACTTTAGCATGCAGACAGTTTTGAGCTGAAGGCAGTCAAGGTCTTGTGAGCACCTGAGTGGCTCAGTCGGTTAAGCATCTGCCTTCAGCTCAGGTCATAATTCCCGAGTCCCAGGATCCCAGGATTGAGCCCCACAACAGGCTCACTGCTCAGTGGGGAGTCTGCTTCCTTCCCCCATCTTGTGTTCTCTCTCTCTCTCGAATAAATAAATAAAATCTTTTTTTAAATAAGTTTTTTAAAGATTTTATTTATTTTATTTGGCAGAAAGAGAGAGATCACAAGTAGGCAGAGAGGCAGGCAGAGAGAGAGGGGGAAGCAGGCTCCCCGCTGAGCAGAGATCCTGATGCGGGGCTCAATCCCAGGACCCTGAGACCATGACCCAAGCCAAAGGCAGAGGCTTAACCCACTGAGCCACCCAGGCGCCCCAATAAATAAAATCTTAAAAAAAAAAAAAAAAGACCTTTGGGCTCAAGAGAAACTCTTTCTCCTCTTTTAACCGTATAGAAGAATCTAAATTAGGAATCTTTCCCAGAATAAAAGTTATTAGCAGAGACAAATTTTATTTGAATGTGCCATCTATGTGGCAAGGCAAACATCTTACTATGGATGAAATCATCCTGTCATAGAGGAGAAACAGAGTACAATCAAAAACATTTCATGATGCTTCCTGATCAGGGAAAAGAATGCCTGCTTTACAGCTTTGGACCAGCGTTGACTCTATATCTTTCATTTTTTCCCCCCTTTCTAACTGGGACACTGAGGTTATTTGTTTCTGTTTGCTACTGTATTTTTGAGGATGAGAAAAGAGCAGAGGACAGATAGCTCTTCTTCTTAGCTTACAAATTACTTAACCAAAAAGAACCACATGTGTACCAGCTGGAGATGCCTGAACATCTCCCAAGGCTTTTACTGGATTCAGTGACTTTGGATAACATTCTTGGGGTAGAGTGGGGAGGAATTTATTCTGTATATGGGAGGAAAGTGCAAGGGAAATTTATTGGCCAGAGGACAGATTGTGACAGACTGACCATGTGTTTTCCAAGCTCATTTCTTTTTCCTCCTAGGCACTAAGTTAAACTACATTTCTCAGCCTCTCATACGATTAGATGAGGGCCACCTGCTTGAGTTCTGGCCAATGAGATGTGGGCAAAGTTGCAATATGATACTCCTGGGCCTACTCCATAAAACATCCCCCACAATCCTATTCTGTGCTCTTTCTGTCCCTCATCTACAAGCCTGATGACAACATCTAGGGCAATACAATTCCTAAAGGACTGCACAGAGCAGAAACCCCCAGCTGACCACATTGAATTCTTTGTGAGCAACAAATAAGTGTTTATTGTATTAAGTCACTGAGATTTATTTATTGTATTAAGTAAGTGAGATTTTGAAATTATTTATTGCAGAAACTAGTGTTAATTATGCTAATTTAACATGCTGTTATACAGCAAATGGGCAGCTAAATGTTTATTCAGAGATTCCAGACCTATTAAATGCATTATTTTAGATGAGTATAGACCAGTCAATTTGATAAATAAATTTTAATTTTCTAATGGTTGCCTTTTGGACACAATATGCCCACCCATAGTGGAATAATGGATGTCATGTCTGAATGCGTCTGAGGGGCGGGCTGGAAAGGGATGTCAAAAAAAGTGGGGTCAGCTGTAAAGTGAGTAAAGTCTAGGTCCAATCCTGAGTCCAAGATCACAGATGGCCTATCATCCAAAGTCCAAACAGGGGAAGAGAAACCATCCTGGGTGTTCAGAAGAGAGACACTGGGGTAAGGGAAAGAGGAAGAAGCAGGGAAACCAATTAGAGGACAGTGAGGCATCGCAGACATTAGCAACAGCATGAAGCCACCACCAGCCTTTGACTGTAAAACACAGGCAGACAGTGGTTTAATTGGAGCCCAGGGGTTAAGATCACCAGTAGAAGAGACAGTCAAGGCAGACATCCCCATAGGTGCTGGAGAGCATGGAAGAATGGCAGCAGCTTTGGAGAGCCACCCATGGAAAGGAGAGGGAGATTCTACCATTCCATCACCAGTGCCTCCCACTGACTAATGCCAGCTGGAAGGCAAGTGACCTGAGGGCCTGAGAAAGACAGTCTTACAGGAGCCAGTCCTCCTGCCTTACTGAGCAGGGTAGGCGGACCACAGGCAAGGGATCTGAGCACACCAAAGCCTAGGACATCCGGAAACACAGAAAAACAGGAAGATATGTAGAACACTCTATTCTCAATAAAATCAAAGCTCAAGGGTTAGAGCAACTTAAAAGAGCATTGTAATCAAAGGTGGGACATTTTTAAATGTTCTTGCTTCTCAGAGATTCTATTCTAGTTACTGTGATTTAAGTTATCACTTTTTCATTTTTATTCTAGGTCATGGAAGAGCCAGCATGGGGGGAGGGAGATTTTATTCTTATGTCTACATATGAAATCTAGTCAAATGCAGCTTCTTTGTCCATTCTTGTAAGCAAATTTGATTAAGCCTCTGGAAACTGCAGAAGTGGAAGGTGGAACAAAATCTGCCTCTTCTACTTAGCAGCTGTGTGAGAATGAGCAGACCACTTCACTGACTCCTGCAGGTCTGCTTTCCTCATCTCTCAAGTGGACACAATAATACTTTCTTACTTATCTCATTGGCTTATTGGAATAGTCATAGCTTCTGTTCATTTAGGTTGATTGGCTGGTTGGTTGGTTGGTTGGTTTTAATGAGACAATGTATGTGAAATAGTGGTATACAGGAAAGCATTATATAATGCTGGAACGTTATACATATTAATATGGCTCCAAATCTGTCTCCCCACCATTCCATCCTTTCTTTTGAGGGTTAGCTTTACTGAGATGTAAAATAAATATAATCAATTTCAGCAAGTAAGCACACAATTCAATGAATTTTGACCAGTGTATATAGGTATGTAACCACGACCACAATCATGATACAGAATATATCCATTGCCCCAAAAGTCATCCCTAGTGCCCCTTTGCACTTTTGTATTTTGAGTCAATATGTACCCAAGAGAAATGAAAACATACGTCTACACAAAAACTTGTATGTAAATGTCTGTAGTAGCATTATTCATAATAGCCCCAAAGTAGAAACAACCCAATAGACCCAAATGTCTATTAGCTAACAAATGGGTAAGTAAAATATCCCATATCCATGCAGTGGAATGTGTTCAGCCACAAAAAGAAATGGACTGATACATGCTATGACATGGATGAACCTTGAAAACATTATGTTAAGAAGAGAAAACAGTCACAAAGACCACATATTGTATGATTTCATTTATGTGAAATGTCCAGAATAAGCAAATCTATAGAGATAGAAAGTAGGACCAGGGGTTAAGGGGAAATGGAGAGTATTTGCAAATAGGTATGGGTTTCTTTGGGGGGTGGTAAAAATGCTCTCAAATTGAGTTTGGTTGCACAATTCTGTGACTATATTAAAAACCATTGAATTGTGTCCTTTAAATGGGTGAATTGTATGGAATGTGAATTATATCTCCATTATGTTCTTAACCAAAAAACTAATCCAGGAATTAAAGGAACTCCAAAACAAAGGGAAAATTTCAATCACACTATTTCATTATAACTTTTGTATACTACTTTTCCTTCAAAGATACAAGAGCATTTCTATAAATTAAAACAGAAAGATACCATCCACAATCCTAATATCCTAAGAAAGCAAACTATTTTATTTCTTGTCCCTTCCTCACCTCATCTTTGAGTATGTTTGCTTGGTTTATAGTCATCAGTGGTACACACATAATTAGTAGGTTGCTTTCATCAGTTAATGTTACATGATGAACATTTTCCCATCTTGCTACATAGTCTTCCTTGTGATCATTTTGAAGAAAATATGACATTCCACCCGACAGACCACATTCCTCCATCCACTCAGACACCCACACCAGAAACCTAAGCTACACCTATGTTGTTCCTGCCACTGCTGTAGTGCAGAACAGCCTACTCTCTTCCTAAATAACTGCAGAGGTTTTCTAACTGGTGCCTGGCTCTTTGGTGGTCCTCTAGCAATCCATTCTTCATGCAGCAGCCAGGCCTAAGACTAGTGTCTTCAAGGACTCCCAACCAACTATGTAATAGAGGCCAAACTACTCCAATGGTTCACAAAGCCCTTCAGGTTTGGGCTGTTGTCTGCATTTTTAGCCTCATTATCCATGCCCTCCTATCCCTTTCCCCAGTCCATATTCCCTGTGTTCACTGAAATGCACACAGCATAGTGTTTGAGGTTTACTCTGCCCAGAATAATTCACCCACCACTCCTGCCCTCTCTACTCTACAAACTCCTACTTATCCTGTAAGTCTTAGCATAAACATTGCTTCCTCTGAGGATCATCTATTTTCCCCAGATGGTGGGAGGTGCTCCCACTTCCATACTCCTAGATACCTTTGTACATATCTCCATTTCATATTGTCCCTCCCTGTATGCTCCACGCTTACCTATCTCCCCTGCATAGGAATTATGCTCTTTTCAGCTTGTTACTTCCAGCATTCCAGCATCTGGCACATCGTACATCCCAGGAAATGTTATTTCAATAATGTAAAGGTTATAATTGTGCTAATTCATCACTGTTTTTATGCAGTATTCAAATCACATTTCACATATGATTTAATTCTCTAAACAACCTTACATTGTTATTACCATTTTAAAGATGAGGAAACTGAAGAGGTTAAATACCTTACCCCAAATCATTACACAGCTAGTAAGTGGCAGAATCAGGATTTGAACTTAGGCAGTGTGATTCCATGCTCTTGATCGCTACATTGTACTACCCCTTGAACAAATCAAGTAAACCATTCCTTTATTGTCATATGTATAGGTTACTTGTAATCTACCTATCCCTCCCTCCGTCCCTCCATCTCTCTCTCTCTCTCTCTGATATAGATGGAACTGTAACAGAAAATGGTATGTATATATAGCTTATTTTCCTTTTTTGAATTTTGCTCAAGATAAATCTCTATGAGTAGAATTTAAAGACACATTACAAGATGAAGACATTTAGGGCACCTGGGTGGCTCAGATGGTTAAGTGGCTGGCTGACTCTTGATTTCAGCTTAGGTCATGATCTCAGGGTCCTGTGATCCAGCCCTGCACTGGGCTCCACACTCAGTGGGGAGCCTGCTTCAAGATTCTCTCTCTCCCTCTATCCCTCCCCACCACTCGGTCATGCTCTCTCAATCGCTCTCAAATAAATAAGTATTAAAAAAAAAGAAAAGAAAAGAAATAGGGTGCCTGGGTGGCTCAGTGGGTTAAGCCGCTACCTGCGGCTCAGGTCATGATCTCAGGATCCTGGGATTGAGTCCCACATCGGGCTCTCTGCTCAGCAGGGAGCCCTCTTCCTCTCTCTCTGTCTGCCTCTCTGCCTTTTGATCTCTCTTGTGATCTCTCTCTCTCAAATAAATAAATAAATAATCTTTGAAAAAAAAGAAATATACTTGATCTTTTTTTTTTTTTCAAAGATTTATTTATTTATTTATTTATTTATTTGAGAGAGAGAGAGAGTGCTCAAGCAGGGGTAGTGGCAGGCAGAGGGACTGTGCCAATGGCAAACACTTAACCAACTGAGCCACCCAGTCCTCTCTATACTTGATCTTTAAAAAAAAAAAGAGAGAGAGATGGGGACATTTTTTTGGATCTTCTTGTGTCCAATAACAACTTCACTTACCATGATATAGCTTCTGCTAAAGAGGTAGAAGCTTCAAGGCCATCGGCCATCCAGCTGATACAGGATCAACCAGATGGGATCAAGCACTTTGACCACTGAAGATGGCTGCAAGACAAGTTCAAGAAGGGGCAGCCTGGTGGGAATCAGCCTTGGCTGGCAGCTGGCCTAACTTCACTATACAATCTCGATCTAATTTTAGGGTGAAAGAATGGAAATCACTTCTATGTTGCTTCTCAAAAATGTACAGACATGAAGGACTTGGTGGCCAAACTACAGCATCAGTCTTCTCAATGGCATTCTTTCATGCCACTAAATAAGTTAATCTAGGCAGTATGAATTTACATTTTTTAAAAGATTTATTTATTTATTTATTTGACAGACAGAGATCACAAGTAGGCAGAGAGGCAGGCAGAGAGAGAGGGAGAGGGAAGCAGGCTCCCTGCCAAGCAGAGAGCCGATGCAGGGCTCGATCCCAGGACCCTGGCATCGTGACCTGAGCTGAAGGCCAAGGCTTTAACCCACTGAGTCACCCAGGCACCCCTGAATTTATATTTTTGAAGCCTGCCACCACATAAATCTGCCCGTCTGAGACTCTGTGTTTTGAGGCAGTCCAAGCTAGCCCAGCAGAGAGAGCCTGTGGAGAAAGAGTGATGTCCGGCCTGCAGGTCCAAGCTGCTCCAGCCATTCCAACCTAGATGACAGACGTGGAAATGAAAGAGCTACCTTGGACATTTCACCTCCAGCAGACATGGTGTGGAGAAAGACGGAAGAAACAAACTACAACCAGAATTCAGGCCTCAGATCTATGGCTCCAGTTAAACCATCCCACCACCTATAACCATTTGAGCCACCCCAGCCACCCAGGCTTCATGAAATAGATAAGCTATTTCCCCCCAATTCCAGATCCACAAAATCAGGAGCATAACAAATGCTGTTTAATACCACTAAATAAACCAAGAAAACCATTTTTATCCACCATGGAATTTGAAGAAGATACTTGAATGAGAAACACTGGCTGAAAATAAGTGCTATTTCTACCCTAGCTGCTGACTTGGTTCACAACTTGCAGTTGCTCACTGTTGCCACTGATTTGATCCAGAGTCACATGTGTGACCTCTTCAAAGCAGCAGGGATCGCTGGCCGGCCGAGTTTTCTTCCCCTGCTTTAACCCCAGAGGACCGGTGGTAATCCGGGAAAGCTGGTGCTCCTCCGGACTGCCAGAGGGCGCTCTAGCCACTGTGCTGCCTGATAGAGCGACGCTACCTCAGCCTCCTTGAGAACAATAGGGAAAACTCCGGCTTTGAAGGTCAAATCCCAGCTCCACCACCTAAACTAGTTGTATAATTCTCAGCCACTTAATGAACTTGGAGGCACTGGATTTTCTCCTCTCTGAAATGAGGACAATAACACCTAACTTAGTGTGTTGTTAGGGTTCGGTGAGCCTTACCCATCACATTTCATCATAATGATAGCTAATGTTTACTGAAACCTCAAAAATGACTTAAAATTCCTTATCACCATCCTTAGGTGGTCGCCCAACACTGCCTGGCAATTTCAGAAACACTGCCTAGCAATTTCAGAATAAATTGAATATTGCGCTATTTTGTCTTCACACCCTCCTCTCTGGAACCTCCCCCAGACCCTCGCTCTCCTCACTCAAAGCTGACGTCACCTCAGGTTTCACTGATAAAAGAGAAGGAAACTACCCCACCCTTCAGTTACCAAATCTAGACTTCTCTCTGCATCTGCATTCCCTTCTCCTTTCCTCTTTTCCCCTCCTCCTATTAAAGATCTGTCCTTCCATTTGGTTCTAGATCCCATCATTCCCCCTCTCCACTGATCTTCCCTCAACTTCACATAGGCTCCAACACCTCTCATGTTCGGAAACCTTACTTTGACCCCTGAACTCCCCCCAGGTACTGCCCTGTGTCTCTGCTCCCTTTCTGGCTGACTCTCGAAGGAGTTTCTACAGATGCCTCTCTTGCTCCATTACCTCTTCACCTGCCCCCTTACCCAGATCTGGATTCCAGTTCTGCCATTCCTCTGATGTTTTTGTCAGGGTCACCTTGACTTTCTTCTTAACCAACAGCAGTGTCCGCTCGACTCTTTTCCTCTCCACTTCTCAGCAGCAGCAGGCTCACTTGGACTTTTGAAATATTCTCCTCTCTTAATTTCAGCAAAACCATAACCTCCTGGCTTCCTTCTCTTTTTTGTAAGGGTCTCCATTCTCCATCTCCTTTCCTTTTTCAACACCATGTGTCAATGTTGGTGTTTCTCAAGATTTGATCCTGACTCCTGTTTTCTTCTGCTCTGACATATTCCCCTAGATGATCTCATCCACCACCAACTTTAAATGCATATTACGCTGATGCTTTCAAGTGTATATCTATAGTTCAGGCCTCTCTTACCACCTCCAGACTCACATATCTGCTGGCCTAGCTCATGTAACTACTGTGAAGCTTACCTCTTTCAGTTCCACTCTCTCGCTACAGTCAGAAAACCAGGTGTTATCCTAGACCTTTTCCTAATTTTCTCTGGTAACTTAATAATTTCTGTCTATTTTACTTCCAAAGTAGGTCTCAAAACTGTCCTCTTCTGTCTCTCTCTGCAGCCAGCCTCCCATCCCCTCTCATCTGAACGGCTGCCTCCTGCTTGGTCTCTCAATGCCTTCCCTCTTGCTCCTGCTCCTGCCCCTGCCCATTCCCAATGTAACAGGCAGAGTTCTCTTCCTCAACATTACTGTGTCAGTTACTGTGACTTACCTACTTCAAAACTGTCAGTGGTTTCCCGTTATGCTTAGAATGATCCAGACTACTTGCCATGGGCTGCCCAGCGTCTGGCCTCCAAGCCCCTGCCTACACCTTCAACCTCATCCTAACCCCACCCTTCTTTTTCATGATGCTCCAGCCACACTGGCCTTCTGGAAGGCCTACCCCACAGCCTTCAGACTGTGATGCCCTCTGCCTTGCTCTTCACCTAGATTGTACCTTCTCGTGTTCTGGATCTTAACTGTATCAGTTATGAATGGTCTTGCCTGAAAATAAAAGAAACCTCATCTCACAGAGGCTTAAACACATGGAGGTTTATCTCTTATAACAAAATTTCCAGAAGTCAGTATGGCAGGACTGGCACAGCAGCTCCATGAGGAACTTGGCCTCCTTCAAGATTTTGGCCCCAGCATCCTTCATATATCGACCTCCCATGTCTGGCCTCATGGTCAAAGATGCCTCCCGCACCTTAAGTCCTTAACTCTTTATCCCGGGCAGAAGAAGGAGAGGTAGGGAGCCAAGTCCCCTTTTTATTGAACTTCCTGTTATGTAGAATTTCAAACATAAAAAAATAGAGTACATATAGTTCTATATATATAATTCTATATACTAGTATAACAGCCCCGCATGGACCCATCATATAGCCACAATAATTATCAACCTGCAGCCGATCTCATTTTACCTATACCCTCCCCACACACATTTCCCTCTCCACTTAATATTTTGAAGCAAGCCCCAGACATTGTATTTTTTCCCAAAGTGTTTCATTATGTATCTCTAAAAGAGAAAGCTCTTCCTATTAAAATATAACCACAATACTATTACCACACCAGAAAATGAACAATTCCTGAATATCATCAAATAGCCAGTGTTCAAATTTCCAATCATCCCAGAAAGGTAATATAGTTTGAAGTATGCAAATTGGACCAATACTTGCAATTGATATGTCCTTGACATCCCTTTTAATCTATAGGATCTCCCTTCATCTTGTTTTCCTCTCAATTTATTTTTGAGAAATCAGATCACTTATCTCCATTTTGCTAAAATCTGGATTTTCCTGATTTCATCCTAATGATGTCCTCTGTCTTCTGTATCTTGTGAACTAATAGTTGGATCTACAGGTTTAATTAAACTCAGGCTTATTTTTTTTGTTACTGTAGCTTTTGTTTGCTTGTTTGCATGTTTGTTTGTTTGTCTGTTTTGGCAAGACCTCTTTGTAGGAGGTGGTGTACTCTGCTCTCTGGAGTTGCCGAAAGTCTGATTGTCTTTTTGTGGTATTAGCGACTTTTTTTTTTTAAGAGAGAGAATCTTTTTTTTTTAATATTTTATTTATTTATTTGACAGACAGAGATCACAAGTAGGCAGAGAGGCAGGCAGAGAGAGAGAGAGAGAGGAGAAAGCAGGCTCCCTGCAGAACAGAGAGTCCGATATGGGACTCAATCCCAGGACCCTGAGATCATGACCTGAGCCGAAGGCAGAGCCTTAACCCACTGAGCCACCCAGGCACCCATATTAGCAGCTTTTGATGATTAATGTTTAAACCTACTAATTCATTAGGTTAAAGTGTTCATATTTTAATTCTATCATTCTTCATGTATTGGTTGAAACACTTTTATAAAGAGAAACTTCCTCTATTATTACGTTCCACAATGGATACAGATAAATAATAATAAATAATAAATAAATAAAGGAAAAGTAAATACTTGATTCTTTCCTTTAGTTTGCTAGTTTGCAAAATAATGAATTGATTCATTGGCATCCTGCAGTGGTGGCCACTAAGGGATCCTTTTTTAAAAAATTGTCTTTATGAACTTATAGATTTAAATGTATTTGATGTTATTTTACTATATTGCAGTTATTCTCCTTAGTGATGCTCAGATTGTGCCATCCTTTGGCCTTTAGAGTGTCCTCACATTGGTTCACGATTTCTTTTTCTATCAGAAAAACTATAGCTTTCCTGAAACATCGCTTGGCCAGTATCAACTTCTGTCTCACTGGCCAGAGTTATGTCACATGGCCACCCTGAGCTGGATGATGATGGTAGATGACATTTGAGTCATTTGCCATCCCTTCAAAGAGGCTTCTCCTGGTGCCCCATCTAAAGTCTGTCTGTACCCCCTTTTATTCTGCAGAATTTTATCCTGTTCGCTTCCTTTACGCTACTAACTATAAACTCTAGTTATTTTATTTCTTCACTTGTTATAAGGGTCTGCCTCGCTAGATTGTAAGCTTCATGACATTTTCCCTAGCATGATACCTGCAGATGTTCATGGAAGATACTCAGTAAATATTTGTTGAATAAATAAATAAATGAGGTAGACACAACTATTATCTCCACTGTATGCAGTGCTGTCCCATATAGTAGCTGCTAACCTCATGTTGCTATTTCAATTTAATGTAGAACAGCTACTATGGAAAACCACATGAAGGTTCTTCAAAAAGTTAAAAATAGAAGTACCATATTACTCAACAGCCCCACTTCCGGGTATGTATCCAAAGGAATCAGAATCAGGATCTTAAAGAGCTATCTGCACCCCCATACTCACTGCAGTACTCTTCACAGTTGCCGAGACATTCAAACAAGTGAAACATCCATCAACAGACAGAAGAATTTAAAAATGTTATATATAGGGGCACCTGGATGGCTCAGTCATTAAGCATCTGCCTTTGGCTCAGGTCATGATCCCAGGGTCCTGGGATCAAGCCCCACATTGGGCTTCATGCTCAGCAGGAAGCCTGCCTCTCACTCTCCCACTCCCCCTGCTTGTGTTCCCTCTCTCGCTGTGTCTCTCTCTGTCAAGTAAATAAATCTTAAAAAAAAAAAATTTAATGTTATATATAAATACAATGAATGCCATTCAGCCTTATAAAAAAGGAAATCCTGCCATTTGCAACAACATGGATGAACCTCAAAGACATCATACTAAGGGAAATTAACCAAACACAGAAGGACAAATGCTGCATGCTATCACTTATATGAGGAATAGTATGAGGAATACCATTTATATGAGGAATAAAATAGTCAAACTCATATAAGCAGAGAATAGAATGGTGATTGCCAGGGGCCAGGAGGTGAGGGAAATAGGGAGGTATTAATCAAAGGGTACAAAGTTTCAGTTATGGAAAGTAAGTCTTAGAGATCTATGACATAGACAGGATGATTCCTATAGTGCATAGTACTGTATTGTATACTTACAAATTTGCCAATAATAACAATGAAGTAATAATAAAATAAAGAGAGCAGAAGGAAACTTTTGCAGGTGATAGATAAGTTTATGGAAGATTATGGTAATGGTTTCATGGGTATATACTTCTCTCCATACTGATCAATATATATACATGAAATATGTATACAGTTTTCTGTATGTCAATCATTCCTCAGTGAAGTGGTTTAAAAAATAAGTAAATAAAAATACAAATTTAATTTAATTTAACTTAATTAAAAATCCAGTTTCTTAGATTAGTCACATACTAAGTACTCGAAAACCACATGTGACTAGTGACTACCACCATGTAGAGAGAGTGCATTTATCTCATCACAGAATTCTACTGGAAGGTGCTGGATAGAAGAAGAAACTGGCTGAGAGGTAAATTAGCCAAGGTCACACAGCTATAAGAGGAGGAGTTGGGATTCAAACCTGTGTTTGAGTGACATCGGAGGTGGAATTCAACACCATAACATAGTCGTCACTGCTGTTACTACTTGCTTAGTCCTGTTTTCAATATCAGTCTCTCTGAAGGAATTTACAGGGAGCTTCAAACCTGGCTACTTCACAGGGTGACCAACTGTCCTAATTTGCCTGGGCCTGGCGATATTCCCAGGATGCAGAAAAGTTCTGGGCAAACCATTGTTAAAAAAACAAAGTTCAACCAAGTAAATTTGAAGATCCAATTGGCTTTATTAAGCAATTCATGATTTGGGCAGCATCCCCTCTAGTAAACAGAAAGGGAGTTCTGTGGAGTATACAACATGGAAAGCTTTTACAGGAAAAAGGGTGGGGGTAAGAAGTTGTTAGCAGAAAGAAAAGGTCACCTTCCCTTAGGGGGAAGGCCAGAAGGTCTTATTACGTGGACTACCTCATCTTTTTTTTTTTTTTAATTACCTCATCTTTCTATGGAGAAGAATGAGGGTCCATGTGACAGATTACTTCATTGATGCTGACCAGAAAATTCCTGACTGACTGGTTAAGACTACAATTCCAGGTTGAGGTTGAAAATGCGATTAGGTTAGGTATGAAGCCCTGATTTGGTGACTTGGTCTAGACTCCATTTAGGGTCTGTGGTTCTGTTTTCTTCCTTCCTTTCTTCCTTTCTTTGCTTTTAAAGTAGGCTCTATGCCCAACATGAGGCTTGAGCTCACAACGCTGAGATCAAGATGCACACTGAGGTTTTCTTTGAACACCATACTACCCATTTATAAAATGGGTTTGTGGCAGGTAAATAGATGGGCTCACTCAACTCTATTTCAACCCCATGTAATATGCCACACTGCATGCTAGAGGTGAGAAAATTGAAGACTTCGTTTCCCAGACTCCCTTAGACCTTGGGTTTAATATATAGTCTAGCTCTGGCCTAGCGGATGTACTTGGGCAACATCAGGAAGGCCAGATTGGAAAGGAACCTGCATTTCTGCTGTTTTATCTGCTGGATGGTGCAGTGGCAGCAAAGGTCCCTGTGTCTCCTCTTGGATGTCAGGGACTCATGCATTCTGCAGGTGTAGATCTCGCCTGAGCCAGTCAGTCCTGGTCTCGGCAGTAGAAGCAACAGCTTTCTTGCTTTCTCATATCTTGTTTTACCGTTGTACCAGAAGTAGCAGCTCCCATATCCCAGTTCCCTGAGTAAACTGATACTGTGATGGAATTCTGGGAGGTCATTACTGGAAACTCAGCCTGGAGGCTGCCCATTCAGCCTTTCCCAGGATTCTTATCCACCCAGTCCACTGTATTCATTATGCTGAAAAGAGTTCAAGTGACTTTTATTTTTTGCAGATGAAGAATCTTCACAACTTAACAGGGATTTCCTCTGGAAAATAGGGAGGCTGTATAACAAATCTGAGTGTCCTGAACACTGGGACCCTAACAGAAAACTCTACCACTGCTAGCATTCTCAAAGGAAGGTGCATATACCTGAATCAGCAGCATCTCCCAAATACTGTAACTTTGGTTGTGGTGAAATGTCTACACACACACACACACATACACACACACACATTTTTCTTCTATATGCTGAATATTCTTCCAAATCTCTTTACATGACAGTTCCCATCTTAATCTCTCAACCTCCAGGTACCACATCAATTGTGGCATCCTCAACTTCACCATCTAAACTGTTCCTCTCCTCCAGTTGTTGTCTGGAAGAGAGGAACATTTTGTTTAATTTTTACGTTACTTAGCACAATCTGTATTTATTTATTTACTTGTTTATTGTCTGTATCCCCCTGTCCCCACCTTCTCTCCCAACCCTCCACCCCAGGTGTGCTCCGTGATGGAAGGGAATTTGTTTTGCATTATTCATCACTGTAACTTCATTACTTGGCACAGTGGCTTGCACATGGTAGCATCATTTTTTTTTTTGAAGATTTTATTTATTTATTTGACAGACAGAGATCACAAGTAGGCAGAGAGGCAGGCAGAGAGAGAGGAAGGGAAACAGCCTCCCTGCCGAGCAGAGAGCCTGATGTGGGGCTCAATCCCAGGACCCTGGGATCACGACCCGTGCCGAAGGCAGAGGTTTTAACCCGCTGAGCCACCCAGACGCCCCAATGGTAGCATCATTTAAAAATATATCTTGAATAAATACAAAATAGAGATTGTTATAGCTAGGAAAATTTTTAAAAGAGAAAAAGCCTCTTTTGTAAACAAGATTAATCCAAACTGCAAAGAAATAATGAGAAATAAAGGCACCCAACAATTGTGATGAAAGGCAACACAGTGCAGGTAGTGGAGTATGACAGCAGACATTTGCAACCACAGCATAAACCCTAGGCAATGAGAGACACACTGCCTTTTGGGAGGCACCATGATTGAGTTATGAAGTGTTCACGTTGGGGTGCCTGGGTGGCTCAGTGGGTTAAGCCTCTGCCTTCGGCTCAGGTCGTGATCTTAGGGTACTGGGATCGAGCCCCACGTTGGGCTCTCTGCTCAGCAGGGAGCCTGCTTTCCCCTCTCTCTCTGCCTGCCTCTCTGCCTACTTGTGATTCCTCTCTCTCTCTCTATCAAATAAATAAAATAATAAATAAATAATAAATAAATAAAATCTTAAAAAAATAATAAAATGGAATGTTCAGGTTCTAGAGCCACCTCAGTGTGATTTTAAATGTCAGTTCTACATTTCTGCTATGTGATTTGGGGTAAGTTAATGAGCTTCTCTTGATTCCATTCCCTCATCTGGAATATGAGGAGAATAACCGTACCCAACTCACATGCCTACTGTGCTAATTAAAAGAAAAGATGACATTTACGTGCTTAGTACAGTGTATGGCCTGTGAGGACTCAATAAATGTTAGATAATAAAACCATTATAATTCTGTGAAACCCAGCTCCATTCCTGAAATCATGCCCAGGACTTGGGGTCACTTCGATTATAGCCTATTACATTTCTAGCCACCACACCCTATCCCCCTTCACCAAATCATAATTAGTAGGTACTTAAAAAATATTAGTGACTAACAGGAAGTTTGTTCATGTGGGATGTGTTCCATTCCTGCCATTCCTATATACACAGTTATTATTGGTGGTGCTGATGCTATATTTTTCCATCTCTGTTGACTAAAAACAAAACAAAACAAACAAGACCTTTAAACAGGCAACAAGAGTATTGGGTGGAAGGGTGCCTGGGTGGCTCAGTCGGTTAAGCATCTGCCTTCCGCTCAGGTCATGATCCTAGGGTCCTGGGATCCAGCCCCACACTGGACTCCCTGCTCGGCGAGCAGGAAGCCTGCTTCTCCCTCTCCCTCTGCCTGCTGCTCCCCCTGCATGTGCTCTGTCAAATAAATGAAATCTTTGAAAGTAAGTAAGTAAGTATTGGGTGGAAAATACTCCCATCATTGGAGAGAAGAGCAACCAACATGAAAGAACAGTAAATAGAGAAGGATTGACCTAAACCTTTCCAGTGATGCATTTCAGTGAGTAATTTTCCTTACGTTTGATTTGTCCAATTGAGAGGGACAGGGTCAAATCATTCTTTCGTTCAGCAAGTATTTATGAAGTGTCTACCAAATTTATGATGTAGAAAGAATAGGCTAGGAATACCTCCTCTGCATTCACCCCAACCCAGTTAACCTCTATTCAATATTTAGAATTCAGCACAGGGGCGCCTGCCTGGCTCAGTCAGCCAAGCGAACGACTCTTGATCTCAGGGTCATGAGTTCAAGCCGCATTATGGGCATAGAGCCGACATGGGAAAAAAAAAAAAAAAAGTAGAATTCAGCTCAAATACCATTTCCTCTGCTAAAGCTTAAGACTAGGTCAGGTCACCCTGGTAGGTGTCCTCATGGCACTGGCAGCCTTACTTTTCCCCATTTGTCAGAATGTACTTATGCCTTTGCTTTTTGGGTGATTATGTGCTTTACTCCATGTCTTTTCTGTAATCTACACAAGGGCTGGGACTTTGGTTTTGGTCAAGAATGTATCCCTGGTACTTAGCTTGGTGTCTACTCTGTAGTAGTTGCTCAATTCTGAAGAAAGGAAAAAATCGAGGCCCTAATGAAGGGGTCCATCAGAACTTCATGTTAACACTATTAATTCACCAGGACAGGTTTTGTGTTTTGTTTTGTTTTTTAAGATTTTATTTATTTATTTCAGAAAGAGAGAGAGAGAGCATGAGGGGAGAGGGTTGGAGTGACAAGCAGACTTCTCGCTGAGTGGGGCTCGATCCCAGGACCCTGAGATCATGACCTGAGCCAAAGTCAGATGGTTAACTAATTGAGCCACCCAAGCACCCTGGCACTAGGATAGTTTTGTCTTGTTTCTGGTGGCCTCTGACTCCCCAAGGCAGCTCTGCTCTCTAGCGCCCTGAAAAAGCAATATGAAAATCACTGTCATTGAAAATAGTGCTATACTCCAAAATTGTCTCTTGTATCACTTGTATGAAATGGCCTCAAGGCACCAGCAAGACACCAGCACCTGTCACAAAAGCAAAAATGAAATAAAGAAGTTCATCTTGGCTCAATATTATTCTGGCAGCTAAAGTTCTAATAATCCTTTTTAAAGATTTTTTTTTTTTAAGTAATCTCTACACCCAACATGGGGCTTGAACTCACAACCTCAAGATCAAGAGTCACATGCTCCAATGACTGAGCCAGCCAGGCGCCCCTAGTAATTCTTTTTACACTGTCTTGAAGCATACGTTATTTCCATGTTCATACTGTAGCATCATTAAAACTTCCTGGATGAGAACTTGAGCATGTTTGACTTTATCTCCATTTTGGCAAATAAATACAACTTCTGCAGTGATAATATATAACGATGGCATGGCAAGCAGGTTTTATGTTTGTCTTCAGAAAATAACCAGTCGTACTTAGAATAACTAAACACTAGGTTATAAGTTCACATTGCTGACCTCCCTCTTTTAATGGAATGAAACCTTTCCTCAAGTCCCCCAGACCTTCCCTGTATTTCATCGGCCACTCCAAAGTCAACCACAGACATGGGCCAATCAGGATTGCTCTCTTGAATCTCAGCCCACCTCCTCAGGGAGGCCTGTGGCCCCTGCTCACCCATACTGGGCACCTCTCCCCTCCTTCCACTCCGAGGCCTCACCATCTTTCCCTGTACCGTGAGGGAACTGCATCCTCCAATGATTCCACACACATATTTTCAGCTCACATTTGTGCTTGGCACTGTCTTGGGTCCTGGGAATTCATAGATAGGAGCCCCTATAGTTGGGTTGGGAGGCTGAGAGCTGTCAGAAGTCCTTCAAGGACCAGGTAGATAACACACAGGTATAAATGCAGCCTACTTCCTTTCCTGGCTTTTGTTGTTTGTTGTTGTCGTCGTACAACACAATGATTTAATATTTGTATATATTGCAAAATGATCACAAGTCTAATTAACAGGGATTCCTGGGTGGCTCAGTCAGTTAAGCATCTGCCTTCTGCTTGGGTCATGATCCCAGGGTCCTGGGAGTCCCTTACTCAGTGGGGAGCCTGCTTCTCCCCCTGTCTGCTGCTCCCCCTGCTTGTGCTCTCTCTCTCTCTCTGACAAATAAAATCTTTAAAGGAAAATAAAAGTTTAATTAACACCCATCATCACACATAGTTAAAATTTTTTTTCTTGTGATGAGAACTTTTAAGATCCCCTCTGCTAGCAACTTTTAAATATATAACACAGCACTATTAACTATAGTGACCATGTTGTACATGTACCCCCATAACTTATTTACTTTATAACTGGAAGTTTGTATATCTTGACCACCCTCACCCATTCTGCACTACCTCCAGTCACCAATCTGTTCTCTGTTCTCTGTTTCTGTTTTTGTTTTTTAGATTGTACATAGAAGTGGGATCCTAAAGTATTGTCTTCTCTATATGACTTATTTTACTTAGCATAATGCCCTCAAAGTCTATCCCAAGTTGTCTCAAATGGCAAGATGTCTTTCTTTTTGATGGCTGTTTAATATTCCACTGTATATATGTACCATATACTTGTTTTCTAATCCACACCTTCAATTTACAACCCCCAGGTGGTCAAAAAGAACACATCTTCGATGGGACAGGGATTTTTTGTTTGTTTTTAAGATTTTATTTATTTATTTGAGAAAGTGAATGAGAGAGAGCAGAAAGGGGGGGGAGGGAGTAGGGAGAGCCAGACTCCCTGCTGAGCAGGGAGCCTGATGCAGGGCTGGATCCCAATCATGACCTGAGCCAAAGGCAGATGCTTAACCGACTGAGCCACCCAGGTGCCCCAGGTTTTGGTTTCTTGTTTGCCCATCCTTGAGGGGACCAAAAAAACCTTCTTATTTTACAATGAAACGTGGTAAGTGTGAATCAGACTATGATAAGTAGAGTGATATGGCTTACACCACAGCCCCCCTCCCCCCGCATTCTGGGGGGATCTGCTGAGAAGACCTTTGGGGAACTGTACCTGTGATCTCATCAGAGCACCGAGTGTAAGCGTGAGTGGAGGAGATAAAGGTGAGGTAGGCAGAGTACGAAGGATGGGGATGAGCCCGTTAGAGAGTTTAGAATGTTAGGTATTGTTGAGCATCCATGAAGGAATTTAGGTACAAATACGTTAGGGTCAGATCTGTATTTTTTTTTTTTTTAAGATTTTATTTATTTATTTGACAGACAGAAATCACAAGTAGGCAGAGAGGCAGGCACAGAGAGAGGGGGAGGCAGGCTCCCTGCTAAGCAGAGAGCCCGATGCAGGGCTCCATCGATCCCAGGACCCTGGGATCATGACCTGAGCCGAAAGCAGAGGCTTTAACCCACTGAGCCACCCAGGTGCCCAGATCTGTATTTTTAAAGGATCATCCTTTTTAAAGTGTAAAATCCTGAGAGAATAGAGAGAAAGATTCTCTCTGGAGAATCTTTCTCCTTTTCTGCCTATTTTATCATGCATGTTAAAACCACCACTTTGCCAGTTGCCCAAACTGGAAACAGAAATCATCCTAGCCTTACCTCTCGCTTACCTTCCAAATGGCCATCAAGTCCTATGGATTCTACCCTTAAAAATTCTTGAATCTACCCAATGTTCTCATTCCCACTGCCATGTCCTTTACTCAGACCCTTACTACCAGTTAGTTATATGAACTTTTCCAATAGCGTTTTTCATGATCTCCCTACATAATGACCTCCTCCCCGAATCTCTTCTCTAGGCAGCTACCAGAGACCCTTCCAGAATGCAAATCTTGTGGTTTTTCTATAGCTAAGTCTTTTACACGGTTTCCCCAGGCCCTGAGGAAGAAGTTCAAACTCCTTCCTGCTGGCAGAAAGCCATCTTCGATGCGGACCCCTGCAACAGACTCAGCTGTGAGCACTCTCCTCCCTTTGCTAAGCAGCCCTTCAGCCTCGTTGAACTCCTGGCAGATTCCCAAACAGACCAGAAGGTTTCAAACCCACCCACGGAGTCTCCATTTCCCTCCTTCTGAGTGGATTTTCTTCAACCTTCCCTAAAGAAATCCCATTATTATTAAAAATTCAGTTTAAGGATTATTTCCTCCCAGAAGCCCGCGTTAACCTCCATCTTAGCGACCCTCTCTTCTGTCTCCGTACCGAGCCCCTTCTCCGGAGTTTTCCCGAGCTACTTGCCTGGCAGAGGTGACGCTTGGCTTTGTTCACTGTTTCTCCAGTCAAGGACCATCTACATCATAATCTGGGTGCTAAGAAACAAAAACAGTTTTTTGCAACGGTTTTGCTTCCTTAATTTAAAAAAATACTTATCATAGGGTGACTGGGTGGCTCGGTTGGTTGGGCGACCGACTCTTTATTTCAGCTCAGGTTGTGATCTTGGGGTCATGGGATCGCCCCAAGGGGACTCCATGATTAGGGGGGAGTCGGCTTGAGATTGTTTCCCCCTGTTCCTCCCCACTCCCTCTCTGCTCCTCCCCTCCCCCTCCCTCTCTCAAATAAATAAACAAATCTTTTTTAAAAATAAAATAAAATACATTAAAAAATACCTACCATCATCACCATGTAGACTCCCATGCTCCAAACCAGTACATGGACCTGGACTCAGAATCTGCTCTTGAAAACTCTCTTAGATGACTGGTAATGTTCTTTTCTTGATCAGGTGCCAATTACACAGAGTGTTTATTTGTGCAAAATTTACTGAGCTCTATCCTTAGGTTATGCATACATTTCTGTGCATATGTTATTTTCAATGAAGAGTTAAAAAGTAGAAAGTCTCTAGGTTATTTTTGTGGACACTGATGGAGAACCATCGACTTATCTCTCTTGCTATGAACTGTGAACTCCTCCAGGGAAGTGAAGGCATCTGTTTTGTCTCTATAGTCCCACCGTCTTTTTTAGTGCCTACAACATAGTACACACAGAATTAATGACTGCTAAATCAATGAAAGAATGAATGAATGAGTGAGTGAATGAATGAATAAAGGGAGAGAAGTGGCTTGTGGGTTCCTTCCCCTTTCACTCTTTTCCAGACATTTATTCCCTGCCCCTGCTGGAGCCCATGAAAGCTCATACCTCAGAGTTACCTTTCTGAGGTACACCTCCCCTGAATAACTCCTGTAAGTATTCTGACCTGTAAGATGCCACCTGACTTCCTCTCTTCCACGTGCCCGGCGTGATGGATCCAGGGCACCAGCCTGATGAGGACAGGAGCAAGTAAGCAGGTGGAGGATGTTCTGTCCCAATACCAGTACTTCTGCCCTGCCTGGGTCGGAGCCACCTGGCTCGGGCCTTCCTCACCATGCCCGGGAATCAGGCTGCAGAGAATATGTCCTTGGAGGTACTGAACGGCTAAAGCTTCTACTTGTATCTCAGATATACACTGCTTCCCAAACTACTCAGATCAACTTATGTGAGAATTTGAAAACTCTATCTTTGAATACTTAGGAATAGCAATGGAGATTTTTTTTTTTTTAAGCTAATTTACAGTAGAAAGTAAGAGACATCCTGGGTAAAATATCATGCAAGTCATTTATTCAGTCACAGATGATTACCAAAAGTTTCCTAAGGATACAATGAGGAACAAGAGTCATCTACCTTAATGGAGATCACAGTGAGAGAGAGAGAGAGAGAGAGAGAGAGAGAGTGTGTGTGTGTGTGTGTGTGTGTTGTTGGGGGTAGAGGTCCAGACCGACAGTCAAATGGTAATATTGAAGAGGACTTCAACTCCCTCTATTTTGACCTCAAACTTTCTTACTGAATAAGTTCTTCTTTCCAGCTTATCTCTTAAAGTCAGGCAAAAGACCCTGTGGACAAAGCATCCCCTGATGGAAACCAGAACTACTCAAGCAGTAAGGACTGGCCTGAGCCAGCAAGGCCTGGGTGATTGACCCCAAGACAATCTGACCAACCTGACCTTGACTACCCAGCTGCATTTACCCACTGACCTTTGTCCCACATTTTCCTTATATAAACCTGGAAGTATTTTTAGCACTTTGGAGACAGTCTTTGAGACATTAGTCCAAGGTCTTCCCAGTGTTGGCCTCGCTGAAATAAATCCCTTTCTTGTTTCACCACCACTCGTCTCTCTCCCTTTGGATTTTTGTCAGTGGCAAGTGGCCAGACCTGGTCTGTTTGGTACCCCTTGAGCCAGGGGCTCTTGCACCCCTGGGCCCCCATTACAATATGTAGCTTTTTCACAGGAGTTATGATGTGCTGGGCACTTTGCATATGTTAATTCATTTCATCATTGTAACAATTCAGTGATGCCCTATTATTATCCCCATTGACAAATAAGGGAACAGATGCATTGTAGAGTTACAGACTGATACAGTCATGAAGATACAGTGTAGGGAGTAGGAACACCTGATCTAGTCCTAAGGGTCAGGGAAGATTTCTCCAAATATAAGAGGTTGAAGCAGAGGTCTGAGGATTGAGTCAGAATCTAGTGGACAAAGAGGTCTTGAGGAAGAGCATTTCAAGCAATGGAAATAAAAGGTGAAAAGGGATAATAAATAATTTGAGGAACTGGCAGCCTGCCTTATAGCAGGAGCACAGGGAGCTGGAGATGAGGCAGGAGAGATAGACAGGAGTCATAGCGCCCAAGTTTGTTTGCTTGTTTTTCCTCTATGTCTCAAATAGTATGATAAGGTCAGGAATAGAAGATTTAGGGTTTAGCCCTAGTTTTGCTCTTAATGACCTCAGCCATCTCTCTGTGGCTGTTTCCTTATCTGTAAAAATGAGTGGATGGATGGGAGTTCTCAAGTGGCCCCTGATGCAAGAAACAAAGGCAGAAGGAAATGTAGATAAAATTAAATGTCCTTATTGACAAATACTTGAGGCAAGCAGAGTTTAGCCTTCCTCTAGGAAGCTCCCAACAGTCTTAAAGTGAATGCCTTGTTGGAAGAAAAAACAACCTTGGTTTGATTACAGCAAGGCGGTCCAGGATCTGCTAAGTCTTCTTTAGCATATGAAAGTCCTTTTGGAACTTCCCTTATCTTTACTTCTCCCCACCCCAAAGTATACTATCAGCTGCCCCCTTGCAATCCCAGCACGGCAGGCAGCAACAGCTCTTTCCGTCCTTGGGTCCTGTACCGGTGCTTTAGTAAAAACCCACCAGCTTTGCACTGAAGACACCTCGAGAATCCTTTCTTGGCCTTTGGCTCCAGATTCCACCAAACCTCACCTATATTAAAAAAAGCATCAATCCCTATAGTTCCAAAGCTGTGGCTCTGGGTATCTCTGGGAAGCAATTGCCCATCCGGGCTCTTGGCAACCCAGTGGCCCAGCCCACACTTGCTGGCCTCTCCTTTGCAGATTCAGTCCATACAAATGATGGAGAACATCCCACATAACTAATCACACAGAAAATATGGCTGCGAGCATGGTTTGCTCCCCTCACTTGAAGGGTGAACTGCTAATAACAATGTCATTAAAATAACTGCTTCTTTGAAGAATTTACTGTGTGCCAGGATTGTACCAAATACTTTAGGTAGATTTCTCACAACAGGGCCTGGTTAAATTCAAAAGCTGAGGCCTCAAGGGATTACATAACTTTGGTAAGGTCCCCACCACCCAAATTTGTTCTGCCTACTGAGCATGTCCAGCCCTGTTTCTGATTGCCAGGTGTGGTAACTCCAGCAATTTTCCATGGCTTTGCTAGTGGCTGAGTTGGAATTTGAACCCAGCTCTGACTCCAAAGCTTATGGTGTTGACCACCCTGCCATGCTGCCTTCCCTTCTTAAAACACAGGCAACTCCTTCCTCTATAAATGGTATGACATTGTCTCTTGAAGTCCTTTCTGGGTGAGGAAAGCGCTTTTTATAGCTTGGGACTGCTTCTGTTTACTTGGTCTCTTCCAGCACCGGTTAATCCGTGTGCAGCTGTGTCCTTCACTGTCCTTACACTGTATTCCTAGGTTTCCTCCCTGCAAAGACAACTCCAGGGAAGCACATGGTGTCTGCATGTGTGCCAGTAAAGAAATTTCACTCCCTTCGCTTCCCAAATCGGCCTACCTTTCTATAAATAATCGTTCTCCTCCCTCCACTCGGGCCTGTGAGTAGTTTGGTCACTTAACCAAACAGGCACACTCACAAAGCAAGGAGAGGAGGGGTGTTGGAAGGGACTACGTGAATGACCTTGCAAAGGTGTTTAGCCCACTGAGGGCAGGATTAGCAAACCTGAAACCTCTACAAATATTTGTGTTCCTCCGTAATTCCAACCCCAGACAGCCCGCTCCTCTAGCGCCAGCCTCGCCCAGTCACCTCTCGGCTGCTCCGAGATACAAAGCCCAACCCGCCCATCTCTTTGCAAACCCCGAGAACTTCAGTCCCCATGTTGAAACTCGTCGGTGGCGGTGGCGGGCAGCACTGGGCATGCTCAGTAGCGGGGACAGGTCTGGGAGGCAAGGAAGCCGCGTTTGAAGTCGCGCGGACCGGGGATCAGAGGGAGGCGGGTTGTGGGGGCCCCGGCTGGGGGTCCGCGGGGATCCCGGATTCCGCGCCGGGAGCCGGCATGCTCCCGGCCGGCGCGGCGGGGCGGGCGCGCGGGGGGCAGAGCGCCGAGGAGCGGGGGGAGCCGGTGGGAGAAGGGGAGGAGCGCCGGGCTCGCCATCCCCCGGCGCCGGCTCTGCGGCTGCTGAATCGGAAACCGCAGGGAGGATCCGGGGAAATAAAGACGCCCGAGAATGACCTCCAGCGAGGCCGCCTGAACCGGGGCCCGCGCGCCGCCGCACCAGCCCCCGGCATGGGCGACCGGGGCGGGCGGCTGGAGCACTCGGCCACGCACGCCCCAGGGGCCCCAGCCGACACCGGCGCTGCCGCCGTGAACGGGCTGCTGCACAACGGCTTCCACCCGCCGCCAGTCCAGCCGCCGCGCCTCTGCAACCGGGGCCCCGCGGGCGGTGGCGAGGCGGCAACCCCGCGCCTCCCGCTCTTGCCCGAGCTCCAGCCGCAGCCACCGCCCCCTCAGCACGACTCCCCGGCCAAGAAATGCCGGCTGCGGAGGAGGATGGACTCTGGGAGAAAGAACAGGCCGCGTAAGTCCCTCGCGAGGGGAGCGCCGGCGCGAGGCAGGCGCATCCCGCGGGCCCGGCATCCGGGAGCGGCGGGGCAGGCTCCTCTGCGCGCCCGGTGCGCCTCAGCGCCCGCTGTCGGGGGAGTGTACGGAGGGGGCTCCCGGGACTGATTCTTTCCCCAGGGGCGCCAGGCACTAAAGATTGCCGCCTGAGCCTCACGCTTGCTTGCTTCAGTCTGTAGAATGGGCCGATAGAATGCAGACCCTGCGCTGCTCCCTCGGTCACGAATCTAAAAAAGGTTAGCGCACTGCCAGCCTTTCTAATTTGCTGATGGGAAAATGCACGTGTGAGAACATTTCTCGGGGTCCGGGAGTAGGCGTTGAGCTGGAGGGACACCTGGAGCCTCCCTCTCCCTTCTCCTTGCCCCTTTTCCTTCTCAGAGTTCGTCTTTCTGGGGTTGGCGCTCAGGCAGCCACCTTGTCCTTTGAATCGCAGAGTAGCCGCCAGTACTTCGGGTCTATTGGCAAGCGCCAGGCCTGGAGGCGTGGAGTTTGACAACCCCCCAAATCACAGCCTATTAAATGCTTTTTATTCGCAGCCAATGAGAGGACCTGTTGGCAGCGACACACCCACTGATACCATGTGGGCCGGAACTATGTGGACCAATGATAATTGGAGGTGGATTTTCTTTTTTTCTTTTCTTTTTTTTTTTTTTTTTTTCGGGAACTAGGGATGTAGAGTTGAGGGTTTCTAATGGTAATGTGAGGCGTAAAAAGCTGAAATGCGTTATTTCGCAATCTAAAGCTTGTATATGATGTTGGTCTATAAGAGTACCTTCCCTGCAGGATATTGTGAGATGTGAATTTGTAGATCAAGTTTACAACTGGTTTCTCCTATCTGAGCCGAACCTCATTCAACTGGTTACCTTTTTTCTGGGTGTCTTTAATGAAGCTTATAAATGGCAAAAAACAAAGTAAGTAGAATGCATTGCTAATTAATGATTGCATTCAGCATCATTTGCATATGTCTGATACTGAGAAATTGCTACTATAGGTTTTGGATTTATCTGTAAAAACTTGATATTTGGCAAACTTTTTTGTTTCTCTCTTTAGACTCTCAGACTTTGGGAAATACCGGTGTGGGACGTGACTCTGATACTTGTATTTTGTAGATCTGAAAAGTTTAGATTGAAAGTTAAAAGTCTTGTCTGGAACTTTGGCAATGGTTGTAAGGAGGACATCTACTTAGCACTTGAATTTGTATTTTGTTGTTGTTGTTATGGAGACTTGTTGGAAAATTACTTTCTTTATGGGCTTAATATTGATTACTTACGGTTTATTAAGCCATTCTACTTTCGAAATCACATTTTAGTTATCTCTCTGATCCACGCGTACAAATTGTATGACAGTTTGCAATGTAAATTGCTAAAATATATTGAAAGAGAACTATATTGAGTTTTCCTGCATTACAGATAGCTTAAATGGTCTATGAGAGCATAACACCGTTTGAAGTCCTTTTTTTAAATTTAATTAATTTATTTTTTTTTAAGATTTTTAATTTATTTGACAGAGAGAGATCACAAGTAGGCAGAGAGGCAGGCAGAGGGAGAGGAGGAAGCAGGCTCTCCGCTGAGCAGAGAGCCGGATGTGGGACTTGATCCCAGGACCCTGAGATCATGACCTGAGCCGAAGGCAGAGGCTTAACACACTGAGCCACCCAGGTGCCCCGAAGTACTTTTTTTTTTTTTTTTTTTTTTTTAAGATTTTATTTATTTGACAGAGAGAGAGAGACAGCGAGAGAGGGAATAGAAGCAGGGGTAGTGGGAGAGGGAGAAGCAAGCCTCCACCTGAGCAGGGAGCGTGATGTGGGGCTCTGTACCAGAATCCTAGGATCATGACATGAGCCGAAGGCTGAGGCTTAAGGACTGAGCCACCCAGGCACCCCTGAAGTACTCCTTGAGGAATTTAAAGTACACTTTTTTTTTTTTTTTTTTTGACACTGAGAGAGACCACAAGTAAGCAGAGAAGCAGGCAGAGAGATGGGGGAAACAGGCTCCCCGCGGAGCAGAGAGCCTGATGCGGGGCTCAATCTTAAGACCCTGAGATCATGACCCAAGCCAAGGCAGAGGCTCAACCCACTGAGCCACCCAGGCGCCCCTAAAGTACACTCTTAATAATAGATTGGAAGCATAGAAAAAAATAATTTTGAGCCTTAATTTGAGCTGGCAACCCCGCAGGGATTTTTATCTTAGAATACAAGAAAATACAACTTTATGCCTGTATGTGTCAAAAATTAAAGTGGTTTATATTTTTTTACAAAAATAAAAACCTTAGTTACTTAAATTCAATGACCAGCACTCTTTCTTATAAACCTTTAAAAGGATTCATCAAAATCAACTTTTCATTATCCTACCATGTTTTCTTTTCTTAAATTTGAACTAACATTTTTGAAATAAATTTTACATGTCCTGAGTCACATCTGTTGTGTTCACTACCAAACTTTCCCAGTGAAAACCAGGTTTAATAACTTTACACCTAGCCTAGGTATCTTTTGGGTATCTTTTTGACGTTTTGGTATCTTTTTATAAAAAATGATAGTGCTCTATCAGTTCATATTTAGGTTCTCTAAACCACTTAGAGTTAAGCATATCCCTATTTTCTAATGACTGATAGATTTTATGTGAGCAACTATAACCGATTATTAGATGCTTTAAATAAAATATAAGAGTATGTTGGGGTGGAGGCATTGAAGCTAAACAAATAATTCCTGCTTACCAGTTTACAACATCAGACACCTGAGTCTACTACCTAAACCAGAGGTGTGTTAAAGACAGCCAGATCTCACTTCTCTCAGATAAGCATCTGGAATGCTGGTGTGAGTAGGTGTGTTTCTGTTTGGTAATATCGAGGTTAAAGTGCAGTTCATAAAATGCTTCATGTTTAAAAACAATGAATGGAATGAAACAAACAATTCAGTAGTTTCTAATTGTTTTAAAAATGTAAATCTCAGTGTAGGGACTCTTCACAAGCTTGTAATCTAAACAACAGACCCGTGGCAGGTTGGTTTTGCTAAAGCTGGAGACAGGAACATTGGCCACTGTTTCCATCAAAAGTACTGTCATCTCACTACTTATCCTTGGAAGGCTTTTCTTTTTCTTTTTTTAATTTTCTTGATTTTATTTCAGCATTACTGCTATGTAATTGTCAAGTTACTAGCTCATATTGAGAATCTGGAGTTGGCTAGGTGATCTTCAAGTGTGGTTTCTTGTATCTTTCAAATTCTGACACTTCAAAGCTGATAGTTCTTTCCGTGTGACTCCTACACGAGTTATCTACTCTGCCACATGGTTAAGATTTAATTATGGTTTGGTCTGGTTTGGTTTTGGTTTTGGGTTTTTTTGCCTTGTGCTGATTGTTTCATGAGTGTTAGTTGTCTTATCTCTTCAATTAAGTTGGAAGTCTGATTATAGCTGATCCAGTTCTTTCTCCTATGCCTTCACCTTGGGGACATGAACATTTGATTGAGGTCAGGGAGAAAAGGTACAAGTGACATTTTCTTCACCTCATTGAGGTAGCCGTGTCCATCCATAAGATAGACTTTGGCAAAAGTCCTTCAGTGGAATTTCCATAAAGTATCAACTGGGAGATTCCTTTAGCCTGCTCCTTGGTGCTTTGATTCTTTGAAGCACACATAAATAGCACCCTAGAGAGTCAGCTCATTTCCCAAATATTTTGAAATTAATAATAGTCCTTATAAAATGCTGAGAGGACCTAATGTGTTGTTAATGGTATAGCCATTCATACTCAGGACAGCTTCAGTTTGAAATGAAGCCGAAGGGCCTCAGGCTGATTATTTTACCTTTCTACTTCAGTTCTGTGTGATGAGATGGAGATAATCATACTAGCTCGCTGGGTTGATGTGAGGATTAAATGAGATAGTATATATTAAGAACGTAGGTTCCAACAAACGCCAGCTGTCATCATCCACATACAGAATCCTGTCCACTGTTAATCCATAGGACAGGACAACTGAGCTGCAGAGACAACCTCAGACTGACTTAGTTTTAAAAAAAATACAGGATCAGAATAAGAAAAGCCAAAACATTTTATCTGATTAGCTCTGACACTCTCAGTCCTTCAGTGATTTTTTTTTTTACCCTTCCCCAGTAAAAATAGTGGATAATACAAAAATGTAGGAGAAAAGCAGTTAAAAAGTACTCACAGCCCCATCACTCAGAGAAAAACATGTTTAAAATGTATCATATTTTAGGGGTGCCTGGGTGGCTCAGTGGGTTAAAGCCTCTGCCTTTGGCTCAGGTCATGGTCTCAGGGTTCTGGGATCGAGCCCCGCATTGGACTCTCTGCTCGGCAGGGAGCCTGCTTCCCTCCCTCTCTCTGCCTGCCTCTCTGCCTACTTGTGATCTCTGACTGTCAAATAAATAAATAAAATCTTTGAAAATAAATAAATAAATAAATAAAATTTTAGCATAAGGATTTTCTTATGGCATTAAGACATCGTTTTTTAACGTTGTATTATATTCCCAATATTCCATTATATGGATATGCCAAAATTTATTTAATCTTTATCTCATAGCTTTAGGCTGTAACGGGGGTCTCTATATCAAACACCACTACAGCAACAACTTTGTACATAACTCTTTCTTAAGTCATTTTTTGTATGTTTCTTTGTTTTGCTTAAAGATTTCATTTATTTATTTATTTATTTATTTGAGAGAGCAGGGGAAGCGGCAGAGGGAGAGGGAGAAGCAGGCTCCCCCAGGAGCAGGGAGCCCGATGTGGGGCTCAATCCCAGGACCCTGGGATCATGACCTGAGCAGAAAGCAAAAGCCAACCAACTGAGCGACCCAGGCGCCCCTTTCTGCGTTTGTTTTTTTAAAATGTATTTACTAATTTGAGAGAGAGAGAGAGCGCACACACATGCATGAGTGTGGGGAGGGGACAGCGAAGAGAGGGGGAGAGAGAATCTCAAGTTGACTCTCCACTGAGCAGGAGCCCAGCTTGGTCACACTCCCCAGAGATCATGACCTGAGAGGAAAACAAGAGTCCAGTGCTCAACTGACTGAGACACCTCAGTGCCTCTTAAGTTATTTTTGTTGGGATTGGTGAATACATTCTTTTTGGAGGAGGAACAGAAAAGGCACCAAGTAGTATTCGGATGTTGCCTTGAAATGCTGGGTGTTTTAGACCACAAGGACACTGTTAGATGAGCCACCCTAGTGGAGGGAGGAAAAAATGCTAAGGGGATTGTTGGGGTCACCGAACACTATGCTGAAGAAAGGCAAATATTTGGGCATCATCAGAAGGCTGGGGGATGAGTGCTGCCCTCTCCATTGCCTCTTCTGTTGTGTGGCAATAGGACAGAATAAGGACTGGATTAGTGCCAGCAGCCTCCTGTGGGGTGGGGGTGGGGAGCTCTGGCTTCTCAAATGGTTTAGATAGAACACTATTAGCAGGAAATGGGTGAGAGTTCAGTATACACAGAACATAATCATGGGTACAAACTGAAGAAACCTGGGTCTGTTACCAGTTTCAGCTAGTCACCATCATGAAAGTGAGAGGTGTCAGTTTTCTAAATATTAGAGTATTCAGCTGTGGTATTCAGGTTTTCCACTACCACTGAATCAGACTAATTATAAAAACCAGGATAAAAAGATAATAGGTAGAATTTTCTGGTTGGATCTGCATAGAATGTAGATATATGTGCTTTTTTTTTTTTTTTTAAACCATATTCAGTGCTTCTAGATGGATGGGAAGCATTGCAAATTCCACAACAAAAGGCAAATAGAAAGCAAGGGCACACTATAGTATTGCTCCTTCTAGGACATTGTCAGATTCCCAGGTTTGTCAATGAAGTTATGAGTTGTGCAATGTACCTTTTAACTGAAGACTTAAGAATTTAAGGCCCAAGTGTCCAGCATCTAAGTGGTTAAGCCAGGTATCGGGATGTGTTAGGCAGGTGAACACTTTTCCTCAAAAGATCAGTAAGCAAATTTCAGCATTAATCCAAAGCATATTTGTTTGGCACAGTAACCAAAGATGGAAAGAGTGCTGCAAATTTTTAGCATGTGGGACACGTAACAAGTGAGTACAACAAAAATCCGTCGTGGTTTTAGAAACAATTAGTAGGGAAACAAAGGAGAACTGGTTTTCACTGACAGGTTTCAAGGGTTTGTTTTGTTTTGTTTTGTTTTTGTGATTGCCTGGCTTGTATATGTATGTGTCATTTTAAAACAAACCAAATGCCATGAGAGTAAAATAAATCAAAGTTCGACTTCTATGATACTTAATTCCATGTGCTTTAGCTTTAATACATAGGTCAGGATTCACCTTGCATGGCAGTATTCTGATTCAGATATGGAAACTGTTCAGTGTACCAAACGTACTGCACGGAATTTCTAAGTAGACCTTTTCTCCAGATAGTGCAGCTGTCAAGCTTGGTATCTCATTACTTAATTCATGCCATCTCTTAGATGCTTTGAGCTGGCTGATCACACGTGTGTGTGTTCATATTCTCCGTCAATTCGAAGGGGTGAGGTAATGTTATTTTTAGAGCCAGTTGCATCAAAATAATGGTCTGGACCTCTAGCAGATTTCCTCTATAGTTGGGAAGGAGGACAGGAAAAAGTCATGACATAGTGAGTACTTAACATTAGTCACTTTCAGTAATCAGAGTAGCTGTTGTTGCGTGACATCTGTACGCCTAGGTTCTTATGAAAGTATGCAAATTACCAACCCCACTTTCCATTTCACAGATGGGGAAAGAGAGGCTCAGAGGGGTGAAGGATCCTGCTGGAAGACCTTGTAGTGAGTGAATGGGCAGGGCCAAAATTCATACAGAGGTCTAAGTCCACTGACAGCTAGCTGGCTCTCTTTTCTGCCACAATAAATCTACTCTTTATGTCAGGGAAAGAAGTGTGTTCTGTAAAATTTTCAGAAGAGATAAGCGTCTGCAGTCTGTGCCCCTCTGGCAGAAAGCTGATCTGAAGGTCTGTGGAAATAACAGTGGCCAGGCACTGGCCAGGCATGGGCATTTAACTACGTGCAGACCCTGAGCTAAACGCTTTACGTGGATTATCTGAACAAACACTCCTAGCACCCTGTGAGATGGGTACGGCTATGGACTGAATGCTTGTGTGCCCCCCAGAGCTTATATATTGACCTTGTAACCCCCAAGGTGACTGTATTAGGAGGTGGGGCCTTTGGGAGGTGATTAGGTCGAGAGGGTAGAGCCATTGGGATTAGCATCCATAAAAGAGACCTAAGAAATCGAGCTGCCACCCCCGCCCCGCCATCCCTGCTCCTGTCAGGTGAGGTTGTAGCCAAAAGCCAGCCATCTAGGAGGCAAGCTCTGACCAGACACCGAATCCACCAGCACCTTGATCTTGGACTCCAGAACTGTGAGAAAAAAATTTCTGCTATTTATAAGATACTCAGACTATGGTAAGACAGATCGTATCATGATCTTCCTTCTTCAGGTGGAGAAACTGAAGGAGGGCCCAGGGGCTCAGGGTAAAACCATCTGAGTTCAGATTTTGACTCTGCTGGGCTAGGCTCAAGACCCTAGAGGGTTCTCAGAAGTGTGAGTAGTGTTCTGTAGTGGAAAGAGCTTTAGAGCCACCAGACCTAAATTGAGATCCTCACTGCAATAATATGGTTTTTTTTTTGTTGTTGTTTTTGGTATTTTTTTGTTTTTGTTTTTATAAAAGATTTATTTATTTTAGATAGAGAAAGGTTGGGGGAAGTAGGGGCAGAGAGTTTTAAGCAGACTCTACACTGAGTGTGGACCCTGACATAGAGCTCCATCTCAGGACCCTGAGATCATGCCCTGAGCCAAAACCAAGAGTTGGGCACTCAACGGACTGTGCCCCCCAGGTGGACCAGCACTGTTTAATAACAGTATAGCCTTAAGGTGAAATCCTCAACTTCTGGGGCTACTTCTTTTTTTTTTTTTTTTAAGATTTAATTTATTTATTTGACAGAGAGAGCACAAGTAGGCAGAGTGTTAGACAGAGGGAGAGGAAGAAGCAGGCTCCCTGCCAAGCAGAGAGCCCCATGTGGGGCTCCATCCCAGGACCCTGGCTGGGATCATGACCTGAGCCGAAGGCAGCCACTTGACTGCCTGAGCCACCCAGGCACCTCTGTGGGACTACTTCTTGAATAGAGATAATGAGGGGCCTATCTTTTTTTTTTTTTTTTTAAGATTTTATTTATTTATTTGACAGACAGAGATCACAAGTAGGCAGAGAGGCAGGCAGAGAGGGGGGCCGGGAAGCAGGCTCCCCGCTGAGCAGAGAGCTCGATGTGGGGCTTGGCCCCGGGATCATGACCTGAGCTGAAGGCAGAGGCTTTAACCCACTGAGCCACTCAGGCGCCCCTATCTTTTTTTTGTATTAACATGTAATGTATTACTTGTTTCAGGTGTATAGGTCTGTGAATCATCAGTCTTACACAATTCACAGCACTCACCATAGCACATGCCCTCCCCAGTGTCCATCACCCAGGCACCCCATCCCTTTCTCCCCCTACCCCCCCAGCAATCCTCAGTTTGTTTCCTGAGATTAAGAGTCTCTTATGGCGGGGCGCCTGGGTGGCTCAGTGGGTTAAGCCGCTGCCTTCGGCTCAGGTCATGATCTCAGAGTCCTGGGATCGAGCCCCCGCATCGGGCTCTCTGCTCAGCAGGGAGCCTGCTTCCTCCTCTCTCTCTGCCTGTCTCTCTGCCTGCTTGTGATCTCTCTCTGTCAAATAAATAAATAAAATCTTTAAAAAAAAAAAAAAAGAGTCTCTTATGGCTTGTCTCCCTCCCTGGTCCCATCTTGTTTCATTTTCCCATCCCTTCCCCACATGACCTCCTGCCCTGCCTCTCAAAATTCCTCATATCAGAGAGATCATATGATAATTGTCTTTCTCTGATTAACTTACTTCGCTTAGCATAATACCCTCTAGTTCCATTCACATCATTGCAAATGGCAAGATTTTGGGGATATTGATAGCTGCATAGCATTCCATATATATATATGGAATACTATGCAATATATATATACATATATCTATATATGTATATATATATTGTATGTATATATATATATATCTCACATCTTCTTTATCCATTCATCTGTTGATGGACATTAGGTTCTTGCCATAGTTTGGCTCTTGAGGACATTGCTGCTATAAACATTGGGGTGCCCATGCCCCTTTGGATCACTACATTTGTATCTTCAGGATAAATACCCAGTAGTGTGATTGCTGGGTCATAGGGTAGCTCTATTTTCAACTTTTTTAAGAACCTCCGTGCTGTTTTCCAAAGTGGCTGCACCAGCTTGCATTCCCATCAATGGTGTAGGAGGGCTCCCCTTTCTCCGCATCCTTGCCAACACTGTTGTTTCCTGACTGGTTAATTGTAGCCATTCTGACTGGTGTGAGGTTGTATCTCACTGTGGTTTTGATTTGTATTTCCCTGATGCCGAGTGATGTTGAACACTTTTTTGTGTGTCTGTTGGCCATTTGGATGTCTTCTTTGGAGAAATGTCTGTTCATGTCTTCTGCCTCATGGAGCCCATTTTATTCATTGTGAGGACCAAATGTGGAAAATGTAGTAACTGTAGAATAGAATGACTGGACCCTGGTGTGTGCATAGTAAAAGACATTTTGCTATTAACACTAGCGACTGTTAATAAAGGGCATTTAATATTAATATTATTGGTGTTATTTCATTGTAGAGGCTTTCAAAACTTTGTGAAATCTCAGAATTTGCATGAACTCATCTTGCCCGGACTGAGACTGGGCCTGGGTTTCAGGGTATCTTCCAAACTGACCTAACATCACATACTGAGTGAACTCCTTCTGACGTCTCTAGAAGCGGGATATGTGGCCTGTGTCACAGTTCAATAACCTCATTGTCACTTTCAAAAGTTGCCCCATTGCAGCTCCTGAAATGGAGTACAGCGTGCCCTGTCTGAGGGTGATGTTGGCAACTTTGTGACTAAGAAGACTGTCATTTATTTTACTGCTAATTTGGTGCTAGGACGAAGTTAACTTTTAAAAAAGCAAGTTTCTTCCTTTGATCTTCAGATTTTGATACCTCAACCCTTGAGTGAAGTAGATAAGGCACAAAAGAGATGAGAAGGATTAGGAAAGTGAGCACTTCGCCTTTGTAAAAGCTGCATGAATCAGACAAGGCTTCAGAATTCAGAACAGCTGCATGGAGTTCTTCGGCCTTTTTTTTTTTGTTAAGATTTTATTTATTATTTGATGGAGAGAGAGAGATCACAAGTAGGCAGAGAGGTAGGCAGAGAGAGAGGGGGAAGCAGGCTCCCCGCCAAGCAGAGAGCCTGATGTGGGGCTTGATCCCAGGACCCTGAGGCCATGACCTGAGCCAAAGGCAGAGGCTTAACACACTGAGCCACCCAGGAGACCCTTTCGGCCTTCTTTTTAACCCATAGCCTAGCAAACTTCGTTCTGGTAGATGAGGACATGGGTATTTCTGGGCACTTGTTGCCTTCAAGACTAGCACATGAACCTTCTGGTGCACCTGGCCTTGACTCTATGCTGAATCTGGGCCACAGGGCCTTTAGCTTGTGCCTCTGGACAGTGTGAGCCTACATGAACCTCTGTGAGCTGGGGCCAGCCTGGGCAGTATCGGTTACTAGGAATCCTCTGGGGCTTCTGGACACACAACTCCTTTATAGCCTGAGGTACGCAATCCAGGAGTGAGAGAGACAGGGGTGGACTTGTGTGACTTCAAGCTTGATATGGGTCAGCAGTGTGATGAGGCTTGCAGCAGAATGTGAGCACTCAGATGTTAGCTATTATGGGTGGTGCTGTTAGATGCCCTTCCCTACACGAAGTCAGATCAGACTCTCATAGCTTCTACCTTGGCCACACATTGTGTCCAGTCTCTCTTCTACATGACTGCTCACTAGATATTTAAAGACAGCTATTTTATCTTGACTTTTCCTTGCCGTCCTACCCTCTGAAAAACCAAGACCCACACACTCCCCTGCCAGACTCCCATCATCCATGTGAGTCAGTACCGATTGGGTTGCCAACAGTTGGAGTTGTCATAAAGGGGATTAGGTAAGTACTGACCTGGGTGACCTTGAACACTGAGATTTAATAAGCTTACGGGTCCCACAGGGGCTAACTAGTTTTTATTCCTGGGCTAGACTCTACATGTGATACTTGGCTTCACGTGATTCTAAGCTGGAGTGTGGTCTGAAGCCAGTTGCCTGGCTTGATTTTACTCAAATACTATGGCATTTCCAAAAGTCACTAAACTCTGTGTGTATGAATCAGAGAACTTGTTGAGGCTGTCTGTTTATTATTCATACTTTATTATATTTTTATTTTATTTTATTTATTTATTTGAAAGACAGAGATCACAAGTAGGCAGAGAGGCAGGCAGAGGGAGAGGAAGGGAAGCAGGCTCCCTGCTGAGCAGAGAGCCCAATGCGGGGCTCGATCCCAGGACCCTGGGATCATGACTTGAGCTGAAGGCAGAGGCTTTAACCCACTGAGCCACCCAGGTGTCCCTACTGTTCATACTTTAACAACTACCTGTGTTTGATGAAAAACATCTAAAGACATGCTGTGTATTTAAGGGAAGGAAGGTAATATCGGTTTGGTCAAGGAGATACCATACCTTCTTAACTTTTATGGAAGGTTTTTACTATGAGGAAGTGGTCCAAATGTGATTTATTCTTTGGGTGACTGCATAATAGATCATCAGCACTTCCCCCCCACCACCAAAGATTTATTTGAGAGAGAGAGAGAGAGAGAGCATGCATCGGGGGAGGAGCATTGGGAGAGGGAGAAGCAAACTCCCCTCATACCAGGGATCCCGATGTAGGGCTCAATCCCTGGACCCTGAGATCATGACCTTAGCCAAAGATAGACACTTAGCCGACTGAGTCACCCAGATGCCCCTATCATCAACACTTTTAAAAAGTGGTGAGGGGTATCATGAATAATTATACCAGGACCACAGGCATAAACTGGGATTATCCGAGGCCAGCCAGGATGAGTCCCCATGACGTGCTGTGCTGCTCCTACAGGCTCTGAGAGCTGGCTGCACCCATTACTTCCTAACTCTGCATTCAATGTCCTTGTGTCGGTAGCTTGAAATTGGCTACAGTGGGTGTGTTTACACGGTGGAAATTGGTGAACAGTGAAAATCAAAGCTTTATTTTTAGAGAGCCAGTTGCTAAACATTTACCAGTACACCTCTGACTAGAAAACAGGTCATGGGTCATGCAGAGTAAAGTCCCAGAGACCATCAGTAATACAAGTTGAATTATTAAAGCATTTGAGTCAGAAGGGGAGGAAAAGGTCAACATGTCCTCTAGTAAGTGGGACAAAGCCAGAAGAGGAGGAGTTAGACAAAGGAGCTTCATTCTCAAGCAAGTATTCTACGAACATTTGAGGGCCTACTATGGTGTAAGGGTAGAATTTAGAATCACATTGTTATCTGTCTCCCTTTCTCCCTCTTAAATTCCTTCCCCAAATACAGTTGGGTTCCATGCTGGATAATGCAGTAGGTAGAATAAGCAGGTGTTACTGTACTAGCAGTACAGCAGGAGAACTAAGGAAAGAAGAAAACAGTATATATGACTTTATGTATACAGATAAATAACCATACCTGCACCAAAGTGTTAATCACAGGGAAATCACAACTTTGGGCTTCTTTATACTCATTTTATGATTCACTCTTGTTTTTATTTCAAATGACTTGAATTGTCTTGAGCTATATGTTCATTATACATGGATTGGGAAACACCAACATTTCTTTAAATAGGTGCTACGTCTGTCCCAATGAGCCTTGCACCTTTCTAGGGTGATTTAAAGTTAATTTACTGTTGGTGAAAGGGCAGGGTGGAGTTGCCGGAGTATCTTTGTTCCATGTTTCTGGTTAGGGCAGACAGGTTGAAATTTGTCCCAGCCAAGAGGGAAAGGAGCTTGAAAATATTTGTTTCCACCAACAGCATCTGTGCGGCCAAAAAAGGGACTTCTCCAGTTTGTTCCCATTTGAATTTTACTCCAAAGGTGACTAATGTTCCACTGTCCTCTCACTGTTTTGTAGGAATGTTTGGAGAGTGTTGGGAATTTAAAGAAATCTTTTTATCTAGGAAAATTTCAAACGTTATACAAAACCAAAGTGTATATCCAAGAAGTGCTAATCATCATTTGGCCTCTCTGTCCATTGATGTCCTATCATATCTGTTACATCCAAACCTCCCCTTTTAAACTGAATGACTTACAATGAATCTCAGATACATCATTTCAGTGGGAAATGCTTTCATATGTATTTCTAAAAGGTAAGAACTCTTTTTAAAAATCTGTTAATTGCTGTAAAAAGTTAACAATGTGTTATTTTCAGTTGAACTATAACATTTTATGATGCACAGTTAGAGGAATACATTTAGTTATCTAACTATGGATAAAATAGTTACATCCTGTTTGTTGATAGGTAGATGAAAATTTGACATTGTGTGTCCTGGAAGGATTCAGTTTGTGGGGGTGGGAGGAGATTGTTGTTTGTTTTGCCAGTCCCTGTTATCGTTAGTGTATGATTAATTTTTAACCATTTCTTCATGGTCTGAGACTTCAAACTTCGTTCTTGTAATGCAGTAATCCTGTGCCCAAAAGGTGCTTGGGGAATCACCGCAGGCTCACTGGCTTAGAAGTGACTCATATCTCCTATGTAGTTTTCAATTTGAGATTGAGAGTTTGGGAACAGCATTAAAAGAATTCCAGCCTTCTTTCCTCTGCAGCCACTAGGGTGAGAGCAGGTGAGCTAGCACTCATCCTGAAAAGTCAGGAAGTAGGACTGGGCTCAGGCTGGAGGTCTGGAAGTGCTGCCTTCAAGGTTGAACCTGGGCTTTACAAGAGGTTCCCAGGAGGGGTATTGCTGAAATTCGTGTGGTTTGCCATTCCAGACGATCTTTACCACAAAAAAAAAAAAAAAGAAAGAAAGAAAGAAAGAAAAAGATCCTGATTCTATTTAGTATCACTCTTGCTTGTCAAGCATTCCTGGGGATCAAACCAGTTAAACATCAGTGAATTCTTATCTGTGTAATGCCAGGCCTGGCTTACTCTTGTGAGTCTCAGGAAGTTTTTAGTTTTTATGAAAAACATGCTTTGGGCGCCTTGGTGGCTCAGTGGGTTAAGCCTCTGCCTTCAAGCTCAGGTCATGATCCCAGGGTCCTAGGATGGAGTTCCACATCGGGCTCTCTGCTCAGCAGGAGACTGCTTCCCACCAGCCGCCCTGCGTCTGTCTCTCTGTCTACTTGTGATCTCTCTCTCTGTCAAATAAATAAAATCTTTAAGAAAAAAAGCTGACATACCATTTTAAAAATAAAAAAAGAAAAACATGCTTCAGATGCACTCTACATTTGTGTCTTCTTTGACAGAATACTGAGAATCATGTGATATTTTCTAATAATTTAGGGGCATTACTATACCTGTTTTTATACTAGGTTGTATAAGTACTGGTGTATAAATGGTTGCTCTCTTGTTGCTCAGCAGAGGATATTTGCTATGTACAGGGTGGAACTTTTTGAAAAGGGTCCAAATATTTCATTCAAAATTCTGCCTTAAAAATATTTTTGTCTATTTAAAAGCTGTCATTAAAAAGCATGTCAGAAACCACCTAACTAATGTTTGGGTGAGTTCCTTCACTCTTTATCCTCAGTTCTGTCATCTGTAAAGTGGGCGTAATAAGAAGGCCTACCACATTGGGCTATGAGAATTAAATCAGATATTGTACATAAAGCTCCCAGCACAGAACCTGTGCTGTGTAGAAAGCCCTTAATGTTAGTTGGTACAGAGTTGCTGCTGGGTTAACCCATTTATTTGTAGACCTTGGAATTAGCTTCTCCTGAATTCTTACAAACAGACCATTGATTGGCCAGTTGGTGGCTTTGAAGTCTTTTAAAAAATTTGGCCTGGGGCTCCTGGGTGGCTCAGTGGGTTAAGCCGCTGCCTTCGGCTCAGGTCATGATCCCAGCGTCCTGGGATCGAGCCCCGCATCAGGCTCTCTGCTCAGCAGGGAGCCTCCTTCCCCCTCTCTCTCTGCCTGCCTCTCTGCGTACTTGTGATCTCTCTCTCTCTCTGTCAAATAAATAAATAAAATCTTTAAAAACAAATAAACAAAAAAAAAATTTGGCCTGTGTGCATATGTCCACATAAAATTGCACAGACTAAAATACCGCTTTAGTAAAGTATACCACACTCAAATCTTAGGCAAGATTTAGTTTTTGCTTGGCAAATGCTCTCACTCTGGCATAGGTCAGTTATACAACAAGTAAATGAATAACCTGTCCAGTTTAGAGTTCTAGCACTTACTATAAGGTTTAGATGCTTTCATCTGATTTTTGTGTTTGTTACACGCAAGCCGAGGAGTTGTTAGTTTTTTTCAGTGTTCAGCTATTTGTGAAACATTTTCAGGAGATCTTTCCCAGTTACTGAATCAGTTTTGATAACAGAAATCCCCGGATTGCAAGGAAAGCTGTTCAAAAAACAGTGAGGATTTGCACCTACTCTCTGTGAGTCAAACTTTTCTCCATATTGTGTAGTCCCAACATAGAACAAAAATAAATTGGATGCTGAAGTTTATGAGAGTACCGCTATCATCTATAAGTGATAACTGTCCAGCCTTCACATTCATCAAAACAGCGTTGTTCTCATAGATGAACTTTACATTAAATATGTTATGTGTTTTGTAAAGTTAACCAATATAAGGATGTTGCTTTTATCTCTTTCATATGTGAGGTCTAGTGTTCAGATGTAATAAATTTCCAGTGCTAAGTTGTTTGAAAAATCTCACCTTAATGATGAAGAAGGGCACTCTGTCCCCAAACTAAATGGCACCAGAAAAATATTTTCAATACTCATATTTATAGTTTTAGAGTTGAAAACTCTTTTTCCAACTACATATTACATTTAGCTGTGCCTTTGATAAAAATTGTTAGAGTAAAAGAATACATTTATTACTAATGACAGTGATCGTCACTTCTGGAAACATGCCAGCGATAAGCCAGAAGGCGGTTGAGAACCTGGAAGGAAGCAAACACTTATGAGCCAGCCACCCAAATCAGTGTTGGAAGGTAGATAAAATTGGAGATGGTTTTGCATTTTGCATTCAGAGTACTTCCTGTGCTCTGAGTCTATTTACTCTTACCAAAGGCACAGTTTTTAACAGACTTGATTTTCTGGTTTTTCTGCATTCATATACAGTGTGTTTGGGATAGAAACACTGCAGTAACATTGATAGCAGCAAGAAATTAACAACATTAGCCCAAAAGCAAGATAGAGAAAGCTATAATAGAGACAAAGAATACTCAGGTCATAGCAGCCTGGGAAGCACAGGTTCTTGTGGTTCCTGAGGGCATCAGTCTATAGTGGACACAAAAATTGATTTTCATATGTCCATCAGTCATCAGGAAGAGCTAAAATTTTTTACTATTTATTTTCTTTAGAACTATGGGAAAGTTGGTCGTGCATTTTAGATTTTCTTCAGAAGCAATTATAATTTGGCATTTATTTTATTTTTTTAAAAGATTTTATTTATTTATATATTTATTTGAGACAGCGAGGGAGAGAAAGAGCACATGTACAAGCAGGGAGGGAGGAGCAGAGAGAGGTGGGGGAGCAGACTTCTCTTCGATCAGGGAGCTGGATGCGGGGCTTGATCTCAGGACCCCAGAATCATGACCTGAGCCAAAGGCAGGTGTTTAACTGACTGAATCACCCAGGCACCCCAGTTTGGCATTTGTTTTAAAAGTTACCTGTGAAATTAAGGGATTAGGCCAGAGTTTCATTTATGCATAAGATCTGCTTTATTAAGATACAATTCAGGGATGCCTGGGTGTCTCGGTTAGTTAGGTGTGTGCCTTAGGCTCAGTTCATGATCCCAAGGTCCTGGGATCGAGTCTCGCATCTGGCTCCTTACTCAGTAGGAAGCCTGCTTCTTCCTCTCCCTCTGCATTCCACTCTCTCTGCCTGTGCTCTCTCCCTCTCTCCCTGACAAATAAATAAAATCTTTAAAAAACAAAAAAAGATATAATTCACCCATTTAAAGTGCACAATTAGGTGTTTTGTAGTGTATTCACAGAGTGCAACCATTACCACGGTCAATTTTAGAACACTCCATCGCTCCCCACCCTGGAAAACTTATTGGCAGTCACTCCTTTTTGCCCCCACAACTCCCAAGGCCAGACAGCCACTAATTTTTCTGCCTCTTACAGATGTCACATATTGGAGTAATATACTAGGTGGTCTCTTGTGATTGGTTCCTTTCACTTAGCATGGCGTTTTCAACCTTCGTCAATGTCTCAATGCATATTAGTAATTCATTCCGTTTTATTGCCTAATAGTACTTCACTGCATGGAGATAACATAGGTTATTGATCCTTTCATCAGCTGGGGACATTTGGGTTGTTTCCACTTTCTGGCTGTTATGAGTAATGCTGCTATGAACATTCACGTGCAACTTTTTCTGTGGACATCTTTCCATCTCTCTTGGGTGTACCTGAGAGCGGACTTGCTAAATCATATACTAGCTTATGTTTAACCTCCTGCAGAACTGTCAAGCTGTTTTCCAAAGTGACTGTACTATTTTATATTCCCACCAACAGCGTGTGAGGGCTCATTTCTCCAAATCCTCACCAACACTTGGTATTTTCCATTTTTTAAATTATAGCTGCTCCAGTGGGTTCGAAGTGGTATCTCATTGTGATTTTTTTTTTATTTTTATTTTTTTTAGATTTTATTTATTTATTTGACAGAGAGATCACAAGCAAGCAGAGAGACAGGAGGAAGCAGGCTCCCTGCTGAGCAGAGAGCCCCATGAGGGGCTCGATCCGAGATCATGACCTGAGCCGAAGGCAGCGGCTTAACCCACTGAGCCACCCAGGCGCCCCTCATTGTGATTTTAATGTGCATGTCCCTCAAAGAGCTCTGATGTCCCTCCAACACTCACATCCTGTGGTTTTAAACGTTTCTGTAGGTTTGAGTATCATCTCAAATTTAATGATAAGGTTCTTGAATGGCGAGGTAGTCTCAAGCTTATCTTTTTGATGATTATTGTGCCTAAGAGGGAGCCCTGCTTGGAGCTGCCATTCATAAATACTAAAGGATTGTTTTTGTTTTTTTTTTAAGATTTTATTTATTTATTTGACAAACAGAGATCACAAGTAGGCAGAGAGGCAGGCAGAGAGAGAAAAGAGGAAGCAGGCTCCCCGCTGAGCAGAGCCCCATGCGGGGCTCTATCCCAGGACTCTGGGATCATGACCCGAGCCCAAGGCAGAGGCTTTAACCCATTGAGCCACCCAAGTGCCCCACTAAAGGATTGTTTTAAATGGTGTCTGGTCCTAGGACAGTGTGGATTTCACTCATAGCAGAGTTAACTCTTTCCTGATTGTTCTTGATCAACGGTCAATCCTTGCAGACCAGAATGTAAGTGCTGAGGGGGCGGGTTCATGGCCATATCCCGACTCTGTGCCACAGTGCCTCTCACTGTCATAAATACACATTCATGAATCAGTGGCTCCATCAGCGCGTACTTGCTCCCAGATTATTTGAAGAGGGGCTTGTGATCTCTTTCGTTCAGCTTGCAATGCCGTGTGAACAGTTGGCACGTCTTCCTCAGTCCTCACTCAGCTCGACTTCAAAGATACGCCAGACTTTCACAGTCAAGACAAAGTGCATGAGCAAAGCCCATTACTGGTAGACCTGTTGTTCCACCCAGTGGGGCCACCCAGCACTGCGGTTCTCCCGGAAGCCTCCAGGTAACCACTCCCTCGTATTAAATTGTCGGTAGCATCCCTGGAGTAAGTACGTATGCTCTGGTGGCTTATCAAGACAGAAAGCTAAACCTCTTGGTGGTTTAAACTGGGATTTGTTTAAGCAGGTAATGAGATTGCCATCTTGAGCTTCAGCGCAGGGTGTTAGGTAGCAGGAAGAACCATTCCTGGGTGGACGCGCTGTTTCGTTCTGGGTGCTGCAGTGATCACACTGGAGATAACCACACAGGCCCACTGTACTCTTGTCCCTCAGCACATGCCTGCGGGATTTTCTTTTTAGTCCAAGGGACTGTATTTCTGATGACAAAAGTGGCGTTATGAAAGCCGAGGACCTCATGGAAGGTTGATACTCACCTTCTGTTGCCTCTCTGGGGGGCAGGACTGACAACTTCTTGGTGAGAAATAGGATCAATGTCCTTAACTGTCTGTAACTGTCCCCCTCCTCCCCACCCCTTTCCTTGGCTTGACAGTGTTACTGAGCTCTGGGATACAGTTTTCATTTCCTGTTTCATTGCCTATCATGTCTCCTCCTCAGGACCTAGGATAGAAATACAGAGCTTGTCTGTGGGGATGATGGAAACAGAATGAGCTCTGTAGTCACTAGAGCGACATCCCTCCTCCTGTTCTGATTTTCTCTTGTAGGGGTGGCAGGGAGAGGCTCCAGGCCCTTGGGAAAGAAACCGCACCTCACTGAGTTGCTCAGGTTCTTGAGAAGGACGCTCAAGGAAAAATTTCTTTCACCTCATGGGTTTGACATTTTGGAATCCCTTCTGTAGCTTCATCTTGCCCCTGCTTCTTCCTGGCCCAGGTTCAAGCTAAGAATACATTTACGGGTAACACCAGAATGGTGCTCTTTTTTCCCTCTTTCTCTCTCTTTCTCTCAAATCTTAACCTAAAAAAAAAAGTAACACAGCTTTTATGTTGGTGTTTCCGTTTGTTGTTCAGATTTCATGTGGTCGTCTGTGTCAAGGTCGGCCCCATGGGTTGCGAATCAAAGAACATCTGCCTGCCCGCCCTGAATGCACCGTATTGTGTGTGAGCTGCCTTCTTTATGGAGGAAGGCATTGTCACCTTTAACCTGGGAGTCACTGGGAGAGAGGAGCACACTGACAACACTTAATCACATGTGAAACGTTTCTAAACCCATGACAATGGGTTTAGTCGTGGGTGGATGACACCTGGAAATTCAAAAGCTGTATTTAAAATTTAAAAATCACCTGCGGGCCTCATGGTATAAATTGCCCAATAGTAATTTCATTAAAGAGCAATTAGATGTGTTCAGGTCCCTTTGGAGAATGGGAGCGTCTGCCAGATTGGTGCTAGGCACCACACCGGCTTCAGAGCTCCCTCCCAGTTAAAAGCAAGAGTAGCCCGTTCAAATTCTGATCTCTCACTTTTCAGTTGTGGTCTGGCTTCTTACAGCATTCATTTCGGTTCAGCTAGAACAGTGGTTTTGAACTTGACCGGTGAGAATTACAAACCCCACCCCACCCCACCGCGAAGGATTTTCTCCAATCCTGCTGCATCCCAGGCTCCAGGCTGTGGCCTGGTAGTCCATATTTTTTTTTTTTAAAGATTTTATTTATTTATTTGACAGACAGAGATCACAAGTAGGCAGAGAAGCAGGCAGAGAGAGATAGGAGGAAACAGACTCTCTGCTGAGCAGAGAGCCCGATGCGGGGATCGATCCCAGGATCTGGGATCATGACCTGAGCTGAAGGCAGAGGCTTCAACCCACTGAGCCACCCAGGCGCCCCAGTTCATATTTTTAACACATGCCTTTGGCAGTTTTTAATAATGAGGCAAAGTTGAGAAAGCATGTGGCTGAATATAGCCTGTCCTTTTTAAAAAATAAATGTCATTAAAATTTTGACTTTAAATTTAGTTGCACTAAATACTAGAATTGAAGTTGCTTTAAGGAAATAAAATTGTAAACAAACCAGTTCCCCAGTTCAAATTGCAGATGCAAAGCAGACTCTGGTCTGGCATCTTGTCAGTTCTAACCTGTGACTGGATGTGGTGCAGAATGTAAACTGAGGCTAACTTCCGTGGACCCCCCGCAAACCCCTCCCCAAGGAGCAGTTGGTCTTCATGTGCTCCTTCCTCCATATGAAATTCAAAGTTAACAGTCTTTAACTCTTGGTATAAAGACAATTGTGTTAATATGACATATTACAACATTTTTTTTGCCTTGAAAATTTGTATGTTTTCTTCTGATTTTTAAAGAAATTATAATATTTTCATGAGTGCCCAAAAAAGAGGCAGGTCCTAGGCACTGAGTGTGTTGTGTGTAGCAGAGCAGAGTTGGTGAAATCTGGGCCTTACTTCTGGTGGTTGATGGGATGATGCTTCTGCTGGCCTCACACGTTCTGAAAGGAATCCTCGCTATTCTCTTTTTCACTCTCGTATATGAGAATATGATCAGGATTTTTTTTTTTTTTAAATCAGCTAAAGTTGATGGGAATTGGAGGCTATGCCAGTGGCAGGAGGGTTATTGTCACGCAGGGATATGTGGCCTTTCCCACGGTGATCCTTTCCAGCAAACATATCTCTGCCATCAAGTGCGTTTACAGTGGCCAGGTTTAACCTATAGGTTTTGCCCTGATGGTAATGCAGGCGGGTAAATCAGGACTCCTCCTACCCTAAATTTCCACCTGTCAAGGGTCTAACTGATGAAACAGCTTTGTTCTTGGGGGCCTGGTATTCCTGGTCACTGATAGCTTGTGCCTAGTGGATTTCAATAAGAGGCTTGATCCAGGGAGGGTATGTCCTGAGCAGGGAAAGGGCTGTGAGGCTGTATGAGGGGAATGTAGGCACATGGGTTCCTGGGGGCAGGACCACAGATCTGCTATCAGCTCCCTGAAACAAAAGGAAAATAATTTCTTTTTCTTTTGCATCATTATAGTGAAGTTTTTGATTCAGAATTCTAAAATAACTCTTGATTATTGGGCATCTGGGTGGCCCAGTCAGTTAGGTGTCTGACCAGCTCAGGTCATGATCTCAGGGTCCTGGGATGAGCCCTGTGTCCAGCTCCTTGCTCAGTGGAGAGTCTGCTTCTTGCCCTTTCCCCCAACCCTTCTCCCCCTGCCCCCTGCTCGTGCTCTCTCTCTCAAATAAAGAAATAAAACCTTTATCCATAAGTAAATAAATAAAATGACTTTGATTATTAAGATTAAATGTATTACTAAGTTATTATAAGCAATTGAAAAACATCGTCAGAAAAGCCAGAAGGAGAAAAAAATTACCCTAATCCATGACCCAGAGATAACAGCTGTTAACATTTCCACCTGAAGTTTCTAGTCTTGTTGTCTGTGCACAAATTGCTATTTGATTTATATACAAAATTGTAATCTTGTACACTGTATCACTGCACCACCTTCCCTTTTCACCTGACAACATATAATGAACATTCTTTTCACATCTTTAAATGCCATCCCACAAAATTATTTTAATGGTGGTCTTTTGTTCCTTTGTGTTAATGGGTAATCGTTTAGTTTATTTAACCCATTCTGTATGTTTAGACAATAATTAATTTTCTCTCAGTAGTGAAAGTTCAGTGACCTTTTTAAGATAAATTTTTGAATACATGCATAATTATTATTTAGGGTACAGTGGAACTGATATATTAAAGAATATAGGCAGAATCTGGAGCTTTTTTAATAGGTATTTCCAAAAAGCCCGTGTTTCCATTCCCACCAGTGCTATGTAAGTGCTTAGGTGTTTTTCCCCTTGACAACTGGGGATTGCCATGTGACTAAAATTCAAACGAAGGGAACCTGATGTGCATTCATTTGAAAGAGAGCATGACTCAAGTTTCTTCGCACAGAATATTTCATGTTTAGCCGATTGCTCTGTGTGCGATAATTATGGGTTCCTTCTACAGTGTTATCGAAACCCTTTTATTAAATTTTACATTTACCACTTTCTTCAAAGTCCTTAAATAGCTGTTAGGTTTTTAGCTCTTATGTTTTACACAGTTAAAACTATGGTTTTGGAGGACTCTGTGTGTGTGTGTGTGTGTGTGTGTGTGTGTGTGTGTGTTGAGGATGATGGGATATGAGAAGTGGACACAACCTTGGTGATCGGTGAGCCCACTTCCAACTTACGGCTTAGTCAGTGGCTCAAGGAAGGAGCTTGCCCACGACCATCCTGTCTGTCTGCGTGCTGTCACTGCAGGTGACAAGCTGCCTAATTCAGACAAGTCTTGCAAAATGGGGAGCTTACTGGCTCATGAAACTGAAAATGGGTCCAAACTACTGGGACTGACCTTGGATAATCCTTGATCTTTCTGAGCCATAATTTTCTTATCTGCAAACAGGATGTTGGACTCGACCTAAGGTCCCTTTCACCTCCTAAAGTTAAATGTTTCTGTGAATATATTAGCAAAGACTACATTATACTACCAGCTAAATTTAGACATGGTGAAGAGAAAGCTTGGCCTCAGAGAAATAATTTTTTAAGAAATTCAGTTCTGTTAACACCCTCGAATCTAAGTTAACTAAGTTTTTTTTTTTAACATGTAGAGGTCCTTAGGCAACTTGAACATAATTAGTATTCATGTAGCATAAAAATATCAGTGCTTTATTTTGTTTTTGTTTTTTAAGATTTTATTTATTTATTTGAGAGAGAGAGAGAGCGAGCACGCAGGAGCAGGAGGAAGGGCAGAGGAAGAAGCAGGCTCCCTGCTCAGTGAGGAGCCCAACTTGGGACTTGATCCCAGGACCCCAGGATCATGACCAGAGCTGAACGCAGACTTAACCAACTGAGCCACCCACGGCCCCCCAAATATCAGTGCTTTAAAAGTCCTATTTTCCCCCGTTGCTTATCCAAACCTCAAATACCTTTTCTACCCGTTAGTTAGCTCAACAGATCTATTTGTAGGGCTTCTGGGTGGCTCAGTCCATCAAGTGTCTGACTCTTGATATCGGCTCAGGGTCCTGAGATTGAGCCCTAAGTTTGGCTCCATGCCAAACAGTCTGCTTTTCCCTCTTCTCATGCGCCCCAACCCTTCCACTTGCACAGTCTCTCAAAGAAATAAATAAAATGTTTTTCAAAATCTATTCTCAAGTAGTGGGGAAAGAAATTCAGTCACACCGTTCCCTGTTCACAGTTAGTTCACCAAATTCCAACTTGGTGGAACCTAGAGAAATGTATTAAACTGTGCGGGACAGCGACTGGTTGCTGAGTCAGACATGTGCCCAGAGTTGCTAACCTTCCACACAGAAAGAAATATTGGTGGATTAGTGAACTTTGCCTCACCGGGAACACCTTAAATCTCTGGCCTGTTGTTCAAGAGGAGGTCAGGCTCCCTTGGCCCTTAAAATTGTTCCTTTGACTGGTAGGAGACTTTTTCTGCGTTGTGCTTGTTGGGGTTTTTTGTTTGTTTGTTTGTTTGGTCTTTGCTCATTGATGCTATTTGGAGTTCACTGTGTAACCCTTGAAATTTACTGCGGGAAGCATGGGTGCCTCTCAGAGACTATTCCAGTGTTCCAAAAAGGTCTTTAAGAAACAGGCTTTGTTTTAAAGCCACCGACTACCAATAACACTTCTAAGTATCTTTGCCACAGTATTTGGAATACAGATTTGGAATACAGGTTTTAAATTACTACCAGATTGCCAATCCTGTTTGTGTTTGGAGAAATTTTTATTTTTTTTATTTTTATTTTTATTTTTTTAAAAGATTTTATTTATTCATTTGACAGAGAGAGAGAGATCACAAGTAGGCAGAGAGGCAGGCAGAGAGAGAGGGGGAAGTAGGCTCCCCACTAAGCAGAGAGCCCGATGCGGGGCTTGATCCCAGGACCCTGAGGTCATGACCTGAGCCGAAGGCAGAGGCTTAACCCACTGAGCCACCCAGGCGCCCCATGGAGAAATTTTTAGACAGAAATAAATGCAACGGGACCTACATACCTTTTTTTTTCCTACGTACCTTTTTATTGACACTCAGCAACCACATGTTTATCATTGAGACTGACAGTCCCTGGATCTGGTTCTATAGGAGAGGGAGGGTTCCAGGGAAATAAGCCAGATTTTTTTTGTTCTTTAAGATTTTACTTATTTGGGGCACCTGGGTGGCTCAGTCATTAAGTGTCTGTCTTCAGCTCAGGTCATGACCCCAGGGTCCTGGGATCGAGCCCCGCATCCGGCTTCCTGCTCAGCGGGAAGCCTGCTTCTCCCTCTCCTACTCCCCCTGCTTGTGTTCCCTCTCTCGCTGTGTCTCTCTCTGTCAAATAAAAAAATAAAATCTAAAAAAAAAAAAAAAAAGATTTTACTTATTTTTGAGAGAGAAAGAGAGGACGAGAATGAGTAGGGGGAGGTGGAGAGGCAGAGGGAGAGAAAAACAGGGTTCCCGTTGAGCAGGGAGCCCCAGGCGGAACTCAGTCCCAGAACCCTGGGATCCAGCACCTGAGCAAAAGGCAGACGCTTAATGACTGAGCCCCACCCAGGTGCCCAATAGCCAGATTTTGATGGAGGACATAAACGAATCATGTGTGACAACCCTCAAGTCTCAGTTCCTTAGAACAATGAAGATTTCTTTCTCATTCACACTATAATCAAGGGGGTGGCTGGGGGCTCCATTCTGGCTCATCCTCACTCTGACCCAGATGAGGCAACAGTCATTATCTCGGGCTTGACTGGTCCTGGTCGTAGGGAAGGCGTTCTGAAGGGCCTCACCACTTGCTCTTGCCTGCAAGTAACACACACACACCCAAGCCCAACTCACTAGAGTAGGCACGTTGCCCAGCTCAATTATAAAATGGCCAGGAGCTGCAGTCTGACCCCATGGGCCTGGCGGGAAGAGAAGCAGAAATATTTGGGCAGCAGCACTATTGACCACCACAATTTACTCTTCGGATTACCAGATAATTGCCTTGCAGGAGAAATACAGGCATTCCCATCCCAAAGTAGACAGCCCCGAAGCCTCCCCCAGTCATGACATCCAGATGATGGGCAAGGGGATCCAAATTGGGTGGGGGGTGATACAAAGTGTTTTTGACTTCAACTCTGGATATCTGTCCTCTGTAGCAGAAATGCTGAAGCAGTTCTGAAATCCATCTGGGCTCCCTGACTTGTAGGTAGAGGATATCCCTTTGGGTCTTGATTGTTCTCTCGGAAAGCAGCTCCCCAATCCATTGGTCTCTTCAAGCCTCAGCTTTTTCCAATAACTTCCTGGATCACAACTAAGGCAAGACTGAAGAATATGCCCTTTGTGGGAGCTGAGCCGCTTTCTCAGCTGACTTTAGAGGTTTGGGGGCTCGGGCGTTCTCTGGCAATAAAACTCTTTTCAAAAGGAAGTAAGTTTGGGACACCTGGGTGGCTCAGTGGGTTAAGCCGCTGCCTTCGGCTCAGGTCATGATCTCAGGATCCTGGGATCGAGTCCCGCATCGGGCTCTCTGCTCAGTGGGGAGCCTGCTTCCCCCTCTCTCTCTCTCTCTCTCTCTCTGCCTGCCTCTGTCTACTGTGATCTCTCTCTGTCAAATAAATAAAATAAAATCTTTAAAAAAAAAAAGGAAGTAAGTTTCCTATCTATTTAACTCTAGTTTATTTCCATATGCCAAGCCCTCAGTCCTTGGCATACTTACGTTCCCTGGATGCCTTTGTAGTTTTGCTTCCAGCATTTCTTTATTGATTTAATTGATGGTACTTTGAACCTGTCAGCCTTTGGTGGGAAGCCACACCTCTGGTCTCTTTTCCCCTGAGGCATTCTAATTGAAAGAATTAACTAAGAACCCATGATCTTTTTTTTTTTTTTAAAGATTTTATTTATTTATTTGACAGACAGAGATCACAAGCAGGCAGAGAGGCAGGCAGAGAGAGAGGAGGAAACAGGCTCCCCGCTGAGCAGAGAGCCCCAATGCGGGGCTGTATCCCAGGACACTGGGATCATGACCGGGGCGGGCGGAAGGCAGAGGCTTTAACCCACTGAGCCACGCAGGTGCCCCAAGAACCCATGATCTTAACTGCATCTTTGCTTGTAGATGTTGTAACCCTCTCACAGTGTTAAGAGTGTGAGAGCCTATTCTCTTCCTTTGAACCTCACCCCTCAGCTAAGTGCTAATTGTCCTCTCTTACGCAGAGCCTTTCTCATTTCTGGGTTTCATTGTTTATCTGTTGGGGAAGAGAAGCAGCTGCTTTTTCCAACCCTCCAACTCTAACTTGACGAACCCTATTCCCTCTTTTTGTTTGTAAACCAGCCAGTACTTTCTGGGTGCACTTTTTTTTTTAATGGTAAATTCCTTTTTAATTTTTTTAACTTAAATTCAATTAATTAACATAGCATGTATTGTTAATTTCAGAGGTAGAGTTCAGTGATTCATCAGTTGTATGTAACACCCAGTGCTCATTACATCACATGCCCGCCTTAATGCCCATCACCTAGTTACCCCACCCCCCTGGACCTTCATCACCTCCAGCAACCCTCAGCTTGTTTCTGGGCGCACCTTTTAAAAATGCAGCCAACAGGGGTGCCTGGATGACTCGGTCAGTAGCTCACGCAGCCCTTGATCTCAGGATTGTGAGTTCAAGCCCCAAGGCAAGTGTGGAGCCTACTTTTACAAAAATAAATAAATAAAATTTTAAAAAGTAAAATGCAGCTGATAGTAGCCAACATATGCTGTTAACATTTGACTTTCAATCTCTTCCACAATATCTACTAATTCTTCAGGTATATTATCTGCCTTTCAAGTTTTCATACATGATGGTTTTATCAAATGTTTTGCCAGCCTCCAAAATCCATTTCCTCCCTCCCTGCTGGCTGAACTTTTTTGTTGCTGTTGAAGTCACTCCATTTCAAGTAGCAGTCAAGTCAGGGTCCATTGCAGTAACAGGCGATACCCAAGTCTGGTGGTTTAAAGAACAAAGGTTCATTTCATGCTTATGCTGTAGGTGCATTGAAGACCCGCTCTGTCTTCACTCCAGGACCTAAGCTGACAGATCAGCCAACATGTGGAATGCTTCCTGTTACTGTGGGAAAGCGCTGGAGGGTCTCATGCCTCTAGTTAAACGTTGGCCTGGGAGTGACGATCTATATGTCATGGGCTCACCATTAAAGCAGTGTTCCTTCAGCATTGTTTTTGGGCTCTGTCTTGACTCATACTAATCTAGTTGCTTCTCATAGCTATATAGTATTCCATCATATATTACATTTCATTTACATACTGATGGATGTCTACAGTGTTATCAGCTTTTCATTGCTAAAAATTGCTGCAGTGAACATCTTTGTGTATGTTTCCCGGTGCACCCATGCAAGAATTTCTTTGAGAAATAGTTCCTTTATTCTTTACTATTATGATGATTCTTTATAATATGCTGAGGGAAGGTGGACCTGAAGTCCACTGCTTATCTGTAGCACCTTGTTTGATGAATGTTGACTTCTCGTTTATGCACAACTCACTATGGTAGGAACCATCTAGAATGAGTAAATCAGTTGTGAATGTCTTCTTGTACCCTTTAAGCTGTGTCTTCTGCTGAACATCTTTGATGAATATTCTAGAAATTCTTAAAAAATGACATCTGGTGGGAGGAGTAGAGGGTGAATGCAGACATTCTGTATCTAGAACCAGCATCACTCCCTCCAAACACAGAACAGACTCTTATCAGTGGTTCAGCTTAATTTATCAAAGCATTTGGATATTCCGGATTAAAGAACACATGAGTCATGGATGATAGCTGCACTGGGATGTTCTTCCTTCCCCTTGTCTTTTATCTCCATCCAGGGCTTATGGTTGGGAAGTATAAGATTTAGGTAGCCCTTAATATCAGGGAGATGAATAAAACTGTGCATTCAGAAATCTGACCGTTTCTATAAAAGCATTGAAATAGGAATACAAGAGCATTTTTTTTTCATGAAGGTAAGAAGTGAACACAGGTAAGTGAAAGCCGTTTCTATTGCAATTTAAACTAATGTAGTGTTCTGATCTTTATTCCCTTTTACCTTAAGCAAAACTGCTAATATAATTGATTTTTCAGAACTCTACACGTTTTCCCACTGTTTTGTTGGGTTGCCAACAAAAGCTTTGAAATGAGCAGGAGGGGAAGCAGGAAAGACCGCAGGATTCTAAATAACTTATGAAATGTTTAGGTGTCCCCTGTCACGTTTTTAAAAGTGAGACCTCTTTGCAGTTGCTTGTACTTACCAATAGCCAACCAAATAAAAAGCCATGAAGGGACTCTTCATTTCCAAGGGCTGGTGACGGCTGTGGCTGAATGAAGACTGGGTTTTGACTACAGAATTAGATTATTTCCAGGGTTTCACACAGCTTGTTCTGTCTACTCTGTGCTGGGACGTCTCCTGTTTTCCATTGTCACTGAACTTTTCTTCTTTCTTCTTTTTTTTTTTTTTACTTCTGCTGGTGCTGAATGACCTGAGTGTAGAATTTTCTTCATCCCTTCCCCTCCCCAATCTCTAGCCTCCACCCATACAGCCTGCCCATCCTGCCCCCCTGCTAAAGATATTAACAGCCTGGAGGGATAGCCTTCTCTTTCAGCAGGCTCCTATCATCTTAAATATAGGGGTCTCCCTTCCACCTATTTTCCTGCCTTCCACCCGTCCTCCCCCTCCCCCCAAACCACACAGGGTAAATAAATGATTTGTACTTCTGGGCATCTTTTACTTCTCTCCTTAACAGAAGCTTAGGGATAGCCGGCAGCTGGTCTAGATCTCATTCATTCTTTTCAACAGCTGCCCAATATTCCGTGGTTTGGAAATAATAAACTTTGTTGAACAGTTTTCCTGTTACAGGGCATGCACTTTGTTTTCAGGTTTTTGTTTTTATTTTTTTTTTTCTTTTTGAAGTTTTTATTCACGTAAGTAATCTCTACCCCGAGTGTAGGGCTGGAACTCATGAATCAAGAGTCACATGCTCTTCTGACTAAGCCAGCCAGGTGCACCGGTTTTAGTATATGTGCTGCCGAAGCGAGCACAGGTGCCCCTGTTTTGTTCTTTTTTAAATTTGGCCACTGTAAAGGGTACTGCAATGAACATTCTCCCCCCACCCTTTTTTTATTTAAAATCAGTTTAGTTAACATATGGTGTATTATTAGTTCCAGGGGTAGAATTTAGTGATCCATCAGTTGCCTATAACACCCGGTGCTCATTACATCAAGTGCCCTCCTTAATGCCCGTCATCCGGTTATCCCATCCCCCCACCCACCACCCTTCCAGCAGCCCTCAGTTTGTTTCCTAGAATTAAGAGTCTCTTGTGGTTTGCCTCCCTCTCTGTTTTTGTCTTATTTTATTTTTCCTTCCCTTCCCCTACATTCATCTGTTTCGTTTCTTAAGTTCCACGTATGAGTGAGATCCTGGTATTTGTCTTTCTCTGACTGACTGATTTTGCTTACCTTAATACCCTGTAGTTCCATTCATCTGTTGATGGACATGTGGGCTCATTCCATACTTTGGCTGTCATGAAATTGCTGTTATAAACATTGGGGTGCATGTGGTCATTTGAATCACTGTGTTTGTATCCTTTGGATAAATACCAGTAGTGCAATTGCTGGGTCATATGCAATGAACATTCTTATACTTATCCTCAAATACTAGTGCTTTTTTTTTTTTTTAAATAATTTTATTTATTTATTTATTTATTTTTTTAAGATTTCATCTATTTGCTTGACAGACAGAGATCACAAGCAGGCAAAGCATCAGGCATTGGGGGGGGGCGGGAAGCAGGCTCCCTGATAAGCAGAGAGCCCGACGTGGGGCTCAATCCCAGGACCCTGAGACCATGACCTGAGCCAAAGACAGAGGCTTTAACCCACTGAGCCACCCAGGTGCCCCACTAGTGCTTTTTAAGTATGGTCCAGGAGAGGGATTAGCTGGGTTAGAAATGTATGTGTACTTTTGATTTTAATAGGTGCTGCTAGAGTTCTTCCAAATGATTAGCCTAACAATATTCCAGAAATTTCCCCTATCCTGTCCAGTAGTAGGTGTCTTTCTTAGTATGGTAAGAATGGATTATACCTGCAACACTGATTGCATAGCCCAGGCACCTGTTGACATGCCAATAAAGTATTTCAGTGGAGCTTAAAACTGGGGTTCTGGCCAGCCTACATGATTGGGAGTGGTTGTGATTTATATACATATACATATATAAATCATATATATATATTTCTGAAAGAATCCATAGGAAGTTTAGAGTAGGGAGAGAACTGGAGACCATTCTGCTGCAATTCATTTCTTTCACAGTAAGGGACTTGAGACCCAGAGAGGTGGAGGGAGTGACAGTGAGCTGGTTACAGACTGCTATTTATTGGAAGCAGTTGTGAATCCTGATTTTAGGTTTGACCTTCTAGCTACACTGTGGGCCATGCTGACCGTGAGTTTTAGAGAAGGGACCAAGAAATGTCATCTGTGAGTTGAACTGACTGGTAGGTGTGAACTGCTTCCAGTTTTCTATTATTTCCTGCTAGGACAAGCAAGCTTCCCAACCTGCACTGTGGGATTTGCTTCGAAAACTTCCGCAATTACAGTAGGACATTGGTGACCTTGGTCTTGTCCATAAAATCTGCTGCTCTTAATCTTTTGGGGAGTTTAGGATTTTAGTTTGCTACACTTGTTAAGAGTTACTGCTTCCAAGGGTGGAGCTGCTGGCTTGGATTACAGCTCAGATGACCGCAGGGAAGCACTGGAGAGAAACACTGCATGTACAGGGATGGCTTCTTACTATGTACCTCTCCCCCCACCCTCCCCAACTGACTGATGAAGAGAGCTAAGAAAAAAGAACTGCTGGAAGTCTCCCTCATGTTCCTGGCCATATTCTCTGTGTTGGACAATACACAACTTGACTAGGGCTCGGATGGATGTTCTCCAGGGCTGAATAAAATAAACTCCTGAAAGAAGTCATTTGAGCTCCCTATATCTTTAAACTCAGCTTTAATATTCCAGTTTCACATTTAGTCCATGGTGTCTGCTGAGGGAAATGAAAAGAGAGACCCCAGATTTTGCAGTCTCATTTGGGTTTGCTCTGTGTTCATCGCAGAGCATCTGACAGCACAGTATTAACTTTCTAGGTCGCCTCTAAATGAAGTCGGGGTTCAGGGAGCTCAGCCTGTTCTTTTAATAACAAAAAAATTATTATGATGGAAATTAATTCTGTTATAGATAAGCATCTCGAGCAGATTTGCTACATATATTTGTATATATATACATGTAATGTACACGCACGCACACACACACAAACACACATGCGCACACCGTCGTCCCCAAGGGAATACCTTCGTGTTGCAGACTTGATCGGGCGCCGTGCTTATTGCTGGTCTTGCCTGTCAGAGGCCATGTTTCTTCTGGTTTAATAGTTCCCAAGCCTGCAGAATGGAACCACGAGGGAACTTTCAGAAAATACTCATGCCCAGGTTGCAGCCCTGAATTAAATCAGAACAAGTGGTAGAGATGAGAATCGGGATGCTAAAGGTGATTTCTAGCCCACAGCTGAGTGGAGGACTCCTTAGCAGGCCATTTTGAGGCGAAGAGAGTGTCTCTGCTTCATGAAGAAAGAAATGAGCTATGACAGAAGCTGTTCTCTTTAGAGTTATGCCGCCGTAGGGTCATCATCTCTCGTAACCCACTCACTTCCTCCTTCCTGCCTCTTCTTTAGGTTAAAGTAGTGGACTCATGTCTTGCAGAATGAGCTTGTGGAGGCAAAAATTGAATGCTGTAACAGTTGTCATTGAAAAGTGCCCTAAGAGTGCACCAAGTGGCTTAGAGACCAGCACACCCCATGGTACACCTAGCACAGCCAGTTTTTCCCTCGGTGTTGGAACAGATCACTGTTTCTTTGGCTGAGATACTGATAAAATCATTAGCATTTGGGAACCATGGTGTATGCAGATCTAGATCTTTAAGAATTGGAATTGTACTCAGCTTGGGAAGGCACTCGAGCCCTGAGAAGCCCTGGGAATTGAAACGGGCCTAGGGGCCTCGTCCTGTTTTTTTGTCTCAGGCTCAGAGGCAGACTCTGAACAGAGAATGGGCACAATCATGGGCGCCATGTAAATGGTGAATGTCTCCCTCCTTGCCTGTTTCTTCTTCTAGGCACATAGAGTTGATGGTAGGGGCATTGGATGTTCAATGCACATACCAGATGTGACTCCATTGCATTTCGTGATCGGATATGCAGAAATTGAGCATCTTGTTAAATGCACAGAATTCAACAGTACTCTCCTTCTGTCCTCTAGCATTCCCCTGGTTCGGCATGGATATCGGTGGAACACTGGTTAAATTGGTCTACTTTGAGCCAAAGGATATTACAGCCGAAGAGGAACAGGAGGAGGTGGAGAACCTGAAGAGCATCCGGAAGTATCTGACCTCTAACACGGCTTACGGGAAGACAGGGATCCGAGACGTCCACCTAGAACTGAAAAATCTGACCATGTGTGGGCGCAAAGGGAACCTGCATTTCATCCGTTTCCCCAGCTGTGCAATGCATAGGTTCATCCAGATGGGCAGTGAGAAGAACTTCTCCAGCCTTCACACTACTCTCTGCGCCACAGGAGGCGGGGCGTTCAAGTTCGAAAAGGACTTCAGAATGGTAGGGCAGCTCTGTGCTCCTTAAACGACAAAACCGCCTCTCAGAGAAGGAAAGGAAGCCTCTCCCGTGTCCATAATCATGGCTTCTCGTGTGGAAGAGCTAGACTGGAGCCTTGGGGCTCCGGACTGGTTCACGTCACCTCTCTGTGCCTCAGTTCCCTCCCGTGTCTGGATAGTTCGTACGTCATAGGGGAGTTCCATGCAGGATTAAATGAGGAAATATGTACTTGGCACTTAGTAAATGCTCATGAGTATTAGCTATCGTCATCATTTTGTTACAGTTACTGCTGCATGATATGCTAAAGATAAGATGGTATCAGTCCCTTTCCGGAGTATTTAAGAGTTTTCCGCTGATTTTTACTACACTGCGGTGAAAAGCGTAGTCATCATTCTGGTTCTGTAGGCCCCTCCGGAGAGGCTTCCTATAAATCCTATGAAAAATGACGACTGCTGCCTACCTGTTGTTGGCTCTAAGTGTCTTTTTTGTTTTGTGACTGTCCTTCAGAAGTTTTGTTCGAAACAAAAAGGAAACATTTGGTTATTATTCATAGGTGGCTTCCTTTATTAGTGAGGAAGGTTTTAGGAGTATGGTTTTAGGTGTTTAGAATAATGCTGTCTTCTGCGTGGCCGTCCGTACCAGCTCTGCACTGCTTGTGTACGTTTCACAGATCTGGCTACGTGGAGGACATGGATGAGTAAGATAGCTCCTGTTTCTCTTTATTTAGTCATTTAACAGCTGTGTGTTTCAGTTTCCCCATCTCCACAGTCTAGATAATCTCTCTACTGTCCAGCCTCAACTCACAGAGAATAAATATCAGAAAAAAAGTGAAATAAAAGATACAGAAAATAAAGAGAAAAGGTTAACTAGATCCAACAAAAGTGTCTGAGTGTTAGAGAAGAAAGGGTTAGAAGATTTGGTGGTGAGTCTTGCCAGAAAGTTGAAAATCTAGTGAGATAAGTGGTAAAATACATTTTTTCAAAGCCTGGTGTGCCGGTTGATGCATTCTGTCATGGAACTAGTGTAATCCAGTCTTACTGTAAAGTCTGTCATTAATGAAGAAGTTAATGAAGCAAACTAAGTAGTTTCCAGGAGAGCTGGCAGTGGAGTCCTAGCACAGTGTCCTGGGTGAGACTGATGGTAAGCAGGTTTTGGCTTTTTCTTCTGGGTCCCCTTTGCCAGCCTATCCGTGGAATTTGATGCTGCCTCTCACCTGAGTGGTCCATGGCATCTTTTTCCCACCAAAGGGGCCCAATGACCAAAGAGTTTTGAAACTGAAAAGGCTGAGACCCAGGGGCATGAAAATTAAATTTGAGTTCATAGTTGGAAGAGCATTGAACCTGAATTGTAGTGTTACCTCTGCGTTTTACTAGCCAGACGACTTTGGGTGAGGCAGATCCCTTCTGGGGCCTGCGGTATTACCATCTGCAAAAAGGTGGCAGTAAAGCAGAGAGAAGAGGGAGGAGTTCTAGGACATCAGAACACAAGGTCACCTTTGAAGACAGGAAGTACAGCATTCTTGTGCTACATGGATAAAGAAACTAAAGCTAAGGAGGGATTAAGGGACTCTAGTAGTGCCTCCTCATAAGAGCGGGGGTGTCAGCTCAATTCTGACTCAGAAGAGTATGCTGACCCAGCCCTAGTGCTGAGAACTCTCTAGGTCACCCTATCTGGACATCTCCACTAGGGAGCCTGAAGAACCCAGGTGACCCAGGGCATTTATGCAACAATCCTCAATGCCTCCATTCCTCCTCAGGGTAACGGACATTCTGGGAAAATGTTACTCAATGAATGTTGGCTGTGAGCAAGTGTGTTTCTCAAGGTTCTGAGCTGAGAAAGGTCATATTTTATAATAACCAAGATAAGAAAGCCTCTGCTTCTTCAGGCAGGCTGCTGGAGCCTAGTGGATAGACTGGAGCCGGGAGCAAGTCCGGAGGATTTGCCCAACAGCCTGGCCAACTAGGGGCACACATCCGTGAAAGGAAGGAAAAGGGCTGCCTTGTTTCCACACTCAGTCTCAGCCAAAGTGAAAACAGAACGGATCTCTTCCCGTAGCCTGTTGATCCATTCGCTAAGTGATGTGCCCTTATCCTTCCAAAGTGTGGGAGGGTGGATAGGTCTTCTCATCCTCTTTCCTAGGCCTCTGTTCACTCACCCAATAAGTGTTCATGTGCTCATTCCATGCTCCGAGTACTGTTATGAACTGAACAAAGCCCCTTGCCCTCCAGGAGCTTATATTCTAGTGTGGGGAGATGGTCAGTAATTAAGCAAATGAATATGAAAGTACAGAATATACCACTATATCTCATATCTGTATACCTGATATATGTTATGGAAGGAGGATGGAGCAAGGCAAGGAGGATAGGGAGGGTTGGGAGAGTTTTAGTGAGATGAGGTGACATTGGAGCAGGAACCAGAAGTAATGAAACAAAGCAGACCAGTATCTCAGGAAGGGTGTTTTAGGCAGAGGAAACAGTAAGTGCTAAAACCCTTAGGTGTGCTAAATCCAAGCTCTTCCCTCTTTTTCCAGAATAGAACAATAAAACCTGGTTGTAATCTTGTAATATTAAGCAATCTGACAAAATAAAGCAGTGCATGTTTTATATATATATATGCATATATATATATGATTTATATTATATATTACATATATAATATAATATATATGATTTATATATATAATATAATTCATATATATATTATAAAGTCCTGTCATTGTTATTATATAAAATCACTGTTTTTAATATAATACAACTTTGCAGATATGTGTTTTAAAAACCTAAGTAATTAGAGCTAACTAAAAGATATTCAGCAGACCCTGAATAGTTCGTAATTGTTGTATCTAATGACTCTATCCTTTTCCTTTGTAGTAAATATACTTAAATCCGCAGATAATGTCAACTAGTCATCATCCAATTTTGAATGTATAAGAAAGAGCTATAAACCACATGACAAGCATTAAGTTAGACCCCCATGTAGAAGACTTTGAACTGAATAAAGCTACATTTCTTGTTTCCTTTTCTTTCTCTTTCTTCCTTCCTTCCTTCCTTCCTTCTTTCCTCCCTCTCTTTCTCTTTCTTTCTGTCTCTCTCTCTCTCCCTTCCTTCCTTGTTTCCTCTCTGCTTCTTTTAACATTTTAGGATCACTGTCACAAATAAACTTTGACTGGCAAAAACGAGCCTTCTAAATTAACGATATACCAAAATGGACACAAAAGAAAAACTTAGTCTAACTACAAATGGCCTAAGAAAGTGATAAGACAATGAGGAATCCCACCATTGAAGAAGGTGATCCTCAGGGGGAAAACTTGGCTATCCCCTGTCTCTATTTCTGTGAGTTTTGTTTTGAAGAACCCACCAAAAATACTTTATGTACCAAATCTAATATTTTCATCCACAACTACACTTCCTAACTTCAACAAGAGTATTCTTTAAAATGCAAAGTATTCTAACAATGGAGAATGTATAGGGGAAAAAATCATCCTTTTTATCCACCTAGCTCTTCATTATAATAGGTACTTTTCCTTATGAGTTTTGTTTGGTCTAAGACTAACTTTAATTAGAAGCTAGAAGTGACTCTTTCAGTTACTTTTCAAAAAAGACTATCCTCTAACAAACAGGATGTAACAATCGTATTTGGTTGACTTGAGATTTAGGAAACAGGAAAGGATCTTTTGGTGGCTTTATGATACTTTTCTCAAGGTGGGAGCCCTTAAGACTTGGCCTTTCTTAAGTCAGAAATCTCTAAGGAACCAATCTAGAAAATTTAAGAATAGTGGAAAAATTATCAGGAGGAGGGAGGATAGTTGTGGATATGTGAAATTCTAAGTCTAAGGTGGACCATTCAAGAACATTTATTAGCTTGGCTCCTATTATGAATCCAGGGACCGATTCATGGCATTGAGGCAGGGTGAGGTTTGGTAGACAATGTCATTCTCCACTTGGGTCTGGCTTGACCCTTGAGCGCTGGTCTGTGGCCTCTTTATCATTGGGCGCAGGGAGGAAGAAGCCATCTTTGAGGTTTTGTCCTATTTCTCACTCACAGAATGTGTTTGAAATTCATCTCTCTTGGGTCTTCTAGGTCTCCTTGGGGAAGAGAAAAGAGCCCTGAGTGAAATTTGTAATTCAGAATCAACTATTTTATATGCAAATTATTCTCAGTTTAGTAAGATAACCTTTTCTGCTACTTCCAATGATTTATGGAGCCAGTGTCCTCAAAAGCACCTTAGGAAGTGTAAGGTATCATACAGATGTGTATTTTATTCATTTCTGAAATACAATGTGGTGACTTATTTCTCAATTACAGGGGGCAGTGTAACTGGTTTGGGGGCAGGTCCATAGAATAGCCTCATGGGAGTAACTGTGGAATCTCTTGGAATGGCTTTTTATTTTACCAGATTTATCTATTTAACTCTTTATTTAGTATTTTTGACAGACTGAGCTGAAGCACATACGGATGACATTTTACAGTTGTATCCTGAACATGCCTTGTATTTAGGATCCATATTTTTTCCCTAATACTAATAAACAGGAATCACTGAATTCCCTTCATGAATTAGAGTCTTCAGTGTGGAAATAGTGTTTTGACTAGCGGACTAGTGCATTTCAACTTGAGATAAAAAGACCCAAATTATTTTACTCCTCATGTAATTAAAACCCATATGTATAGTTCTTTTTTTTATTTTTTTTTAAGATTTTATTTATTTGACAGACAAATCACAAGCAGGCAGAGAGTTGGGGGGCGTGGAGGAAGCAGGCTCCCCACTGAGCAGAGAGCAGGATGCTGGACTCAATCCCAGGACCCTGAGATCATGACCTGAGCCGAAGGCAGAGGCTTAACCCACTGAACCACCCAGGCGCCCCCCATATGTATAGTTCTTTACAGTATCCAAAAATATTTTTACAGAGGCGTCTCATTTGATTCTTAAAGGTAGCCCTCTGAGTTAGCTAGAGCAGGTACTGTTAGGGACAGTATGTGATCTTACCCAGTGTCTGTTCTCACTGGGGTCACAGACTCATCCCAGTTCTTCAACTCCTACTACTGTGTGGTCCAAGGCCCAGCAGCATCAGCATCACCTGGGATCCTGTTAGAAATGCAGTCAGAAACTCTGGGAGTGGAGCCCAGTGATCTGTTTCAACAAACCTTCTGAGTGATTCTGATGGCCCCTATAATTGGAGAATTCCAACGCACCCACACACTTGCTTGAGTGCCTTTAGTACTAGGCACAACCACGTTAGTTCATCGTAGTTGTAGTTTGAAAGTTTTTTCTACTCTGCTTCTTGGGATCCAGACTAGGTCACTCAACCACTGACCCCCAGTGATATATTTCATCCGCAAAATGGGTCCTAATAATAGCTTTCTTCCCTGAAGTCCTGCAGATGAGATCCATGTAGTTTTTTATTAGCTTCCATTATTTACACAGAGTTTATTTGAGTCTTAGGAGAAGCTGAGGTTTGTTGCTTTTATATTTGGGGAGTGGTTTAAGCTTAATGATTTAGGAAGTAGCAGAACCTATATTTTCTGAAAGAGCTTAGGAGACTTATAAGCAGTGGGGTGCTGGGGCCAGTTTCTACTGGCTTAAGAGAGCCCATTGTGTGCATGTCTTCCCATCTCTGTGTTTAGTGACATCATGCTGGTACCTTGAAATTTGCCATCGTGGAGGCACTTACAGCACAGAAATTGGTGAATACTATAAACCAGGGTTTTGCTCCCAGAGAGCTGGTTGTTAAACATTTACCAGCATACCTTGGTTACAAGTTACGTTCACATGAGCTATAAACTTCATCTGCATGTTTGCTGAATCTGATTTCCAGATCTGTCATCAGTTAGGACCCATCATAGAGATCAGCATTTGAATGCATATAAAATTAATGGAATGGAAGTCAGCATCAACCTACAGATACGTTTGGTTGGCCAGCAATATTTACAAAAAAAAAAAAAAATTTAAATAGCTCTCAGCTAATTAATTACGCTGAGCTCCCATTATGACATGGTGACAATGGGTTGCAGGTGAACTATAAATCTGCGTGTATTGTCCTTGTTCTATTACTTGACATCTAGCCCAGGGCTTCACTCTTTCGTGGTTGTCGGCATTTGCTTTTGCTACTCCTGATAGAAAGAAAACTAAGCCCAGAGACATGTTGCTCCATAGGTAGGATCTGAACATGCTAAATGTTGCAGAGTCCGCTCAATCGTATTTACCAGCTACAGAGTGTGAGAAGTACTTCCCATCTTGTTCTGAATTTCAGATGGCCTGTGTGAATATCCCAGTAATGATTTGATTCACGGCTTACATTTGGGAGCCTGGACTTTTCTCTGAATGGTGAAGACTTTTTAAGGAAGGTCTCTGTAGGTCTCAGTGAAAGAGATGAATGTTCCTGTTTCCCAGTTTGGGAATGCAAGACCCAGGCTTCAGAAATAACTGTACTTCAGTAAAATGTATAGCAGAGGTGTCTGTTTGCTGCTGACACTGTATTTGGAACTGAATTTGATGAGGAAGGTGAGATAACAGTGTTTCCTTTCAGATCAAAGTTGTGTGTGCTTAGTGTATTTACCTGGAGAGGTTTTTCTTTCTCCACAGTATAGGTTCAGGATGTCCAGCCAGACACACAGATGTTTCTGGTGTGTTTGTGATGTTGGCCCTGGGCATGGACGGTCAATATTGTTGATGGATCTCTGATTAATTTTTAAGCAGGTTAACCCACAGTCCCATGACTGGCTGACAAAATTGCTATTTTTCAGTTTGGTTTGATCCAAGAAGTGATAACTTTCCCTGTCCCACTTAACAATTGTTTATTAAGCAATTATTATGGGGTGGGCTTTGAGCAATGTGCTCAGGGGCACCTGATGAACCAGAAAACCAGACAGAATGTGATTAGTGCTGTAAGTGGAAGAGGTTAATAGGGCTGAGGAATGGAGAGGACAAAGACAGCATTTACGCTGCTGTGTCTCACTACCATCTTTCAGGTCTCCAGGTAGTTCTATACCCAGAGTATTACCCCCTTAAAACGTGTGTAATTATTTGCATCTCACCCAAAATTTTCTCTCAGTAAAAAATGAAATGTTTGGAATCATTTATAAGATAGATTTACTTTATCAGCTAGTGTCATTTTGGATGATGGTTTCTGGGGACCTCCTTTCTACTTGCTAGATAGTATGCTGTCCAATTCATGAACCACTGACTAGAGCCAATTAGATTTTTAAATTAAAACAAAAACAAAAACAAAACCCAGAATGATTGTTTCTTTGTATCAAGAAAATTGCACCACCTTGCTGGTAACCTAATTCTGCTCTATAGGCACAGATTTAGTGGAGTTCGTTGAATGGGAAATTCAGATGAGTGATGTGAAGTCAAGAGTCTTCTTCCAGCTCTTAACTTTTGTAATGAAGATGATGCCTTTTTGGCAAATTTTCTGAGTATAGTACTTTTTTAGGTTGTTTCCAGATCCCAGAAGCAGTATGCATTATGAAAACAAGAGAAGAATAAGGAGCCCCCGGGAGTTTTTTGCTAGTTGTTTCACTTAGGGAAAGTTATTTAAGCTCTGCGAGTCTTAACCATAAAGTGAGGATAAAACATCTACTTAGAGGATTTTGTGAGAATTAAATGATCTAATTCTTCATATGTAATAAATAATAAATAATAAATACTAGCTATTATTTTCTTAAAGATATTTCTTTAAGAATTTGAGTTAGAGGGCGCCTGGGTGGCTCAGTGGGTTAAAGCCTCTGCTTTCAGCTCAGGTCATGATCCCAGGGTCCTGGGATTGAGCCCCACATCGGGTTCTCTGGTCAGCAGGGAGCCTGCTTCCCCCCCCTCTCTCTCTGCCTGCCTCTCTGACTACTTGTGATCTCTGTCTGTCAAATAAATAAATGAAATCTTTAAAAAAAAAAAAAGAATTTGAGTTAGATCTCCATTGGTTCGGTGTCATGTTGGTGATCATTAGATTTATTATTAATATTTTGTTGTTGTTGTTACTGTTCATGGGAAATGGTCATCAACCCAGACATCTGGATCAGCAGTGATACTACTTTTGGGGACTGTGAATTAAACTTTGAAGGATACAAGGTGTGCCATTCTCCCCTAATGGGAGTCCCATACCCAACTCAACCCCATTTACTTTTTTTCTCCCTATATCTGGGAGAATGGGAGTTTTTGTGTCATAGGAGCATGAAAGGACACTTTGGGACCACTCCCGCTATTCATAAAGCAGCCAACAGTTTTTGAGCCCTTTGTGCACATATTATTATTATGAAATCTTTACAACAACACTGTACGGTGGATACTACCCCATTTTACAGAAAGACAACTGAGATCTCTCAAGTTAAATAACTTGCCCCGTGCCCCTCTGTTAAGTGCTAGAGCTAGAATTCAAAGCCAGGTCTATCTAACTGCAAAACCCAAGCCTGGGAAAAGAAGAGTTGGGTTTTGTGGGCTCAAAGGTGATTGCCTCCAGGTCCTGGCTCACCATGCCTTGCTCAGGACATGTATGGGAAGGTATGGGGTTTTTCCTGCTTTCAGAACATTCTCACTCTCCTCCCCCCTGTGGGAGAGCCCTGGTCTTAGTGATACCCTGTATTGGTTTCCTGTGGTAGCCCTAACCAGTTACTATGATAACAGAAACGTAGTCATTCATAATTCTGGAGGTGACCAAAATCAAGGTGTTGGCAGGACCATACCTCCTTCTGCGGCTCTCGAACAGATTCGATTTGCTTCTTCCAGCAGCTTCTGGTGGCTGTGGGTATTCCTGGGCCAGTGGCGGAGTACGCCAGTCTCTGCTTTCATCTTCACGGGGCCTTTTCACTCTGTCCATCAGATCTTTCCCAGGTGTCTCATAAGGAAGCTTGTCACTGCATTTAGGGTCCACACAGATAATCCAAGATACACTCTTCATCTCAGGATCCTTAACTCAAATCACATCTGCAAAGAGCCTTTTTGAGAATCAGGTAACGTTCACTGGTCCTAAAAAGGAGGACCTTTCGGGCCACCAGTTCAACCCATTACACACACTCCTGGAGGCTTTTCCAGCAACCAGGTAACTTCCTGTCCTTCCGTTCCCACTGTGGGCAGACATAAGGTCCAGCAAAGGCTGCTTTTGTGTCAGAGCTATTAAGGATCCACAGGGTTTTTCAACTTGGAGTTTGAAAGATATTTCCATGCTTTTATGGCTAATGACACGTGTTTAGTCCAGCTGAAAGCCCCTGGGGCTTCCCCTGAGGTGGTCATAGCATCTCTCACGAGGTTTTGTTCTTTTTCAGATTGCTGACCTGCAGCTCCATAAACTGGACGAACTGGACTGTCTCATTCAGGGCCTGCTTTACGTCGACTCCGTTGGCTTCAACGGCAAGCCAGAATGTTACTATTTTGAAAACCCCACAAATCCTGACTTGTGTCAGAAAAAGCCGTACTGCCTTGACAACCCATACCCTATGTTGCTGGTGAACATGGGCTCAGGGGTCAGCATTCTCGCAGTGTACTCCAAGGACAACTATAAAAGAGTCACAGGGACCAGGTAAACATGATTTCTACTAGGAGAACCTTTCTGTACCCAAACCCAGGCCTCTTCCTTGAAGACTGGTTGATACAAAGATTATTTGTATCCAACACAGTTTTCCAAGAAAGATCTTATCCTTCTCAGCCAACTGGAAAAGATTTATTGCATGATATATTAAAATAGTAAGAGGGTAATATATGGAAAGGGTCATAAAACCTAGTCCTTAGCTTGCTGGTAACGGGTCAGGTTGAGGGAAGAGGATTGCACACACCACAGCAAAAGGCAGTATATGGTTGAGTGCCAGATGGATGGCGGGGACAGGAAGAAAATAGAATCCAGAAGAAAGGATGCTTGGGATGGTCAGAGAGGGCCTCAGAAGAAAACTTCTTTTGGAATTTCCTTGGTGCCTAGCACAGGATGAATTGCTTGACATAATCCGTCATTCCAACCAGTAAACCAAACTGGGTTTACCAAAAAATGTTTTTTACCCTCAGTTAGATGTTCCACCTGAATGCTGGAGTAGTTGGCATGCCTCACCAGGCATTTCGGAGTGCTCCGGACAGGAAAAGAGCCTGTGAGGAAAGCCGGGTGGAGGGCCATGTTCTCCAGCCCACAGGCCCCAAGGGCAGATGTGCTCAGCTTCCTCTTAGTAGCTATTCAGCGTTGGGCTAAGAATCTAGGGTCAGAAATCGTTGAGAAATCCTAGTGTGAACGTAATTTTCAAGTTTTTCTTACTTCCAAGTAAAGGCTTTGGTCTGAGACCCGAGAAGCCGTTTTCGGAGGAGTAACTTAAGGAACAAGGGCAATGGGGCATGTGCTTTGGATGTGATATCGAAACTATTGTTTTTAAAAAGATGAAGATATCATGTAACTCCTCTGGGCCTCAGTCTCCTTGTTTGTGCCTTTAAGGCAGTTATTTCTTAGGTTCTTCGGGCATTTCCAGCACTGAAATTCTGCAGCACGGCTTGTTTAGAAGGAAAGCCCTGCTTTTCTCCTGTCTGTCCATGACCCGTGATGGTCCTGCATTAGTCAGTGACTCACCACCAGGGAAGGGAAGGTTGAGCCCCCCAGGGGATTTTGGCAATGTCTGGAGATGGGTTTTTTGGCCCTCACAATTGGAGATGGGGTGCGGCCGGAATCTAGTGGCCTGAGGTCAGGGGTACAGCTAAATATCCTACAATGCACAGGGCAGCCCCCTAACAACAAAAGTACTGACCCTCAGAAGTCAAGAGAGTGTAGCTGATGAGAAATGCTGGCACATGCGCACACAGTTGTGCACCCCCCCACAGCCACGCACAGATTCGCACAATCCTGCCTGTGTTCAGAATAAAGGATGCTATTTGCCCCCAGGCATCCCTTTTCTCACTGAGCGTACAGACTCAGCGTCCTTGCTCGCAGAAGAGTCACAGCTGACCCATGGCTTTACGAGGACCGTCATGAGCATCAAAGACAAATGACTATTTCACCTGAGCTGGTTTTACCTTAGAGGGCCATCTCCTCATAAAAGTACCATTTTGAAGAAACCTCAGGCTTCCTCCTAGAAGGAGTCCTTGAATTGAGAGAGCGAGTCCCGAGGCTAACAGGCTAACCACTGTCCTCTGTTAGAGGTATTTATCATCTCATTGATTAACATTTAGCAAATTCATGAATCACCATCACAGTTCTAGTTTCTCAAACTTGGAAGTTCTAGGAATCCGGATCGTCGTCTTTAATGAGCTCACTGTGGTGTTCAGCTGCTATTACATGTGTAATCAGGCTCCTGAATTCCAGTTAGTGGTAAATGCCCATGAATGACCAGTGTTTTGCAATCCTCAACAAATCCTGTCTGGAAGTCCAAGTTCCCCTGCGAGTGCTTTTCAACTAGTTGTTTTGGAAACGTGCTGCAGCAGACAGAAGGTTAATGAGGAGCCCTGGTGGGGGCCGCCACAGGCAGGGGAAGGGAAGAAAACGTCAATGTGTGGGCTGCAGCTCCTCCCGTCCAGCCAGAGCTGTCCTGCCAAAGGCGTCTTCTGATCTAAGTTACAAAACTGCTGATAGAAACTATGACGGTGAGTAGCAGACATGAGTGTGCAGAACACACTTTGGGAATCACTGAGCTAAGCAAATGGCTTCAGCTTCAAGTGTGCTACTCTTACTGTGAACTGAGAGCTGTAACTCCAAAGTGTTTGTTCTTAGGCTATATGCCCTAGTTTCTCCTGGACGTTTTCATTTTTAGGGAGCCACATCATTATGGGAGATCTGTTCTCCTTTAAACATATGATTTTAAATGGTTTGTTTCGTGTTATGTGTGATTTTATTGCATCTTAAATTAGGGAGCAACACTTGCTTTTTTTTTTTTTTCCTACTGACGCTACTCCAAATGTATTGTAGAAGCTAAAGGAAAAGGAGGACTCTGCAGCCGACATTGTTGTCACCATGTGCAGATGATTGAAAGAGGAATGTAAAGAATTTTGAATCCTCAGTGAAAGGAGTAGCACAGCACATCTCATTGTTTTGGAATCTATTTTAAGAGCACAAGCACTCAGTAATGGAAGGTTTCTTCTACTTTCCCCTAAATTCCCTCACTACTACGAGGTTGTTGGGCTTTCTGAACAATAATGATGCTTTTCAGCCGCCGTCTCTGGCCATATGTTCTTGTCTCCGATTTGCGGAGGATCTTAACTGTGTCTGCTGCAACAAACAGAAGTAGCTCTCTGATCGTGAGCGAGGGCACCACATTGATTAGCGGGTTGAGTTAGCGGGTTGAGGATAGGACTAAGGTGCTCTCCTGCAACTGTGCCTTCTTCCCTGGTGCCTGAAGTGTTCATGCTCGCTTTCCCCACGCAGCCCCGATGCCTTGTCCGCAGTCACCGCTCATCCTCCAGTCACACAAAGCACTTTGTTCTCACTCATACCAACACATCAGCTGATGAATTGCCTTCTTTCTAAGTCGGCCAATGTCTCCCGTTGCCTATGCTTGGAGTAGGTTATTGAATGCCTCGATGGATATGAATACCTGATGTTCAAAGAGACCTTATCCGTGTGGATGAAAGCAGCTAGAAGGGTGAGAAAAGACTTAAAAATATACAGAGACAAATCCCGAGGGCACGCAGACCAAAAATTGTTCCTATTAAAATACACGAGCTTTGTAGGGCAGCCTGAACCCAACAACGCACATGACATGCCGTGTGAAATGAAAATAAAGATAAGCTTTCGAAGAGGAAATGCAAAATCTCGACCGTGACTGAGCTGTCAAGGTGGTGATGTCCCTGAGGCTCTTGATCTCCTGGTACCTCGCGGTGGGTTCAGGTAGCTGCCGCCAGTCGTGCCTGGCTACCGAGTTCCCCACAAGGAGCTCTCCTTTCCATCGAGTGTGTATTTTTGTGACAATCACTACTTAAGAACTATGACGGTTTCACTTAGATGTAATTTAGAGAACTGTGTGCCTGTCTGCAGTCTGGCACCTTTTTTGCTAACGGTTATTGACAGTCAATATAATCTCCCCTAAGTTTGTTTCTTCAAATTCACATTCAAAATAACCTTCATCTCGACTTGGATTTTCCTCTCAGAAGGGAAAGCCAAGGGCTAGCAGCTCTTGGGATTGAGAACAAACTGATGTGAGCAACTGACTGTTCCTCATACACTCATCTGCACCTGCTCGTGGTAAACAGAGTGACGCCCACGTCAGTGGCCATGCTGCCAGGAGGTCACTGGTGATAGCTTTACTCTCCATCTCCTTTCCTTTCCGTCACATACCTGTGATATTCATACGCAATGAAATTCACTCTCACCTACTGTAATTAGTTTCTAATTTTGTCTGGAAAGATGATTTTAGAGGAGTTTTCCCCAAAGCGACTGAAAGCTTTTAAAACATAGCTGAGCATTGAGTTACTATTTTTAACTGTTGAGTAGTAGGTAAAATATTAATAACCTTTTCCATAGTCTACCAGAAAAAAAATCCAGCGTGTGAGCCATCAGTGGTTTCCTTTTAGAAATTTCTGAGAAGGTTCAATGAGATGATGTCTGCTAGAGGATCAAGGTCAACGTAAAAGATCCAGTCTCTGGACTGTCTGCTCCTAGCAGCCCTAGGTCAGTCTGGCTTAGCATTGTGAGCTTCATGTACACATGGTTTCTTTCTCCAGGTGTTTGTATTTGGTTACATTTTTTTTTTTTTATAGCAGTCATTTCTCTGGTTATTTGCTGCTTTCAGACCACCAAATAAGATCTTGATTTGGCCCCATTTTACAGATGAGGAGACTGAATGAGGTACTTAGGTTAGCAGCTAGCAGAAGGTCTCACAACGGAAATCAGTGAGAGTCTTTTTCTGGTTTGTTCTTAAATTGAGGGGAAAGTTTTCCTTAATGTTCCTTTTTGGCCTCTGCCCTTTTTTTAAAAAGCCAATCTACCCTAAGACTGTGTTGCACCCTACACTTTGATTCAAATGCCCCTTTGTTTTTCTTCTCCTGCTTTTATGAACCTATATTAGTGATCTTGATGTAGTTGGGGACTTGGATGGGCATATCATAAAGTAAAATTTAAAAAATAAACCTTATTGTTCCTTCAGTCTTGGAGGTGGAACATTCCTAGGCCTATGTTGCTTGCTGACTGGTTGTGAGACCTTTGAAGAAGCTCTGGAAATGGCAGCTAAAGGCGACAGCACCAATGTTGATAAGCTGGTGAAGGACATTTACGGAGGAGACTATGAACGATTTGGCCTTCAAGGATCTGCTGTAGCATCAAGGTAGAGACAAAGTAGCTAGGAGCAGTAGTGTGTGAACAAGGCAACCTCTCCACCCTGGCCATTCATTTAGTTATTTTTAAAATGTCAACCCACCAGCCTGGTGCAAGTATCTGTGATTACTGGAGCTCAGACTTGATCTCCCACCCTTGACAAAGCATTGAAATGTTTAGCCCCTGATGCTTGTGCATCAAGCAAAATAGGGCAGCTTTGAAAGAAGGTTCTGGAACAGTTTCCCCTGTTCCATTCTTGTCAATATATCTAGAGAGCATTAAAAAATTTTTTGTTCCCATTAATAGCCGTGCTACTTTGCCCCTATTAAAAAAAAAGGGCATCCAACCATCCATACCGTAATCCTGTCTGCTTGTGACACATGGTAGCCAAATCAGGTCATTTAAATTTTAAGAATTATTCATAAAGCTTTCCACAGTACTTTGGTGGAAGCCTGGGCCTGCCTGAGGATGATTTTGAATACTCTCGCTAATATTTCCAACATAGCTTTGGCAACATGATGAGTAAGGAAAAGCGAGATTCCATCAGCAAGGAAGACCTCGCCCGAGCCACACTGGTCACCATCACCAACAACATTGGCTCCATTGCTCGGATGTGTGCGTTGAATGAGGTAAGGCCTTAATCCAGAGGAAGCCTTGTATCATTCATACACATCTTTAGCAGTGCAAAACTGTTGACCCTTACAAAATGATAGATCCTTGGGAAAGCTACCCTTTGTCCTAGTCCCATCTTGTAGAACATGAGGGGTGTATTTTGGGGAATGGAGAGGAATACACATCTTTAAGTCAGCACTAGATAATAAATAAGCCATTTGACCCAGGGTCCAGGTAAAATCACAACCCTTACCATAACCTCTCTGACCATCATTAATACCACCCACCTACCGAAGTGTGAGGAAAAGTTTGGTGCACCCTTGCAAATAATTGCCGGTAAGACGTTCTGCTCGCAACATTCGATATTCTCTCTGCTTTCAGCTTCTTTACAGTGTTGCCTTGTGGCATGGAGTTCAAGCAGCATTGTACAGGGCTATCAAAGCATGGAGAGCTTGCTACAGCTGAGGCCACCCAGAGCCCCAGGCACAAGAAGGGGTGGAGCTGGGGACAAGCAAAGCTTTGGGAACAGGTTTTGAAACACTGCAAAATTCCTCTGGGAAGCTAGAACTCTTTTCTGTAACCCAAGACATGTAAAGTACAACAGCTCTCACTGAGTTGTGTTAGGGAGACAAGAAAGGGGTTAGGACAGGCAACGGGTAACAGAAGGATTAAAGAATCATAGTCACCACAGCAATAGTTTTTAAAAATGTAATTTTAATAGAAGCACAGAAGACCATCAAATCCCAAGTGTGTAGACAGCTTGGATTTTCACACACATGCCTGTATAGCCACCACTCAGTCAAGAGATAGAACATTACAGGTACTGCAGAAACCACCTCCTGGACCCTCCTGGTCGAGCATTCGGGGTTCAAACAGGGCAAGAGGTGATCTTGATGCTGGGCGGTGCCAGTCCTGCCTTGGAGCCCTGGGGTTCTGAGAGAAACGTGCTCCTTTACAACATCGAGTAGAATATGTCTCTGATCTGTGGCTCAGGGTCACAGCTCTGTTAAGTCCCCATGTGAGATGGAGTTCAAATGCAAGGCCGAAATGCAAAGGAAGAATGTATCCCAGACATGTGCCTTTCAAAGTCCGGTCCCAGGACTCATTTTAACAGAGAGTTTATTTTTTGACGTTAACCTTTAAAGGGAGTTTTTCCAAGTAGCCAAACAAGGCCTGACCAGTATGTGTGTTGTGGGCTGTCCTCATGCACTCTCAAAGGTCAATGAGCCTGAACGTCCCCTGCCCCACAAAGTGGTAGATACCCTTTCCCCTGCTTTCCACAGATCTTGAGTGAGCCAGCAGGAGGCCTTTTTACAATAATTGTATTCACTTTGGGGGGAGAGTGACAGATTTTGTTTTTCACTTGATTTCAATTTCAATACCATTTGTTGTTGGAGTATAGCAAAAATGGCAGTTTGAAAGTATGGCCAGTGAGAGGAATCACAGATCACCCTGGGCGAGGGCTTCACGGGCGGGCATCCCGCCCTCGCGGGCTCCCTGTGGGTGCATCGGGAAATGGCGGCCGTGTTTCCTGTGAGAGTCAAAACGCAAGCTTCAGCCATTGCTGAGGGCACTGGACTTACCAGTGCCTTGAACTCAGCTGTTTTATAGAGGAACACCACATTTACTGACTCTGCTGGGATTATCGGAATCCTGTAAAATGCTTCTCCACCAACACTGAATTTTTTATTCACATTTTTTAGTAGAAAATACAAACAGGTAATACAGAGCTCTAAAGACACCAGAAGGTTGTACAGGAAAGTGGGTAACTTGTTTGTACGGGTCCTGCAATGTTAGCCTTGCTCGAGGTAACCATTGTTTTTCACTTTTGGCGTCTTACTCGCTATTGTCTGCAAGATAGCAGACACAGCCTTCCAAAGGCAGCAAACTCTCTATATATCACATTCTTGCTTTTTTAACAATAATATTAGATACAGTTACATGTCATACAATTCACCTTCATACTATTTTATGTGTTGCTTTGGTTGTGTATCAGCCTTTTATTATGAAAATTGGTAAACATACATAAAGGTGCAGGATGGCATAAAGAACCTCCTTATAGCCATTACCAACTCAATAGTTAGCAAAACTGTGCCACACATGCTTTATCTGTTTTCTTCTTCCTTCTCCCTCTGTTCCTCCCTCCTCCTCCTTCTCTTTCTCTCTCTTTTACAACATAATTTGAAAGCAAATCCAGAGGTTATATCAGTCTACCTTATGTACTTCAATATGTACTTCTAGAAACATTACCTCGTGCTTTTTTACATGATAATATATGTGAGTGTTAATATCTTCCTTACTTTGATGTTATTTTTAAAAAAGAATTCTCCTCTGGTTTCCTCTAGTCTGTCTTTTTATTCTCTCTCTCTTTCTTTCTTTCTCCTCCCTCACCCTCACAGTCATATTCATATATTTGACCCACCTGGAATTTATTTGAAATAAGGAAAGTTCATCAGCTTTTATTGCTATTCTATTCCCTCTGGCTATTGCCATTCTATTCCTTCTGGCTCATTACCAGAGTAATGCAGGACTGGGGCTTTCAACAAGTCCTACTCTGGACTCACTTGTTTTAGGGGAAAAGAGAGAACTCCTAAATTTAATTAAATTCGTCTTTAATCTGAGTTATTTACTCTGAATCTTTCTTGTCACAGTTCAGTCTGGGCGGTTTATAGCTACTCTTCTTATTTGTGGAAACTTATTAAAACCACCTCCCACCCCTCTTCCCATAAAAGATATTCAGAGTAGTTAATGAGCTCATCAATTTACACTGTCAAAACTTGAGACAGTTAAAAGGCTATAATCCTAGATCCCGATGACTCTGGATAGACTGTACAGAATAGAATGCCATCTTCTGGGACTCTCTTCCCTTTGCCATAAGTGACTGTAGCAACTGGCTCTGTGAGTGGGTGGCTGGTGACAGCCCCTGCATGGTAGACAGGATGAGTTCAGTGTTAAGTGTATATGCAGAATGCAAGTCCATATCCATGTCAACAAAAGTATAGATGTATTTTTCATTATGATATTTCAACCCACACGTTGACCAAACAGGATGGTCCACTATATATCCCAAGGGTAGAGACTGGGAACTATTTCTTTTTGTATTCTGATATTTGGCATAGAGCAAATTGAGCAAACTGGTTAGATGAATAACCCATGCCATGGCCATTTTATTTATGGGTTGGTAATAATAATATTTTATAGTTGAAACTTTGGGGGAATTGAAAGGAATGCAAAGGCAAATTTAGCTGAACTTGAACTCCAGTTATAGTTTTATATTAAGTGTGTTAGTAGCTGCATTTCATATCAGGCCTAAGTCAGTCTGATGTAACACCTGCAAATAAGCCCAGTAGAAGTCTCTAGCTTGCCCAACCAGAATCTCACCCTTTTGTTCTCGTGGGATGCACTATAAAGTTTGTTTGACTTCATACTGGAAATGCTGAAATACTTTCACTTAACAAGTTGACTCTGCAAATTCCTGGGAATACAGTGAAGTATGGAACATTGAGTCTTTACTAAATCCTATTTTTATACCATTATTTAGTTGTTCTTTAATTTTTTTTTCCAGAATATTGACAGAGTTGTGTTTGTTGGGAACTTTCTCAGAATCAATATGGTCTCCATGAAGCTGCTAGCATATGCAATGGATTTTTGGTCCAAAGGACAGCTAAAAGCTCTGTTTTTGGAACATGAGGTAGGTCAAGTCTGCATGGACTTAGTTTTCCTACGTGGACTTTATTTGGTGTCATCTAACTTTCAAGTGAGTCCCTCAGTTTTAAAATTGGTCAAGTAGAAAGAGTTGCCATTTAAACTTTGCATTTATACAAAAGGTAAAGAAAAACTATATATAAAATGGAAGCTTTCTTCTCCAGCAATTAGGACTGGTAGCTGGTTAATTAAAAAAAAAAAAAAAAATCAGCTGAAATGGGTAATCATTAAAAAACTCTCTAACCATTTTATTTTAACGTAAAACATATAAATGTTCATTCACTCACCAGTTGCTTTGATGTAGGACTAAGGCTTATTTTTGACCAGGGGTTCTGCTATTACCCTTTTTTTCAAAATCCACAACTATTACATGCCTCCTTTGATTTCTGATTTATTTCTTTAAAATTGATCAAGAAGTTAAAGATACCTATGAAGCACTGTGGTTACATAATCCTAGATTTTCCCCTTAACCTTTCATAGGTGGTATCCACCTAAGTAAAGAGTAATGGTTTGTGACCGCCTTTTTTCAATCTTTTCTGAGAATTTAACTGGATTTTCAAAGAAGTGACCAGTTTATTTTGTACTCTTTTTACTGGTTTAGGTGGTATATAATTAACTTAGATTATGACATTAACGTAAAACTGTCATAAACAAATCTGAGGATAAACACAGCTGACTCTTGGTAAGCAGACGAGTCCACTGGTGAGAACAGAAGTGCTGCCGCTGCTAAAAGCAGCCTGGTGGCCCAGAGAGCTGGTGTCCTTAGACATTAGCAGTCTCTCTGCAGAGGATATGGACATCAGTTACTTGAGAGAGCCCCTTCTATCGAGTTTCTAACAATCCTATAAATCAGGTTTCCAAGAGTAAGTGAGGACCTTCCTCTCTTTTCCCTACCTCCTCTGCCACCTTCTTTCAAATCAGTACTGTAGAGAGCAATTGTTTGATTATCATGGGATGGAGGGGGAGGGTTGGTATGTAATCCCTGGCGTTTACTGTAGTAGAAAAAACTGTGAGAGAACAAATATCACAGACTTGTAATGAATAACTACTCTGGCATTTTTCTCATCTTCAAACCAAATTATTTATCTGAAAAGCTGCCCATATATTTTTATTTAGAATTTCCTAAGCCCATATTTTGTTTTCTTAAAGCAGATAAAACAGTAGGAACTTAAATACTAAAGATTTTTTTTTTTTTTGAGCAGGCTTAAAGCATGGAGTGATAGAATTTTTGGGGGGTGAGGGGACTGGAGTCCCAGAATTTTCAACCCCTCCCCCAACCAGAGCACCTCCCTTTTTATCTACTTATTTATCATTTCCACATAAGATTTTGTTTGAAAAAGGAAAAAGCACATCAGCTTTAAAGAAGCAATTAAAATGAAAAAAGAAAACCACTGTTCAGTTCAGCTAGAGCTGCCATATTTAGTGATTTAAAAAAACAGGACACAGTTATTTTATCTGGCATTTATCTATATTTTATCTGGCAACCCCAAGTCCAGATTCTCTTCAACTAAGGCAGAAAACAAACTCAGGGAGCTATCAGGAATTAAAAGCCATCCACAGGGTCACATGGGGAGTTAGTTGGTGGTAAAATAGGGAGTGAGATCCCACATTTTGGGGAAACTCACTTCTGTAGGTGAAAACACAGTCTCATTAGCTCGTACAAACCTAGTCACTGTGGACCGTGGCTTGACTTTACGTATAACTCAGTCTTTATGGCCAGTGAAAGCGGAGCATTTTTATAGCCCCTTGTAAAGATCTCTCAGAAGAGGGTCTGCGTTCTTAAATTCACTCTGCCGTAGGCAGGCCTTCCCGGAGGATACCTCAGACAGAGAACTTTTGGAAGGCGCTGGGGCAGCAGTTTTCCTGCCCTGCCACAGGAGTCCTCACTCCCGTTGTCTCATTCATTCAACTAACAGGATGGAGAAGTCGTCAGCCAAGCAGATAAGACAGCATCTCTTGACTGACAAGGAGTCCTTAGACAATGACTCTACGTCTCCATCTTTGTTTTAGCCTTTGTAACGTGGGGTGATAATAATATTTGTCTCATAAGGTTATTGTGCAGATTAAATAAGTAAATTCATGTAAAGTGCTTAGAATAATTGTTAGGATCTAATGAGGCCTCAATACACGTTAGTTGGCAGCAGCCAAAGCAGAGATCCTGTCACATAACAGAGATCCTGTCACATAACGGTCCTGGCACACCACCACCCAATTGGGTTGGTGACCCCTTGAGTCAGGCAACAGGAGTGGAGTCTCAGACTTTTCAGAAACCAAGTTCTCCAAAAAAATTTTATTTTTCAGTTCCTTTCACTTCCACAGAAACATGGGCTCTTATTTTACAGATGAGCATAGGGCAGCTCTGGTTGATTAAGTTGCCTTTCCAAGCTCTGCTGAGGGGCGCTTAAGAGTTCTCACCGGTGACACACAACTTTGAAGTCTGACGGATTCGGGCTTGAGCCCTGGCACAAGTGTGTGACCCGGAAAGGGAAATTCACTTTATTACCTTCCATTTCTCATCAGCAAAATGGGAGTCATAGTATGAATTTTGCCCTGGCACAGGTTAAAATGCAGCCATCGTAATTCGCCCTCGTGTAGTCCAACAAGATGCCAGATGTTTCCCTTAGCGCTTTATTTACGTCGGTTAACGTAGTTAAGATAGAAAAACAGGTGTATCTAATAAATATTACGACTATTATTCTACGGTGTATGGTCAAGTTCAGGTTTTAAGCTTTTCTTACTTAGGGGGCAGCATTCCTAGACGTATTCGACACAGTAGGCATTTGGCTGTTCAGAGATCATCGCGGGCACATTTTCGCATTGCTCTTGTAGGGTTATTTCGGAGCTGTTGGGGCGCTGCTGGAACTGTTCAAGATGACTGATGACCAGTAGTGATGACCGGCGGGTGGAAGAGCCTTCTGGGATAACAGAGAACTCAGAGCTGCTGCTCTCAGAGGAGGGAGATGCCGCTGTGGGACGGAAGCCAAGCCATTACGGCGGACGAACCTGCTGGATTTGTAAATAATTTAAAATCCTTCTAGCTGATCTTTTACTCTTGGGTTTTGAGCTGATGATTCAAAGTAGGGAATACAAGAGTTTTTTCTGTATACGGTATTTTTTAAAAAAAAACAAAAAACATTTGTGCAGCGAGGCCAAACCTACGAATTTATGCATTAACCTTGAAAAGTTGAATGATGTATAAGAAGGACACGAAATGTAAGTGCTGTTTATTTTTCTTCTGGGGTTTACTGATCAGTGTGGTAATTTTAACTTCATTTAGTAATGACTCTAGGAGATTCTACCTTTACTTATATTCTTCATGACGTTTCATGATCTGCTGTTGGTTTCAAATGAAACTACAAATCTGGCATGTTTTACTGTGAACATGATTTTGTTTGTTTGTTTATATACCTTTTCTCGTCTTGGTTTTTTTTTTTTCTGTTGGAATGTCTTATGGAGAAAGAAAGTCCTTCCCCCTGTTTCTGTCCTCAAATGACTCCCTCTCCTCCTCAATACCTTTCTTTAACCCAGTTGTTCTTATCAATCAAGGTGCTGACCAACTCCCTACGAAGTTAAGCACGAGATTGAAAGCTCTCGAAAGTGCCCTTGATGAGAAAACTCTGAAAGTGTTCACGAATTTTATGAGTCAGGCAAAAGTTGAAAATGACACGCAATTTTGTCTTAACCCTTATGAACATGCAATGTTTTGTTGGATTTATTTTCTGTTAGGTTATATTAAATTGAAATGTTTCTCTGATGAAATGTCCCCGCTCATGCCCAGCCTATGAGTGGCAGCAAATCCTTATGCAGGACTTTGGAACTTCCCAGGTAAAGTCTCCCAGTAGATTAACTGTTCACATTGGGAGATGGGGGGAGAAGTCACAGGTAGAGGTGTCAGGTAATAATACCTATTTGTTTTGTACACGTATGTACATAGGAGCTTTGTAACAAGGCATATTAAATAATAACATTTTTTCATTTGAAATATTTCAAACTGAAAACTGTATTTCAATCCCAGTTTCTAATATTTAAAAAAAAAATCATGATACTGATCTATCGATACATATTTTTTTTTCTTTTTCGAAAGATGTTATTGGAACTGATGGGTAACTTTCAAATGAGAGTCTTGTACAAATACTGAAACGCATGAGGTCTAATGATTTAGAACTGAGTAATCTTTTGAATTGAGCATATTGTTGAAAGGGATTTTTGAAGGCAGTGCAATTCCTCCATGATGAATCTTTCCTTTTCTGCCTCCTGAGCACCATCTTTAATTGCCATATCTTCAAGTCCTGAAGAACTTGATGTTAATTGAAGTTCTCACTTGTCTGGTTGAAATAAAGCCTGTTTCTGTTGTGATGTTTTTAGTGTATATGTTATTTTCATTTCTTAATCTTCATGTCCATATTATCTGCTTCTGTACCATAAAATGAATGTGTTGTATTTTTGCTACACTACATTTCATAATTTGAGGCTTTCACATAAGGGTGTCTTCAGTTGAAGCTGTAACTGTACGCAGAGATTTTTTTTTTCAATAGCTTTATTGTTCTTATACAACTGACTCATTGCCAATATGTCATTACTATATTTGGTAATTCAAAAAATTTTTCAAAATTTGGTCATCACAAGTACATTTTATTAACTTCCACCTGGCTTAAGAAAATTCAACCAGCTAAGATGTTCTTGAAAAAAGATAAGTGTAAAAATGTACAGATGATCTACATTAGTGCCTTTTTTGACTGTTCCCTTCCATCAGTCCTACTCTCCTCTGTCAGGGAATAGTAGACCTTGGATATGGTTCTGCAAAAGGAATCAGGGCAAGTTAATGTAATTACATAATATTTTAATTATCTGGAACCACTTGATCTTTCATTGCAAATGTGTAAGACATTGGTTTAGCTGAGAAAATCAATTCTTCCACTACACAAATATCAGTAAATGTTGGCTACACACAATCAGCCTTTTTTTTGTAATGAGAAACGTGTAGCCTGGGGAATTTTACATTCACTTGAATCATAGGCTCAACATTAAGAAGGAACTTGACAAGACTAAAGAATTTTTATGTTGCACTGTGTGAATTCAAAATGGTCAGGTAGTCCAGAGTATGGTTTTTAATTGTGAGACAGTTTCAGTATGGCTCTTGCTCAGTCCTTGCCTAGCTGTGTGGACAACACACTAACCCTCTCTCTAAACCTTAGCTTCCTTATTCATAAAACAGGACAAACAGTTTTCGCCTCCATAGTTAAAGAGCCTAGCACAAAGGCTGTCAAACAGTAAATGGTAGCTACTGGGAAAAGAAAAACAGATGTTTTAAACTAACATGTGAAATCAGTGGTATCTACCCTTCTAGAATGTAGGGAACCTATTTCAGCACAGATACAGATCTCGCTGTGCCAGTACATGTCCACAGCTCTGAGTGCACGATTCCAAAATTCCAAACTCTTAAAATGTATCCTGACAGTCACTTGATGGAAAAAGCTGACTTGAGCATTATTTATCAAACTCTGTAGGACTCTTAGCATGTTTTGGTGCAAAGCTTCTAATGTGTTTGATTACCGGGTACTGCCCCAGGCTCTAGTGAGGGCTCTACTATGGAGTGGATAATTCTGAATTTTGAAAGACATCTGGTCCCAAGAATTTTAGATAAAGGGAATTGTGGAGGTATGGTTGTATTCTACAGTTTAGGTAGTATATGTGGGTTCAGAGTCCCTTTGTTGGGAACTCTTGTTATAGGTAATTTATGCCTGACATCATCTGGTCATACAAGGAATAAGAAGTTCCTTTGTGCCAGGAAGGAGCTGAGGAATTTCCAAGAGGAATTGGCTGTAACCCCTGCCGTTCAGCAAGGAAGACAGATCTCAAACCAGTTCACGTTGTAAAATATCACAGGTGTCATTCGTTCATTCACCAATATGTACAGCAGTGAACAAAACAAAGACCCATCCTCACAGAGCTTACATTCTAGAAGGAAGACATATAATCACTAAGTAGATAATGCTAGATCAGTACTACAAGGAGAAAATGAGGTAAGGTAAGGGCTGGAAAGGAGGTAGTTGTATTTACAAAGTGGAAGGGAAGAGATTCTTCTTTGGTAGAGTGGTTAAAAGCAACTTCTCCTACAAGGGGAGATGTTCGAGCAGTCAGATGAAGTTGGGAACATACCGTATAAATACCTGGGAGATCATTTTTTACTCCTGGCAAATGAGAATGAAGGTTTTAAAGAACTGCAAGGATTCCATTGTAGGCCACTGTAGGCCAGGCCCAATATGAGGGTTGTATGTGAGAGTAGAAGCTGCTCCTGAAGGAGGAATTGGTCACTTCTCCTGGAAGAGAGGGCTCGAGAAGTTTCCATGGAGTCTTAACCAATGAGTAGAGACCACTGAGTGGGCCTGGAGAGGAGGGCTTCACAAGCATAGAGAGCAGGGTGAGAGGGGCTTTGAGAGATGAAACAGTGGTCAGATTATTCAGGGAATTAGAAGCTATTTGCTTCTGTTGGAGCCTTGGTTAAAGAGAGAGAAACCAGATACTGGGAGAGAGGAAACCAGCCAGATTATGGAAGGACTCATATTCCATGCTAAAGATTCTGGTGTTTTCTGTAGTCAGTGCAGAGCCATCAAAGGGTTTCAGGTAAAGTGAAACTAGAATTAATCTGACTTCAAAGTGATAATAGAACAAAATGTCCTACTGAGGTAAACGAGTAAGCCAGTTATTGTGCTTTTGAATACATAACACCATTTTTATTATCACGTTTACTTTAGTTCCTCTATTGTGCCCAACCTCATGCAGTAGCTGCTTAGTGAACCACATTTCTCTGTAACTAAGAGGGTTATATAAGGTCTTGAGAATTTTCCCACAGGACCAAGGCTGCTAATAGCTACAACCCTGCTATGATTCTGTTTAGTGACTAGGGAGATTTCAACATCTGTGATTACCATTAACTCTATTCCTTGCAAGAATTGTTTGGAGAGAAAGCTCTTTTTCTCCCAGTGATCAGATGACCCCAAATTTGTGAGGAATATTGAATTAACCCACATTTTCTACTGGGTCTACCAGATGCTCGTGATCCACTCTTCATGGATTTAATTTTGACTGAATGCCTGTGATCTGGGAGGCACTGACTGGGTAACTTTCTGGAGACATTCAGTTGTAGGACACCAAGGAACCTCCTTTCATCAGGCTTCCATTCTCATGAGGGAGGTAGACTTTAAGCATGCGAGCCAACAAATAAACAGGAAAATAGCGGTTAGTGGTCAATGCCGTGAAGGGAAGAAAAACAGGGTGATGTGGCAGAGAGGAAGGCAAAGGACTTCCTTGGTAAGCTGGGCATGAGATAACAAAGATGAAATCATGGCCTCAGCATTTGAGGAATGACCCTCAGGTGTTTCTTGCTTTCATTTATTACTACCTCCTCAATGAAAATGAAAGATGTTATTGGGAAACAGTTTGAGAGCTAATTCATTTTATTTTACATAGAATATTTAATTTAGTTCCCATATGAATTTAAAACCATATGTTACATGAAACAATAGATTAATTTAATAATGCCTTCTTTGTACTACTCACTCATTTTATGAAACAATATTATTTAGGCTGTTCCCTTGAATCTTTATTGTCATTGCCTTTGTCATGGCCAGAGTCATTTCATGGTTTCCAGAGCATACCAAATCTGACACACAGCACTTTTTGAATCTACTTATGATATTGATGCTAGACTTTTTTTTTTTTAACCAAGCCAGAAGCACCTATTCTCACAATGACCTCACTTACTTGTTTCTATTTTCCAAAAGGTGTTATATTGGTGATGCCACAGTGTAACAATTTATGTAGTGCCTTTTATGGTCAACTTTAAAAGGTTAGTTTTTAAGTATTCATCACTTGCAATACAAAAATAAAAGAAAATTTGTATTAAAACTCTTTGCCTCTTTTTATGCTCACTCCATCAGGTAAATGCCAAACATTCCAAATTGGAATTAATTGAGGTGATTTCAGTTAATGTTGTCACCAAATAATTCTCAACCAGTCTACAGTTAGAATTCATCTTCTTACATTTAAGTATTTTTTTTTTAATTTTAGTAAGTTGTATATGCATATAATCTAAAAAGTTTAAAAGTTCCAGAAGACTATGAAAAGACTGCAGTACTCATGTTTTCTTTTTTCTTTTTTTCCCCTCTTTCTCTTTATACTTTATTCATGACAAATGGTGCTTTCTCAGGTGTAAAGGCAAAGCCAAGGGCAGGTAAAGTGTATACTTGGACATGTCAGACCACCAAGGTTGTAGCTAAGACTCACAACCACAGAGACTGTCCTGGTTGGAGGATTTTGGAGAGGGGTATGCTCAGCATTCCAACCAATGATGCCTGGTTGTATTTTTTATCAGAAATTCATTTTTCAACATTGGCTGCTGGTCTGTCTTGTTTTATTTCACTATTCTAAGCACAGCAGCTTCCCAGAGAAAGGGTAGGATAATAAAGGGAAAGATTTGATTAGCTGTACGTCTAAAAATTTATAAAAATATTTTTATTCTATGCTCATACTCAATTGATAGTTCAGCAAAATAAAGAATTTTGGGTTAGATATTTTCCTTCAGGATTTTTGAAGGCATAAGCCCTATTATTGCCAAGCGTCCAGCATTGCTATGAGAAACACTGATACCATTTTGGATCCTGATCTTCCTATGTGACTATTTTTCCTCTCTTTTCTAGAAGCTTTTAGGAATTTTTCAACTTCTGGTTTCAACCCTAACATGTAAAAGAGCTTACAATTCATCACTCCCATCCTTATAAGAAAAAAGCTGGGGTACCTGGGTGGCTCAGTTGGTTAAGCATCTGCCTTAGGCTCAGGTTGTGTTTCTGTGGTCCTGGGGTCAAGCCCTGCATCGGACTCCCTGCTCAGCGGGGAGCCTGCTTCTCCTCCCTCTGCCCCTCCTCCCTGCTCATGGTTCTCTCTCTTTCTCTGACAAATAAATTAATAAAATCTTTTAAAAAAGGAGGGGGGGACTAAACAAACTGAAAATAACTTTTCTTGGACCTATCAGAGAATCAAGGACATAGAGCAAACTGCCATATTGAAATTTGAAGAGACAAGAAATAACAAAATCACAGCTGAAATCAATTTACCTACCACCCGTAAACTGGTAGGACACTTAAATGGCAATTTTGACAAACGTGGAGGCTGACTAACATAAGAATAAGAAATGCCTGGGTACCCACGGTCTTAGGGAGGGTCTCCACACTTTCAGGGGTTGTACCTCTAAGAACCCCATCCAGTTCTTGTGGTGGAGAGCCAAGAAAAATTCTCCTGTGTCTCTGGCAGGGGGGAAAGTAAAAGAAACCATTTTGAAATACATCTAGAGTGCTCTGCATGAAAAAGGGCTGTTTTCCAGGAGACAGGAGTTTATCAGAGACTTATCTCACCCCAGGGGAAAGGAAGTTACCTAACGTCAGCCTCCTGCTGCATCCCTATCTCAACCAAGGCTGGGGGAGGGGTTGCTGGGGAAGAGGAAGGAGAAACATATTTCTGAGAAAACAGGAATGCTGGGAAACACTTGAGACCACAGCCTAGGGACACAGGCCCACTGAAAGGAAGACTGAGATTTCATCTTCAAATTATGGATACTTCCCCTCATATCCTACCACCACATCACCACAGCTTCAGTATAATAATGGTGGATTGCAGCTGAAAGAGAGCTGTAAGGTGCAGATTCTATTTAATAAGAACTTATTAGGGAAACTCAAAGATAATGGAGAGTTAAAAACAAGGCCACAAGAGGAATTTGAAGCTTCTGGTACCTACAGCTACAGCAAACATTAAATGCAGCCCAACTCCTAGCCAGAGTCACATAAACCTCACCAATAAGCCATCTTACCTCAGTTTCTATTACATAATGCATCCCATGTAGCTTTCAGTAAAAGATTATATGACATGCTAAGAGGCAACAAAAAAATAGTCTGAAGAGACCAACCAAGCATCAGGTACCAATAGGACATCGATTTTGGAATTCGCAATCAAGGAATTTAACATAAATATGATTAATATGTTAAGGACTTTAATGGAAAAAGAACAATAACTGATTGGCAATGTAAACAGAGAGATGGAAAAATCTAATGAGGAATCAAAAGGAAAGCTTAGGAATTAAAAATGTTGCAACAGAAATGAAGGATGCCTTTGATAGGCTCATCAGCAGACCAAACATGGTCTAAGGAAAGAATCAGTGAGCTTGAAGATTTGTCAATAAAAACTTCTAAACAGAAATTCAAACAGAAAACAGAATGAGAAAGATAGCACAGAATACCTCAGACCTGTGGCACATTTCAAACAGTGTAACATACACATACTTAGAATGCCAGAAAAGAAGAGAGAATGGAGCCAAAGAAATATTTGAAGTAATAACAGTTGAGAATTTTCCAAAATTAATGACAGATACCAAACCACAGATCCAGGAAGCTTCATAATCTAAGCAGGATAAATACCAAAAATCTATACCTGGGTAAATCCTTTCAAACTGCAGAAAATCAAAGACAAAGAGAAAACTTTGAAAGAAGGGAGGAGTTGGGGGGACTGTACATGTCAGGGAACAATGCTAGGACCTACAGTGGACTTCTCCTCAAAGACCACACAAGTGAAAAGAGAATAGGCTAAAAATATTTTAACTACTGAAAGAAACTTCACCACATCACCAGTAGTCTGAAAATCTGTAATGATAGGCTTTAGTGTGAATGTATTTTCATTGACTCAGCTGGTTCCATAACGGATTCCTTCAAACTAGAAATTTGTATCCTTTGCCCCTGAAAAATGTTTTAATATTATTTCTTTTGTAATTCCATCCCCTCTCTGATCTCTCTTTCAGGAACTACTCCTGATTGGATGTTGGACTTCCTATACTGGTTGTCTAGTTTTCCTATTGTTTTTCTTCTATTTTTCATCTTAATCTTTTTGCTTCATTTCAACTTTATTTTTCAGCTCTTCTATGGAGAAGAGCTACTCTTTCTACCATCAGGCTGGAGTTCGCAAGGGCTCTTTTCATGCCTTTTTGTAGCCTGTATTTTATTTATCAAAAGGTAACATTGTCTTTTAAGTTTCTACATCTTTGAATAATCACTCCTCCAAGTTGCTTTTTCCTGTGTTTTGGTCTCTTTCATTTCAGAGGTTTTCCCTAGATGTCTTGTGATCCTCCACTGTGTGACCAGAAGTTGATTGAGACTTCTTTTTTTTTTTTTTTTTTTGAAGATTTTATTTATTTATTTGACAGAGATCACAAGTAGGCAGACAGGCAGGCAGAGAGACAGAGGAGGAGGCGGGCTCCCTGCTGAGCAGAGAGCCAGATGCAGGACTCGATCCCGATGCAGGACTCCATCCCAGGATCCTGAGATAATGACCTGAGCCAAAGGCAGTGGCTTTAACCCTCTGAGCCACCCAGGCACCCGAAACTTTAAATAAGGGGTAGAACTTGTTGATTGGACTTTATCTGGCTCAGTCATTTCTTTAGAGAGCCTCCCTGTCAGTATCTTTGGATCTTTTCTCTGGGATTGGTGATATCCTCCAGAGAAGTTGCTTCCCAGGTACTCTCCAAAGGTGTAAGCTTGACTGCAGCATTCTGGGAATGGGGCGGAGGGAGGAATCTGAATGGTCAGAATCAGAGGCAATGGGGTACTCTGGAGCCACCTGCTGTATGCGTTTAGGCAAGCTAACTTCTCAGTGATGCACTTTCCTCAACTGTTAAATGCAAACAAAACGTGTTAGGAGTTTGTTTGCAACTGTTAAATGCAAACAAAACTTGTTAATATATGTGAAATGTTGTAGTGAGCTTGAAGATGTGTCAATAAAATCCCCATCAGGGGATGGATCCTTAAAAATAGTTGTCCTCTCAGAGTCTCTTACAAGACTTCCTGAAAATTACCTCATCAGAATTTATTTTTTTTAAAGATTTTTATTTATTTATTTATTTGACAGACAGAGATCACAAGCAGGCAGAGAAGCAGGCAGAGGGAGAGGGGGAAGCAGGCTCCCCACTGAGCAGAGAGCCCGATGCGGGGCTCGATCGCAGGACCCTGGGATCATGACCTGAGCTGAAGGCAGAGGCTTTAACCCACTGAGCCACCCAGGCGCCCACCTCATAAGAATTTAGGCAAATAAATGTTATCAAGTGAGAAGAAAATCTTATAATTAAAAATAAAATAACATAGCCCCAAATTATATGAGGCAAAAATGGGTAGAACTGAAGAGAGGAATAGAAAATTCAACAACAGGTGGAGATTTCAATATCCCTCCTCGCAAAGCACATAGAACAATTAGTCAGAAGATCAACAAGAAAATATAAGCCCCGAACAACGCTATATACAAAGCAGACTTAACAGACATCTATAAAACACTAGCGGAACACAGGAAGACCCTATAAGGCAGCCGCAGAATGCACCTTCTCCTTCAGAGCACATGGAGCCATCTCCAGGATGGACCACATGCTTAGGACATTCAACCAGCCTCATCAAGCTTGAAGAGACTGAAGTCATTCTAGTTATGTTCTCTGATGACAATGGAATTCAATTAGATGGCAATAACAAAAGAAATTTGGGGAATTCATAAATACATGAAAATTAATACACGCCTAGATAATCAATGGGTCAAAGAAGAAATTACAAAGGAACTCGGAAAATGCTTTGAGATCAATGACAATGACAATACATGTCAAAGCTGTATTGGATGTAGTCGAAGTTGTGCTTAGGGGGAAATTATGGCTGTAAATATTATTTGTCTGTAAAAAGGAATGACGTACAGATGCCTATGACAGCATGGACAAAGTCTGAAAATATTATGCAGAGTGAAAGAAGCCAGTCACAAAAGACCATGTATTGTATGAGTCCATTTATATAAAATGTCCAAAATAGGCAAATCTATACAGATAAAAAGTAGATTAGTGGTTTCCTAGGGCTAGGGGTTTGGGAGAAATGAAGAGTTGCTGCTAACAAAAAAGAGGGTTCCTTTTCTGGGTGATGAAAAATTGATTGAGGTAGTGGTGGTTATACAACTCAACTAGAAATCTTTGAGTTATACACTTTATTTTTTTTTAAGATTTACTTATTTATTGAGGAGAGAGAGAATGAGTGAGCACACTTGGGGGGCAGGACAGGGAGAGGGAGAATCTCAAGCAGACTCCCCACGGAGCATGGAGCCTGACATGGGGCTCGATCCCACAACCCATGAGGTCATGACCTGAACCCAAACCAAGACTGGGATGCTCAACCGGTTGAGCCACTCAGGTGTCCAAAGTTATATACTTTAAATGGGCATATGGATTTTATTCCAGTAAATGGGCATATGAATTATATTTCAGTAAAGTCATTTTTCAAAAGCAAGTTAAATTCAAAGATTGAAAAAAGTCCTTTGAATATTGCACAAAAGTGAAAAAATATATGTTAATAATTGGATGTTCTTTTTTAACCTGACATCATTTTTAATTTTGTTACATAGTCTACTTGTTATTTTGCTTTTCCACCTTCTTTTCCTTGTACATTTCTTGAATGGTCACATTTTTAGACACAACCACCAAGTGCATTTAGTAAAATTTGTGTGGCCCAAAGCTGATGTGGTGACAGCAGGGACACTGTGATATAAAGGCAAAAAGCCTCAGCCCCAGTTGTGTAAATTGCTGGGTATCTTTTTGTTTTTGTTTTTTAAACAAATCGATTTCCTTTTTGCACTTGCAGATTAAGGAGAGTTTTAAATTTTCCCTTAGGTCATAAAGCAACTTGAAAAAACTGGACCTTTCTTAATATATTGCACTTTCTCTTCTCTCTTCTCGTCCTCCCTTCACTCAGTTCAGTGAGATTTACTGTTGCTATTTTAGCCAAGTTTGGCATCTGAAGAATTTATGCCATTTGGCCACCATGATATGGCTGAAGAATTGTGTCTATTTTAGCACATGCAGTATGTGAGACAGGTGGACCTTGTGTGTCTTTAAGAGATAACTAAATTTTACTTTTAAAGAAAACTATAGGGGCGCCTGGGTGGCTCAGTGGGTTAAAGCCTCTGCCTTCGGCTCAGGTCATGATCGAGCCCCACATTTGGCTGTCTGCTCCGCAGGGAGCCTGCTTCCTCTTCTCTCTCACTCTGCCTGCCTCTCTGCTTGCTTGTGATCTCTGTTTAAAAAAAGAAAAGAAAAGAAAAGAAAACTATAAATTCTAAAATAATCGTTTTCCATTAACTAATCAGGTTTATTTACCCTGCCATAGTAAATATGTTTTCTATTCTGTTCTCAGACTGTGTTTTCTAGACTGTTTTCTAGCATTTATGTTGTGTGTGTGTGTGTGTGTGTGTGTGTGTGTGTGTTGTATATGTGGTGTAGGGGGAAAGAGACCCCAAGTTAACTGTGCAAGTAATGAATCTGGAGTTTATATCAAAACTGTAATTTTGACAGAGTATATATATATATATATATATATATTTTTTTTTTAAGATTTTATTTATTTATTTGACAGACAGATCACAAGTAGGTAGAGAAGCAGGCAGAGAGAGAGAGAGAGAGGAGGAAGCAGACTCCCTGTGGAGCTGGGAGCCCGATGCGGGGCTCGATCCTAGGACCCTGAGATCATGACCTGAGCCGAAGGCAGAGGCTTTAACCCACTGAGCCACCCAGGCGCCCCTGACAGAGTATATTTTTAAATTAGATATTTGAATAGTTTGGCAAGTGACACATTATTTTAAATACAGACGAAAAGTGTTTTTGTACTGAGCTCCAGAAGTGTGTGGGTTGAAATTAGGCAAGTTAAATGCGATTGTGAATTTTAAACAGGAACAGTTTTAAGCATTCTCCTTTGGAGTTTGATTACCAGTTATATTGGATTGATAAATTTTGAAATGAGCAGTCATTCCTGTCTATCTGTGTGTGTGCCAATATTAACATTGAATTTATCAAGTAGTTATTTCACAATGTTTAGACAGGCAAACCTGAGGGGAGAAGGGAGATCCTACCCATACAATTTATAGCAACTTTTGGTTGTCCAGGAAAATTGAGTTTTATTGGCTCCGCCCTGAACACTTTTTGATTACACAACTCTTCCCATCATTTAGCCTACGTCCTACGGTCCATGTCCGACCTCCGCTGGCTGTGGTGGTCACAGCGATGATGGTGAATGGAAGCGTGAGGTGTGTGGGGCAAAATCAGGCTGTCGGGATCTCTGTCCATTATAAATCTTGTTCTCAGAGAACCCTAAGGACAGTTTCATCTGTGGCAAAATCTGTTTGGGTGGCCATAGAGAAAGATACTACCAAGACGTAACCTCACTTGGATATAAGAAATTAACATTTTTAAAGGGTAGATGGCATTAAGATTGGTTTAAAAAGGAAACACCAAACTGCCTAGTTTTGGGATGCTGAGCAAATTTGAAATACCGTGGCATACACACTCTAAGACCTAGGGATTTATAAATTTGTTACATAATGTTAATTACTGATTAATTACTGCTCCTGTTCGAAGGCCAGCTTGTATTCATTGGTTCAGTGCCACAAGAGAACTGTGGAAGCAGTAAGTCTTGCCAGTTCACCTCAAGAGAAGTTAACTTTGATCACTCAAGTGGTAAATTGCAAAACTATGCTAAAGGCCTTGCCCAAAGCCAGGCCACCAAGTATGAGAAGTGGAAATTGGGCTTTCCACTGTCATTCTAATTTTAAAATTCCCAAATAAATTCTAAACAATTGTTTAAAAAATATCGCTTAGGAAGGTGCCAGATCTTAAGCCTTCTTTGAACTCCCTTCAGCTCTCACAAGGTTGTGACCTGGCACTGAAGGAAGAGGGAGGGCAGGGAGCAGAGATGATCTTTAACACTCTCCAAACCTGAGCTTCTATGAGGGGCCCTGGGCCTGCCCTTTCAAAGCTACCACATGGGAATAAAAGGTGTTGACACAGAAAGGAGTTCCTAACAATGACAGCACTGACAGATGAAGCCCTCCTGTGCATGGCTCTTCTGCAACTGCCTTGAATCCACTCAGACAACGAAGGGTTCCTAGCTGCACTGGCCAGGGGAAAAGACTGAGGCTCGAAGAGGTAAAGAAACACTCTCCTGATCTCTTGCCAATAATCCAGAATCCTGAAACGGCCTTCTGGGGAAACTCAAGGCTTCTTTGGGTCCAAGTGATCCAGATGTTTGCTTCCATTCTCCAGAAGGGTTTGTGTATGGAGGTAAAGCCTGGCTGTGCAACTACCACGCCTACAGTTCATCTCACCGAAATTTCTTCACAAGTTCACATTGGCTGGTCTGAGGTCCTAGCTCAGGTGCCTTCCTTCCTTGTCATTCAGTTAATATGAACATTCTTCCATTTGGCCTTCTTTCTTTGTTCTTCACACTTCCTTCACATTCTACACCAACATTGATGCAGACCAGTACACACTGGAGTCCTTATAAAACACACAACAGGGACGCCTGAGAGGCTCAGTCGGTTAAGCATCTGCCTTCAGCTCAGGTCATGATCCCAGGATCCTGGGATGGAGCCCCACAACCCAAGATGTGGCTCCCTGCTCAGTGGGGAGTCTGTTTCTCCCTCTGCCTGCCGCTCCTCCTGCCTGTATGTGCTCTCTCTCTGACAAATAAATAAAAATTTCAAAACAAAACAAAACACAACAAAATGTATTGACTAAACTTCTGTGTGGTTAAAATATATATTTCACCTTGTCCAGGAAAAAATACTTGACTCTACAAAATACTGACTTGTCATTGTGAAGACCCATGCCAAAATTACTTTTGTTGATTTCTGTGTCAGTTTTCTCTCTTATGAAATGAAATAGATGTTATCTTTTCTTTCTTTTTTCTTTTTAAGATTTTATTTATTTATTTGACAGACAGAGATCACAGGCAGGCAGAGAGGCAGACAGAGAGAGAGGGGGAAGCAGGCTCCCTGCCAAGCAGAGAGCCCAATGCAGGGGCTCGATCCCAGGACCCTGAGATCATGACCTGAGCTGAAGGCAGAGGCTTAACCCACTGAGCCACCCAAGCACCCCGAAATAGAGGTTTTCTATTTTATTCAATAACTTGCATTTCTTAACTCTAATGTTACTTTTGAATATTTATGTTTTCCATAAAAACCAGTTCACCTTGGTGTGATTTCTTTTTTTTTTTTTAACTAACCTTTCAATTATAAATTTTGGGAGAAAGGTATATAGAAATAATGGTATTTGGTTTTTAGTATTTCTCACTAGATTTAAATTTTTGAGTGGTGATGCAATTTTTAGTTTCAATGAATAAACACCTCTTTTCAATAGCTAATTTTTTTAAAAGACCTATCATTTTGTAATGATTAAATTTTATATTATAAACACCTTGTCTTCTAAATCTATTCCCATCCTTAAAAATAGTTTTTAAAAAGAATTTTTTATTGAATTATGTTTATTCCTGTTCAATTGGGGGGGGCGGTCCCTAGAAATGATGTGAGTCAAAGACAGTTTTCTTTTCTTTCTTTCTTTCTTTCTTTCTTTCTTTCTTTCTTTTTTTTTTAAGATTTTATTTATTTATTTGACAGAGATCACAAGTGGGCAGTCAGGCAGGCAGAGAGACAGAGGAGGAAGCAGGCTCCCTGCTGAGCATAGAGCCCGATGTGGGGCTGGATCCCAGGACATTGAGATCATGACCCGAGCGGAAGACAGAGGCTTAACCCACTGAGCCACCCAGGTGCCCCTAAAGACAGTTTTCTTTTTGCAAATCAAATTCTTTGTTCTCAAACTTAGCCCAGCACAATTACTTTAGTGGCATTTCAGATGTCAGATGGCTTTTATTGAAGAAGATGCTTATAATACTGAGTATCTTAAAGTGTGGTATAAGCCACAGGTCTTAGAATAACCTGGACAGTTTGCTTAAATGGGGGACTTCTCCCAAGACCTTCTGAATCCAAAACTCTGGGACTGAGGTCCCAGAATGCACTTTTTTTTTTTAAGATTTTATTTATTTATTTGAGAGAGAGAGCAGGCAGAGAAGGGGAAGAGGGAGAGGGAGAAGCAGACTCCCCACTGAGCAGGAAGTCCAACACTGCCAGATCCCAGGACCAGGGGATCATGATCTGAGCTGAAGGCCAGGTGTCCCCAGAGTGCATTTTGAAAAATCTTCCCAGATGACCCTTAAATACTTAAAATTTGAGAATCCCTGTACTAACGGTTATATTGCTACAAGCATTAAAAATGATTTGCAGACTTTACCCAAAGCTTCCTAATTCTTCGGCAGGTCACACCCAATTGTGAACACAGTGTCCCATCTTGTCAGTTCACACAGAAAAACTAACACTGGAGGCCATATCGCCCACGGGCATGTCGGTGCAGGCCAGGGAACACACAGGCCTAGGCTCATGGGATTGCTTACCATTCAAGGCAGTCTGTAAAACAAACAGTTAATCGGCACTACCCTAAAGATATAATCACCAGATGTAAAATAAAGATATTTTTCAAATTCCAAGCATTTGGGGATGAAACAGGCCTCCAGGAAACCAGACAAAGTGGGATCAGAAGTTGTTAAGTAACATCTGCTCACATGACCTCGTGGTTCTCCCATCAACAGGGCCGCCTGCTCAGAAGATCCCTGCCTCCAGGTTTACCCTTAAAAACCCTCACCAGCAAGCCATCAAGGAGTTTGGGACTTGCAAGCATCAGCTCCCCATTCTCCTGAGCGGTGCCACACCAGTGAACAGCCAGTCTTTCTTCAGTTCAAAAGCTCAGCGTCCATTTTTAGCGGCTTGCTGCACATTGGGCGGGTGAACCCCCACCTTTGGTTCGGTTACAATGGCAGGAAAGCAGCCTTGTTGGGTGGCCAAGGGCTGATCAAACACACCCAGCGGCTGTCTCAGTGTTCAGAAGGATGGCACCACCTCAGTCAGCCACGGCTACTGGGTGATGACTGTCACTCCCTAAAACAATACTCAAACGTGACCCCCGCACAGTGTGCAAACAGATTTTGCCAGCGCCATGGTGGCGCTGTTTTACCCCCTCCTGCCCCACTCCCACACTTCTCCAGTACCTCCTTTGGCCTCAGAATGTTCTCAGTTGAGTTTGCTGGGGAGAAGGAATCTCTTAACTCGGTAGTTACCCTGCTTCAGAAGGAAGTGCCACGATCCTCTCTCCATTGGCAGTGACAAAAGACATCTCCACAAGGTCAGCCTGCCCTTGCCTGTTGCTGTCAGTCTCTGATTACTCAAATGCTTTGCATGTTCTAAGCCTTCCCCAAACACAATGGAAATTTTAAGGACTAGTGGCACAGAAGCTTAGAGATTCCATTTTTTCCAAAAGGACCATTGTCCTGAATAGCAGAGGCAGGGCTGAGGTCTGCTTATTTTAGGCTGTGGGAAGCCAGCAATCACTCCTTGGAATCACGTAGTCCTTCACCTAGAGAGCCTCCCAGTTTTCTCCAAAAACAGCAAGAAAAATGATGACCAAAACCTCCATTTTCTAACAGAGAGCATGTTTATAAAGGTTTCCATGACAGACGTTAAGCTAATCCCAGTTTGTTAATCACCAGGCCACAAAAGGACTATTGGATTCAACAAGTGTTTATTAATTGCTTCTTGTGAGCCAGATGTTACATTTAGTCCCAAAGCTCATCTCTGGCTTGGCACTATCCAGAGCCTGACAGATATCTTTCCATTTCCTCCAAATTTAAACAGAAAAGTAATCAAAATTCATTACTTCCTTTTTTTTTTTTTTTTGGAATAATTAATCCACTGTGGAAGACAGTATGGATGTTCCTTAAAAAATTAAGACCAGAACTACCATATGAACCAGTAATTCCACTACTGGGTATTTACCCAAATATGAAAACACTAATTCAAAAGGACACATGGGCACGCCCACCCCATGTTTATTGAAGGCTCATTTAAAGAGCCAAATTATGGAAGCTGCCCAAGGGTCCATCAATAGATGAACAGATAAAAAAGGTGTACTATATCTATACAATATGATATTATGCAGCCATAAAAAAATAATGAATTCTTGCCAATTGCAACGATACGGAGGGTGCTAGAGAGAATAAGACGAAGCAAAACAAGTCAGAGAAAGACAAATGCCATAGGATTTCACGCCTAGATAAGAATTTAAGAAACAAAACGAACAAAGTTAACGACAACAACAAGACAGAGAGACAAAGCACAGAAACAAAAACAAAAAACTGGACTATAGAGAACAAACTGATGGTTACCAGAGGGAGGTGGGGGGGGGTGAAGTGGGGAAGGGCTTTAAGAGGACACCTAGGCTGATGAGCACTGAGTAATGTACAGAAATACTGAGTCACTATATTATATACCTGAGACAAAGAGAACACTGTTAACTGCCCTGGGATTAAAATAAAATTAAAAATTAAAAATTAAATGAAAATAAGTAGTGCTCTCCATGAACTGAGACAAGAAGAGGGGTTGTTTTAAATTCACTGGGCACTGAAATGCCAAAATTCCCAAGTGACTGTAAATCACTTACTCAGGTATTTAGGTATCTTTACCAAACTCTTAATTTTTAGGACATCCTGAAACCGTGTCACTTTGAAAAAACCTGTACCCTATTAAATTAAAGATTACTCAAACATAGTGTCTTCAACTCTTACTATGTAATTGCTAAAATTTTTCTCCCCAGGGTCTTTTAATTTATCTAGAACTAGAGACATGTGGTCTTTTTTCTCACTTAATGAGGTGATAATGAAGTGAAAATATCAAGAAAAAATAAAGGCTTACTTTTTGTTCTTAGTCTGTAAATTTATGCTATATTATTCTGAAAGCATAAGTTCCATCATTTTGAAAGCTTAAGCTATCTGAAATCATTTCACAGCAGAGATATAGACATGTATCTACATTTAGGTCGACACCATTTCATGGACTTATGGTGTGAGTTTATGGATTGCTATTATATCTTATCATTAATAAACACTTCTATTATATTAAAAAGCCTATTCAAACTGAGCTTCCTTTAATTGTTACATTTCATGCAAACACGACCACCTAAAACTTCCTTGTTGCACTTCAGTCCAGAGTAATGAGGTATACAAAATCCCAAATGATTTTGACACTTGAACCAATTACAGCACTGAAGCCAAGCCTCATTGTTCTTTAAAGTGGCAGCTGGCTGTGTGGATGGCGGACAACCCCCGTCCTTGTCCCTGCGCTAAGAACTGGCATCTGTTCAACCTTTTGAGGCACATATTCTGCTTCCCAAGTCAACACTACCTCGTGATTATTTCTCTCTCCTTCTCTCTCACTAGCTTTTTTGTTTGTTTGCTGCTTCTCTCTCCCCTCCATTTCTTTATTTCCAACAATACTTTCCTGAAGGTACTGAGACAGAGAATGGGGTATAAGACAGAGACCACTGCTTCCAAGAAAGGTTCAGGTTGGTATTTGAATCAATTAAAGGCAGAGCATAATCTCTTCCAGTCCCGTCCATGTTGCTACAGAAGTTGGGTATTCATCCTTTCTGATGGAGTTAGGAGAAGGGAGTTGGGGGAAATTGGAAGGGGAGGTGAACCATGAGAGACTATGGACTCTGAAAAACAATCTGAAGGGTTTGAAGAGGTGGGGGTGTGGGAGGTTGGGGGAACCAGGTGGTGGGTATTAGAGAGGGCACGGACTGCATGGAGCACTGGGTGTGGTGCAAAAACAATGAATACTGTTATGCTGAAAATAAATTTAAAAAAATGATTAAAAAAAACAAAGGCAGAGACTATAAAGAATGTTCTAATCACAGGACTACACCACATTTTGATGTTTCAGTCAAATCGGGGTTATGCTGGTGATTAATAACACACATTGATGAGAAAAGTCAACTGGCGTGATTACCAAAGACAAATTTTTCTTACTTTAGTGAAGAAACAGAATAAGCATAAAATTGACATTTACGTTCCATTCTACTGGAAAAGGCTTTCCAGCCTTTTATATATATATATATATATATATATATATATATATATATAAAATCTTTATACTTTTGCTACACATCAAATTTGGAAGCGTATGCTTTAAAAATATGCTATTAGCAAAAATTCGTCTTGGTAGCTGGTTCACATATCTATTGACGAATATGGAGCCCTTGTGTCGCTCATGATTGGAAACAGATGGCAGCCGTGGTCTGTTTGGATTTCCTTAACATTTTGCTGCTTTGAAGTTTGAGGGGACATCATTTACCCTCTTTTACTGTGTCCTTGGAAGAGTAAAGAAGGTTTGGAACGCCAAATCGTAAATGATAACTCTGAAGATACTCACAACTGCTCAGGGGAGTGAGCAGAAGCGGCCAAAACCCTCAGGACTCTTGCGCCCCTCCCTTTCCGGCTCACTCACTCTGTCCTCCAGTGGGGACACTATGTTCAGCTTCTAGGTCTTTGGAGATTTAGTGTAAATCAAAACACAGAGAGAATTCATTTTCTTCACCAGAAAATGAGTAAGAAAACGAGAGAGGACCGTATAAAGGCAAAATACATGTTGCCGCCATTTCTCTCCCCACTTCAGCCATGGAAACCCAAGAAGTCCAAATTTTGGTAGACTCTTAATGACTCTTGGGTTTGGCACTGGGTCTGGCACACAGTAAGCTCTCAATAAATCTTGCACGAGTGAGGTTTTCCTCCACTTAGACTTTCCTCTGCTTTTTCGGGCTCACCAGTAATTTTTTTAAATTTGTTGTGTCTTCTCCATCCATTCAACTAAAAGATATTTCCCAAGAGCCACCTAAAGTGCTCGTGACAATGCAAGGAATTTGACAAGTATTTTGCTTAGACATTTGATTTCTACCCACAAAGTTTTATTATAAAAATACACATCATTCAATCTCTCTCTCTCTTTTTAAGATTTTATTTACTTATTTGTCAGAGAGAGCGAGCACAAGCAGGGGGCGCAGCAGGTAGAGGGAGAAGCAGGCTCCCCGCTGAGCAGGAAGCTTGATGCAGGGCTTCATCCCAGGACCCTGAGATCACGACCTGAGCCAAAGGCAGATGCTTAACTGATGGAGCCACCGAGGTATCCCAACATCATTCGATTTTTCAAGCATTTTTTTTTCTGTTTAGTATTGAGTAGTTTTCTACAATACAAGATACTTGTTTTGCTATCGAGGCCAAGAACCATCTAGATGTTTCAGTCAAGTGTTAAAAGTCTGCTTAAATGTTTGGTCTGTGATAAAGTCATTAATGAGCTTAGGAATCTCTAGTGAGACTTGTTAGAATGTGGATTCCTTGGCCCTATCTGCATAGATATCAATTAACTTGTCAGGAAAGGGATTGGGTCGTCAGTATTGTTTAACTCTCCTTAAATGAGCCTAAATGTGAAATCAGGGTTGAAAGCCATTGGATTCAAGGCAGCAAAGAATACTGAAAGTGAGTACTCATAACATTGTATCATCAATAAACATTAGTGAGAACTGCTGGGTGTTAAGACACTGTGTCAGGTGAAGGCAACTAGTGAAAGCTTTTCTGAGCAGAAGAATGATGTGGTCTAAAGCCTGTTTCCTTTGAGATCCCTGGGTGGCTCAGTTGGGTAAGCGTCCAACACTTGATTTCAGCTCAGGTCACGATCTCAGGGTTGTTAGATTGAGCCCCGTGTTGGGCTCTGAGCTGGGTGTGTAGCCTGCTTAAAATTCTCTCACTCCCTCTCCCTTGTCCCTTCCTCCTGCTCTCTCTCTCCTTCTCTAAAAAAATAATAATCAAGGGGCACCATGGGTGGCTCCATTGTTAAGCGGCTGCCTTCGGCTCAGATCATGATCCCAATATCCTGGAACTGAGCCCCGCATCGGGCTCTCTGCTAGGCAGGAAGCCTGCTTCTCCCTCTCCCCTTCCCCCTACTTGTGTTCCCTCTCTTGCCATCTCTCTCTCTGTCAAATTAATAAATAAAATCTTTAACAACAATAATAAAGACTACATTTTCATAAACAAATAAATCATGGCTCTTTTTGTTGTTGTTTTGCCAATTTAAAAATTATAAAAGCAGGGGTCCCAGCTGGCTCTGTCAGTTGAGCATGCAACTCCTGATCTCAGGGTTGTGAGTTCAAGTCCTGTGTTGGGTATAGAGATTAATTTAAAAAAATAATTTTTAAAAATTATAAAAGTAACATAACCTTCTTGTGATAATTCAGTAACACATCAAATGAGAGTCCACCTTACCCTTGTTCACCCTCCATGTCCCCAGAAGAAAACACTCATGGCAATTTGGGCTATTATGTTTCCAACTGTTTTTCTGTTCATTTGCATGCCTAGGTACTCCTGGAAATATGTGATCTTAATCATACAGATTGGTTATGGATATATACTTATATATTAGAAATATAAAAACAGGGGCGCCTGGGTGGCTCAGTGGGTTAAAGCCTCTGCCTTTGGCTCAGGTCATGATCCCAGGGTCCTGGGATCGAGCCCCACTGAACAGGACTCCCTGCTAAGCGTGAAGCCTGCTTCCCCCCCTCTCTCTCTGCCTGCCTCTGCCTACCTGTGATCTCTGTCTGTCAAATAAATAAAATAAAAATCTTAAAAAAAAAAAGAAATATAAAAACATGCATGGGGGCACCTGGGTGGCTCGGTGGGTTAAGCATCTGTCTTTGGCTCAGGTCTTGATCCCAGAATCCTGGGATCAAGCCTCACCTCCGGCTCCCTGCTCAGCGAAGAGTCTGTTTCTCCCTCTGCCCCTCATCCCTCTCATACTTTCCCTCTCACTTTGTCCCTCTCAAGTAAATAAATAAAATCACACACAAAAAATAATAACATGCATGGGACTAATAAACATGAAGTTCAAGATAAGGTTATGAGGGGAGAAAGGCATAGATGAACATGAGGTGGTTTCATATGTTGAGAAGTAAGCTCGGTTTGGAGGAGAGTGGCTTTTATGTTATTATCTATACTTCTCTAAATGCATGAAATATAATATAAATCCATGCTTTTATTGTGTGTCGAAATACATGTTTAAACGTATTTTGATTTTAGAACAGCTTTTTTAAAAAAATATTTTATTTATTTATTTGAGAGAGAGCAGGAGCAGGGGGAAGAGGGAGAAGCAGACTCCCCACTGAGCAAAAGGACTAACGCAGGGCTCCATCCCAGGACACCAGGATCAAAAGGCAAACGCTTAACCAATTGAGTCACGCAGGTACCCCGGAACAGCTTTACATTTAGAGAAAATAAAATGGAAAGATAGGACAGGGTTCAGATAGTACAGGGCTCAGATGCTAGAGGGCTCCCATATATAGTGTACTGGTTTTCTCTCTCATAACATCTTGCATTAGCAGGATACATTTGTTACAATGATGAACCAATATTATTAACTAATATTTTATTCAGAGTTGGTGGTTTTAATTAATGTTCTTTTTCTGTTCCAGGATCCCATCCAGGATACTACCTTATATTTTGTTATCATGTCTTCTTAGGCTCTTCTTGTTTTGGATTCCTCGTTTTTGATGACCTTGACAGTTTTAAGTACCAGACAAGCATTATGTAGAATGTCCTTCAGTTGGGATTTGTCTGGTGTTTTCCCATGATCGAGCTGGGGTGATGGATTTGGGGAAGACCACAGAGGTAAAGTCCATTCTTATCACATTGTATCAACATGACATCACTGATGAGGTTGGCCTCGGTCACCTGGCTCATTGTTAACGGTCTTGGGTTAACGGTGGTGTTATTTCTATTTGTTTTTAGTTACATTTAATGTTAGGCATCAAGAAAGATACCTTATTGAGTAAGATCATGAATCACGACTTATATTGTTCTTAATTTATACTGGGATATTACCACCTCTAACTTTAGCAGATGATATCTATCAGGACCTGTTCTATCTTGAAGTGTGTGTATGTGTGTATGTGTGTGTTTTAAGGTTTTATTTATTTATTTGGGGGAGAGAGAGAGCGTGCGCATGCGTGAGGGCACGAGATGTAGGGAGGGGCAGAGGGGTCATGACCTGAGACAACAGCAGAAGCTTAACGGACTGAGCCACCCAGGTACCCTGGTAAATTGTTTTTTAAAAACAGCTTTATTGAGGGCACCTGGGTGGTTCAGTTTCTTAAGCATCTGCTTTTAGGCTCAGATCCAGAGGTCCTGGGATCAAGTTCCACATGAGACATCCTGCTCAGTGGGGAGCCTGCTTTTCCCTCTCCCACTCCCCCTGCTTCTATGTGCTCACTTGCTCTCTCTCTGTCAAAAAAATAAATAAAATCTTAAAAAAAAAACAGTTTTATTGAGACATATTTTACCAACCATACAATTTGCTCATTTAAGGTATGCAAGTCAGTGGGTGCCTGCCTGGCTCAGTGGGAAGAGAGCGTAACTCATGATCTTGGAGTCATGAATTTGAGTCCCATGTCCGTGGTAGAGATTACTTGAACAAACAAGTATCTATAAATAAAGAAAGTGTGTGATTCGATGGCTTTTAGTATAACCACAGAGTTGTGTGACCATTACCACAGTCAAGTTTAGAATATTTTCATCACTCCTTATCAAAAACCCATACCTATCGACAGTCATTCCTTCTTTGTCTCTAACCCTTTTCCTGAGCTCTAGGTAACTGCTAGCTTACTTTCTGTCTCTGTCGAGTTGCCTGTTCTGGACATTTCGTATAAATGGAATCACACAACATGTGGTCCTTGCGACTGGCTTTCTCACAACATACTGTTTTCTGGATTTGTTCATGTTGTGCCATGATATGTTATAGTATTTCATTTCTTTTTATTGCTGAATAATATTCCATGGTATGGAGGTATCACCTTTTGTTAATCTATTCATGATATGATAAATACTTGGGCTCTTTCCACTTTTCCATTATGGTGAATAATGCCGTCACAGACATTCTTGTACAAGTTTGTGTGGGTGCCTGTGCGTTTAAGTTACCAACACTATACACCTGTATTATTCTGTACCATTCTGTATTCTAGCTGTCACATTTGTGGCAATTCTACCATAAGCTTAAGCTATTTTACCTTTTATTTTTATTTATTTATCTATCTATCTATTTATTTATTTATTTATTTGAGAGAGAGAGAGCACCAGCAGGGGAGGGACAGAGGGAGAAACACACTCCCTGCTGAGCAGGATGCCCAATGCAGGGCTTGATCCCAGGACTCCAGGATCATGACCTAAGCTGAAGGCCGTAGCTTAACTGATTTAACTACCCAGGTGCTCCCATTTTACCTTTTAATGAGATTATGACTGTTTACTTGTCGAAACATTCTATTTTATAAATTACTCTTTTTATTCCTTTGCATTAATTTTAGGGTCTAATATAGGGAATTGAGTTGATTCTTTTAAAATTCTGCTAGGTAATTTACATCTAGGAATTGCATTTCAGGATGGCCAAAAAGGGCATTACAATGTATGTCTTATTAAGAGGAAGGGCTGTTGGATTTAATAAGATTGGGGAACACTGGACCTCTTCTTTCTCCCAATCAGACTTAGGGATTCCTTTCCCTGAGCACCTCTGTATGTATCATCACTAAAGCAAATCATGCGACCATATGGTCATTGTTAACAGATTAGTTCTTCGAAGACTATGAACCCTTTGAGCCAGAATTTTGTCTTTTATTTTTATTTTATATTTCCAAGGTTTGGACAGCTTCTGGGACTCAGCAAATATTTGCTGCATGATGAATAATGGGGAATAAATGAGAAGACCACCCAAAGGCAGCAAGGCAAGAAAAAACACTAGGTGGGAAGAAGGGATGACTACTGTGTCCTGACATCTGAGTTCAGGCTCTAGGCTCTGCTCCCTCACTTCCGATCTAATTCTCCAAGTTGGCCCGCCCAGATCCGGGCTCTGGATCCGTTGGGTGGAACTCCCCCAAGCCACCACCCTTCACCATCACCTGCCCCAGTTCTGGGTGGCCGGGCCTGGACAGATTGCCCCAACCTCTCAGCAATGCAGTGTAGTGGGAGTGTACTTGCAGCTGCTAACCTTGTGCCCTCTAGATGAGTGCTGCCTTTCAGATTATTAGTGCCTAGATCCGGCTGCTAGAACAGGCGTCGGTGAGATGCACACTGCTGCATTTGCTGGGCTCGATGGTAGCCCGTTTAAATTAAAGCTGAGCTTCTCAGAAGACATCCAGATGGCCAACAGACACATGAAAAAGTGCTCCATATCACTCGGCATCAGGGAAATACAAATCAAAACCACAATGAGATACCACCTCACACCAGTCAGAATGGCTAAAATTAACAAGTCAGGAAATGACAGATGCTGGCGAGGATGCGGAGAGAGGGGAACCCTCCTACACTGTTGGTGGGAATGCAAGCTGGTGCAACCACTCTGGAAAACAGCATGGAGGTTCCTCAAAATGTTGAAAATAGAACTACCCTATGACCCAGCAATTGCACTGCTGGATATTTACCCCAAAGATACAAACGTAGTGATACGAAGGGGCACATGCACCCGAATGTTTATAGCAGCAATGTCTACAATAGCCAAACTATGGAAAGAACCTAGATGTCCATCAACAGACGAATGGATAAAGAAGATGTGGTATATATACACAATGGAATACTATGCAGCCATCAAAAGAAATGAAATCTTGCCATTTGCGACGACGTGGATGGAACTAGAGGGTATCATGCTTAGCGAAATAAGTCAATCGGAGAAAGACAACTATCATATGATCTCCCTGATATGAGGGAGAGGAGATGCAACATGGGGGGTTAAGGGGGTAGGAGAAGAGTAAATGAAGCAAGATGGGATTGGGAGGGAGATAAACCATAAGTGACTCTTAATCTCACAAAACAAACTGAGGGTTGCTGGGGGGAGGGGGGTTGGGGGGGATGGGGTTATTATGGACATTGGGGAGGGTATGTGCTATGATGAGTGTGGGGAAGTGTGTAAACCTGGCGATTCACAGACCTGTACCCCTGGGGAAAAAAAATATATGTTTATAAAAAATAAAATTAAAAAAACAAAAAAAAAAAAGCTGAGCTTCTCTGCACCTGTGCTGGTTTCCATCAGGCTCCAGCTCTGGAAACTTTCCCAGGGGTCTTTGCATCATGGCACAGCCTCAGTACCCCCCACAAGTGTTGTGCCCTTCTCCAGGTGGTTAGTCATCTTTCCTCTCCATTGTGCCACTTATCACATTCCACCTTCTACTATTGGTATTTGAATGTATGAAACTTTGCCACTAAACTGTAACTTTTAGGGATAGAAACTGTGTTACACACCTTCACATTCCCAGAGCACCTAGAGCATTGCCTCAGTCCACAAATGACAGGACACATATGGTTTATTATGTTTTGTGTTAAATGCATTTATTATAGATTACTATGTTTCATGCATGTATTTTATTAAAACTATGTCTCAATGAAGCAAAATTCACATAACAAAATCAATTATTTTAAAGCAAGCAATTCAGTGACGTTGGTACCTTCACCACCTTATGCATCAACTGTCTTGTTCCAAAACATTTTCTTCACTTTCTTCAGAAGAAAACTCTCTGCATACTGGGTGGTCACTGCCTATTCCTGCTTTCCCCTAGGCCCTGGCAAGCACTCATCTGCTTTCTGTCTCTATTCCAGATATATACCTTTCCAGACAGCTTATATAAATGCAGTCATACAATAGGTGACCTTTAGTGGCTGTGTCCTTTCACTTACCACCACGTTTTCAAGATTCATCCATGATGTAGCACTTATCAGTATTTCATTCCTTTTTATGGCTAAATAAATTCTGTGGATTTGGAGTTGATTGCAGGTACCTGATGTTACCACTAGATGGCACTACTTTCCTAGGAATTTCCTGGTAGTGGTTCCGGCAAGTTAGTGAAATTATGGAAACAAATTACATCAATTCAAGGACTGCTTTCATTGCAATGCCTGATGAATGAGCCATTATGTGTTCTTTGACAGTACAACATACAAAATGTTACGGATCTAGCCATTATATGTTGATATAAACAACAGTGACTTTCACCAAATTAGATACTACTTTCCAGATTTGCTTACAGTATCTGTTTCATCTTGAATTATCAAAACATAAATCTTTTTATTAAGCTGTTAATGAATAATAACATCCCTGTCTAGAGTGGCATAACAAAATATTGTAGAGAAGTTTGTAATGTCATTGTAAAATCTGCATGATATTTGGCTTGGTTTAGACTCTGGTTCTGCTATTAGCTAAAGATTCATGAGAAATTCTTACTGGGCATACTTAATCCCCCAGAAAGAAATGAAAGCAAATTAACAACTTCCTTTCAGGGATTTATGGGTATCAAGTGAAATATGTCTGTGAAAATGCCCCACTATCTGGGAAGTATTATGCTCATTGTTACTAATTTTGAAGATTTAAAAATTCATACTCAGTATTTACATCATGCATAAAAATGTTATTCTCTTTTAGGTAGTGTAGTTAAGCTCAGAGCTTATCAAGAATTTTAAGAATTTTGGGGGGTCTGGCTGGTTCAGTCAACAGAGCGTGACTCTTGATCTTGGCGTCACAAGTTTAAGCCCATACTGGGTGTAGAGATTACTTAAAAAAGAATTTTAACAATTTAAAAAGCAATTCCATTTTGAGCATTTCTCTGAGACTTTCATCAGAGAGAGTGGTTTGAGAAGATTCTGCAAGGAAACTACAGCAAATTTAAGTAAGTGACCTTTGTACTGGAGAATTCGACTGTGTTTATTTAGATGAGGTAACTTTGATTTGACCAACAATATTTCTTAGTACGAGAAGCATTTGTCCTATCTGGTGATAACAGTTCAAAGATTCTTTGTACCTTTAATTTAGTGCCCAACAGAGTTTGACATATAACAAGCCTTAAGTATATAATGGTAAACAAATAAATGAGTTCTAGTCCCTATATTTCTCCCTTATTTGACTAGAAATTTTCCCTCCTTCCTTCCTTCCTCCTTTCTTCCTACTTTCCTTCCTTCTTTTCTTCCTTTCCTTCTTCCAAGATTTTAAAGTAATCTCTATACCTAATGTGGGGCTAGAACTTAGGACATTGAGACCAAGGTGCTCTACCAACTAAGCCAGCCAGGCACCCTGACTAGGAATTTCTTTAAGGTAACAAATGTTTTATTTATCAAATTCTCATGACCAAATACTGCCCGGCCCCCAAATAAAAAACAAAACAAACAAACACGAAGTGTTTATTGGATGCATAAATGAATTGGAAAGTACATTAGTACTAAAATGCAGAAAATACAGGTTTAAAACAGTTTGTTATGTTTTTAAATTATTTAAGGTTTATTTCAAAGTTACAAATTCTCCCCTAGTTGATCTAGCAGTTTAGTTAAAAGCTAAAGCAGTTAACATCTATAATCATCTTTTAACAGATAAAACCGAAGCAAGCCAGGGGTGTTCACAGATAGGTTTGCAAGTGATTCATATGACCTCAATTTCTTAAAATGTAAGCAATACAGAGTTCTTTGCATGTATTGGAAGCCCTGGAACCTAGAAAGCCGAAAGGGAGGGAGGCGTGGGGCAAATGGACTCAGTGAGATTACATCCACACAAAGCATTCAACTCGGAACCTGACTCAGAGCACCTTTGTGCTAATTAGGTAAGGACCTCTCTGGGCAGCTGCAGCCCAGCTAATGGATTTCTGTCCATTGGTGGGGGGCAACCTTGCACAATAAACAACCTGCAGAACTATTTTTGGAGGCCCCGGGGATAGCTGTGGTCATTAAGGAGACGGCATGACGAAGCGGTCAGATGGCATTCCCCATCTTACCTGTAGGGGGCTAGGAACAGAGCAATCTTTCCTTGTAAAGTGAGACAATGAGACAATGTCACTAGGGTTGTTTTGCCAACGAAATGAGCGAATGCCGTCCACGGCTCTGTCAGAATGGCTGGTGTATGCGAACCTCACATGAGGTGGTTTTCTTAGTCTCTTCTTTTGAGATGATTATTTATGAGTCCTTTCCCAATTGCGGCAGCATTCTGAAAAGAGATGCTCCTGCATCTCTTACCATTTGCTATCACCTCCACTTTCTCACTAGGAATGTTTCTGTTCCAGAATGGCAAGGAATATAAACACACACGGGATTTCTCAGAGTGCATTTTCCCGAATTTTGGAATAGCAAAATTTCTCATCATAGACTTAAAACACTGAGTAAACTTTATTTTCTAGAGTAGTTTTAGGTTCACAGCAAAATTGAGAGGAAAATGCAAAGAATTCCCACATCCCACATCCCCCTCCCCCAACAACAGCCTCCTCCATTGTCAATATCATGCCCCAGACAGCTACACTTGTTACGGTTGATGAACCAACATTGACACATCAATGTTAACCAAAGTCCAAGGTTTACATTCAGGTTCGCTCTTGATGATGTGTATTCTATGGGCTTGGACAAATGTGTAAAGACACCTACCTACCGTCATAGTTCCATATAGAAAAACAACAAAATCCCCCGTGTTTTGCCTAGTCATCTCTCCTTCCCCTGAGCCCCTAGCAACCACTGATCTTTTAATATCCCTAGAGTTTTGCTTTTTCCAGAATGTCAGGTAGTTGGGATCATACAGCATGTTAGCCACTTTAGACTGCCTTTTTTCATTTAGCAATATGCATCTAAAGTTCTATGTCTTGTCATGATTTGATAGCTCGTTTGTGTTTAGTACAGTATAATATTCCATTGTATGGATATACCACAATGTACACACCTGTTCACCTACTGAAAGGCATCTTGTTTTGGCAACCATGAATAAAGCTATATGAGCATTCATGGGTAGGTTTTGTGCGGCCATAAGTTCTTGATGCCTTTGGGCAAGGAAAGTGATTGCTGGATTGTATGGTTCTAATAGGTTTAGTTTTGTAAGAAGCCGCCAAACTCTCTTCCAAATGGTTACATCAGTTTGCATTCCCACCAGCAGTGAATGGGAGTTCCTTTTGCTTGGCACCTGCACCAGCATTTGGGGTTAGTGTCTTGGATTTTAACCATTCTACTAGGTGTGTAAAGGTAACTCATTGTTGTTTTAATTTGCAATTCCTTAAGGATGTGTGATTTTGACCATCTTTTCATACACTTCTTTGCCATTTGTATATCTTCTTTGGTGAAGTGTCTGTTCAGGTCTTTTGTCCAATCTTAACTGGATTCATTTTCTTATTGGGTTTCACCATGAATTTAAGTTGATCCTGGGAAATGGTGATGGAGAAATCTGTAAGAATTTTTTTATTCCTTTAAAAGGGGTTCACACATTCCTCATATTTAAGGAACACTGTTAGAGTATCTTGGGGTGTTTTGTTTTGTTTTGTTTTGTTTTCAGTTCGTACGGAATATAAGAGTTAAACATTAAACATCTTAGTACCACCACCTACAAGCTCTCTGTTCTTGTGCAAATTATTCACCTGTGAACCACCTGACTATCGTTTCTGCTTTAGCACAGAGCCAGAGCGTAGAAGGGTCTCCATAAACTGACCTACGTTAGGCTAATTATCTTAAGAGGTAGGGAATAGAGCTGAATCATTTTCAGTCATATCCTTTCCTCCACAATATGTATTTGAAATACAAATTCCCTATGTTTTTGAAAGATGAGCATTTTTCTCACAAGATCTCAGGAGCTGTGTGGGTTTTGCTCATTATTGCTCTCTAGTACCTAGCCCTGTGCCTGGTTCGCTCAAGCGTTGACCGTCTCTCAGGTGTCAGCATTGAAAGGCCATGTAAGTTCCAATACTGAACACAAGAGGACAGTGTTGTCCCACTTATCCCCACCCTGGCTCCGTGCAGATAACTCGCTTGAGGAAAACGTATTGTTCAAGCCTTCTTCTAGTCAAGGAAGCAAGTCCTTCATTTCTTGAAGGCTCAGGCTCTTCGTTTTTGCTCCATTTATGCCTAGAATATATACTATCCTTCCCATAGAAATAAAAAGAAATTCTAAAAGCTTGATTGTGTTTGTACCCAAGATTTCATAGTTTAAATGACAAATTATTTAAATCAAAGCAATTTAAACTGGTTATCCCTCTCTATTGGGTAACATGAAATATAATGATATTGCAATTAACGTGATTATGTGGACCCTCTGAAACACTAGTTTGCTTGTGAATCATTGTGAACAACTTTCCAAAGGTAGTTGCTAACCTTGAACACTTCATTCTACAAATATTTACTGAGTGCCTTCTAGGTGCCAGGGATTTTTCTGGGCACTGGGGAGTTAAGTGAGGAAGACAGAAAATAGTTGTGTCTTTGTATTTAGCCTGGTGGATATTCTAGAAGGACAGGGAGGACGTGCTTACAGAGGCTCAACACCCTTGAAAGAATATTTTAGAAACATCTAGATGTATTTAGAGAGACGGGAATTTAGAGATGATCTTGTGGAAATTCAGATGCTTAGAGAGGCTAGACAGATGATATAAATAAGTAAAATGGGCCAGGTGGGAACTACCATTAAATGAAGAGCAGCATCCAATTTAAAGACCACACCCTCCCCATCAGCTCAAGCTAGAATTTTCTTCTCTCTCTCTCTGTATGTGTGTGTGTCTCTCTCTCTTGTCTCGCTCTCTCTTTTTTACAACCAAAACCCCCCTCCCCTCAGCACACACACCGTTTTCCTCAGGTCACCAAACAGAAAGAACAGCTCTCAGAAAGGTGGCTTCCAAGAACCATCACCGTCAGGTAATACAGAAGAGGAAGGAGCTGGGTGAGCAGTGCCTTCCTATTTGCAAACATGAGATGTGAGACATGGAAGGGAGTCGCAGAAGCCAGAATTTTCCAGGGAATTCAGATTTGGATTTTGCGGAAGAAACCAAGAATCTGGACTTCCATGGGAAATCTCCCAATTTTACAAAGGTGCCTGTGAATGAAAAAAAATTTTTTAATGCCATGAGGGCCAATCCAGGAGCTCAGCTGAGAGCTAAATTTGCCTCATTGCCTAGTAACTTCATCTCTAACCTAATTCAGTCCTCTAATTTCATAGCGCAAATAACAGACTCAGACATTAATGACTGCCCAACATCCCTATTCTTTCCATTCAGTAGTAAAACTGATTAAAAAAAAAAAAGTGGAGGAAATGTCTGACAACCATGAGATAACTCCTGTCAACTTTAAATAAGTTGGGCTTGATATGAGCCATGCTACTTGGCAGTGTTGGTGCTGAGACGATTCAAAGAATGTGATTCATCCCAACAATGAATGTAGTACCTAATGTGAAAAATGATGTTATTGCCCCGGCGGTTGGGGGGGGGTGGGGAGAAGGGCTGGATAAAAGCACAAGATGTGCTCCAATGGCTACCAGGGGTTCCAAATGGGCACCCCAATGGCACTGTCAAATGTAACATGGACACAACCCCATCTGGGAAACCAGCTGCGGGTAACATGTCAAGAAATCCCGGGTAAGTCGGCAGTTGCATTATTTCCCAAGACTAATCAGAGAAGGGCATATGCATTTTACTCTTAAATTAAGAAAGAAATGGCTCCGTATCACACAGGAAACACAATGGCCATGCGGATCTGGTGAAGGAGCGCAAACGAACAAGGGGATGAGGAAACATTCAGGAGAGGGCAGCTGGGGCTTCAGATTCTGGGGCCATTTCCAGTGCACTGGAAATCTTGTTTCATGGAAACAGGAGCTAAAAATATTGTGATTCTATTCAAGAAAGTTCCATTTTCTTGACTGTTCACTCTGCGTGGCTAATTCCTGTGTTTTGCTATTCCAAGGCGATGGCCAAGTGCTGACGTCACCCTCTGGATTTGCTAAGTCTTGTTGACCTCCCATTTATTCTGTTAGGGCAGAGTGGATGTCTCAATTCTCACTGTCATATTCCGAGCACGGTTTCTGGCACTCAGAGGGCCTTCGGTAACTGTTTCTTTAGTTGGGTTGAGTTGACGAAGGGGAACTGAGAAATCAGAAGCAATTGGAAGGGACCTTAGAGCTAGTTCTCATGGTCCCCACCCTCTGTCACCCCTCTGAGTGTGACAAGGCTCCCTCCTCTCACACATCCTTTTCTGTCGGTGATGGGAAATGCAATGTACTATCGAGCCATACTTGGCAAGCAGCCAAATTGAACTGCTCTAGACCCTCCCTAGATGACGATTCCTAACTCCAAAATAGATTGTCCTAATGTTCTTGGCCAAAAGCCCATAGTTTTAAAATGAGACTTCGTGTGATTCATGGGTTTTAATATAACCATAATAAGTATTAATAACACATGCTGTGTAATGCTGTGTAATTAATTGGCATTCTCCCACGAAGAGCTCTAACTCTTCTTATTTCTTATTGTGATATCTTTATACTTACAGATGAACATTAATAAATCTCTCTTCATAAGAGGCAAAACAAATTTTTGGCTTCATGGAAGTTTCCTGACAACAATGTGATCTAGCTCCGCTAGTTTGGAAAAGCAAAGGGCTGGGGAATTTAATTTTTTTAATTTATTTTTAAATTTTATTTTTAAGTAATGTCCACACCCAGCACGGGGCTCATATTCACAACCCTGAGATCAAAGGTTGCACACTTTACCAACAGAGCCAGCCAGGCATCCTGTGGGCTTGGGAATTTCAGTCACTGAGATCACCCTAAATGATGTTTAATTTCTGAATTGCACACTCTTACCCCACCCAAATGAGAGTTTCTAACTTGTCTAAATCAGGGACTTTTCTACACCTTGAAAACTTGGGGTCATTTTATCCATTCATCCAATAATCAAATTCCCAATATACGCTGGGCACTGTGGTACACGTAACGGACAGTTTCCTGTTCACCTTGAACTTTTAGTTTAGAGCAGAACAAAATGAAAGCAAACAGCAACAAAAACTCAAGTTGCAAAAAAAAAAATTATGAAGGAAAACATAGGCTAAGATGGAGAATAATGGAAACTCAGGGAGACTGGGTTTAAGTGGCATGGTCTCGGGAGACCTCTGCAGAGATGACACTTAAGCGGAGGTGTTTGCAGAAGAAGATGCAGAGCTGTCCAGGAGGAGGAAGAGGAGATGCAAAGGCTTCTACCTCCTTGGCTTGATGCCAAGCAAAGAACCCAGTGTGACCACAGTTCTAGCGAGACATGGGATGTGGCTCCAGGTGACGTAGGGGGTCTGACACACTCGCGCGCCGTGCTCCCAGGAGCCCAGGCTTTGTTTTGGCCCTTTTGGAGCCGCAGAAGAGTTTTCGGCTGCAAGGCAATGTGATCCCAATTAAGTTTTGAGGAAAATGTTCTTGATGCTCTAGTGGGAGTGGCCTGGAGGAGGCTAAGAGCAGCCACAAGCGGAGGGGTTAGGAGTCGCAGACCAGACGGTGTGGGCAGTGCCCCTGGAAAACAGGTGGGGCAGATCAGGTGTCATGTTTTGATGAGGTTATGGATAGGACTTGATGATGGATTGATGGGGGAGGTAAGGGATGACTTGGCTTGACAAATGGAATGCGTGAATCCCAATATAATAAAACCATAAATAGAGCTGTTCTACTTAAGGAGGAAGAAAAAGAAAAGGGGCAGGCTGGGTCCAGTCTGCTGGGTGCCTTTCTCCTCTCCAACCACCCTTGGGTCTCCCTAGATTACCCACGTATGGTTCTCAGTTTTTAGGGAGCTGAACCACTTGGAAAGCTTGTTAAATACTGGTTCCTACAGGTAGGGTTCCTGGATCAGAGCATTTAGAGCAGATACAGATAAAATGGTTAATATGGATGTGTCTGCTGATAAGAGCTACGTATCCGCTGCTTTCAACTAACCTGCAGATTCCTGGGTAGAAATACCTTTTTTTTTTTTTTTTAAGGATTTTATTTATTTATTTGACAGAGATCACAAGTAGGCAGAGAGAGAGGAGGAAGCAGGTTCCCCACTGAACAGAGAGCCTGATGCGGGGCTTGATCCCAGGACCTTGAGATCATGACCCGAGTTGGGTAGAAATACCTTACAGCAACTGGCAAGCAGTTTGTTGGCAGACTTATGGCTCCTTTTTGTAAGCTCTTTCTTTCTTTTTTTTTTTTTTTAAGATTTTATTTATTTATCTGACAGAGATCACAAGTAGGCAGAGAGGCAGGCTTCCTGCCGAGCAGAGAGCCCGATGTGGGGCTCGATCCCAGGGCCCTGGGATCATGACCTGAGCCGAAGGCAGAGGCTTTGACCCACTGAGCCACCCAGGCACCCCAGCTTTTTCTTTTCTTTAAAGGAGCTTTTTTTGCTTTTTTGACTTTGTGCTTTTCTAGTCTTCACTCTCTACTGAAATACAATAGGACAAATGGCTATTATTTATATTCCTAGAATTTCTATGTGTGGTTCTTCCAGTAGTTGGGATGAATTGTACATTTTGTCCTTCTGTCTTTTTTTTTTTTTTTTTTTAAGGTAGACGCCATACCCAGTGTGGGGCTTGAATTCATGACCCAAGATCAAGAGTCATGTGTGCTACCAACAGAGCCCGTCAGGTGCCCCTGAATTGTACTTTCTTAACTTAATGATGTTATCATAACGTCATCTAGAACCACAAGAACTAAGTAATAAGGCTGTGTAAATATGTGTTTCTGCTGAAGACAGTAGATACAACAGAACCTGTTGCACAGCTTGTAGAACATTGCAGATGTACTTACAGCGTATAAAAAACTAAAAAGAAAGTTTCAAAGGATTTGGTCATTGTTTCCCTTGATGCTTTATACTTTGAACTGGCTTTATCCCCGTCCAACATGTTCTTCAATTTACACATGCTGAATTTATTAAAATGAATGAAGGTGAAGCAGAAACGTGCTAATTAATCCATTAAGAAGATCAACACAGAGGGTCAAAAAGGGTAAATCAGCCCCAAACAAAGCTGGCTGGCTTTCGTTTTCTGTTGCTTGGTTTCCTTTTCGAGTGTCATCAGTGTCATCAGTCCCTACTGTGTTTCTGTTGTTAGCAGGTGAGACGCCCAGCCCAGACCACGCATCCCTCCAGTTGACTTAGAAGTCGCGTGGTCCCATTATCACTCCTTCTCTTGGAAGAGAACATTTCCGCTCTGCTGGTGTGTGTCTTCGTCCCTTCTCCGACCTTCTCCGAGTGGTTATCACACTTCTGTGACTCCTCTGGCGCTTGTGACATCCTGCTCAGTGGGCAGCTGCACCTCTTGCTTATCTCCCCCACTAGACATTGCCGACATTCCCCGAGATCCAGTCCTTGCCCTTCTGCTCTGGTTTCATCTCCGCTTGCTTGCACTGAAGGCTTTCAAGCCCGATCTCTAATGCTGCCCTTCCCCCTTGGCCCCTGACCTGAATTCCCAGCAGCCTGCTGGGCATTTCACTCCCACCTCAGGTTCCGCCATCTAACATGGAAGAGTTCACCAGCTGCTCCTTCCTAACTTCTCTGTTAATGATCACCATCCTCGGGCTGGAGACACACACACTCCTCACACCCCTTCCACTCTGTATCTCATCAGGCACTTCGTCCTATTGATTTTCTCTGCTCTCATCAAAAGGACTTATTTACTCTCTGCCAAATACACCTTGCGCTTTCCCTTTGCTGGTATTTTACCTGTCACTGCGCCTACCGAGACAGGCCTCCCAGCTGCTTATTGGAAGGCTCCCAGAAAGAGTTCCAGCCCCACCTGTCAAGTCAGCCCCGACCTGGGCGGCCCTCTGCCAACCCTTCCACTTCTGTGTTCTAGCAAGGGCTGACTTCCTTTCTTTTCGAGACACAAGGTTGTGGTGCATGGTTCTTGAAATCTTTTATTGTTACTCGGTTTCTCTCATTTCACGGCTACTTACGTGTCAATTAGATTGTAAATTCCTGGAAGACAGGAGCCACGTCTTAAAATACTGTGGTCCTGTGCAGAGTGCCTATACAGACCAGACACTCAAAACTGCTGGTTGATTTGTTTGCACGGGATTCGTCTGATGATAGAAGTGAAGGAGAGACACCCACTGTGGTTCCGTGTGCAATTTAGCTGCTCATTCCATTGACCTATTAATGCAGATTCTTTCCAAGTTTATTGCTCACAACATGTTTTTTCCTCCTTGAGTACTTGAAAAGAACAAAATAGCATGATAAAACCTGGGGGAGAAAAGACTTCTAGTAGAGGCATTTGCAAAAACATATCTCTTCATGCAATCGGCAGGTGCAAAGGAGATCTGCAGGCGTCGTGAATTTATATTCTTCCTTGGTTAAATGATGCTGCATGGCAAACAACCACAACACCTCAGGGGCTATGATGGTAAATCTTTATCTTTGTGTATGACTGTGTGGGTTGGCTGGGCAGTTCTGCTGATCTGAGCTGTTCTTGGGGGGCTCACTAGTGCACCTGAAGCCAGCTGTGGGGACGGTAGCCAGTTTTGGGGATCTTGGCTTGGCTCTCCTCGTGTCTGGAGCCTTGGCTAAGGTGGCTGAACTGGGTTCTCCCATCATCCCACAGGCTAGCCCAGGCTTGTTCTTGTGGCCATGCAGCATTCAGAGAATGAGAGGGAGAGAGAGAGCGATTAACGGGGCATGGCCCCTTAAGACTCAGAAATGGCCCCAGGGCAGCTGGGTGGCTCAGCTGGTTGAGTGGCTGCCTTGGGCTCAGGTCATGATCTCAAGGTCCTGGGATAGGGCCCCACATTGGGCTCCCTCCTCAGCGGGGAGTCTTTCCCTTTCCCTGTCCCAACGCATTCTCTCTCTCTCTCTCTCAAATAAGTAAATAAAATCTTTAAGGGAGAGGGAGAGACTCAGAAATGGTCCCTGCTATTCCTCTTTCCTACTGGCTAAAACAAGGGCCAGACTAGCCCCGATTCAAGGGGTGGGGCAATAGGGATGGGGAAGATAAAAATTCACATCACAAAGGGTATGGAAACATCTGGAGAGGGTGCCCACTGTTTTTGTATCCCGGCTACTCCAGACTTACATCAGGTTCTACGGACTAGCACTGCTTCCTAGTTGCACAATTCTGGCCAATTCGTGTAACCACTGGGTAGGGGCTGCGGGCAGGCCGCCCCGAGACCAGCCGCTGCGGTATGAACATTAGTTTGAGCTACAGGCAATTCTAGACCTGCTGGCTTGAGAAATTTTGCCCCTCAGCAACTGCATGGAAAAATGTCAGTTGGGGGGTGGGTCTTTCCCCAAATAAGGGTTATCTGGCAGAGGTGAATTTTATCTAAATGACCATCTATAGGGCAGGGCAAACATCTACATACCAAAACTCTGCTTTTCTTCTTCTTTCCCGGTGAACTGCATTCCTCGTCTCTGAAGTGCCAGACCCCTACCCCTTCTCCTTAGTTCAGGAAGACAAATATACCGCATCTGGCCTGACTGTCTTCAGAATTTCCATGTCTGTGTGTATTCCCCGTAAGTACCCTAGTACATTTGATCTTCTCTTGTTAATCTGTCTCACGTCGATTTGATTCTCAGTCCAGCTAGATGGACTGAGAAAGGGACAGACATTCTTGCTCCCCAAAACTCTGAGCCACTTTCCCTCACTTGGAAAATTGTCACTGTAAGAATGAATGAATACACAGGACCCGGGGCCCTGGGGGAATTCAGTAAACCCCTCCTGCTCTCCCACCAGCCATGGAGAGGTGGGAAAGAAGGTTATACCCGCTGCGAACGTTATGGACATTAAATAACTTTATTTAAATTCAATTTGGAGAACCAAAATGCTAAAACCAAACACATCCTTTGGGGGAAAAATGACATAAAAGTTTCAGCAATAACTTGAAAGATTTTGAGTAAATTCACTGGGAAACAAAGCTTGATGTTATTAAAATCAGTAGGGCCTTTGGGCACCTGGGTGGCTCTATCCGTTACATGTCTGCTTTCTGCTCAGGTCATGATCCCTGGGTCCTGGGATGGAGTCCTAGATTGGGTTCCCTGCTCAGTAGGGAGCCTGCTTCTCCCTCGGCCTGCTGCTTCCCCTGCTTGTGCTCTCGCTCTCTGTCAAATAAATAAATAAAATCTTAAAAAAAAAAAAATCAGTAGGGCCTTACACTACTCATGGGAGCAAGAAAGAGTGGGTCATGATGTCTGTGGGCCAGGCCCATCCTCAAGGGAAGAGTGTTTGTTATTTTCATGTATTTTATTTTAATTTTCCCCCCAGCTTTACTGAAGTATGATTGAAAAAACTGACGTAATGTGCACAACATGATGATACGATACATACATACTTTATGAAATGATTCCTGAAAACTACTAAAACTTCTATCATGTCACATAGTTAGCATTCTCGTGTGCAGTGAAAACACTTAGGATCTACTCACTCAGCAAATTCTAATATATAACAGAGCACTATTACCTATTGTTACTACGTGGTACATTGGATTCCCAGAGCTTACTCATAAGTAAAAGTTTATAGCCATTTCTTCCACCATTGATAAAGGCAACCACCATGCTACTTGCTGTTTCTGTGAGTTTGAATGTTCTAGGGTCTACCTGTAAGTGAGATCATACAGTAATTGTCTTTCTGTGTCTGGCTTATTTCACATAGCATGACGTCCTCTGGGTTCATCCGTGTTGTTCCAAATGACAGGATCTTGTTCCTTTTTTATGGCTGAAAAATATTCCATTTTAGAAATACATACCACATTTTCTTTTTCCATTCTCATCGACAGATATCTAGGTGATTTCCATATCTTCCTATTGTGAATAACTTATTAAGTCCTTAC